>NC_141685.1:1689942874-1690542874 GCF_964263255.1 Lissotriton vulgaris
TTGGAGGCGGTTGAGCTGGGAGGTGACAGCGGGAACGGGTTGCGATGTGGAGTGCATGTGCCCACTCTCGCTCTGTAATAAACCTACTTCTCCTGACAAGTGTCCAAACCAGTTCCTACATTAGCTGTGTGTTTGTGCCTGACGCCCACTGCAATTGAGCTTTATTTCTGCTGGGACTCGCATCATTGTGATACATAGTGTATATTTGTCAGTAAAAATGTTGTCAGTTAATGTGATGAAAAGCATTCCAGAGTGTGTCATATTGCTTTTAGGAAGTCCAAACGTAACTGTGTTAAACACTCAACTGGAAACAAATCCGTGGGGAAAGATTTACATTTCAATAGCCAGAAGTGTTACATAACTGGATGTCCTGAACTATTTGAATTGTTTGTTTAAAGTCATCTGATGTGAGTCAAACATCCAGAGTTGTAAATAAAAGGAAAAGCAAACAGTGTAAGGGAGAAGACAATGGAACTAGTGTAGATCACCCTGGGGATTGAGAAACTATCTTTTGAACGGGAGCAAAAATAGACAGGAAGGGACTTCAGGAGGAAGAAGCCAAATGTGGTCTCAATTATTCTTAAACAGGATACTCATTCTAAGAAAAGGGCAGGAGCTGGCGATCGGCCCTGGAGATCACACTATAACATTCGGATCGGGAGACGTTCTTATATCAGTCAGACTAAAGGTACACAGGAGCAAGCTTGAGGCAATCTGAGTGAAAACAACGTCCCTTTTTCCCACAAGGACACATGCAAAGTATTCCTCTCATTTATTTTAATTGCATGTTTTAGCTTTTTATTTGTTCCTGACTGCCTCTGCCTTGGACTAAAACATTCTTTACTGTTTGTCTAGTTTTCCAGGGGTTCTATGAGCATGAGGGACTACAGGGTCCAAGCTGCCTCTGCAATCATGTATCTTCAACAGTGTCACATGGGTATCCTTAATGGATAAAATCTAATTAACCGCACAATGCTATAAAATACGCCGTGAATTTGTCAGCATCCCTTGGACCACAAACCCCAGGCCTATTAAGGGCAGCACGAGAAGCCTTTACCACCTGGGACTCATCTATCACTTAAGAACACTCCTGTACTTCCTGCAGGACATCGGGCATTTAACAGCATCACTGGGACCACAAGCCATAGACCTTCTAGGGTCAGCAGGAGGAGCCTTTACCAACTGGGACTCATCAAGCATTATACAGCGCTCCTCTACACCCGCGGCATGGGACACTGTGCACGTGACAGCATCACAAGCCCCATACCTAATAAGGGAAGCAGGAGAAGCCTTGACCGACTGGGACTCATCAAGCGCTTATAAGCGCTCCTGTACTCCCGCAACGCAGGGCGCACATGAGCACGCTGGGCCACCTCCTTAACATCTGCCCACGGAGCATCCATATCTACTGGTTATAAGCGTGAGGTTTTATAGAACACTTTCTGAGTGCATTCTTTCCCAATAACTACCGTCACACCTGTACTCTGCATTTATTGAGTGTGACTGGGCTTGATGCGTAAGCGCAAAGTGGAAGAGACACTTCAAGGAAAAAGGAGCAAGAAAATTAAATTTATGTCCACAGACTCTGCCGCTAAGCCTCAAACTAACACTATGCTAGAGTACGTAGACATAATAATCAAGGGCGGTGGAATCCCTGCTGCGAGTTGACAAAAAAAAAAAGAAACAAAGAAAATCTCGCCCTAAAGTTGCACCCATATTTGGGGAAAAAACTAAAGAGTAAACCCTGGACTGATAACCAGAGACCTACTTCTCCGGTTGACTTAACACCTAACTCGCCATAGAGAATACCATTGTCTCCAGACTCGTTGTTTGCATCCCTGTTCATTTAGAACCTAAAATCATGTGCACAAATGTCTTCTCTGTACTCTCGGATGACCATCCGTGTAGTGGCCCCAAAGAAACATTAAGGAAGGGAAAGGAGGGTCGTTAACAGGGGAGGGGGTGGAAACAAAGTGGGGGGTAGATGAGAGCGAAACACCAGTTAATATAAATGAAACAGTTATGAGTCTCCAGCAACCTAAGGGTAAAACTAGTGACTCTTATGGCACTCATTGAAAAATTACAAAAACAACGAATATCTTGTGAGCCCTGTTAAAACTAGATCATCAACTAAACCCCGCTATATAGCACACACTAGCATGGCAGAGGAGCATAAAGGATACAAACCTGATAGGAATAGAATCTATCATGGCGTGGGTCGTAAGGCCCAGAAGGGGGCAGACCCAGATACCAATGCACACATGCTACAGTCAATCTATCCTTACCCTCAAGGAAGTGGCCATAGTAGGGTAAGGACCATAGTGAAGGGAATAAGGGCCACCCATACCCAGCACTAACAAGCAGAAATGAATGGGCCTTTACCCTCAGAGCCCAAGGGGAGGGGCTGCATGTGGGAAGGGGTGCAAGGAGGACAATGGGAAGCCAGGATGTGTTCATATGGTAAGTGTGCCCAAATTGAATCCTGGTGCAAGAAAGGATGAGGACTTGCATAAAAAATACATTTATCTAATAAGGTCCATGTGTAATTGTTAGTTTCAAATTCATTCAGATATTGTACAAGTAAGACAATTTCAAAACCCATCTGCACCAGGGGGGAATCTAGATTACATTAAGCTTAGAGTCAAATACATCTATATGGCAGAAGCCAAATGGGATTAGGATTGTGCAAAGGCCCTCAGCCAGGTAGCTGTATTCAGTTTATATATATGCTCCGTGAGTCTATCGCTATTCATCAAATTCCCCACCAGTAAGGTCCAATGCAAAAGAGGAATAAGGGGTGTCTATTGTTGATTGACTTGGACAAGGGAACCTAGGTATACCCACCAGGGCCTCCGAAATTCATTCCTCAGATATGGGGCATCCTAAAGATCAGATGGGGCGGGTCGAAATAATTGTGTTACCAGTTGGGAAGCCCTTGAGCACAGCAGCATATGTGCTCAAGGGCATGGGGTATTCCTGCCACTGAGACATTGCCAATGAAATGATGGACTCAGGCTGCTTTTCAATTAATGTCATTGACATAGATAGACCTGAGGCCTGAGGGCATGCAATGGGCGGACCAGGTTGGATCTGCAAGCCCTTCCACACTTATAATCGTCCAGGGCAAACTAGTAGGATTGATTATATACTGGTATCCCTGTCTCTTTGAAAATGTATATTAGACATGAAGGTAATTACGAGAAGCAATAGCAATCACAATGCTATCCACTGCACATTGATAGACATGATAAATCAATTTGAGGATGTTGCGGTCTCACTATCTAGGGACATATGGTCAGCCAATAATAGACAAATGATAAATAGGGATAGAGTATCAGTACAATCTGATACCATAGCAGCAATTACAAAAGACTCTTTGTGTCACCGTAGCAGATTAACACAGAATACCAACCTGGGCTAAAATCCCAGTTATCCACAGGAAATTGTATGCTACAGTGAGTGAATGTTTCCATCAGTACCAATCTGGGAGCACAGCAGTGAAAAACCTAACTATGGCCTGGTGCAATAATGATTACAGGGGCTCTAAAAATGAACTAGTCCAAGCATTGAAACGTGCCAATCCTGAACCCATTAAATCAAAGGGGAAGTGTTAGACCTGGCACCATTGGCGTGGGTCCCCCTTCCATTTTTGCTGTTGCCTCATGTATTTTTGCTGGTGTTATATGCTTTGGGCACTGTGCCACTGCTATCCAGTGCCACAGTGCAAGTGCTCCCTATTGTAAATTGATATATTAATCAGTGGTTCCATGTTTGGCTATTTGGTTTACTTGTCAGACCCTAGTCTAGTGCACCGAATGTGCCCAGGGCGTGTAAATCCAAATGCTGCTGGTGGACTTGCAGCACTGGTTGTCCCACTCACAGAAGTAGCCTTGTAAAATGTGTCTAAGGTCTGCCATTGCAGAGCCAGCGTGTAGACTGGTAATGTCATGCTGACTGGGCTAGTGCACCCACTTGCCAGTCCCTAAACCTTCCCCTTTCTTCATATTAGTCACCCCTATGGTAGGCCCAAGGGCAGTGTGCACTGTAGTATAAGGTAGGATAAGCCCTGGTGTGTGTGGCATGTCCTAATAGTGAATTATAGCCATTTTCGTTTTTCACTATTGCAAGGCTATCTGTTCTCCATGGGCAAGAATGGGCTGTTAGAGTTATTTCTTTTTATAATCCTAACTGTCTCAGAGAACATGGTAGAAATTCGAGTTTCGTATGCCTGAACTCAGAATAATAAAATACATCTTTTAGTGAAGTTGGTTTTAATATTCTGTGTTTGCAAATACCACTTTTAGAAAGTAGGTATTTGCTTGTCTAACCGTTGAAACCTTCCTCTGCTATGTTGTGTATTCCTTTGTCTGGTTTTGTGAGTGACAGGGCTGGGGGATTCCAAGAGGCAGGCTGAGTCACCCAGTGGTAAATAGAGAGATCTGCATCTAGATGGGAGGGAGGAGCTGCACCTGAACTTTGAATAGGGCTGTGCCTGCCTCTCCAATGCTGGCTCCACCCCCTGGGGAGCGGCTGATGTCTCTGCCCTGCACACTGAAAGAAGAGAAGGAGGCCTGTAAACAAAGTGTTCCAGGACTGTACCAGCCTTCCAGAATGATGGCTCCACCTCGTGTGGGGCGTCTGATGTTTCTGCCCTGCACTGTGAAAGGAAAGGAGAAGTCTGGTAAACAGTGTGCTTCAGAACTGGTTTAAACTGGGCAACTGCCCCTTTCCCCTCAGAGAACAAACTATTTTGGGGTATAAATATTGGGACCCTGATCCCATGAAATTAGATCACTTTGGACTTCAAGAAGAAACCTTTACTGAGGAGAGGAGCCTGAAGAAACTGAGGAGAGACTATTCCCAAGCTGAAGTGCTGCTTGGGGGATTGGCCTGCAGTGGTAGCCTTACTGCCAAAGGAAAGAGAAAGGAACTTTGTGTACTTTGCTTTCACCTTGTGAAGGATCTCCAAGGGCTTGGAAAAGAGCTTGCCTCCTGCTGAAGTCTCAGGGACAACAAACTTCACCCCCCAGCTCCCCAGAGTTCTTTCGAAGTGCCTGCTGCTGTTTTGGGCCTTCTGAGGGACTGCGTGTCGCAGGGAGCTGGAAGCGCGACTCAACGTGAAGAAGCGTGTCGCCGTCGCTGTACCTGCCGTCGCAACTCCGAAGGAGGGTGTCGCCACTAGAACTGTCGCATTGCACCGCATAGGAGAGAAGCATGCCGCAACGAAGAGTAAGCGTGTCGCTACTGCTGCCGTCGCAACTCCGAAGGTGGGTGTCGCCGCTGTAGTTGTCGCAATGCACCGCATCAGGAGAAGAATCTCGCAATGAGGTTGGAACGGGTCGCCACCGCTGTGCCAGCCATCACAACTCCGAAAGAGGGTGTCGCCGCTGGAACTGTCGCACTGCACGGAATCGAGCAAGAGCATCTCGCATCCCCGAGAAGTGCATCGCCGTCGGAGCTGCTGCTGTTGCATCTTGGATGTCGCCGCTGTAGTTGTTGCATTGAGCGGAAGCTTCACACAACGTGGGAGAAGAGCGTCGCTGCTGGAGCTGCTGCTGTCGCAATCATAAGGGTGTCGCCACTGCAGTCCACGCATCGATCCGAGAACTTCTCACATCCCCGAGAAGCGTGCCGCATCTGGAAGATCTTCACGTCTTTATTTCTTTGTATCTGTACTTTTCCGCATTACCCATCGCTGCGACATTGCATGTCGTGGGAGTGCAACGCAACCTAAGGTACATTGACGCAGAGTGTCGCATCTAAGAACTGAACTGAACTAAGCTTAAATCTACCATCGTAAAGTAATCTTAGTGTGTATTTTTGTTGTTTATGGTATTTTGGTAACTCTTTATAAAGTCTACTTATTTTTTATATAAAACCTGTGTGGTGTACATTTTTAGTGTTGTCACTGGGTTAGTGTATGTGGTCACAACTGCTTAACTTACAACGCCTCTGAGATAAGGCTTTGCTGCTCGTGCCAAGCTATCAAGGGGGTGAGCAGGGGTTATTTTAGGAGTGTAATCCCCTTATCCTGACTAGAGGAGAGGGTCTCTATTTGTCACTTGTACCTACCTGTGCCAACTAGAGACCCCCAAATCTAACAGGAAGCAATATAAAACAATGCAACCCAAAGGCACATAGAACTTCGGATAATTGGCTCTGTGAGGATCTATATGAAGCGGTAAAAGATGCCGGAAAATTCTTACACATTGTGGCTAATAGGGGGCAGAATGAAATGAAAAGAGTCTCATAGCACATTCCATCCAGCTGCACGTTTGTCATACGCACTTCTCTGAATTATATGGCCTAGGAACAGAGGTGGCGATTGGTGACTATGAGGCATCAGTAATGGGGGAAATACCAATGCAACCTCTTTGGCTTTAGAATATAAGTAGGGCTCCCGGTTTTATGGTATTTATTTTATTGCCATTTCCGTCTGTATTTATCCATATTTATTTTTTGGGCATTTTTTCTGTATTTATCCACATTTATTTTTGTCACAAGCAAAAGACGACGCTACAGCTAGTATTTTTCCACATTTATTTAAATTGTGAATGCACACATGCGCTCGGTTGTTATTGGTCAACACTATAGATTCATCTGAAAACGTTGCCATTTGCAGAATATCCCAAATATGCTTAAAAGTGCTATCACAAGCCATTTGTCTCAGAGCCTTGCAGTTTCTGTCATCGGCAGAGTGCCACACCCTCTCCCCCACTGAACACTTTACAGCTCCCCTAAGAGAAACGTCAGAGAGACGGCCACTGGTAAAACCCTACAAAAAATAGAAACAATACTCATCTAGGACTTTAAAACTTTCAAAGATGTAAAAAAGAGTTACAATTGTCAGAAACTCCACCAGTCCCTGGGGCCTCTGGCCCGCGCTCGTGGAGCAGTCCAGGAGACAGGTTTGTTGACGGTGCACCCTCATTTGTAAAGGAGGCCTCAGCCTGCAAGGGGTTAACCGGAGCCAGTACACATAGTCCTGCCCTCGCCTGCCGTGCAACACCGGAAAACACAGCAAGTTACCCCCGCCTTCACACACTTATTAATTAACAACATGGAGCAGGGGACGACGCCGAGCCTTTTAGGACTCGGTGCAGGCCATTCTGTAATTCCTGCTTCATCCTGTGGAATCGGGTTTGTGGATGCCTGAATCGGGAGGGTTGGCATGTCTGGAAGCACCACAATGAAATGGATCCAAAAACAAAAGAAACACTTTTACTGTAAATTACTTTGTGGCTGTGTTCTGTCCAGTTAAACTTTCTCGACACACAGGACACGTGTCATGCTGTTCCAGCCAGGGCACTATACAGTCGATTGCAAGGCAACTGCCTTACTGTTTCTTCCTCGTTAAAATCTCTTTGAAAACCGGGCACTCCAACACAGAATCTGCGCTTATAAAACCCAGTCTGCGAGCACAAGACGGAGGCTGGAGCAATTGGCAGAGTGGAGAGGCAGGGGCTGAGGGGTGAACAACAAAGCCTCATTAACATGTAAATCGTCTTTCAAAGACCTGTGAAGTACTGGGGTGTGGCTGTGTGTGCGCCTGGAAGCTGTCTCAGCCAGGCTGACACCTCTTAACCCTCTAAGGAGGGGGAGACACCAGATGGTTGGGGGGTGATTCTATTGATGGAAATGACATTTACTAGTATTTTCCAGTTTTTATATATAAATACAGATAAAGGAAAACTTGTTTTCCGTCAGTATTCATATGTAAAAATCCATTTAAACGGAAAACCGGGAGTCCTAAATATAAGGATACCCTATTTGCCATTAAAAGCATTGTTCCCGGCAAACATGCAGGTCCAGATAGGATACCTGGGGATCTTTTCAATTCAGATCCTGAGTATTGGGCTAATTTTATTAACAAATTAACAAATCTGATAGTACATGGAGCTGATGTTTCCAAGTCTTGGAAATCAGCACAGCTTTTCCCAATCTATAAAAAGGGTGCTAGGGACATACCCAAAAACTACAGACAAGTAAGCCTTGTAGATGCCACTAAGAAGGTGTTTTGTAGAAAGATTCTCGATGTGCTTGAATCATAGATAGAAGAACATAATGCCTTATCACAACTACAAGCAGGATTTAGGAAACACATTAGTGCTATTGATCAAGTGTTTAGATTTTCAACCATTTACTGGAAGACAGTGGTTCTTCTGAAATCTCATTTATATGTCGTTTTTGTGGATTTAAAATCCGCACTTGACTTGGTTCCTCGCCGGAAGTTATGGGAGGTATTGAAACAAAATGGGGTTCCTCCAGAATTGCTAGATATTTTAACCAGATTACACCAAGACACCAATGCACAAGTATGCTGAGGGCATCAGAGCAAGTTAACAGATTATATAGGGGTGGAAAAGGGGGTACGCCAAAGGGATGTATGACGTTACTCCGCATACCGTTACAACTACCTACCATTACAACGCGACCATTACAACGCATACCATTACAACGCATAGCGCTTTGGGGTGCTGGATAGTGGTAAGTATAATTTACTATTCTAACTCCAGTCCCCGTGGACCCTAGGGAAGGTGTTGGATAGTAAATTATACTTATTCCCTATCCTAGAGCGCCCCCCAGCGCAATGCGTTGTAATGGTATGCGTTGTAAAAGTCGCGTTGTAATGGTAGTGCGGAGTAAAAAATGCGTTGTAACAGGTGCATACCACGCCAAAGAAGTGTGCTTGCCCCTACCCTCTTTTCTCTCTATTTAAATGATGTGGTGGTCCAAAAGTGGATACTAAAAACAGTGCTTCAAAGATTGCTGGCCAAATGATACCTACGCTGCTATTTGGGGATAACACTGTGTTGGTGTCAAAAACCCCAGACAGACTTCAGGCATTAGTGGATGACCGATTTGCAGCATTTTACACAGATAGGGAGCTGGAGATGAATCAAACCAAAACCAAATGCATGTCCATTAACCCCCACAAATCATTCAGGGGATCCATTAAGCTAGGAGGTTGTAGTTTAGACTGGGTTTTCGGCTTAGACTACTTTGGAATCAGATTTACATCTAACATGTTCTGAATTCCACAAGTAAAACAAGCATTTACAATGCAACGCTCTCGCCTTTGCAAAAGTTAGAGCTATTGACATTGTAAATGACAAACTTTTTATTTAGGTGTTGGTTTTGAAAACAGATAAATAAATGGCATTGTCCAAATGCAGACTGGGTGGCCCCGACTTCCTGCTGTGGTAAAAGGTTCCTTATCTTCTTTATGGGGCCATCTGGACCCATAAAGAAGATAAGAATCCTTTTACTTCAGCATTAAGTCAAGGAACCCAGGGCCAGATGTAGGTAGCCCTTTACTGGTCGGAAACGGACGAAAATACAGATTTTCGGCCGTTTCCAACCGGTAAAGGGCTATGGAGATGTAGGGGGTAAAAAAACGTAAATTTTCGGTAATTTTACCGAAATGGTAATTTTACCGAATCGGTAAAATTACAGAATCAGTAAATTTACCGATTCTGTACATTTTACAGATTCGGTAAATTTACCATTCGGTAAAAATACCGAAAATGTATTTTGTGATGTAGGTAGCACTTCTAACAGTGCTACAGGGCCTTTAGAATTCGGTATTTACCATGCAATACAATTGAATGGTAAATTACGAATTCTTGTGTACATGCACATCTGTGCATGTAAACCTGCGCCATATGGCACACAGACATGCCCTAAGGGCATGTATGTGTGCCACATGGTGCAAAAGCCAGTTACAGGGGTGCAACAGGGTGTCAAAGTGACACCCTGTCCCCCTTAGCAATTCGGTATTTTTACCGATTCGGTAAATACCGAATCGGTATTTGCTATTGAATCCTATGGGCTTCAAGGCCCATAGGATTCAATAGAAAATACCGATTCGGTATTTACCGAATCAGTAAATACCGAATCTTACTGATTCGGTATAAAATACCGAATTTTTAGCTACATCTCATTTACAGATTCATAAATACCGAATCAGTAAAATTCGGTATTTATGAATCGGTAAATGAGATTTACCTACATCTGGCCCCCAGTCTGAAAAGGACGGGGCTTAAAGAGAAAGAAGAACGTCACTAGGACCGTTTAGGAGCCCAGCCGATGGAGAAGAGGGGCGAGCTCAACCTTCGCTAGTGAAGTACACTCTAAAACATAAAATCTTGCGAGCTCGACTGCACATGTGCGCAGTACGCCATGCAAGACCTAAAAAAGCAGCCTGAATCTTTGTCAACAAGGTTCAGGGATATTAGGCCTATATAACACCACAAAAGAAAAGCAGGTATCCCCAGCTCCAAGCATCTACCACGCTAAGGCTGCAGGAAGTGCCCTATACGAGGCAGAGCTATTAGGATTTTCAGGGTTGAATGTTCTGGCAACGGCCGAAAATAATTTCTTAAGATCTTTGTTGAGCTTGCCCAAGAGCAACCCTTTCCTGTGGCACACTGGCACAAAATCCAACCTGCAAAAGACTAAATTAAGATCTGCTCTTTATTGGCGGAGATTGAAGTATACTCTGACTCTTGAAGACTATTATAGTGCTTTCAAGGAAATAGTAAACCTAGACAAGGATAAGAAAATAATAATAATAATCCACATTTGCAAAGCGCATAATCACCTGTAAGGTAGTAGTCATAAGCTTTTATTCGATATGCAAGATATCTTATAAGCGCACATACAATACAGCCATTTACAAATATACAAAAAGCATCACTTTAAGAAGGCGATATTAGATCTCATTTAAAAAAGATAAAAGGACATGAAATGCCCAGAATAATTTAGCTAAAAAAAAGAATTAAACCGCTAGTGACAGTCTTTTGCAACGAATAAACCAAAACTGCTTTAAAAATTTGGCTATGCCACACACAATGGGAGGGGATGTGTCCATCATTAGGATGCGCAAAGCTACTAGGTAGCTACGTGTACCCATGTTTCGGCAAAGAGGTTTAAGCCAAAAGCTCCTGGGCTTTGCATAGTCCGGGCATTCAAACAGGATATGTGCGATGGACTCAATCCTACTCGGACAACAAGCACAGTTTGGGGACGTGTGAGCAGCTGATTTCCAGTTTGATACCACAGCCCCAAGCGGGAGCGAACCTACTCTGAATTTAAAATACAGTGCTCGATCAAAAGGGAGGGTGATAAGGTCCAAGTAGGGCTCAAATACTACAACATCTTTTACTAATAAAAAGGCAGCAGTGGACTTGCAGTGGTCCGGGTTTGTAACTAGTTGTTCCGCAACCCATTTCCAGTAAAGTCTCTTCACGGCCTCTTTTGGTGGGGCTGAACGTGATGACCAACAGTCTCCCAATCCGATTTTCTCTAGAAGCTGTTTAGTGTCTCTCAGCCATCTTATTTTTGCCCAGCCACCCAAGCTCATTATTTCCGCCAATCCATCAGCATACGATTTTAGCTCTTCACCCCTCCAAATTCGTGTCCATAAAAGGAGAGGGCGAAGCTGGGCTTGGTCTTTGATGTTTTTGCAGCCTGTATCCAACAACACAGGTACAGTTGGGGTGCTCAGAGGGATGGCGATAATGGATTTTAAAAGCTTACTCTCCACTGTAGCCAGTGCGTCCAGGCGGCAATGGCCCCACAGTTCTGCCCCATACAAGGCTGACGTTACTACCTTGGCCTTGTAGATATCAATTACTGGGGTAAGCGATCTCCTGGGTGAAGCCCGAAATTCCCTCAAGAGGGCTCCTCCTACTCTTTTGTGGTTAAGGACCATCTTATCGATATGGGGTGCCCAGGTCATTCTGTCCGTTATCCGAATTCCAAGGTAGTCGAATTCGGATACTTTCTCCAGGGCAACAGAGTTAAGCATAGGTGGCCGGCCCAATTTCCTTGGGGGATTTAGGACTAGGTACTTAGTTTTGTCCACGTTAATTACCAGCCCCTTTGCAGCACAAAAATCCTGGAAACGGGTTAGCAGTTTCTGGAGGCCTTGCGGAGTCTTGGAGATCAAGAGCGTGTCATCCGCAAAAAGCAGGGTGGGGATCCGCACTCCTCCGAGACAGGGGGCGTCGGCTGGTTCTAGTTGGAGATGTTCTACCTCCCCATTCACATATAGTGAGAATAGGGTGGCGCCAGGACGCAACCCTGCCTCACGCCCCTGGACACCGGTATTTTCTCAGTGAGCTCTCCGTTTTTACCCCAGCGGACCTGAGCGAAGGTATGGGCGTGGAGGCTAATAAGGAGGGACAGGATGTAAGGGGGCAATCCCAGCTCGTGAAGCACCCTCCATAACTCCTCCCTGGGGACTAGGTCAAAGGCAGTCCTTAGGTCTATAAAGGCCAAGTATAGACTGCCCTTGCCTAGCTCCACCACCTTCCACCCCAGAAGTGCCAACCTGAACACCTGCTCTATTGTCCCCATTCCTGCCCGAAAACCTGCCTGAAAGTCCGATAGTATTTTATTCTCCTCCACCCAATGAAGAATCCTCCCAAGTATAGCTTTGCCTGCTATCTTTTGGGTGGAGTCTATCAGACTTATTGGGCGGTAGTTCCCCGGGGTTTCTCTACACCCTTTTTTATAAATCGGGACCACTACCGCCCCCTTCCACGATTCTGGCACTGGCCCTCCCATCATGATGTTGTTAAGGAGAGCAGCAATAACCCTTCCCCACTCCACTGGGTATGCCCTCATAACATCCCCCGGGAGGCCATCTGGACCAGCTGCCTTGCGGGGGGCTACCCACCCTATTACTTTTTCGATCTCTAAGGGGGTAAAGAGATCATAGGTGTGAGGTTCAAATACTAGTGGGGAGTTCATCCTGACATTTAGTTCCCCGTCTGCCGGGAGATATAAAGCCCCAAAGTGTTTTACCCAACTTTGTGGGGGGATGTTACAGGGTCTCATAGCTGCCTCGGGCCTATTCCGTGAGCCTACAAGGTTCCAAAAAGCCCTTGAATCCCTACTTTTGCTAGCTTGGAGCAGGTCTTCCCAGAATTTATCTTCCCACTCCCTCCTAGCAGTTTTAAGGGATCTGTTGTAGGCCTTCCTTGCTTCCTGAATGTCGCTGTGGGATTTGTGCTTTACCGCCTCAACAAGCCTTGCCTTGTGTACCCTACATGTTTGAGTATACCAGCCATCATCTAGTTTTTTACTTCGCTTGTTTCCCAACTTACTAGAGTGGATGGTAAACACATATGTCAAGGCCTCTACTAAGGAGACAAAAAGTCCACTCGCCCTACCCGCCCCTTCTAGGGGGGACCCCAGGGTTGTCACTGCATGGTTTAGGAGGGATGAAATTTCTCCGACCCTTGCCTCGGAGAGGACCAGTTTACCCATTTTATTCGTCTTCCACAGAGCGAGACTACAGACTCGTCGGGGGGAGCTACTACCGGATTATCAAGACCCTTTATTACAGGTCGCCACCACTGATCCATGCTTAAAGAAAGTGGGTTGTGGTCGCTTTCAGTCGTAGGAACCACCAGCATGTCCCTCACATGGTTCCATAGATATACATCTACTAGGATGTAATCTATCCTGGAGGTGTGTCCTGGTCTATTGTACGTATGGGCACCCACCCCTATCCGAGATTGTCCTCCCGTTGGCTGCCCTTAGGTTTAATTCAAGGCTCAAGGAGTATAACTGTAGCGCCACTTCTGACCACCTCCTGATGGGTGGGATTTCCAATACAGGGATCCCCAACCTAATGTCCTCCTCATCTTGGTCAAGGGCAACGTCCGAGCCCAGGGGCTCGAACGTACAGTTCATGTCACCCGCGACCAGGGTACGCAACTTATGTTCGGTTTTATTTAGGAGGGTCTCAAGGAGAGATATTACAGGTGACTTTCTCCCCCCCTTAGTCCCTCTGGAATAAACATTATAAACATTTAAAACCAATCTTCCCCTGTGGTCTATTAAGATAATATTTTGGATGTCCGGACAACCTGTGTGGAGCTCCTCTATTCTGCAGTCTAAGGAGGCTACTACCCAAATGAGTAGGCCGCCCGAAGGTCGCCCTTCCCTGTTTTCGAGGTTAGTGCAGGGACAAAATAGGAAGAAAATCCCACCCTGTGCACCGGCACTAAGCTCCAGGTCTCTTGGAAGATACACAAGGAGTGCTCATCAACCCATGCAGTCAAGTCAGGGAGAGCCAACTTTCTCGCGATCCCTGTGACATTCCAGCTGAAAACCTTAAAAGCTAGGTCCGTCACAGCTGGAATGTCACTGGTCGCAAGAATACTACTGTCTTTGGCCCTCATCGAGGATGCATGGAGGGAACGGTGGTCTTGCGGAATGTTTTCTATGGCTACCATCCCACTAGTATCTCCAATTGAGTGGGAGTCAATTCGAGAAGGTGATACTACCGTTGGATCTACTCTGCTCACTGTTTCTTTGTCTGAGACTACGTTCGTGCATACCCTGGGGTCATCCTCCCCCAGTCAGTATGACCCTGACACCCACGGAGGGTTCATCCCTGTACCCCCAGGTGCCCCAGCCCAACGTGTCTCCCAATTTTGGCAGAAATCAGGGGAGCTTAGGCTTTCTCCAGTTAGACTAACAATTTGCCTGGGGTAGAAGTAGGATAAGTCTACTACTTTGACCCCTGGCGCGCCCATGTTTTTTATTGGAGTGCAGATGGAAGTCACTACTCTGGGGTCTTGACAATTTATTATTATGCAGTCCCCCTCCTGAGTTTTTTTACCCTGCCCTACCCACCCTACTCTACGGACACTAAGAATAATCCCATCCACACCCAACGGAATTGGCTTATTTGATTTTAGCCAGTGGATGCACTTATTTTTGAGGGATTGGTGATTTTCCAGCTGGCCTTCCTTTAGTGGGGGAACATTTACCAGGACAGCAACAAAAGGTTGACAGTCTGGCGGGAGGTTTACTGGAGGGATCCGGCGTATTGGATTTCTAGGGGCCAAAGAGGTGGTAGTAGGAGCTGTAGGTTGGGTGGCAGCTCTGGTGACCTTCCCTGTTACTAGTCCCTGAGCTTTGTCACGTGAGCCTGATGTTTGAATATCTTTCACTTTACCACTTGCTGTCTGGGGCTGTTTTTGTGGAAGAGGCTTAGGCTTAGTTATAGCAGCCTCTGTGTGCGTTGGCGGTCCCTTGGATTTCTGTCCTGCTTTAGGAAGGGAAGGAGTTTTGGGAGCTGGGGTTTGGGCTCTATTGGTGTCAACCTTATTTAGGCTTTTTGGGGGCTTGGGGTCTCTCTGCGGTGGTAAGGAGACTGCTGGGTGCTCGCTCCCCTTTAAACCCGTGTCCTGGTTATCACTCACTCTGGATAGTTGTTTAAATGTAGTTTTGAGTGAGTAGAACCCATCGAGGGTTGATTGCTCTAATGTATCTATTCTCGCCCCCAGGCCCTTAACCTGAATTAGTAGGGGCATCAGGAGACTATTTACCCTCTCCAGGATGTTTTCAATAGTTACGGGGTCGGTGAGCTTGGGGACGTTAACGATGTTATTATTAGTAGGTGGCCCCTTAGGGGAGACCACATCATCCCCTTCTACCTCAGCTTTATTCTCTGTGGACAGGCCCCTTGCATTTTTCACACCAAGTCCAAAGGGCTTTCTTATTCTTTGGTAAAGTGCGGCCTGTCTCACCAGCCTACCCTTTTTTCGATGACCTGCCTTTTTACTTGTGGTCCTCTTATCCTGCCTAGTTTCAGCAGTTTCAATGATTGAAGGCACCCCATCTGGCACCCCATCTGATATTACTATGGTAGGGGTGGGCGGTTTTGGCAATGTAGGCTGACTAATGGCTTTATTTAGGGGTTTAGGCGATACAGATGGAGATGATATACTAAGACCGTCCTCTTCCTCAATACCACTGGGAAGAAGTGCGGCCAGATGTTCCAACCTGTCTATATTTTGCCCTATTTCAAGCAACTGTGGGGGGTCTATAGAATCGCCCGGAACACCAGCAGGGGGGACAGATTGAACCCGCTCACAAGCCGGTGTAAGCGCCTGTGCAGCGGCCCCCAAGGATGAGCGTCTGGAGGGGAGGTAGACCTCGGATAGGCGCCGCTCTGACATAGCGATTTCCTTTTCTATTACAGCCGCCACCCTGGTAATGAAGCGGTCCATAGTTCCGATCACAGGGCTCCCGGCAATGACTACCCTTCCGGCTTCACTCCTGAGAGGTTTTCCAGAGCGGGTAGACATGATTGTAGGGAACACCAAGGGGCCTCACACAGACCGTCTGTGCGCACTGCTGTTGGAGAGGAAAGGGACGTGGCCCAGCCCAGCCTCTGTCAGCCCCTGACTGCCACAGACTGCCCGCCCTTTGCTCGGGCTTCGCTCGGCGTCTCGCTCGCGTCCCGCTGAGCGTCAGGCAGAGCTTAATGTAGGCACGTTGCGGGCGGGGGACGTGTCTGTTGGTGGGCGCGTCCGCTGGGGAAGCAGGGACTCCTGGACTTGCGAGTCCCTGCTACAGCGCCGTCTTGTTGGTCCTTCACGTGCCTCCCCGCCCCTGCAGGTGACTCCCCCAAGAGCTAGCGCCGCGAAGCGGCACCCGCGGAGCGGGTGCGGCGAGGGGCAGCGGCAAACTGCAGCACAACACAGCAGATGGTTCCAGGACCGGAGGGACAGGCAGCAACCTCCAATGCTCTCAGGTGTGTCCCAACGGGAAGGAGGAAACACCCGCCTTTTCACTCCAGTCAGGCGGGGGGCGTGTCTGTTGGTAGGCGCGTCCGCTGGGGAAGCAGGGACTCCTGGACTTGCGAGTCCCTGCTACAGCGCCGTCTTGTTGGTCCTTCACGCGCCTCCCCGCCCCTGCAGGTGACTCCCCCAAGAGCTAGCGCCGCGAAGCGGCACCTGCGGAGCGGGTGCGGCGAGGGGCAGCGGCAAACTGCAGCACAACACAGCAGATGGTTCCAGGATCGGAGGGACAGGCAGCAACCTCCAACGCTCTCAGGTGTGTCACCTGTAAGGGTCTCTAGGCGCTGGGGGCCGTCGGGAAGATTAAGCAAGCTATTGCCCAGAGTCACATGGTGCTGGGCTAATCTGCCGCCGGTGCTGGGGATCAAACCGTGATCCCCAAATTCCAGAGTCAGTCCCCCTAGCCGCGGCACCACACCTCTTCCGCTAAAATAAACTGGTTACTTAACATATAGGAAACCTTGAAGCAACTAGGATTTGAAGAGCACTGGAAAGTTGGAGAGCTTCAGAAACCGCTCACTATGGAATGCATTCAGGACTCATTTTGGGCTCACAAATGGGGGATGGAACTTAGTAATAGAAACAAGGAACGCTTACTTCAGTTTTTATTGATTTAAAAAATTATAGCAGGTTTGAACACTTCTTTGATTTTACTACGGCCCCAATAGCTAGACCAATGTATGTTAAGTTCAGGCATGGCACTTTCTCTGACAATTGCTCTTACTCAAAATGGAAAGCCAATATTAATATGAGCAAAGCAGGCCCAGTATGCTTGCAGGCAGATGCAACCATAGCACATTTTTTTATTTTTTGCCCAGGATACTAGCATCCGAGGAAAAAATGGATCCTACCCATTTCCTGGCAGCTTGGAACCTGACTGTGCTATAAGGCACTCAGACTGCTGCGTGCCGAGATCAAAGAATCTATAGTCCGTGGCGTAACTATATTCCTGCACTGGAGCTGGATCATAAGAGCTAAAACATTAGGATAATTTTACTGCGGAGATCCATCCTCATTTACTGATAGTTAGGCCATGTAGATATTGTTGTAGACAGGTTCATATTGTATAATCAGGGAGTTTCCTCTTTGCTATTAGAAACTTGACGATGCGTTATATTGCACTTTAGGCTAGGTTGTTATGATCTATATCTATGCACCTTTGTGGCCTTGAGCAATTTTTAGGTTTTATCTATTTTACTCTATTTCATTCATTTTAAAACTTGTCATGGGCTTGAGGAGGGACTTAGATTTACTTTGTAGGCGTCAATGAAAGCTGGTATGGTTTTTAATTGATTTGTTATGGAACATGTATGCACATTCATGGCTGCCAGACCTGCTAGACCTTCAGGGAATTTTATTTAACAAATACCATAGCAAAATCATCTATACTAAGGGTGGGTATAGCGTACTTTTTGTTTACCGTTCCTTCTTGGTACCCTCATACTAGGCCGGGAACTAAGTTTCTTTTTCAGCTTATCTGTGTGTTCATTGCTTTTCTTTCGATAATGTATCATTATCATTTCAATTATGGATCTGAAAATGTATTTATGAAACCTATGCATGGCTTTGCCAACTATGCTAATCCATTTAAGCAAAAGTTCTTGTCACATTGTGTATTGTCTGGCTCTATTGTCTTTTTAATTTATCTTCTAACTTGCTACTTGATTGTAATACCTGTCTTGTGTACTTTTTATGGGTATTTTAACCGAAGTAAAGTTATTTACATACGTACTTACTATAAAATACTATACTATAAAATGTCAGTAAGTAAAGAAAGATATGACCAGAAACTATCGCCTCCCACCCCATTACTGAATTTTCAGGTATAGCCTCTTTTTGCCTTTTATTAATTGTTTTTAAGTTGTGGTTCATGAGTAATGGTGGATTATTTTTCCACTTTTTGGCTCATGTAGCAATCTATATTTGTGTGCTCTTTAATTGATTTGTCCTGAAGATGGCCTGTTGAATTATTGAAGGTCGAAATGTCGATGATAATATACTGGCTGAAAAAGATGTGGATGATTTAATACCCATATGTGCAATGGAATTACAATGAATAAAGGGGCAAAGTTGTAATGGGGCCGACACCTAACGTAGGGGAGGAGCGCACCAGGGGCATTTGCCGTTTGGCGTTATGATTTAAAATGTGCACACTTTCCCGGATTATCCTGGAAGCTGTGCTTGGTGTCCATTTGATGCAACGGGCAGGGGCATTTAAGTCGTGGGTTGTACAAGTACCCATACTGCTTCCTGGTTAGCTGTGCCCCCCCAAAAAAGAATTTGCTGCTCAAGCTCCTAAATTTGCCACTATTCAGGCTTTCTAAGCAGATATAATTACAGTAGGTGAGGATGACTTTGGGGCAATATTATTTTGTTAACAGGGTCCCAGTTTCTTGAGGAATCAACAGTACTGTGTCTGGGCAGTGAAATTGCACAGGAAATGATTGTGAAAGAAATGGGCTTGGGGAGAGTAGCAGGCCCAATTCAGGATCCTCACTTTTTGGATTTTGGATGCTCCCCTCTGGCACTGATTTCCAAAACCAAGCCTGAGGAATGTAGACTCCTTCATAATCTATCAGCTCCCAAAGGAATGTCAGTAAATGATGCGATTGTCCCATTGATCTGCTCAGGAAGGTATGCTTCCCTCGATGGTGCCCTCACAAAATTGAGAGACTTGTGTCTGGGTGCCCTTATGGCAAAAGCAGATACTGAATCAGCTTTCCAACGGCTCCCAGTTCAACCGGAGCACCTCCACTTGCTGGATTTTCAAATCGAGGGTGAGTTTTACTATGCCAGGTGCATGTCCGTGGGAAGTTCAGTCTTTCTCACCTACTTCAAGCCCTACAGAAACTTTAGGGTGTGGGTCTTCATTCAGGTCTCTGGTTCAGACCGGGTAATTAATTATTTGGATTCTTTCTTATTGTTTTAGCCCCAGGGACTCTGATAATTGTGCCTACTCTGTCTCCCTTTGTTGGACTGATGAATGACTTTGGGGTGCTATTAGCCCATGATAAAACAGCTGGCACAACCACAACTCTGGTATTTCTGGGTATTGAGATTGGCTCAGTGAAGTGGGAGTTCAGGCATCTGGTCCATCTTTTCACCCGTTCTATTGCACAGGCCATGTCAGGATTAAAAGACAAAACCCATGGAACATGCCTTTCTGCAGTCCAGTAGCAAGACAGGAGAATTTGGTTAACATTCCTGGAAAAGCTCAATGTGATCCATCCAAGAATTTTTACTTTTTATGATGCTGCAGGTAGAGTGGGTTTTGGTGCCATATTGGGCTCTGAATGGTGTGCCAAGTCCTGGCCTCAGCATTGATTGGATTTTGGTTTGCTAAAAAATTTGACCTTCTCAGAGCTGTTTCTCATAGTGGTGCACTTACATATATGGATGGATCAGTTCCGCAACCAATCTTTAACATTTTGGTCTGATAGTATGACTGTTGTGGAATCTATTTACTTCCAGCATGCAAAATGTAAAACAAAGTACTGGCTTTACTCAAGGAATTGGGACAATTTTTTTTAAAGATTCACCTTTTTTCCCTAAGCATGTTCCCGGTATCTTGAATAATTCAGAAGATGCCTCGTCTGGTCTCAAGATGCAGAGGGGGTGGTAGAAGCAGAGCCCACTCCTTTTCTAGCATCTTTATAGACTTTTGGTGCACAGCCCTGATGCAGATAATCACTGCCAATCTTGCCCCCAAAACAAGGAGGGCATACTAGAGAGCCTTCTAGAACCTTCTTGCATGCACAGCAGGAAACACACAAGTGCAGAGTTTATCCTTGGGCAATTGGTTGGACTTTATTAAGCACATGCGGATCGAAGGCAGGTCTGCAGGATTTTCCAGGCAAAATATAGCAGCTGTAGGCTTCTTCGCTAAGCTCACTGAGGCACCAGACCATCCAAACTCTTTTTTTGGTCAAGAAGTCTTGGGGGCGATGGGAAAGGTTAGATGGGGCCCTTGTGGACAGCAGAAGTCCTAGAGAAATTGACAAATTGGAAAAAAATGCTGGGAATCCTACTGGTGGGTTGCAGCTTAGCCAATGAAGCAACACTTTTCTCAGCAGCATTTTGCTTTGTTTTTATGTGGCGTTCAAATTTTCCAAGCTTGTGGCCTGGTCTAAGAAGGATATCTATGGAGGGCTGTCACTCAGTCGCATGTCCTCACTCAAAGGGGATTTCATTTGATCCTGTTGCGTTCCAAAACTAATCTGCTTGGAAAGGGCAAGCAAGTAAATTTGAGATGGGCCAAACGCCTCCTTTTGTGCCTGGTGACCACTGTATCTGCATTTTTACACATTTGGCCTTCCAGAACTCCAACCTCTTTGTAAGTCTATGACTCAGGTACACCTCTCACAAACTACGAGTTTGACTACGTGATGCAGGTGGCATTGTGCAAGACCGATTTAGATAACATCAGCTACAGCTCACATTCATTTAGGATAGAGACGGGCAGGGTGTGGATTCTCAGCCATTCTTTTGTACGACGAGCAGGAGAGGTTTTCGAGCAAAGTCAATTTAGTAGACTATCAGCTGATGCTGAACTGTGAGTTTTTTTGGTCGGCAGAGTTTTTTACTTGATGGTGCACCAGCTGTAGAGGAGGCTGAGGGCAGGAGGCAGAAGCCACCTGCACTTATAATTTTCCACATAGGTGGTTATGACCTGGCACTCCAAAGGAGAACAGAACTTTTTGAGAAGTTGTTGGGGAAGATCTCATGGCTGACAAGAAGGTTCCCATGGTCAGTGATTGCTTGGTCTCATATTATTCCATGGCATATATGGCATTTTAGCATTCCCTCAAAAGGACATAGTAAATCAGTAAGGTGCCTAAATAGTCGAGCGAAACATCTCCTTAATACAGTCATTCTTAAGACAATCCATCATGGTGCCTTGGAGGCGAGGCCTTCTTTTACAAAGACAGTGTACATTTATCCACTCAGGGCAATGAAATGTTTGAGGAATTCTGGTTGGTCTTTGCAATTTAACATTTCTCTAGTCCGCTAGGGTTTAGACATGTGGGGGAGTCCAGGTTGGTTAGTTAACCAACAGGGCCATTAGTGGAGATGAAGGCAGGTTTGGCCACAAAGCTAGGAGACACCTTGCCATCTGAAGCAAGCAGGCGAATTCAGGATAAATTTGGCTTTACAGTCTGTAAGGCAGATCCAGAGACATGCGCTACAACGATTGTCCTTGGCTCTCCGGGAACTCTATAGTACTGCCTTGGGGGTTGTGGAGAGTTGGAGCTTGCACAGGGGACCAAGACCCCGGCCCGGTTGTCCTTCTATAGACTGTGTATTTGTTACCTCAAGGGTAGAAATGACCTCACTATCAGGAAGCGAAAGAAAAGAGAGGTTTCGTGTTTCGGCTGGTAATTGGGGTTCCTCAAGGGCAAATGGATACATTTCTCAATCAGCGCCTAAATATAATTCAGCACTAGAATACAAAACAGGTGCGCAAGGAGGTCCAGAAATCAAAATAAAACTTTCATTAATTGCACTTAGAGATAAGGAACCAAGATCGTTCTCAGTGGAATCTGGGTGCTGATCCACAATGTTATTGACACCAACAGAGGCCCAGCTCTGAGGTGACCACAAAAAAGAGCGCAAGATTTCAGTCACCATTTGTAAGAAAAATAGAGTAGTTGCAGAAAGGTAATCTTTTTAGATTTAACAAGCTCTGTAAAGTTGTAATTCCAGAATTTTAGATTTAACGATATCTTGTGTAGAATTTGCTACTTTCTCTGATAGGCCAGTAGTACGCTTGGAAACCTCACAACATGCAAAAGCACAAAACCTTAAATTGTGTTCACAATGGCTATATGTTGCCTATTTTCTAATAGGTCTTTTCTCTATTTTTTGATAAAGTGATCATTGTTTACTTTAAACGAAGTATGAAACACATGGTCTCTTTAGTATTAGGACTGTGGCCTTTACTGGGTGACAAGACTGGGCTACATCATTTGAACAGAAAACAGAGGTTATGTAATGCATCTGCTCTTTCTTAGTTATGAGGCTGAACATTCTATTTTAATACTACTTCCAGCAGACATGCGAGCATCAGAACTCTTCCTCAGCAACCATTCTCCTTTTGCAATGCTGACACAGTCATAGAATCTGGATCAGAACAGCAAATTTAGTTGATCTGGTATGGAAGTGTTTGCGAGCCAGTGTTTAAAATGTTCGGAATGTAATGCTAATCCCTCCTAACCTGAATTAATATAACCTTACATACCTAGCCTAGCATAATACACAAAACATAAATGAACATAACGTACCTAATATAAAATAACCTAATATAGTAAATATAACTTCATATAAGATAACCTAACAAATATAACATAACATATACTAACCTAGCTAATATAATGTATCATAACATAACATATACAACCTAACCCAATATAACATCAACTAACATGCACAAACTAACATAACAAATACTACCTAACCTGATGGAGCATAATATAAAGTAAGTAATTTAAAGTGTCACAAAGGGAAAGGTCAGAACTGCCTTCCAAATAAATATTAAGGAACGAAATCGGGGTTTATGTCATGCCAGTAAGGACCAGCGCACATCAGTAAGGGGCAGCCTTTTGTGTGTGACACTAGCAGACACTGCGTCCCCTGTACATCTCTTGTAGTAATGTTCTAAAAGAAAAAGTCTGAAAGAGAATATCCAGAGGTGAAATAGTGTACAGCTGAAGGTCCAAACAAACGAACCGAGAAAAAGTGATTTTGGTACGCTCCGTTAATGTAAAGTTTTAAGAAAATATGAAATTCGGAATCAAATGTATCTTTGTTGCTATCGGAGTGAGAGCTGGGCATTCTTTGGCGTTGTATTCTAACTGTAAATTGTGTTCACTGTGGATCTTCCAGAAAAAAAAACTGGGAACCCAAAGTACAGCTTTTCTTACACGCTACTCGAGTTCTACAACGTGACTGTCACTCATAAGGAGCATTCTTTACGCATTATCACATCCGCATACTTTACTGCAGCCTCCTCCTCGTAGCCCTCGGACTCCGTCACTGTTGACCTGTCAGAAGCGATGACGTTCTTTCGAATTTCCCAGCAATAAGCTGATGCAAAGGCCCAGCAACCCTCAGGCAGCCGGTAACTCGTGAGTGAGTCAGAGTGATGTAAGCAGGCAGCAATACTAGTGCTCTCGGTGCCCGCTGACCTGGAGCGACGTAAGCACGCGGGAAGTGCATGATGCTATCTTCCCTTTCCCAGGCTCTGCTCGCTTTCTCTCGCCCCATTTACCGCGCGCCCATACCTTTCCGGAACCACGCATGATGCAAAGGCTGTGAGAGAATCCGACAGATGCATCTATCTTCGGCGGGATCTGATCTGACTGGAAAATGCGAAAGGAAGATTTGACAATTTAAGCAGCACTGAACGGTGGATTTCCCGTGCTCATGAGACTACGTCGCATAGTTGTCCTCGTCTATTTGAATTCAAAGTAATGCAAAAAAAAGTAGTCAATTAGCGTTTCCTAATGGCTATGCCGTTCTGAAGACGCACCTATTCGGGGAGTAGAGACAACAGATATACAAGGCAAATAAATCACCAAGTGCTCAGGGCTGCACCCCTGGTAAACCGGAATGCTTCTGGGTGAGGCCACAGAAAAGGAGGAAATAATCAGAAATCACAAACTATCCTCAAACTTTCAGCCAGCTGGAAAGAACGACCAAGCTAGCTCGGAATCACAATATAAGCCGTCACTGAACGCCAACTGGAATGTGCTTTGCCCCCACCACGGATCGTATACACATGATCAACATTTAGCCTTGATCTCCAATAGTCATAAGACTGTAGAACTGGAAGCCAAGGCGTTCAATTAAGTTTAAATAATGTATTTGCATTAAAAGAAATATTAAAACTGCCTTGTAGGCGCCTTCAATATACTTTGTATACCTGCCAAAATTCACATAACATAACTAGGGTTCCCGGTTTTATGGTATATATTTTTTTGCCATATCCGTCTGTATTTATCCATATTTATTTTTTGCTAATTTTATCTGTATTTATCCATATTTTTTTGGGGTTTTGTGGAAAAATTAAGCTGAAATGTGTATATTTCCACATTTATTTACCCACAAATATGCAATCATGCTTGAAAGTCTGCCAGGTTTCAGTGCTGTGAACACCAGCAGAAGATAAATCAGTGCACTTATGAAAATATGCACATTTCAGTATCAACCTTGTGCATATCTACTGCTGTTAAAGACTCTTTACTTAAATTTCTTTCTTTTTTAACCCCTTATCTATCAATCCACACATCTATTGGCCTGGCAGTCATGGCAGACAGTATTTACAATTACTCCAAAAACAACCCAATTTCCGTTTTTATCCACATTTAAAAATAAGTACAGACAAGAAAACAAATCTTTTCTGTCTGTATTTATCTATACAAATCTATAAAAACGGAAAACAAGGAGCTCTAAAAATAACCCAATTGAACTTTCTGCTAATCACACTTTTAATAGCCCACAACAAAACATTAGGAATGCAGACTAGTGAACGAGCAACCTTGAAATATAACGGTCAGGATTATGGCGAGCAGAGCAGGCCTTTGCTGGGATAGCACCGTGGGTAGAAATACATTTGGTGCCCTTATTGCTGCTGTTGAATAACAAAAAATGAGGCACCCTGGGGCCCCTTTAGTATTCACTGTTCGGCTCCACACTGATAACATCACAGCAGTACCTGGCCTCTGAACACAAACATCTCCACACTGCACCCAACTCACTTGAATCACTCACAGCTCAGGCCTGTCCCACTGGTGGCAGGTTATTCGTTGGGGGTCGTTTTGGTGTGTGGCAGCTATGGGTGAGAGAGAACGACAAGGAATAAGGCTGATGGCAGGTTAACAAGTGATTAAAAGCACTTCAAACTGACTCACTGGAGCCAGTGGATGTTGCTGTTTGCATAACTTTAATGCAGACAGCTGTGTGCTCCTCTTTGAAGATTGGAGCCTTGGGCCCAATGCGCCCATGCCAAAAGCCCTGAGGGTGAATCTTGGGTGTGGCAGCTTTTAGTATGAACTAGAGGTGGTTGAACCAACAAATTAACAGGGAAAGGCGAGCCACTTATCGGCTTTGGCTCTAAGAGCACGTGCATAAGCATGTTAAAAATAGTTGACATGTAAATAATGTGACAAAGATCATGTTGGAGTATGAAGGGTTGCCTTCAAACATCCAAAAAAGTATTGCTCTAATATGAAGAATCATTTTATCCTAGATCATCAGATTATATCACGACATTGAGAAGAATTTATTAAAAAGGAAACATTTTTTAAGCATGAACTGAGTGGTAAAGGCATTTGCTGTAACGTCATATATTCGTCTGACAGTACTGCCTAGGTAGGTGAACTCTTCAGTTATGCTTAGGTCCTCTCCATTCACCTTGAATTCTTCTACCAGACATGATGGAGGGGTAGGCATTGACATCAAGAGCAGACAGAACAGGGCCAGGAATGCCTTTCGAATTCAGAACAATGTGTAGAGGTCATCTCAATATAGCATCATCACAAGAATATCAAACACTGCACCCTGTGAGGCACACATAAGAGAGGCAGGCCAAAAAGCACCTGGAGGCGAACTGTGAAAACAGATATTAAGACCTTGAACTACAGCTGTTGTATTGTACAAAAACTGGCCCAAGGCAGACACAAATGGAGGTGTTTTGGTACTGCCCTATTTATTTTTTATTTATTTAAGGTATTTTATATAGCGCAAATATGACTTGTACAAGTATCAGAGCACTGTACAAATAGCAAAATAAGTTCAATCACGGAGAACATATGAAATAGCAGATAAAAATACAGTTAGCGGTATGCATTACAACATCAAATAGGTTGTAACAGCAAAAGCAAAAAAAGAACAGGCAAGAACCAAAATACAGTGAAAACAAGCAAATTTGAGTACTCAGGGTGCAGAAATGTATATAGGCAAGATAGTCCGAACTTTAAGAGATCAGGACTATTGCTGAAGGTATCCAGCACCACATTTTAAATTTGTTTCGAAGGAGGTAATCGAAGGATTCGATCTAGTTTAAGGAGGAATTGCCTTCCATTTTCTAGAAGCAAGACCCGAAAAGGAACGATTATAAGTTTTCTATTTGTTGAACTTCTGTGGCTTCGACAATTCAGCGTTAGAACTTCTTAGAGAGCGACTCCCATCAGAAAGTTTGAGTTTTGCCAGGTAAACTGGAGTATTGTGATGAAGAGCCTTATGGGTTAAGCAGGCTGTCCTAAATTGAATTCTGGCTTCAAAAGGTAGCAATTTGAGATATTTCATGTCTAGTGTAATGAGGTCACGTTTACTGGATCCTGTGATGACCCTAGCAGCTGAATTAAGATTGGCCCTAACAGAGCCAGCCTGGCATTTTGTAGACCTGCAAGAGTGACACTCCCGTAGTGTAGGCAGGAGATGGCTAGGCATTGGACTGCTAACTGAAAGTCATCTGCTGGTAAGAAGGGTTTGATTTTCCTTAGAGTGTTCAAATGGTAATTAGCTCTTTTGGTAGTTGCACTGATATGATATGGCCCATTGAGGTATTTGTCCAATGTAATGCCTAGAGATCTAGTAAAATCAGCAACATGTGTGACGCAGTCGAGTGCCATCAGCTGTTTAAGACATTCATCCATGGGAGTAGAGAGATTGTAGGGGGAGAAATTCCGTCTAGAGTGTATTAAGCATAAGGTGATTGTGGGTTAACCGTTGATGGGTTGTCAGTGGGGCAAAGTTAAGAGTTTTGATATCTTCAGGTGCCAGAAACGTTCAAGTATAACTGTATGTCATCCACATACATGTGGTACTGTAAATTTGAGTGTGTGAGAATTTCAATAAGCGGTTCCATGAACAAATTGAATAGCGTAGCAGAGAGCGTGGATCCTTGAGGTACTCGTCTCGAGACAAGAGTAATGTCCAACAGGGTTTCACTGACCTTGATTTGTTGTGCTCTATTATGAAGGAAGGAGGAAAAACAAATTTGGGAGGGACCAGATAAACCATCCTTTTCTCCAAAAGGTTTATTATGTTTTCATGTTTGACTGTATCAAACGCAGAGGAGAGATCAAGGAGTATAAGCAGGCAAGGTTCATTCTGATCAAGTAGTCTCAAGGCATAACCTACAATGTGTGTCAGAGATGTTTCGGTGCTATGACCTGTTCTCAAGGCAGATTGCCATTAGTCAAGGAGTTGAAACTGTTCGATGTGGTTGCAGAGTTGTAAGTGCACATTTCTCTAGTCGTTTGATAGGCTCATAGTGTTAGTAATTGGACAGAAATTTTTGAGGTCAGATAAGTCAGCATTAGGCCTTTTAGGGATTGACATAACCTGACCTATCTTTAGGTAATTCAGAATCATGCCCTGGGATAGACAAGCACTGACAATCCTACACCAAAGTGAGAGCATGGAAGATCTAAGCTCTTTGATGAGTTTGGAGGGTAGAGGATCTTTGAAGTGGTTAGATGGTTTAATTGGTATTATTGTTTTGAGAATCTCAGCTTCGTCAGGAAGTTTGAAATTAACTCATGTAGCATTATTTTTTTGTAGTGAGATCAGAGAGAGGCAACCACATCTTAGGAGGCATGGAGAGAAGACTAGGTTGGGCCTAGGAGAGTGGATGTTGAAAGGCAAATTGTAGATCTGATTCAATCTTCCTCATTGTTTCAATGAAATGCTACATGCCAGGCTGCATAAAGGGCAGTAAGTAAGAGAACAAAGTTGCCTCCTATTTGGTTTATAAACTACCAAGCACAAACACCATGCTTCACAATGCATGTGTAAGATATCATGTACTTGTGTCGACACTAAACAATTAGCATTCACACATGCATACATAAGCAGCCTAAGAACACTTATGCACCTCAAAGTTTAGCAACCTAAGTCATCCCCACACACCATGTTCCCTCACACTTTGCTTCATACTTATTTACACACGCTCAACACTAAGGCACACTGCATATTTAGCAGACACCATCATCACCACAAACAAACTAAATGTAACTATCCACACACATACACTGGGCCTTTCCTTCTCCACAAAATAGAGGACACATAATATTGACCACACATAAGACCAGAGGTGACCTTGTTGTCTTTCACAAGCCCCCCTGAGCTTGCATGTACCTGGAACTCACTACCCCATATTCATGAATATCCTCCAAGGAGCCCCTTCCCAACTCACTGTGCAAGACTACCACCTGCACTTCACCAAGGACAAATTAGACCTCAACAAAACCTCATCCTTCAAACATTCCAAAATAATCTTTCTTAGGGTGAAGTCAATCTCCCAAGGGTGGCGGGAACACCGAGGTTATGAAAGAAGTACTATTCAACTTTCTCAAGACTGGGAACATCATACAACAAATTAACCCAGATCAAAGGCAGCATTTTGAATAGCATGTTCACCTTCATACAGGCCCTCAAATGTTAACCCAAATGGCACTAGTCTGGTTAGATAATTCTACACTCACAGTATCGATCCACTACACAACCACCACAGAAAACCAAAACCCATCAACAACACTTCTGCTCCTTCAAAAATATTCTCCATGACACAAGCAACACTTCTTCAATTTAACATACTGAACGGATCCGCAACAGAACCAAATGCTAATAACCTCTGTTAACCTCAATTATCATGCCTCTAGGAGCCAATGCCAATTACAACTATCACAAGTCAGCCATCAAGAAAGAATCTAACCGAAGCAAAGGCAGTTCCAAATCTGTCAAAATCAAGTCAGACTGGCAACAGGCCCTAGACAAATGCAGCATCATCATTTCTCTAGGTAGAATCAGGTTTCAATTTAAAAGAATCAAACCACTGGCCACCATTTCTCCCACTCCTTCCCAGAACTTACAGACAAGAATCCCATTTAAAATGCTCCCATGGGGGGATGTGGCTGGTGCTAGCACCTTGCGGACGTGCTAGAATAGAGCTCATGGCTGAGCCCGAGATTGTTCTGCAACAGATCTACTGATATGCCAATCCGACCACATCCTCGGGTGGTAGAGGTCATATTGCAGCTGTAGGAGTGAATAGATCAGATCAGTCCTGGAAAAGAAAACAACAAGCTTTTTCCAGCTGTTGGGTTACCCCAACTGACTCCAGTGAGCTACGGCCATCTTGAATCCAGACAAGGGAAGTAGGCTGCCTACAATGCCTGGGGCTGAAGTGCTAGATTGACCCACGTCAGTGTACTAAAGAAAATGATTCCGGGTTCCGTGTGGTGTGCTATCCCTGACAGATAATTGTCTCCTTCACACAACAGAAACTGGAATTCAGACGGTGCTGGGAGAGATTACCAATACTCAGTAAACAGAGGACACTGATAATAAATGCCTCCAGGCTCACCAGCCTTTAATGGAGGGCTGCCACCCGGTAGCCTAAGACTACTAGGCAGGAGATGTATTCCTCTGGTCCCTGGTATCACTGATACTTTAAAGCTGACAATAATTTAGCACCCATTGGTACTGTAGACAACTTCAATGAGGTACTTAAATAGTGATAGAGTTAATAATGAGTTCAATTGAAGATATGGGGGTCCTTCGAGGCACATAGATGGAACCATGATGAGGGTAGCCGAGTGGCATTCATTGTGCAATGACTAACCCAGTCAGCACTACTTTAAAGAAAAATATTATTAAGCAGGTCCTTGTTTGAAAAATAGGAGAGGTCCTGAGAGTGGTGCCCAGCTGAAATCTTGCAGGATAACACAAAAGTGAGAGCTTGGGAGGGGAGCTCCTACACCGAGAGGTGTGGTAACTGTTTGGCAAATAACAATAGAAACTCTCCTGGGGAATGCTACCAAAGGATCATATTGGGGTCCTAATCACAGAAACGTATTCCACCTATGAGAGGGCTGTCATGAGAGGAGATCCACAGATGATACAACGTTTAGGCAATAAGCACTGGAGACACCGACAAGACATAGTGGGTAGTGAGCCACTGCCTACCATAGTCACTTAAATGGTCTCTGAAGAAATCTGTAGAAAATAAAACCAGCAGGACCTCAAGTTGTGTTGAGTTGGCAATCGTCCAATACAGCCAAGCTTGCAACTCCACCTTCCTCCTGCACAAAGGGAATCTACATTAGCAATGTTGCAGAAAAGCACAGAATAGCAAGCCCTCATCAAACATGACCTTCAATAGTAATTCGCAGAGTTACAATAGCAACTCACCAAGACCGTCTCTGATTAAATCCAAACTGTTAAAGCTAAACTGCAGGAGACGCTATTTAATTTGATGAAGTATGTCCAAGCAACTGGGGTCAGACTGGCTGCCAATAAAGACTTCATTGGTCCCTTGTACTTAAAATATTACATCTGTGATTTACATAGAAATACAATGATTTTTATGTTTTGACTGTCCAACTGGACATAATAATTTTAATGTAAACAGATAATTAGAGCAACATATAAGTGGAACATTTGAGGAAAAGGAAAAGGATTCATGCAATAACTAGTAAGGCCTATAGCATTATTAAATAGTTTAGACCAAAAGGTACACATTTTGTCACCATAGCACAATTTAGTAGACAGTAAGATTGTTTCAAGGTGCAAGCAGTCGACGACGTTTCGATCCACTTGTCAAAATAATGGGATCATCTTCAGGACAACAGCCATTAATCCTGAGGTAAATATTTATTGCAATAAAAGCTAAGAGAAGGAAGAGCATAGAAAGAGAGAGGAAAGGCGAGGGACGGAGGAAATAAGAGAAATGATACTCTGTTAGTATTGGTTCCCAATGGGAATTATAATCATTACATTTGAGCATTCACTTGTCGTGGGCATGCACAATCTAGGAAAATCAGTGCAACCTGAGTGGGGTGTGCGCGCACAATAATTATCATATAGCGTGACCGGTTTTACGTAGTCTTCAGTGATAGTGAGAGAAGGCTGCTGTGGTGGCTAGGACATGCTAGAACAAGTGCTGTTCATAATAGATAAAGTACAGTGTCCTGGAGGAACGAATCCCCAGCTCGGTGGTATAGGAGTCCAAAGGGCATTGCACGTATGCCAGTGTTTAGGGATAAGTGGGAGTCTGTCTGGAGCCTGGAGGACCTGTAGGAACGAATCAATAGAAATATTCAAATTAACTAGCGGGAGAAGAGAAGGGGTGATCATACTGATTCATAAGTTTAGAGAAAGAACAGTGTGTCAGGTGATGTGATACAAACCATAAGGTATAGTAGTCGAATGTTATGTGAATAACCTCAATGAGGTCAAAGTTGAACGATTGATCCTGGATCAGGAATGGTTACTGTGAAGTAGTGAAAATGCAAGTAAATCCAATGAATTGCCTGCCAGGTAAGGGCTGGGATTTCAGAACTAGGTATTCTTACTGTGGTAGTAGCTTCGATTCCGTGGGTCAGTGTGAGTCAGGAAGGAGAGATTGCATGAAATGATGGGACCGCAACAACGCAACGTGAGGATGTGACCAGACGCACTGCCCGGTAGTACTGTGTGGTGCCGGTTGGGCATGATTGCGCGTACCAATTAAGAGCGCTAGGACGCGACATGATGAGGCAATCAGATGTTCATCACCTGGTGGTGTCGCCATACTAGAGTGGTGGAAGAAGAATTCCTTGTGAAAGGATAGACAATAAGGAATTGGTAAGGCAAGAAGGATAATGTCATCATAACAACCATTCATAGTTGTCACAGTTGTTACTGCAATAACCACAAATTTCGTTATAGTTAGGTATCGTTAGAAATAGTAAAGAATTACTGATTCAAACATACACAGCAATAAAGAACCAAGTGGATCAACTTCAGAGTACATAATGTCATCAGAACGGCCATTCATAGTTGTCACAATTGTTACAGTAATAACAACTAATATGGTTATAGTTAGGTATAGTTGGAAATAGCAAACAATTAGTGATTCAAACATATACAGCAGAAAAAAACGAGTGGGTCAACTTCAGAGTGCACACAGTAGAATTGCAATAGCAGTCACCTTATGACTGTGTATAAAATGTAGACAATAGGTATCCAAGAGGTGGTTCGCCATTAGGGAACACTGTTAAAGTTCAAATGGACATCGTCTATATGAGTGGTCCAGTCCTCTGACCGATTCAGACCCATGTATAGAATTCTGGTCCGAAGAATCCATTTGAGTTCCTCTTTTTTTTTTTTTACCACACCTTATTATCGACTGCAAAGTTGACATTGATGGTAACAGGGTCATTAAGTCTGTACAGTCTTTCCCATTTTATACCTATCCCCGTTATGCAAAAACATATCAGTATCTCATGTGGAGTACAATGTACATTGTCAGAAGATAATCAATACCTTGTAGTCATGACCCAACATATTATTTGAGGAGTGTATTCATTACATCTCAGGTGTCAGTGCAGTAGCTTGCATTTTATATAATTAAACAAGAACTCATCTAAACTCTCTACCCATACCCTCCCTAGCCCACCCTTTCCCTCTCCTGGTCTATCCAATCCCAGCGTTTGTACTACCCGTGGGGATTCTACAGTAGCGCTCATACTATAGGGTACATTAAACAAAAGGAACTGACATGTTTAAAGCTGAAAGGACTTTTTCTCAAAAGTACCTGCGGGCAAATGCGCAACACTGGGACTCAACCGGGAAACATCCTTTACAACACAACTTTTACCACGCAGTGCCTTTACGATGCAACTTTTACAACGCAAACCATTACAACGCATTGCGCTGGGGGGCGCTCTAGGATAGGAAATAGGTTTAATTTACTATCCAACACCTTCCCTATTATCCACGGGGACTGGAGTTGGAATAGTAAATTAAACTATTCGCTATCCAGCGCCCCAAAGCACTATGCTCTGTAAAGGCATGCATTGTAAAAACCGTGTTGTAAAGGCATGCATGGTAAAAGCATGCGTTGTAACGTCATACATCCGACTCAACCACCTGTGTGGGGGCTAAGTTGAGTGTGTCTAGTTCAATCAACATGGCTTTCCACTCCAGTGCTATAGGTTGTTTCCGTAGTCCTCTTTCTTCCTCCTTCTGGAGGGCCGCTCCCTCCGCCCGACCCCACTGCACCAAATCCGCCTGCCAGGCGGTCTCCGCAGGGATCTGGGAGTCTTCCATCTCATTGTTATGACCCTAACTGCTAAAATGAGTGCTAGATCTAGGAATTTCAGCTTAACTTTTTGCTTCCCGGACCGTCTACGTAGTCTCGTAAGACAGGGTAGGGCCTCATCAGGGACCGGTAGTTGTGTCACAGTAGTGAGGGCTCGGCGGACGCCGGCCCAGTATCCCCGCAGTCGAGGACAGGACCACATCATGTGAATAAAATCCGCTTTATCCCCCTTACAGCGAGGGCGACAGTGAGGGGAGTCCGGGAACATACAATGTATTTTCTTAGGGGTGAGGTATGATCTATGGAGCACCCTCGCCTGAATAAATTTAAGTCTAGCATTACTTGATACTCTTTTGGGGTGTTCTAGTATGATCGTCCATGCCTTGTCCGTAATTTCAGTTTCAGAGTCCTCCTCCCAGCATGTTCTAAGGGTTATGAGCGGAATTGCTGTGTGTGCTGATATCCCTGTGTATAACCAGCACACTAGATGGCCCCCCTGGTCCCATGTAATATTAAAGGTGTACTAGTTTGTGTTGTGTATGTTTGGTTCGTTGCGGTGCCCAAGAGGTCCTAATGTAATGTGTCACTGTGGCGTGTAACAAATATAGTCATGATGGTGCTCCAGTAATCTGCACAAAGGATTTGTGGCTCAGCAGAGCATCATCTCCATAAAAGGCTCCCACTTCCTCCACCCCACTACCCGTCCATCCCTGTAGTCTAGTTCGCATGAGTCTTCCCTGTGGTGTAGGGATGCCTAATAAAGGAATATTTGCTGCATAAGTTGGTACAGTCGACGTGTAGGAAAGGGCTTTCCTCCAGCAACTTAAGGCGGTTTTCAGCAAGGGGGGGCAATCCGGGGGGACCCCGGTCCTGGGCAGCAGTAAAGAATGGAGTTCCGCGCGATCCAGTCTCTCCGATGTGAAGCCGATCTCATGCAAATTCCTACCTGCAGTCCAGTAAGAAACCCACTGAAGATGACTAGCATAATAGTACCCCCAAAAATCGGGGACCCCCAAAGCGCCTGATGTCATCCTAAGCTGGAGTTTCCGAAGGCTGATCCGTCTCCGGCCAGCTCCCCAGATAAGACTAATCAAAACGGCCCCAGAGCAGCAGAGCAGAAGCCGCATCAGAGCCGGAGGCTGAAGGAGGTCGGAGGTGAAGTGTGAGGTGAGCCCTTAGGACGGGGGGAGTCCTGCTTGCCCGCCCGTTAGCCGGTCGCAGCCACACCTCGAAATCTCGAAATCAGTGAAGTCAAGGTGCCGGGGTGGTTCTCCACCTTTCATGTCCAGCCAGACGCCGTGCTGAGCGGAGCTGAGGAGAGGAGGCTATGGGTGTGGTCGGGCGTGAGCGCTGATTAAAGCGCTGTGAGAACAACGCCGCCCCCCCTGCACCGACTCAGAGAACCCGCTAGAGAAGCCAGGCCTTGACTTTGTGGCCGAGCGAGCCGAGCCTGAACTGAGCCTGAACTGAGAGGCAAAACTGCGCTGGCACTGGTGAGCTCTAGGCACATCGAGTGACAGGGGGCGGGTGACCCCTGACGTAGCGGGAGCTTTCTCAGCAGGAGCGGCTGAGTGCTCTCCTCCGCGAACAGCGGGTCCCCACATTAGCCGTCTCTCTTGTTGTCACCCTAGCCCTAGCCTTTGCAAGTCCCATCTCGTCGGCCCCATGGGGGCTTGACTAACCCAAAGGAGTGGTGCCACGACCCATAAGGATCCTTTCAGCCCCTAGCCTTCTCCCCCGTGCGGATGGGACAGTGAGCAGCTGGGAGTCTGCTCACCCGGGTTCCAGCACGGAGGGCAGAGCGGGCCAAGCTGAGGTCAAGTTGAGGTCTTGACCCCCTGATGCAGCAGGGAGGTGTAAAGCCTATCACAATAACTGCGAATAACAGGGAGAGCACACAGGGTTATTTCCCGCTCATCCATCGAGGAATCTGTGAGCCCAGCCTGTGGTCTACCATCAAGGTAATGCTGAGTGACTCGTGCTCCTGGCATTCAAGCTGAACAGCAGAGACAGCAGAGACAGGTGACGAGGAACGGAGGGAGAAGAAATTTCCTCCCGTGAGCTGCACGAGACGGTGCAGCAACCAAGCAGCAAGTGTCGCCAGACCAGCTAGAGTCACAAGAGCCACCCTGTACGGCAGGGATTCACGACCTGTTTTCCCAGAGAGGAGAGAGCTGGTAGCAGGGGGTGGGCAGTCGGAGACCTCCTTACCACTTGGTCTTCAGTTCAAGGAACTCTCCCGCAGCCTTGCTGTCCCCCGGCCTGAAGACCAGAGCTGCAACAAAAAGTCACAACACAACAAAGATGAGGTCTGGGAAAGTAAAGAAGGCGGCACCGGTCCCAAAACGAAAAAGGACCAGGCAACCGATATCGGCGATGGCCCCTCATCCAGCCAGTGAAACCCAACCGGTAGACGGAACCCAACCTGAAGGGTGCCGCGGCTCTTCCCAAAAGGCCACGACCAAGACCAAACTACATGAAGGAAAGCAGTCTGATCTTTTAAATTATTTTTTAACTACACCCAAAATTCCCCAACAGTCTCAGCCCCAGGAGGCAACCAGGAGTAGGAATCCACCTTGGGAGTGGAAATCAACTTCCCCTCTTCAACAACACCCGACCGTCCAGCCTTGGGAAGGCGAATACAACAAGTCAGCCCAAGTCAGGGAGGTATTTACCTTTGGCGCCACTCCAATCAAACCACAGCCCAGTCTTGGAAGCCTAGGAATCCGGGGTGGTGCCAACCCAGAACCAAGTAACATCAACTGTCAACAGAATATATTCTCGGGTGAGGCTTTGGGCCAGCAACCGGCTCATCTGGCGTCAGACACCCAGGGTGGTCTTCAGTCGCAAACCTCTCCGACGAGTCCATTGAAAACACAGACTGGTACCATAGCAAAAACCCAGAAACAATGTGCTTTGGCAACCACACAAGGAGAAGAAGACTCTCCCATCGCAACAGAAGATTTGCTGGACCCTCATCGGAAGATAATCTGCGCTCAAATCCACGCCCAAAGCACCGCACTGAGCAATAATATTGCTCAAACACCTCCCCTAATTATTATTCCTACTGCTCAAATGACGGAGCCAAGACATTGTCCATCGCCCATGGTTTTGCACTCATTTGCTCCATACGAACAAACTATGCCTCCGTCTCAAAAGACTCCAACCAAAACCGACCCAAGTGACCAGCTCCTAGCAGATCTGTCCTATTTTTTTAAAGATACCCAAAACCCTGTAAATGACTCTGCTACCGTCCTAAACTCCAACTACGATGCTCAAACAATCTCCAGCGTTTGGCCCCAACTTTTGCAGACATTTCAACAAACAGTCAACGCCCTACACTACCATTCGGACAAACTGGATGTACAGGTTGATCTCCTAAACACGCTAGCCGTATTCACGGCAGGGATAGATAATAAATTAGACCAACTGAACAATCTAATTATGGGTGCCCAAGCGTCGACAAAACTAATTCAGTCGGCATGCTGCTGCTCCCCAATAATCGATTCTCTATCATCGCTCCCTGACTTTCTGGCCAGCGTTCTACAGGAGGTAAGAAAGTTGAGGGGTAACAGCACAGGCACCACACCGGAAGTTCCAACTCAAAAGTCATCATATTGGACCCAGGATCATGCCACTTCCCAGCCAGTTGCCAAAGAAGGCACTAAGCCAACCGAGGGCACAGACTCTCGCTTAAACCAGGCAAGGGATCAACCAACTCCAGGTCAAACACAACCTGGCCAGGCAGAAGCCGATCAGGGAAAGACGGGGTCGCCAAATAGAGGTACCACCAGTTCAGCTAACTCTCCGAAGGGCCTACTGGCCAGTCCCCAGTGTTTGACACTCACCACCCAGGATGATCAGTCAGGGTTTGAACCCCAGCTAAGCAAAAGAGAACGCAAGCGCCAACGCAAACAAAGAAACAAGGCCAAGGCACCAAGAACAGCTGCCAACCTGGGATACTACCCGCTTTTTTCAACAACATCAAGCAAACAAGCCCCGAGTGTGACAGACGCACTACCTTCGCCAGGAAACCATGCTGTGCCCAAGATAAAAGAGGTTCCACCTGTAATTAATACCCAACCCACATTGGGGGGTCCCCAGGAAATAAGTGATCCCCCAATAGGAGTAGTCAAAAAAGAGTCTGGCCCGGCTCCAGTAAACAAGGACACGATAAAAGACGAAAAAGGGTCACCGAGAATTAAAGAACCCGAAGTGCCTCCAAAAACAGGATACGTCACACCCCCAGTTCAGGGAGACGTTACTATGAGGGGTCAGAATCTGACTAAAACGTTCCACATTCAGAGACCAGATCATCCCACAAATCATCGTCGGTCGCCAAGGACCAGGACCAACTTGACAGTACAGGAGAACAAACACAATGAGGGATCGAGACCGAATAAAAACAAAATGTACAATCCTCAAAAAGAGACTGCCAAAGTTACCTCATACTCCTACATCTTACTAGCCCCTGAATACAAATCAAAGGGCCGCCATGACATCCTCAACAGAGCAAACATACTCAAATTGATGGAGGGGACCCCTGGATTCATGGGCCTAGTATCGGATGAAATTGAGGCTATCGAGTTCCTCCCACCAAGAGGAACACAACCATCGGAGGTAACCCTGGTGACATTCAAGGAGGCAAAGTGGGCATCCACGTTTTTGAACAACAAAGCAACCCTAAGGGAATGGGGTATTCGAGTCTACCCATACTCTTTGCCGGGCTACCCAACCACACTCCTTAACCAACTAACATCACCTAAAAAAAGTGGGATAACAAGGCAGAAAGGTCAAGAAAAAACCCACTCAATTCTAAAAAACGCCTTAGGGCCAGAAGAAGACTGCAACATCCATCTCAGAGAAGTAGCCACCAACGACATTGGCCAAGGATGGGACTGGCTCCCAGCAATTTTATCAACTAAAAGCCACGAATGACCAGTTAAACCTATGATTACTCCAAGTGGCACAAAAATTCCAGCACAGCCACCACAGTCAGGAGCAGCATCCAACTCCCCATCAGACGAAATTACCCTACTATGCTCCTGGAACATAAGTGGTTTACTCCAAAAAATTGGGGACCCAGATACACAATCTTTCTTGGGGAATCATTCAGTAATAGCACTACAGGAAACCTGGGCTTTACAGGGGTGCCCAGTGCTTGGGTTCACTGAGATATGGAATCCAGCAACCAGGGACAGTCGCTTTGGCCACTCGAAAGGCGGGCTGGCAACTTATGTATCAAACTCTATAAAAGCCCGAATAACGCAATGGCCCCTCAAGGAAGACTGGATCCTAGGGGTCAAGATCGATCCTTGGCGGAAACACCGCCCCCTCGTTCTTTTAAATGTGTACATTAACCCCAGTACACGCACAAAAAAGGTCCACCTGACCCGTCTAACCGAGATTATGAACGATATAGCCACGGACCAACCCAATTCAGACTGCATAGTTACTGGGGACTTTAACACCTACCTATTTCAGGGGAACATAGCAGATAATGATGGCCCCCCCCTAATCCAAATCATCGAGGCCACCAAGCAAACTAAACCGCTTACACAAACTCAAAGTAATCTAGGCGATCTATGCGTGAGCCAATTTTATAGTGCAGGTTATCTTGTCATCAATGGCAGAACAGCCGGGGACACTCCACCAAAGTGGACATGGACAAATGGCTCAAAGCATTCGCATCTGGATTATACAATCTGCACCGCACCCCTGTTAAATTGCATCATTGACTTTAGAATACACCCAAGAATGGAAAGTGATCACAGGCCCCAGGTCACAGTCTTCAACATAAACCCAGAGTATCACAAAATGGCACCATCGACACTTCAGGGAACCTACACAGAAAACTTAAAGCGCCTAAAGTGGACTGAAGAAATCAGCTTGAATATTCTTGAGGCAAGCTCGGACATAATAAGACTGGGGCAGGAGCATGAGGCCAGTCCAACCGAACAATGGTCCATGTTATGCTCCCACTTGATTCATCTGTTCCCTGTAAGGCACCAAGCCCAAAGGGCAACCTGGACGCATCAATATACATTATCGCAGACGACGAAGTCACTAAAGAAAACAAGAAATAAGGCCCTGCGGGCACTGACCAAATCCCCGGGAAACAGTGACTGCATATCCAATTATCAAACCTCACAAAAACTATTTATGCGAGCGATTAAAAAGGACAAATGGGCATTTGAAAACCAATTCTGGAGTAAACTGGTGTGGGAAAGTAAGCAAAAAAACTCAAGGAAATTCTGGGCGCTTATTAACCGCACCAGCTTAGGAACAGTGTGTACGGGGTCGGCCAACATCTCTGAATCAGACTGGGCAAATTTCCTGCTTGATCACTTTAAGTCTCCTGATTATCCAAGCCCCTCTGGAAACACCACCGTAAGTGAGACCAGTCAAGGGCATGGTCCTCCGTGGAGTATAACACATGAAAAGGTCTCAAAACTATTGTCAAAAGCAAGATCTGATGGGGCGCCAGGCCCAAATGGCCTGCCACAAACTTTGTTTAAATCTGATATTACCCTCTGGTCAGGAACATTGGCCAATCTTTTCAATTATGCATTAAGAACATCCACAATTCCAGAGTCATGGCGGGGAGCTATAATACACCCAATTTATAAATCTGGATCCCACGCCCATCCGAGCATTTATAGACTCATTGCCCTACTGGACATAGAGGCAAAACATTATGCAGGTCTTCTACTAGAGGACCTAAGGTTATGGGTAAAGGACAATAACCTTTTGCCAATGAACCAGACAGGGTTTGTGGCACACTCAGGAACCCGTACCAACTTGCTAGCAATAACAACTGTAGTCGACAGGGCAGCTGCAACCTCAAGATTAGTTCATTGCTGTTTTGTCGACTTCAAAGCAGCATTCGATAGAGTCCCCAGGGAGGCCCTATGGGCCAAAATAAAGATGTGGGGGATTCCAGAGAAACTACTAGAGGGAATAATTCAGCTCCACACTAGGACGTGGGTGCGGGTGAAGTTGGGGACCGGCACACATCTCTCACGGAAAATAATGACAACTAGAGGTGTGAAGCAGGGATGTGTGCTGGCCCCTCTCCTTTTTAACTTATTTGTAGGAGATCTGTCAGCGGTCCTAGACGACACTAATAGTCACTCTCCGAAGGTGGGCAGCAAGACTCTAAGCAATCTCTTATATGCCGACGACCTGGCTCTCTTTAGTTTAACCAGGGTAGGGTTGCAAAGACTCCTCGATAAACTGTTCGATTATACGATCAGCAACCAACTCGAGGTTAATCTAAAGAAAACGCAAGTAGTTACATTCGGCAAGAAACGATACACAGGGGGCGGCTGGTCATTCAATAATGTTAGTTTAGAAATTGGCCAGTCCTATAAATACCTAGGCATCCACCTTGACTCAAAAAGTAGTTACAAGAAACAGCGTAGAGAGATCGGAGTTAAAGCTGTGACCCTAATGGTGTCACTAGGCAAACTTGCGAAAGACCTTTCCGGTCCAACCTTAGCCCCCCTTTTGGAGGTAATGAGAGCAAAGGTCGGCCCCACCCTATCCTACGGCGTTGAGATTTTCAGTGGTAAAATGAACACAACCCTGAACCAACAGACCACTAAAATTTACAAAGGGGTGCTCCGGTTGCCAAAGACCGCTTCTGCAGCGCAGATTAGGCTGGAGATGGGGCTAATAAACTACGAGGCCTCAGCCACTGGGGCATACCTTAACATGTGTCACAAGTTAAGACAAGCTGAGCCAGGTACTTTAGAATCCCTAGTCTGGCAAGAAATTAGCCAGATAAACCCGCGGGGTCTGTACGGACGTCTCTTTATAGACGCCATCAACCAAATGTCAGCAAGTGAGTTGTGGGCCCTAAACCCAGGCCAGATAGCATTTAAAAAAGCTATTAAAAAATGCGTGAGATTGAGTTCTCGTCTCACTGATAAAGCACTCTTTCTGAAACGTAGTCACGCCTGGGTCACGATAAATTCCTACAGACACCCGGTCCCAGCCTGCTATCTGGCCAGCACATATCCATTACACCTGAAACGCAGCTTTATTGCCATCAGACTGGGTGACTGGCGTTTCTTGCAAGATTTACCATCATGGCGACGCACATCGGAAGATCTCTCTTGTAGAGGGTGTGGGGAAACAGCGGAAACCATGTTGCACGTAAGCTGTCTTTGCCCAGCCCTTAACACAGAACGCAGGTCTGGTTTAAAATTAGAATGGAATAGGCTGGGTGTTCGGACCTGCAGGCAAGCCATCATGGCAGCTTTGAACCCGGAAAACACAGCGCTAAACATAAAATTTATAAAATTTATCCTGCGAGCATATCACATCTTTAACCTAAGGAGACCATGCTAAAGTGCCCAATCTTTTTCTTTTCACCGAAAACAGCATTAACTGGCATTATTCTTAGCAATGTTAGACAAAATCTGGTTACAACTAAAAGCAAGCTGGCGCCTTGTTTCAATTTTTGTGATTTTAAAATACACTATGAGATAAAATCCCTGTTTTTACAATGTTTGTTAATGGATTGTGCCTGCATATCTCAACTTGTGTTGTTATTCCTAGAAGTTTTTATTCTAATATTCGGTCAGGCAGTGAATCTGTAAATTCTTTTAAAGATATGTTTTATATCTAAATAAAGATCATTATTATTATTATTATAAAATGGTGTTCAGTGTGTTGAAAATAGATTGAGGGAAGATCACCGGTAAGTTCACAAAGTAATATAGAAGGCGAGGGAGCATAACCATTTTTGAAATGGCAATTCTGCCCATCACTGATAAAGGTAGAGAAGTCCAGAACCCTACACTACTTCGGAGTCTTGTTATTACACGTTGAATGTAACCATCTATCTGATCCTCTGGTGTCCTGTACACCTGTATACCCAGGTACTTAAAGGTGGTGGGGGCAAATGGGATAAAGTATGTGCCAAACCGTATGTGAGTTAAGTGTGGCGCCTCTCGGAAGAAGAAACTGGTCGACTTTACAGGGTTTATCGCAAGGCCTGCCAAATGCTCAAACGTATCAAATATGGCGGATAACGGGTCGTTGTCTGCTGTCAGATCGCGTAGATATAAGAGGATATCATCCGCGTAAATAGATATTAAGTGCTGTGTCCCGTCCATAGGGATGCACAGGCGATCCGCTGTTCTCCGAAGGGCTAGGGCCAAGGGTTCAAGGGCAAGCACGAACAACAGTGGGGACAAGGGGCAGCCTTGTCTCGTACCTCTGTGCACTGAGTACCGTTCTCAGATATATCGGCCAGTGCGAGCCCTGGCCGTAGGAGACGTTTACAATAGGCGGACCCACTTCAGAAAGTTATCTGGGAAACTAAATCGTTTCAGAAACTCAAACATAAAGTCCCAGGATAAGGAGTCGAATGCTTGTTTAAGGTCAAGCGCTATACATCCTGCGCGGGGGAGATCGCGTGAAGTAGCTGCCATTATAGAGTGCAATCTGCGAGTGTTCAGAGATGTGCTACAATTTGGAAGGAATCCGCACTGATCCTGGTTAATATGTGTGGGGAGGTGTGATTGTATACGGTTGGCGAGGGCCTTACTTAGAATCTTATATTCGGTGGAGAGCAAGGAGAGAGGTCTACAGTTGGTCATTTCTAGTACATCTCGTCCCGGCTTAGGTATGGACGTAACTAGCACCTGCATGGTGGATTCAGGCAGGTGGCCAGTGTCAAAAGCCACCCTGTAGACTGCCTCCAGTCCTGGCATTAGGATTTCCGAGTAGGTTAGATAAAACTCTACAGGAAGACCGTCCATGCCAGAATAAACTGTATTCGACTAACACTGCGGCCTGAGGGGTAATTGACCTATTCCGAGAATCACCTTGCTGGGCCATTAATGGAAGGCGTCGCGACTCGCCACTGACACACCGAACCATAATCTTGGACATTGGAGCGATACCTCGACCTAGCGGAACGGTATAGCGGCCCTAGGGTGACGATTGGAGGAGACTCCAGATCATGGGCAGATCCCGGACAAAGGTGCAAGAGGGACAGGGCGGCTCCAGTGCTGTGCCGGGTTTAGTTCCAGTTATGGGGTACATGGACTCCTGGTTGTTGAGCTTGAGTGCCGGGTGAACGACCAGGGACGATATATACTTGTGAAGGGCACTCTGGATGGTTCTTTGCTGGTCCTGGGGAGCATTTACGCTCCAAACTTTGAACAAGATCGGTTTCTGTACAAGCTCGGAACGGTTTTGGGGGGTTGGGACGGGATTCCTTGGATACTTGGAGGGGACTGGAAAGCAGTACTAGACATAGGATTATATAGATCACATCTACTTATGCGGCCTCGCACTGGGAGCCCCGCTTCCAGCCTCCACAAGGTGGCTCCTCGGAGGTCAGTCCCCGCCTTTACTAGAGCTCCCGGTCCCGGCCCTCATGTCTCGCCTGGGAGGCCCCTCTCTGTCTCGCCAATCCAGGGGAATCCACAGGGACGGATTGATCTCCTGGGGAGCGCAGGGGTGTCAGTGCTACTTCCTCCACTCCCGTTCCGGTGTAGGCGCTGCTGGGACAGCGCCGTCAGGGTGGTTTCCCCCGGGAGGGTCCGGAGCTCTATCGGGCTGCGACCTCCATCTTGGCTGGCTAGCCACGACCCCCCTTTGAGTACATCTTTGCTGAGGTTTTGATTAATGTCTGCACCTCTGGGGGGGGATTAATGACATTGATGACCTGCCAACGGATGTTGTCCCCTGAGTGTCTTTTCTCCAAAAAGTGATGAACCAGTGGGGCATTTGGTACCTTGCAACGGATCCTGCTTCAATGTTGACAGATTTGGATCCAGATCTTTTTTGTTGTTTGCCCAATGTAAATTAAGTTGCAGGGACAAATAATGGCATAAATAGCATGGCATAAATAGCATTTGAGGTGTTACAGTTGGAGAATTGTTCCAAAGTGATTTTGATGTCATCAAACACAAACTCTTTGAATTTATAGTAAATTGACATGCCACGCAATTACCAAATTTAGAATGCCCAAAAAAGTGGAAGTAGACCACAGAGGTCATGCAGTGTCTGTGTGGGTCTTTTAGGTGGAAGGCTAGCTCTAACTAGGTGGTCCTTAATGCTCCTACTTTTTCAAAAAGTAAAGAGAGGGTGTTCAAGGTTAAAAGCCCCAGCAATTAGTATGGGTCAGTGTTTCAAAATTAAATTTCTTACTTGATTAGATATAGGTGAGAAAGTTGTCACACATACTAATCGGTTAGTAGTGTCTTTTTTGCTCTCGGTGTTAGAAGAGTATCTTGTGCGCAGTACCAAGCTCACTTGAGCGATTTTCAGAACAGTTTGTGTGGGTAGCCTCTAGTCAGTAGTTTATCAGATAGGGTGTTGGCTTCACGAAAGTAGTCCTCTTGAAATTAACAGTTCCTCCTAATACGGATAAATTGTGAGAATGGTAATGAGTCCCTCAGGGCACTGAGTGATGGCTGGGGTAGGACAGTAGAGTGTTTCCCCTTCTGTGGGTTTGCGATAGAGGGAGGTAAATAGTTCAACCTCAGTGTGTCTGATCATTGGATCTAGAAAGGCAATTTCAGACATGCTATGTGTGAGAGTAAATCTCAAACTTGAAGAAATATAAAATCGATACTATATAATGTTGTCAAAATGTATCCAATATATATTTCCTACCTCGACAGAAACCTCTTGTAAATACACTTGACCCATGTATAACCAAAAACCTAGGCCTGAACCAAACAAACAGCATCCTGATTTCATTTCCCTGGGCCTCTTTCGTTAGTAAGGAAAACACGTGGCATACTGCTGAGTGGTGAGTCTGAAAGGGTGGCCCGGGCTATGAACAGAGCATTGATTCTAACTTAGGAAACTCAAGGTCACATCTGCTCTTTCTTCTAGGATGAGCACATTCTTGCAGGCGCCATGCCTGTACTCCCATGCACCAGAACCAAAGGGAGGCACTTTTACTGACCTACCCCCGGAATAGCTTGAGCTAAGTTTCGAACCAATCTATTGTGCCTTATATGGGTCTTCCTGTTGGTTTTTCAGTTACTGGTACTTTTCCATGTACGGGGTTTCAATGAGGTATGCCGAAAGTATTTATGCACGGTTTTGAATGTAATCCAGCAGTCTCCTCTGCACACCTTTGAGAGCTGTGGCGAGAGGGAGGCTCCCCTATATAGGGCGCTTTGTAAAAATAAAAGATTGAACCTTTTCCATTGCCGACTGATTTATGTATGGTAAATAAGGTATATGGGCTATTGGTAAGTATAGCTCTATGGTATATTTTTTGTAGTACTTCAGTTGGCGACTCCGCCGGGACTCCGCGATAGGGTTGTCCCCTCCTGTAAACAGGAGAAGAGGGACGGGGAGGGGTTCTGGTCGAGGGGGTGGACTGAAAAAGGATCCTAATTGAGAAACCAGTTTGTGGTAGAAAAGGAAAATTCCACTCTCCGACCCAGTGACCTTCCCAGCTGCTAAATAACCCTTCGCCGGAGTCCTTCGGGCTTAACCCAGCTGACCGTGTTGGTCTATAAAAGAAGTTGGCGGTGGAGAACGCTCAATCAGACTTGAGTGCACCAGGTGAGTGAATTGTATTGTATGGAATGAGCACTTTTTGAGAAGTGTCTCAGAAGAACAGTTAACTGCGTATGGAAATAGTGGTTAGTGAACCACAAGGGAATCGGGGGGTCTGACGTGGCAGAGGTGTGACTGCACGGGCAGATACCCCACAGACTTGTTTGGTGATTACTTGGGACAACGTCGGACGCCTTAGTGTTGCACGGTGGGTGCTCATTCGGCCGGATCCTCTTCGGAAAAGCCCCCAGGAGCAACTGGGTAAGCGCAGGGTCTGGGGTGACTTCCATAACGCCTGGCCCAACCAGCACAGGACTGGGGGATAGTCTGTAAGAGGGTCCGTGCTGAGCCCGTCTGATGATCCCAGGGCAGTCTCTGGACTGTCTCTTTTGTAAATTCTTTTGGTGGTCTGGAATCCAGGGTGATCCATTCCCCGAACAGGAGTCGATGGGCTCTGTTCGCGTATGAGACATGTCGTATGGAATTGTAAAGTCATGACCGGAGTATTTTTATCGATCAGAATTTATGCACTTTAAGTCTATTACATTGACTTCATGTAAGTTGAAAAAGTAAAAGAGTGTATGGTGAGTAGACGCGTCTATGAGTGTAACTGCAGTTGGAATGATATGATCTGTTGAATACATAAAAATGTCTTGTTTTAGTAAATTATGTTTTGGGTGCTGCCGTTGGAAAAGTGGGTGGCTGGAAGAAAGACAGCCCGCTCCTCCAGAAGGCAGTCCTAGTTTTGACATGTACGTTAAACATGGTATTTCTCCCATTTTGTTTAATACACTATGGAGCAAATATACTAAAGATAATGAAGAATTACAGTGGCCTTTAACAAGGTCTTTTGATGAAAGGAAAATTAATTACTTACAGAATAAATTATTTTTGAGAAAAAGCCGTCAGACTATGTTTGACTCATTAACCTTATGGTTAAAAGAGGCAAAGCGACGGCGAATACGAGAAGAGAAATTGGGAAAGATTAAAGCCGGATTGACGGTACCCAAAAGGCAGTGGCGTATGAGAAAGAAAAGGGAGAGAAGAATATTGAGCAATTAGATAGACAGTTTAGATTGCAGACTGATAAAAGTTATGTGACTGAACCGAAGCAGAAGACGAAATAGAGGAACTCTTAGAGGCTCGCCCTCCGCCACCATATGCACCCCAAGGTTTGTACCCAGCGATCCCAGTAGACCGGGCAGGAAGGACGGGAGCAGCGGTTGCTACCGCTCCAGTAGCTGTGCAGCCTCCTGCTCCGTTGTCTGCCCCTCCTACCCTCCGTCCCACTACCTCAGATTTAATTACCTTGTTACAGGGGACGGTGACTGCTTCCCCTGTATCCACAGTATTTTTACCCCCCCCCCCCGGCTAGAGGAGTGACGGTTACCCCTAAAGGGATGACCGCTGCCTCTTCAGATGACACGCCACGATGCCCTATGGGAGGAATGGAACGTCGACGAGTTTTTACTCGATCATCCTTAAGAGATGAAGAAAGACGGGCTGTAGTGATTCAGGCGTCCCAATGGATGCGGAATCCAATTTATACTCTAGAGGACACCTGGAGCACTATGAAAGATTTTGACCAGTTACACAACAACTAGCATTAGAACACATGGCAATAAGACTGATTTCTTTATGGGAACAATGTTTTCAAGAAAGGGCTGACCCCTCAGATATTGTGCGACATCAAAGACCGAGCTTTTAAATTCGAATTTTTTCCTCCTAATTGCGAATTCGCATTTTTTTTAGGTGTCATGCATTGCATTTAAGGAATCGCAAATTGTGATTCCTTAAATGCAATCGCATTTTTAGAAATCGCAAAAAATAGCGATTTCATGTATTTTTGATTGATGCATCCCAAATAGTGATTTAGGAATCGCAAACGGACGAATTTTGCGATTCGCACCGTTTGCGATTCCTAAATCACATGATGCATGTGGCTGTAAGTGTAGTGCCCATAAGAAAATCATTGATACTACAGGAGAGGGAAATGCCTTTGCTGATCAAGTAGCGAAGGAAACAGCACAAACTAAAACGTCCACAATGTTCCCCAGTGTAGCAACCCGATGGGTGGCGGAGACTACAGTATTTGATAATACTATTGAAAGTGTTAAAGAATTGTAGAAAGAAGCCATGCCTGATGAATTATTAAAATGGGAACAGGAAATAGGGCGGTTAGACAAGAATGATTGCTGGATTGACTTGACTGACAGACAGAGATGGCTATTGCCTAATGCACTGGTGTACGCAGTAGTAGTGATGGCCCATATCACTGCCCACATTGGAGCAAAAGGTATTTTTCCATTATTGGACCCAGTGTGGAATAACTCAAACATCCCCATAACTGCTGCCCATGTGGTCAAATACTGCATGGTTTGTTTACAGCACAATCCTGGAGGAAGGGAGACAGTCCTTAGTGGAAATTTTGCGCCCCTTCCTTTGCCGTTTGAAGTGTTTCAGATGGATTATATTCAATTCGACAGAGTAAACAATGTCAAGTATGTGTTGGTGGTGGTTTGTGCATTTAACAAACGGGTTGAAGCATACCCCACCAAAGAGAATACTGCCTTAGCTACTGCAAAAGCCTTAATAAAGGAATTTCTGCCCCAATTTGGTTTGCCCCGAATTATATGGACAGACAATGGGGTACATTTTAATGCAGAACTTGTTAAATATGTTTGTACCCACGCTCTAGTCACGAGCCGACTGGACTACGGAAACACCCTCTACGCAGGTACCACCGCTAAACTCCAGAAGAAACTACAACGAATCCAAAACGCCTCAGCCAGGCTCATATTAGACATCCCACGCAACGAACACATCTCTGGTCACCTTAAAGACCTCCACTGGCTACCCGTCAATAAGAGGATTACTTTCCGACTGCTTACCCACGCACACAAATCACTCTACGACATCGGACCAGATTGCCTCAACTCTCGACTGTCCTTCTACACCCCCTCCCGCCAACTTCGCTCTTCCAGCCAAGCCTTCACCACTGTACCTCGCATCAACAAGACCACCATGGGAGGCAGATCCTTCTCATACCTGGCTGCCAAAACATGGAACTCACTCCCCGCTTACCTTCGCCTCACCCAGAATCACCTAGCGTTCAGAAAGCAGCTTAAAACGTGGTTATTTGACAAATAATCCTCCTCCCCTTCCTAAGCGCCTTGAAACCCTCTGGGTATGTAGTGCGCTATATAAATTTTATGACTTGACTTGACTTGACTACAGGATTGCAAATAAAACAAACATTTCACGCAGCATGACACCCACAATCTGCAGGATTGGTTGAGAAATATAATGGCATACTGAAATTGAAAATAGCAAAGATACATGAGAGTGCGGGTTTGAGTTGGCCTGATGCGCTGACCCTAGCATTAATGTCAATACGGGTAACTCCCCGTTCTCGGCCTGGGCTGTCACACTATGAGGTCGTTTTTGGTCGACCAGCCAATGTGTGGGGTGTTCCACTGTAGTGTGGTTCCTATTTTCCCAATAGGCTCTGCGCATTGGAATAACATAAACAGCAGTGTAGACGTAGGACTGAGGTCATCTAGGTCTCTACTGACTATGCTAAACTTAATTTAGGTTTGCGCCAGCTAGCTCAGAGGTCACTGGAAACTTTCTTGAATGAGATAGGGAGGGACAAGCTCCCTTGGCTCAGTTTCCGACAACCGCATAAACATGACAACTTTTCCCCCTCAGAATAAGAGTATATCTCTAGAGTCGTGTGAAAACAATAGACGGCGATTTCACTCAGTCAGCAGTGCATACTTAGTTTCACCAGAGTGCAGAGAAATAGAGAGACGGGCGTTTTCAATAAAAAGGTGTTTTTTATTGTGCAGTCTTCTTTCTCATACAAGAGAAGTGAATTGCCACAATTGCAATACTTAAAGTAAAGTAAAGTGTGTACAGTAAAAGTAGCATTATGAAATAATACTGTAAAAGCATTGATATGGTTTCTTAGCCATATGATACTTTAAAATGGATAAAATATATACATACACAACGACATTGACTAAAATACTCAATTGGTGCTTCTAACTAAGCCTACCCCGGTATACTGACCTAAGCCTAATACTCGGGAAGGGATGAGTAAGTAGCAGCTTTAAGTTAAATTGGTTAAGATAATTTTGCCAAGAATCTGCATCAAGAATTCTCTTTAAGGGTTTAGTCAGCTCCGTACCTTGGTAATAGAATGTGGGAGTTCTGGTATCTCTTTCCTCAGGACTCGATATTCCAGCAACACACAAGGGTAGGCTGGAAACACCGGAGCTGGATTTTCTCGGCTGGAGAAAAAGACAGCGTCTCTCTCAGTGCGTCAAACAGGAGGGGCGGCTTCCGTGGGCACTCGCATCAGCTGGGCTCTCGGGCAAGTAGATGGCCGCTCTGCTCCAAACCACCGTGTGTTTGCTTAAGGCAACTGTTGGTATTTTATACCTGAAAGGTGCCGGGTTTGATGTAAGGTTGGACATAAGACGTCACCAAGAACTAATAGTTCTTGCTGAACTTCAGGAGTTCTTGTTCAAATCAAAACAAAAGCAGGGGGGTTTCCCGGGCTGCTGGAGGCTTGGTTTGTTTAAAGAACGCGTTGTGCTTTCTGGGAGTCGATGTGAATAGCCTTGCTGTGCTTTGGATTGCATGGGCTATTACTGAATATAAATCTGATTCTTATGCCTTTATCGGGATATTATTGATTATAACCTCACAAGGGCATAAATCGGGAATATAGAATTAGGGTCCTAGATATGAACACGAAACCACAACCTAGATCCTTCCGTGATCTTGATTACCCTATGATGACAGATTATCTGTACGCTTTAACTAAAGACCTGTGTTCTATTCATCAACAGGTGTCAGCAGTACTGCAGCCGCTGCCGGAGGGTCCCGGATATCGCTTGGAGCCAGGACAGTGGGACCTCGTGCAAAATTACCAACGGAAGTCGAGTCTGGAACCCAGGTGGAGCCGTCCCTACCAGATCCTCTTGGCCACTCGAACAGCAGTGAAAGTGGATGGGAAAAAGAACTGGATCCATGTGTCTCATGTGAAGAAGCTACCCTTACTGCTTCCTTCTGATCAGCAGAACCGAGACGGAGTTCTGACACAAGAGAGAGAACGAAGGGTGAGGTTTGTGCCTTTCTCAGACGCCATTGAAATTGGGCAAGAGGAAGGATTGCTGATACAAATCGGCCACAGTTTCAGAAATTTGTGATAAGGCTGATCCCTCTGAGGCTTCTGAAAAATGTGTCACACCAAATGTCCCTGCTGCTGTGTTGTTCCATGACCAGGAGCAACCTGGCTATCTTCGATACAATTTACGGCCCCGAAAATCACACAATACCCCAGTTCCGGATTGTAGGAGACAGGGAAAGATTCGAATTGTAGGGTTGAAAATAAGCTTTTCTGGGGTACTGAGCGAGACACTGGACTGAACCAGTTGAGAGCTTGGAACTAACACATTGCTCTGTTCAGAAAGAAAGACTGTGCCATCTAAAGGGCCTAAATTGCAACGGTGAAATTGCAGTGAAGATCGTTTTTGTGGATGGATAGCAAGAGCCTGCCTGCGAGGCTCTAAACGGACACAGGGAGAAGAAACCCTCTGGCAGTTGGCTTGCACCTTTTCCCCAGAGTTTAGTTTGGGCTTTTAGTTAGGATGTATCCCTTTGCCAGATTTGCTTTTGAGGATATATAGCTCCTTCTAATTATCACAAGACACACCAGCTGCCTAAACGAAGTTTAGATCCTTATTGAGTAAGCAGGAGTGTTAGTAATGAAGGCACTTATCAGACTGATACTGCTGCTCAGCCGTTTATGGATATAAATCTGGGGTCCCATTTTCACCAGTAGAGATGTTAGGCGTCTCTCTAGAGTAGTGGAAAATGGAGTTCAAACCACTGCTGGGATTTTAACTAACCTCACTGTAGAGCTTCAAGCTACGAGGCTTGTATCGCTTCAAAATCGGATGGTGCTTGACGTCATCCTGGCTGATTGTGGAGGAGCATGTCGTGCGATCGGCAGCCTCCTGCTGTGTATATATTCCAGATTCTACTCCCACTATACACTTAGCCATTCAGAAATTACATCGCTTAGCTGCGGAAGTCCATGCTGATACTAGTACTTGGTCGGTAACCGGGTGGTTTTGGAATCTCCTCTCCGCCTGGGGTTTGGAAAATGTTCATGATCCTGGCAGGAGCACTGGGAGTGGTATTTGTTTGTTGCCTATGCCTTCATTATGGCCCGGCATGCTGCTCCTATTGAGCCGCCAAACTTACTTCCTCATTGACAGTTTCCCGACAGACTAAAATTGAGAAGCAGTTATTGCAAAAGGAGGTGGCCGATCTCATGCAGATAGATAAAGGTGTGTTCTTAGATTAGGAGACCAGCCTTTATATATTGGCTACATCACGCCAAAAGGGCGGTCTGAAGAAAAATAAAATCAATATTATATAATGTTGTCATAATGTATCCAATATATATTTCCTACCTCGACAGAAATCTCTTGTAAATACACTCGACCCATGTATAACCAAAAACTTAGGCCTGAACCGAACAAACAGCTTCCTGATTTCATTTCCCTGGGCCTCTTTAGTTAGTAAGGAAAACACGTGACATACTGCTGAGCGGAGAGTCTTAAAGGGTGGCCCGGGCTATGAACAGAGCATTGATTCTAACTTAGGAAACTCAAGGTCACACCTGCTCTTTCTTCTAGGATAAGCACATTCTTGCAGGCGCCATGCCTGTACTCCCATGCACCAGAACCAAAGGGAGGCACTTTTACTGACCTACCCCCGGAAAAGCTTGATCTAAGTTTCAGGCCAATCTATTGTGCCTTATATGGGTCTTCCTGTTGGTTTCTCAGTTACTGGTACTTTTCCATGTACGGGGTTTCAATGAGGTATGCCGAAAGTATTTATGCACTGTTTTGAATGTAATCCAGCAGTCTCCTCTGCACACCTTTGAGAGCTGCGGCGAGAGGGAGGCTCCCCTATATAGGGCGCTTTGTAAAAATAAACAATTGAACCTTTTCCATTGCCGACTGATTTATGTATGGTAAATAAGGTATATGGGCTATTGGTAAGTATAGCTCTATGGTATATTTTTTGTAGTACTTCAAACTGTTACAATTTGTGTTGAGCCATTTAAGAAATTCTTGTAAGGTCTTTTTGCATCCGTGCCAAATTAGAAAAATATCGTCTATATTGTGCTTCCATGCAGTTATGTTGTATAGGTATGGGTAATTGCTGGTCAGTATATTGTTAATCTCTAGATTATCCATGTATAGTATTGCAACATTTAGAGCAAAAACAGCTCCCTTTCACTTGTTGGTAAAATTGTCCATAAAAAAAAAAGAAATTGGGAGTTAGACACAAAATAAGGAGTTTCAAAATGAATGGTTTGGGGACTGCATGGGGGCTTGTCCTGCAGTTGAGTAGGCTTTCAATAACTGCCAGGCCTTCAATTTGCAGAATATTAGTATAAAGCAAATCCACATTTCAAAGTACATGGAATGTCAATGTTAGTATTTAAGGGGAGATGTTCAACTTGGTTGGTCATATCCATTGTATCTCTGATGTAACAACGTGTCATAGGGACAAAGTCCATTATGAAGAAGTCAACATATTGCCCAAGGTGTTCCAGAATGGAACTACACCCGGAGATATTGGGTCCTCCAGGAGGAGTCTCAGCTTTCTTGTGTATTTTGGGGAGCGTAAAAATAACTGCTATTCTGGGGGATTTCTTATTAACAAAAAACAATTGTTCGTGTCAGAAAACCCTTGGATTGGTCTGCTTCTGTGATGGTGAGGATGAGATTTTGGATTTCCTGTGTCGGATCTGTTGTTAACTTTAGACAATGGTCAGTATTCGACAATTGCCTCAGGATCTCCGCTTTGTATGGGTTAATGTCCTGGATAACGATACCACCCCCTTTGGTAGTTTATTGATCATGGTGTTATTTGCTTTTAAACTGTTGAGGGCCTTCTTTTCTTGAAATGGGAGATTGTAAGGAATGAAAGTAGGGGTATGCTCCAGTTTAGTTATTTCTTGCAGAAACAATTTCTCGAAAGTCTGTATTTCTGTAGAAAGACAGCTGTATGAGGGAGAGAAGGTAGAGGGAGGCCGAAATGTGGTATTGGCATTTGATTGCCCCACTGGGTGATCACTTTTTGGAGAAAAGTCACTCAGAGGAGGACATCCGTTGTACAATGTCCATTTGTACATTAACAGTGTTCACTAATGTAGAACCACCTCATAGATACCTCATAGATACGAATTGTGTATATTTCATACACAGTCATAAGTTGACAGCTATTGCAATCCTACTATGTCTACTCTGAAGTTGATCCACTCGTTTTTTTTCTGCTGTATATGTTTGAATCCGTAATTGTTTACTATTTCCAACAAAACCAAAGTATAACCATATTAGTGGTTATTACTATAACAATTGTGACAACTATGAATGGCCGTTCTGATGACATTATGTACTCTGAAGTTGACCCACTTGGTTCTTTACTGCTGTTTATGTTTGAATCAGTACTTCATTACTATTTTTAACGATACCAAACTATAACCATATTTGTGGTAATTACTGTAACAACTGTGACAGCTATGAATGGTCGTTATGATGGTATTATCCTTCTTGTCTTGCCAATTCCTTATTATCTATCCTTTCATAAGGAATTCTTCTAACACCAGTCTAGTATGGCGACACCACCAACTGACATCATGTTGCGTCCCCGCAACCTTAATTGGTACGCGCAATCACACCCACCGGGCACCACACAGTACTGCAGCACTGTGCGTCTGGTCACATCCTCACATTGCGTTGTTGCATTCACATAATTTTGTGGAATCTCTCCGTCCTGACTCACTCTGACCCGCGGCATCGAGGCTACTAGCACAGTAACAATACTTAGTTCTGATACCCCATCCCTTACCTGGCAGGCAATTCATTGGATTTACTTGCGTTTTCACTCTTCCACAGTAACCGTTCCTGATCTAGGAGCAATCGTTCAACTTTGACCTCATCAAGGTTATCCACATTGTATTTGACAACTATACCTTATAGTTTATATCACATCACGTGACACACTGTTCCTTCTCTAAACGTATGATTCCGCACAATCAACCCTTCTCTTCTCCCGCTAGGTAATTTGAATATTTCTATTGATTCATTCCTAAGCTCACCACCTGACCTCCAGGCTCCGGCCTGCCGCCCATTTATCACTGGACACTGGCATTCATGCAACCCCCTTTGGATTTGTGGTGCATGACAAGTGTTTGGTCACTCGAACAGAGGCATGTGGTTTGCATGCCAGACACAGGTATTTCAGCAGAAGGGTAATTTGGAAGTTTTTTTGTGTATTTATTTATTGTGTTATGTTTGATTTCTTTAAGATCAGCAAACTTGTGGGCAATTTGGGTTACGCTATGCCATGGTGTTTAAACAGCACTCAATGAGAATATGTTTTAAATGCAGTCGATAGTAGATAGATGGCTTGTAGGTCATACCAGTAGGGGACATGAATTTACAGGGTATGCCGGTAAGAGATACTTTTGACTTATTGCTCTATGGTTTCCTGAAGTTTTGGCATCATTTATATGAACCATTTCAAGATGGCACCTTATGCTATGTGTTAGACCTGGCACCATTGGCGAGAGTCTTCCTTCCATTTTTGCTGTTGCCTCATGTATTTTTTGCTAGTGTTAGCTTTGGGCACTGTGCCACTGCTGTTCAGTGCCACAGTGCAAGTGCTCCCTTTTGTAAATTGATGTAAATTGATGTGTTCCATGTTTGGCTATTTGTTTTACATGTCAGACCCTAGTCTAGTGCACTGAGTGTGCCCAGGGAGTATAAATCCAAATCCAGCTGGTGGGCCTGCAGCACTGGTTGTGCCACCCACAGAAGTAGCCTTGTAAAATGTGTCTAAGGTCTGCCATTGCAGAGCCTGTGTGCAGTCTGGTACTGTCATGCTGCCTGGGCAAGTGCACCCACTTGCCAGTCCCTAAACCTTCCCTTTTCTTCATATCAGTCACCCCTATGGTAGGCCCAAGGGCAGGGTGCTTTGAAAGTATACGGTAGGACAAGCCCTGATGTGTGTGGCATATCCTAGTAGTGAATTACAGCCATTTTCGTTTTTCACTATTGCAAGGCTACCTGTTCTCCATAGGCCAGAATGGGCTGTTAGAATTATTACATTTTATAATCCTAACTGACTCAGAGAACATGGTGGAAATTCGAGTTTAGTATGCCTGAACTCAGAATGATAAAATACATATTTTAGTGAAGTTGGTTTTAACATTCTGTGTTTGCAAATACCACTTTTAGAAAGTAGGTATTTGCTTGTCTAACCTTTCAAGCCTGCCTGTGCTAGGTTGGGTATTCCTTTGTCTGGTTTTGTGAGTGACAGGGCTGGGGATTCCAAGAGACAGGATGAGTCAGCCCAGTGGTGAATAGAGAGATCTACATCTAGATGGGAGGGAGGAGTTGCACCTGAACCTTGAATAGGGCTGCGCCTGCCTTCCACAATGCTGGCTCCACCTCCTGGGGAGCGGCTGATGTCTCTGCCCTGCACACTGAAAGAAGAGAAGGAGCCCTGTAAACAAAGTGCTTCAGGTCTGTACTTGCCTTCCACAATGCTGGCTCCACCTCTTGTGGGGCATCTGATGTTTCTGCCCTGCACTGTGAAAGGAAAGGAAACAGAGTGCTTCAGAACTGGTTTGGACTGTACAAAGGCCCCTCTCCCCCCAGAGAACAAAGGATTTTGGGTTATAAATATTTGGACCCTGATCCCATGAAATTAGATCACTTTTGGACTACAAGAAGAAACCTTTACTGAGGAGAGGAACCTGAAGAAACTGAGGAGAGACTAATCCTAAGCTGAAGTGCTGCTTAGGGGCTTGGTCTGCAGTGGTTGCCTTACTGCCAAAGGAACTTTTTTGTACTTTCCTTTCAACTTGTGAAGGATTTCCAAGAGCTTGGAAAAGAGCTTGCCTCCTGCTGAAGTCTCAGAGACCATTAAAGAAAATGGGGTAGCCCATGAGGTATGGACCTGGGTATAATACGATATAAATAAACAGTGGTCCTAGACCTATTGATAAAGATAATTGACCCAATCAATCTTCATTCATTAATTTTGACATTCCAGAGCACTTCAACTGAATTCAGATTCAGTTGAAGTGCTCTGGAATGTCAAAATTAATGAATGAAGATTGATTGGGTCAATTATTTTTATCAATAGGTCTAGGACCACTGTTTATTTATATCGAAGTCTCAGAGACAACAGACTTCACCCTCTAGCTCCCCATTGTTCTTTGGAATTGCCTACTGGTGTTTTGGGGCTTCTAGGGAACTTCATGTCGCAAATAGCTGGAAGTGCGACTCATCGAGGAAGAAGTGTGTCGCTGTGCCTGCCGTCGCAACTCTGAAGGAGGATGACACCGCTGGAACTGTCGCATTGCATCGCAGTGGAGTGGTGTGGCTCACTGGTTAGAGGTGGCAGACCCGGAAGCAGAGGACGGCCCGGGACCAGGGTTCAATTCCCGATGCGGCAGGGTGGTGGACCAGGGTCAGCGGGCTCGATAATTCTCGCCTCTGCGCCTACTCTAACCAGGGATCACACTCGGCAAATCTGGGCATTAGCTTGCCTCATCTCCACAACGGCCCCCCCACATACGCCGGGGATGCCTGGTTACACCTTGGAGATACCCAGTAGGGACCATCTCACAGGGAAAGCCAGGACGGGTTCCCCAGCGGTCTACAGCGCAGAGATACCCCATGTGGGGTGATTCATGCGCTTTACAAGACATTACATTACATTGAGAGAAGCGCCTTGCAACAAAAGAGGAAGCATGTCCCTGTCGCTGCTGCTGCCGTCGCAACTCCGAAGGAGGGTGTCGCCGCGGTAGCTGTCGCATTGCACCGCACCCAGAGAAGAGACTCACAGGTCAAAGAGTGTTGCCGTCGCTGTGTCGCCGCTGGAACTGTCGCACTGCACCGCATCGAAGAAAAGTGCCTCGCATCCCCGAGAAGAGCGGCCCCGTCGGAGCTGCTGCTGTCTCATCGTGGATGTCACCGCTGTAGTTGTTGCATTGTGTGGAAGCTTCACGCATCGTGGAGCTGTTGCCGTCGCGTTGCGGAACAAGGGTGTTGCCGCTGCAGGCCACGCATCGAACCGAGAACTTCTCGCATCCCCGGAGAAGCGTGTCGCCTCTGGAAGATCTTCACGTCTTTATTTCTTTGTACTTGAACTTTGCCGCATTTCCCTCGCTGCGACATTGCTTGTCGTGAAAGCGCAACGCAACATAAGGTACATTGATGCAAAGTGTCGCATCTTAAGAACTGAACTAAACTAAGCTAAATCTACCAGTATGGTGTATTTTTGCCATTTATGGTCTTGTGGTAACTCTATATAAAGTATACTTATTTTTTATATAAAACCTTGTGCGGTGTCCATCTGTAAAGTTGTCACTGGGTTACTATATGTGGTCACAAATGCTTTAAACACTGCTTCTGAGATAAGCCTGTCTGCTTGTGCCAAGCTACCAAGGGTGTAAGCAGGGGTGATTTAGGAGTGTAATCCCCTTATCCTCACTAGAGGCAAGGGTCCCTATTTGTCACAAGTCCCTACCTGTGCCAACTAGTCACTCGCAAATGTAACATTGGTGGTCAGCGGTGAGGATCCTGGACTTGCATTTGTGACTCATTTACAGTGATTGGTGAACACTACTTAGTGAGTGCAGACCATAACGCAACCACATACTTTTTGGTAGATTCCTTTTTGGATTTTTTCTATTTTTGAAAGATGCCTGAGTCAGTTGTAGTGGAGAGAGCAGAATCCATAGCCTCCACTGATCGTGAATGGGGAGAAGAGAGATTAGAAAGCTACAAAGTAAAGCACCTGAAGTACTTTTGCAAGAAATTCAATGTTTCCTCTTCTGGATTCAAAGTGAATGAGGAGTTCTACAAGGCTCTGAGTGCCTGGGTAGAAGCAGGGAAAACTCCTGAGATTGAGGAAGAGGATGACCAGGCAGTTGTACAACAGGGAGAGCCTTTGGTCTTAGGAGGAAGGAGCGTACCTTCCCCTGCATGTAGCAATACTTCAAACAAGAGTTTGTCTCTAGAGGAGTTGGAGGACAGAGAGAGATCAAGAATGCATGAAATGGAGATGACCAAGTTCAAGGTGAATAGACAACTGGAAATAGAAAATAGGAGAATAGATATAGAGGAAAAGAAAATACAGTTTGAGCATGAAAAAGTTTTGAGGGAGTTGGAGTTTAAAACCAAAAGTTTGGAGGTTACCCCCTCTGGTGGCAGCGTTACGTCAGTGTCTGTGGAGAGTAGAGTGTATGTTTCGAAAGATGTGGTGAAGGAGTTTTCCAAAAATAATGATATTGGTCAGTGGATCAGACCCTCAGAGGTAGCCATGTCTTCCCACTGGGTCCCTGAGAGAGATTGGGGAGCGGGGTTGTGGGGAAGGTTCCTTAGTGAGGGGCGGGACACACTGTTAGACTTGCCTTCTGAAGTCCACAATTCAAAGAGCCTCGTGAAAGATGCATTAATGTCTAGATATGGTTTGACCCCTGAACTCTGTAGACAGAGGTTCAGGAAATGCAAAAAGTTAGAAAACAGTACCTGGGTTGAATATATCACTTTCCTTTGCAGAGCATTGGATGGTTGGGTGGAGGGCAGCAAGGTTAATGATTTTCAAGGTCTCTTTGAGTTGATTGCATGGGAGCACTTGTCTGATAATTGTTTTCCAGAGCTGTGCCAGCATCTGATTGATAGCAAGCTGACTAACCCTAGGAAGCTTGCTGAGGAGGCGGACCGCTGGGTGAGCACCCGGGTCCACAAGGGTCACATGAGAGACTCAGCCAAAGGTGGGCAGGGTCCCCAGCAGAAGAGTGGGGGACAAGGGTAAACAAAAGGAGTTCTGCAAAGGGCCCCAAAGTAGTCCCCAAGGGAATCAAGGGAAAGGTTCCCAGCCTCCCCCTGAGAGAAAGCAAGGGTCCCGACAGGTAGTCCTGTTCCGCAGGGGCCCCTGAAATGTTACAAGTGTGGCGACCTGGGTCATAAGGTGAATGATACTAGGTGCCGCCTGTTGGGTAAACCAGCACACACTGGTGCTCCGCCCCGGCAGATGACTAGTGTAGCCTTGGGGGAGGAGATTGATGTCCAAGGTGGGTGGGGTCCCACACAGATGACCCTTGTCTTTTTAGGAGACTGTGAGATGGTCTAAGAAGCTCAGCTACCCAGGAACACTAAGAAATATGGGCAGTGGGTGACCATCAATGGCCAAAAGGTGGAGGCTCTTAGAGACACAGGAGCCAGTGTGACAGCTGTCAGGTGTCACCTGGTGTCTCAAGAGCAGATTGTCCCCAATACATTTTGCTGAGTTGTTGCTGCCGACAACACAGAGAGCCTTTGTCCAATGCTCAGGTTACATTTGAGTGGGGGGGGGGGTGGTCTCTGGTACTCTTCAGATAGCCATGAGGCCCACCATGCCTGTAGACTGTTTGTTGGGGAAAAAGTTGGAGAGCTCCCCTTGGGAAAAGGTGGAAAAGAGTACTCACTTGAAGATGGTGGGACTACCTGACTGGGTGTGCGTGACCACCCGGTCAATATCAGTCAGTAGGGGTTCTCAAGAGGAACTGGAGCCTGAGAGGGAGGCCCAGGAACCTGCCTTAGAGAAATGTGGCGGGGGCGCAGGAAACCGGCCCCCGAAGTACCCACTGCCCTGAGGGGGATGCCCTGGAGCCTACCGGGGAGCAAGTAGCTGAACTTGGGGACCTGCCTGAGCTGACCCATTGGCAGCAAGCCAGGCGACAGGTGATCAGTCAGGATCACACTTGATTTACTGGGAGAATGGTCTCCTGTATAGTGAGCCTAAGGTTGCTGAACCTGGGTCAGCCCGTGGGCTGGTCGTACCCCAGACGTTCAGAGCCTTCCTACTGGCTCATGATGTGCCATTAGCAGGACATGTGGGGCAGAACAAGCCCTTTGAGAGGCTTGTTACCCTCTTTCATTGGCCCCAAATGAGCAAGAGTTAGACACTCATGTATGACCTGTCAGACTTGCCAGGCAAGTGGAAAGAGTGGGAGGAGAAGCACATGGCTCCTCTCCAGCCATTCCCTGTGGTCAGTACCCCCTTTGAGCAGATGGGGATTGACATTGTGGGCCCACTGGACCCCAAGACAGCCATGGAAAACAGGTTCATCCTGGTCTTGGTCGACCATGCCACCCGGTACCCGGAAGCCATACCTCTGAGGACAGTGACGGCTCCCGTGGTAAGACGAGCGCTGATGTGAATTTTCTCCCGAGTGGGATTCCCTCGCAAGGTAGTGTCTGATCGGGTGACCAACTTCATTTCTAAGTATATGAATTCCCTGTGGCAGGAGTGTGGTGTAACTTACAAGTTTACCACTCCTTACCACCCCAAGGAAACAGGTTGGTTGAAAGGTTCAACCAGACCCTAAAGGGCATGATAATGGGTCTTGAGGTACCCATGAGGCGTAAGTGGGATGTCCTCTTATCGTGCCTACTCTTTGCATACTGGGAGGTGCCACAGAAATCTCTAGGGTTCAGTCCCTTTGAGCTTCTCTATGGACACCCGGTCAGAGGACCTCTGAGTCTGGTCAAAGAAGGCTGGGAGCAATCTTCCAGGAAACCTCCCTAGGATGTAAATAGCTACATGCTGGCCTTCAGGAACCAGACTAGGCATTTTAGTCAACTCGCTGAGGCGAATCTGAAAGCCAGCCAGGAGGAGATGAAGCGATGGTATGACCAGAATGCCACTCTGGTAGAGCTTCAACCTGGACAGAAAGTGTGGGTCATGGCGTCAGTGGAGGCCTGTGCACTCCAAGTTAAGTGGACCGGACCTTTTGAGGTTGTGGAGCGCAAGAGTCCGGTTACCTACTTGGTGGACTTGCGGTCTCATAGGAACCCCTTGAGGGTCCTACATGTCAACCACCTTAAGCCCCACTTAGAGAGGTCTGAAGTGGGCATGCTCTTGGCAACAGATGCTGGGATGGAGGAGGAGACTTCCTGACCTCCTGTCAGCCTCGGAGCAAGACAGGTCAGTGGATGGTGTTAACCTCTCTTCCACCCTGACCCATGAGCTACAGAATGACTGCCGCCAGTTGCTGGGACAGTTTTCTGATCTGTTCTCCCTGGTTCCTGGTGTCACCGATTGGTGCATCTATGATGTGGACACCGCGACAGCCTACCCGTGAAGCATAAAACTTACAGGATAACTGACAGGGTGAGGGCTTGCATCAAAGAGGAGGTCTCAAAGATTCTTGCACTAGGGGTGATTGAGTCCTCCAGCAGTCCTTGGGCCAGCCCAGTGGTCTTGGTCCCGAAGGCTGCAGCCCCGGGTGCCACACCCGAACTCCGGTTCTGTGTGGACTACAGAGGGCTCAATTCAGTCACGAAGACTTACGCGCACCCCATCCCCAGAGCTGATGAGCTCATTGATTGGCATGGGGCTGCAGGGCACTTCAGCACGTTTGACTTGACGTCTGGGTACTGGCAGATCGCCTTGACTGATGGGGCAAAGGAGAGGTCAGCATTCTCTACACCAGATGGACATTTCCAGTTCCGTGTTAGGCCTTTGGAATGAAGAATGCCCCTGCTACCTTTCAGAGTTTGGTCAACCAGGTGTTGGTTGGACTGGATGAGTTCAGTGCCGCCTACCTGGATGACATCGCAGTGTTCAGTGCCAGTTAGGAGGAACATCTGCGCCACCTCTGGGAAGTGTTGGTGCTGCAGAAGACAGGCCTCACGATCAAGGCAAGTAAGTGCCAGAATGGGCAGGGTTCCGTGGTGTACTTGTGACACCAAGTTCGGAGCGGCCAGGAGGCGCCCCTACAACCCAAGATTGAAACCATCCTGGCTTGGGAGCCACCCAAAACCCAGACAGTGGTGAGAGCCTTTTTAGGTCTCACAGGGTATTACAGGAGATTTGTCACAGCGGATGGGAACATTGTTGTACCCTTGACAGAGCTGACTTCCAGGAAGCAGCCCAAGAAGGTGATCTGGACTGACACCTATCAGAAAGCTTTTGAGGCCCTGAAAGCTGCCATGTGCACGGCACCTGTTCTCCTGGCACCCAAGAGAATTTATCGTTCAAACAGACGCTTCAGAGCATGGTGTGGGGGCTGTTCTGTCACAGATGAATGAGGAGGGCCTAGATCAACCTGTAGCCTTCAGTAGGAGGTTACTTCCACAGGGACAGAGGTTGAGTGCTATTGAGCGTGAGGCATTTGTTGTGGTCTGGTAACTGAAGAAGCTGAGACCATACCTGTTTGGGACTCACTTCCGGCTCCAGACAGAACACAGGCCCCTCAGATGGTTGATGCAGATGAGAGGTGAGAATCCAAAGCTGTTGAGGTGGTCCATTTCCCTACAGGGTATGGACTTTACGGTGGAACACCGCCCTGGTACAGAACATGTTGGCCTGTCCATATTTTTCTGCCTTAGTGATGAGAACTCCCAGGAGTTAGGGTAGTTCTCCCCACATTTCAGTTGAACGGACATGTGTTTGACCTGGCACCATTGGCGTGGGTCTCCCTTCCATTTTTGCTGTAGCCTCATGTATTTTTGCTGGTGTTAGATGCTTTGGGCACTGTGCCACTACTGTTCAGTGCCACCGTGCAAATACTCCCTATTGTAAATTGATGTACTGATCAGTGGTTCCATGTTTGGCTATTTGGTTTACTTGTCAGACGCTAGTCTAGTGCACGGAGTATGCCCAGGGCGTGTAAATCCGAATGCTGCTGGTGGGCCGCAGCACTGGTTGTGCCACCCACAGAAGCAGCCTTGTGAAATGTGTCTAATGTCTGCCATTGCAGAGCCTGTGTGCAGTCTGGTACTGTCATGCTGACTGGGCAAGTGCACCCACTTGCCAGTACCCAAACTTCCCTTTTCTTCAGTCACCCCTACGGTAGGCCCAAGGGCAGGGTGCATTGAAAGTACAAGGTAGGACAAGCCCCGATGTGTGTGGCATGTCCTAATAGTGAATTACAGCCATTTTCGTTTTTCACTATTGCAAGGCTACCTGTTCTCCATAGGCCAGAATGGGCTGTTAGAATTATTATATTTTATAATCCTAACTGACTCAGAGAACATGGTAGAAATTCGAATTTAGTATGCCTGAACTCAGAATGATAAAATACATATTTTAGTGAAGTTGGTTTTAACATTCTGTGTTTGCAAATACCACTTTTAGAAAGTAGTTATTTGCTTGTCTAACCTTTCAAGCCTGCCTCTGCTAGGTTGGGTATTCCTTTGTCTGGTTTTGTGAGTGACAGGGCTGGGTGATTCCAAGAGACAGGATGAGTCAGCCCAGTGGGGAATAGAGAGTTCTGCATCGAGATGGGAGGGAGGAGTTGCACCTGAACTTTGAACAGGGCTGTGCTTGCCTTTCACAATGCCGGCTCCACCTCCTTGGGGAGCGACTGATGTCTCTGCCCTGCACACTGAAAGAAAAGAAGAAGGAGTCCTGTAAACAAAGTGCTCCAGGACTGTACTTGCCTTCCACAATGCTGGCTCCGCCTCCTGTGGGGCGTCTGATGTTTCTGCCCTGCACTGTGAAAGGAAAGGAGAAGTCTTGTAAACAGAGAGCTTCAGAACTGGTTTGGACTGGGCACAGACCCCTCTCCCCCCAGAAAACAAAGGATGTTGGAGTATAAATATTGGGACCCTGATCCCATGAAATTCGATCACTGTTGGACTTCAAGAAGAAACCTTTACTGAGGAGAGGAACCTGAAGAAACTGAGGAGAGACTATTCCTAAGCTGAAGTGCTGCTTAGGGGATTGGCCTGCAGTGGTTGCCTTACTGCCAAAGGAAGGAGAAAGGAACTTTGTGTACTGTGCTTTCAACTTGTGAAGAATCTCCAAGGGCTTGGAAAAGAGCTTGCCTCCTACTGAAGTCTCAGGGACAACAGACTTCACCCCACAGCTCCCCAGAGTTCTTTGGAAGTGCCTGCTGCTGTTTTGGGCCTTCTGAGGGACTGCGTGTCGCAAGGAGCTGAAACAGACTTCACTCCCCAGAGTTCTTTGGAAGTGCCTGCTGGTGTTTTGGGCATTCTAGGGGTGTCGCAAGGAGCTGGAAGCGCAACTCATCGAGGAGAAAGCATGTCATCGTCGCTGTGCCTGCCGTCGCAACTCCGAAGGAGGGTGTCGCTGCTGGAACTGTCACAATGCACCGCATCGAGAGAAGCGTCTCGCAACAAAGAGGAAGCGTGTCGCCTTCGCTGCTGCTGCCACCGCAACTCCGAAGGAGGGTATCGCCGCCTTAGCTCTCGCATTTCACCGCATCAAGAGAAGAGTCTCGCAATGAGGTTGGAGCTTGTCGCCGTCGCTGTGCCTGCCGTTGCAACTCTGAAGGAGGGTGTCACCGCAGGAACTGTCGCACTGCACCACATCGAAGAAATGCGCCACGCATCCCCGAGAAGCGCGCCGCCGTCAGAGCTGCTGCCGTCGCATCGTGGACGTCGCCGCTGTAGTTGTCGCATCGTGTGGAAGCTTCACGCATCTTGGGAGAAGAGTGTCGCAGGTGGAGCTGCTACCAACTGTAGTGTTGTCACTGGGTTACTATAGGTGGTCACAAATGCTTTACACACTCCCTCTGAAATAAACCTGTCTGCTCGTGCCAAGCTACCAAGGGGGTGAGCAGGGGTTATTTAGGAGTGTAATCCCCTTATCTTGACTAGAGGCAATGGTCCCTATTTGTCACAAGTCCCTACCTGTGCCAACTAGAGACCCCCAAATCTAACACCATGTTAATAACACGCTTGTCTATATTATGAGTGAGTGCTGGATGCAATAGGTTGGTATAAGTTTAAATAGTGTTGTTGAGTGAATGACACCTGTTTGGCAGACTAATTGGAGAAAGAACACTACATAGATAGATGTTTCAAAAGCAATTCATGGTTTTGTCACGCCCCTTGCTAGGATTGCACTATGAGTAAGAGGGAAAACATTTTGGTTGCGGTATATGGTGGCATTGAAAGAGTGCTGCATATGATCTAATTGCAGTCTATTGTCTTGACTTGTGTATATGCCCTGTCAAGATTGTGTTGGACTGTTAAAAAGTATGAGGAAAATCTTTGTATAAAATTTGCATAGACATGCTTTTTAGGTCTCGCCTGAGCCAGTGCATTCGCTGCTCTGGCAAGACTTTTAGTAAGTGGGCTTCAAAAAGCCAACCACAGCTTTTTGTGTGGCCTAGAGCGTGCGGTTATGTGCACAGTTTCGAGCACAGGCATCATCTGGCTTTACTGTCTCGTCATGGCTCATTAAGTGCATCGCTCACGGGCACCCTTACAGCCCGTGATCGTGATCATTTTCACTTTAACTGCTGCGTCACTATCACGGCCGCGCGGCCAATGCTTGTTATTAATTGTTATTTTGCGGATGTTCAGGCTGTGTTTCTTTTAATTACAGTTTTCATGTGCCATCTGCAGTGACCAGCAGTACTAAGCACACGAGAATTTAACGGGTTGAGTGCACCCGGATTATTTGTTGTTTACACGTGTCATGCAGCTTGTCACAGTTGTAGATAAACGCACCCAGGATTATCTGTTGTATTTCAGGGCTGTGTCGCTTTCACGGCCGTGCTTCTTCTTTCAGTCACAGCATTTTTGTGCCATCTGCAGTGACCAACAGTGCTACAGACATGAGAATTAGACACATTCAGGGAGTGTTTTAAAAAAATATATATATATTGTCATTCTGCACATGTCGGTTTCTTTTCTGGGACCAGGGCTTTTCCACACACGCTTACTTTCACTTTCACTGCCGCTTTTTTTTGTAATCACGATCGCTTTCACTTTCATGGAACTTGTTGGCGCTGGCAGTGGGGGATAAGTAATCTTAGCTAAATCCCTTTTGCAATGCCCCTCCTCTCCTGAACACCTCAGAAGGGGGTGAGTTAGGCCTTTTGTTCCTTCAACCTCAAAAGCACAAGGGGGAGGGATGAAGGAAAGGCGCCCTTAAGTCACAGATCTACCCTTGTTTATGTTCGCATTCTTCACAAGTTAAATCCAATGGAACATGGCGACGGTGCAAAGCTCCATTGATGAACAAGAAGCTACACTGGTGCCGCTTCCCAAAATGAACCATGATATCCTTTTGATTGCTATAATTTATTCCATATAATTCCTGGACTGAAACGATCAATTAGCAACTCGAAACATGCTGCCAAGTGAATTGTCGCACTATCTATTACAAGGCTGTTATCGTGTGCTTGTAAGGTGTGCTTTCCACAATCAGAGCCCTGGGTGTTGAGCGATCAGTCGAAAGAGGGAGTCTTCAGGAAAGTACAGCCTAATGGGGAGTGGAAAGAGAGCGCTTCTGACAGGTTTTGTACCTTTCTACCTGGGTGTTGCATTTGTGCAGTGGAGGCAGGAGGAGAGAGGACAGAGAAGGAGCGAGATTTAAACTGCACCCCAAGAAGGACCTGCCAAGAAATGGAGAGTTAGGCCATATTTATAATATCCCTGGAAGCACTCGGCAGAGTAAACGGGTGGCTTCTGTGGGCTGTTCATCCCCAGAAAAACACATAAATGCAGAGTTTATATGATTATGGAAATGGAAATCACACAGAACTGCTCTGACATGTGTTTCTCATTGCATATTTTTTGCACTTCCATGTAAGCTTCCAAGGGTTTGTCCATCACGGTTGATGACGTGAATCACCACTTATTAACCACTGCTATTTTGATGTTCAAAGTTGAGAGCACCACATGGTTTTCATTCCACAAGGCTCATCCCTAAGTCCGACACTGTTTAATATCTATGTGTCGGACCTTGCTATTGTCATCAAAGCATTTGGGATGAGCCTAACCTCCTATGCCGATGACACCCAATTGGTATTGGCCATTAAGGGAGATGGTGAGGAGGTGGCCACACGCTTCACAAGAGGGATGGTGGCCATAGGTGACTGGATGGCCACCAATTGTCTGAAGCTTAATTCAGAAAAGACCGAAGTGGTCATTTTTGGTCACCTTTCTCCAGGCTGGTCATCAGTTTGGTGGCCTACATCTTTTGGAACACCTCCTAGCCCAGCTCCTAAAGTTAGGAATCTCGGCGTTACCTTTGATGTGGGTCTTAATTGCATGGCGCATGCTAACAAAATTGCAGCCACGGCTCACATGAAACTTAAAATGATAAGGAAAATTCTACCTTTTCTACCGGATTCAGTCAGGAAAACTCTGATCAGTTCATTGGTGTTGTCCGCCTTGGATTATTGCAATGCCCTTTTCCTTCATGCCCAAAATCGAGTGACAAACAAGATGCAGTCAATTCAAAACGCAGCAGCCCGGCTGCTTTCGGGACTTCCCAAGTTTGCACCTGTCTCCAACACCATCAGGAAACTTCACTGGCTTCCGATACGCAGTCGAATCAAGTTCAAATCGCTGTGCATTGTTTACAAGGCTCTTAACAATCAAGGCCCCCACTTTCTTAAACATAATCTTGTACGTTACATACCAACTCGTGGTCTCCGCTCCACCCATCACAATCATCTAGTAGTACCGCGTACTAGAACAGTCACCTGGGGCGATAGACGCTTTTTGGTGGCCGCCCCAAAACTCCGGAATTCCCTACCCCCTCACATCAAGACTAGTCCATCCCTGCTAATTTTCCGCAAACAACTTAAGACTTGGTTGTTTGACCAATAGTTAGTAAGGTTCCGTTGGTTCTCCTGGATGTTGACCTATGCCCTTAGCCAGCGCCGAGACGCCTACGGGTATTCGCCGCGCTTTAAAAATGACAATAAATAAATAAATAAATAAACTTCAATTAAAATGTGTTTAAAAAATGTAATCATTGATATTAAGTTCCACTTCCATTCCCAGCCCTACTAATGTATAACATGCCTCTCCTTTCTAATTTCCCTATTGGCATCTTGTCTTGTTTTTGAAAACTCTTCCTCGCTTGCCACCAACTTCATGTACTGCTCCGTAAAAGACATAACGTAATGTAATGTTACATAACATCCAGTTAGCCGATCTCGGTTATCTTAATGTCTGCCTGTTTGTGTCTGCCTCTTTCCTTGGCTATCAGTTTCTCCCTGGATGGGCCTGACTGGCTGCTCACCTTACTATGGGGTTATTTTACTGTTACATGCGCTTCATTGACTCAGAAATTGCACGTGTGCCTTCTTGGAGAAAGAGGATGGTGCCTCTTCATGCAGGATTAACACAGTGCTGGCAGCTTCTTGAGTCAACAAGCATTGGCATAGCCAATAGGTCTTGCTTTTGGGACATTATAAGTGTTTAGCCATGCAACATTTGATGTTGCACCAATGATATTGTGCTGCATAATTAAATACTTATAGGTCCCGAAGGAGAGACCTATTGGCTATGCCAATGCTTGTTGTTTTTTCATTTCCCTTTGTTATTAATTTTGAATTACTGCAGAATTATGTACAGATGTGATGCACATTATACAGGAATCGCGCTACATTACAAGAGATCTATGGATGACAAAATATATCAATTGGATACCAATTATGAGATAATTCCTGCAAATTGTATATAAAATCTTGCTGAGTATGAGAAAGGTGTACACATTATGTTTAGGGCAGCAGCCAGGTTGCATACGAAAGTTAAGGTTAATTGGCAAGGACACCTTTATAAGTCATGTTGCTCTTATCTGGATGCAGGTTTTCTAATGTGGGTGTTGTATTAGGGATACAACCTTTATGGGGGTCTGACAATAATGGATAGGGATTTTAGAAACAGACTGTTCTGAACTATAATAGTTTATAAGTGTTTGATTTTTGATAATATCGTAATGCACTATTCAAGTTCTCTAGTTTACGTTTTGTGATACTGAGTTATTATTTGTTTTTTCTGTATGTGATTTAGGTCCAGTTGACTCAAATACGTTTAATTGACAGTAAATATATTCTCTTCTCTGTGCAGCTTAGATGATTCTCCTTTTATCTTTATTCTGTTGGCTAGCTCTTCACATACATTTGGGTTTATTGGAGAGGAAAATACATTTAAACGTTTAATGACATGAGAAACTTGATTAAAACACTGTCTTACAGAAAACGAATAAGCGTGAACCAACTACACGTTCAAGAAAACATGACAAAACAAGAGAATCTTAGTTACTGTATCATAAAAGCATGCAGAAAAAGGTGTAGTCTAGATGATATAAATCGTATAAATAATATAGACTGTGATTTACTAATAGAACAAGAATTACATTTCATTACCGTTGGCTAGAAATGTATAATTGGTGAACTCTCATGTTATGGAGTTAATAAGTAATCTTACTTTATTATCATGTACATGTGTGTATAACTAATGGGAACTAGTTAATCATCAAAGTTTAACCTGAATATGATGACAAATTCAATTTAAATGTAACTTTTATGTGTAAACTTGTGCACCAAAAAGACAAAACAAAAGTAGGCTTTACACATTCCAAACAAATGATGCCTAGATAAAACCTTCATAGATTGTATTTCATACATGAACTAACACCTAAAATTAATGAATACAATCTGGATTTTAAATGTATTTACACGTTAGAACATATGAAACACAGAAATCTATCATCCGGACACATATTATTTGTATCCATACTAAATGATTTCAAGTGCATCAGAGTTATACTAGAATCATAATGTCTTTATGTTTCCTCTTAATAATTATATGTATTTCACGTTAAATTAGCTGGATTTAATGTGGGCCTGATTAAAAATATGTGAAGCCCTATTCCCTCTTAACTTGCTGAATCTAATGTTCGTGAGAGAATTCCTCTGTATAACCAATAATGTGAAACATTGTTTTCTTTCCTGAGTTCTCATGTATTGTACAAGATACTTTGCTAATTTTTTCTGATACAGTCCTGAACAGCTGCTTTGAAAACTGACCTCTTGCACTCGCTTATGTGCTCTTGCTAAAGTAACATTGTTCTAAAATTCCACATTCCGAACTGCATAATAGTCCCACCCATTTCTCTAGAATTTGTGTCTTCTTTATGTCACCTGACACCCATCCTATATGAACGGATCAATCGACTGAGTGGTCTGACCAGATGAGGTGATTCCAGGAGGTGTCCGGAAGAATATAATATTGCTCGATTTAACTGACGAGGCTGCTTCCTTTATGCCTGGCTCTCTTGATGGTGACGGTTCAGCTGCTGGCTTACGCTATATCTATGCAGAACTTTCCTTGGCAAATTTTGACCTGCCTGATGTGGACTCACTTGGCTTCTAACACTCAAAAATAATATTAGGTGTGAAGAAAATAGATGGACTCTGGACAGGGCCGTACTGGGAACCAAAACCGGCCCTGGCAAAGTGCTCGCCCCCCACTTCCCCCTGGGGGTTGGGGGTGTCGGCCAGCTCTTCGACAGGGCCGGTTTTCGGACGATTTTGTTACAAGGCCGATTTTACAGCTATGCTGCAAAAACAGCCCTGTAACAAAAACGGCCCCCGGGGGCCCAAAACTGGCCCCACCCGTGTGGCGCACCGGGGGATTGCCCGATGCCCGCTACGGCCCGTTCGGCCCTGTCTCTGGTTCAGACCATACTGGCAGATAGTGAAGCTATGGAGAGCCTTAAAGCAGAGGTTGGAGAGCCTTAAAGCAGAGGTTAGAGAGTTAATGTTGGCTCAGCACCAAATGGAGTAGTTTGGGACAGCCTAAAGGCTTATTTAAGAGGTAGGATCACCAGTACAACATGCTATAGAAATTAGATATATAGAAGAGAAATTTCACGGCTAGAGGAAGAGATGAAGAAAATAGATTTGGAAATAAAAGATCAGACTCGGAAGAGAATAAAGCAGAACTAGAAAAACAGCAGTTACTCATGACAAATGAACTACCTGTGATCCTCGAAATAGGAATAAGAACGAGGTTGGAGGCTAGCAAGCTTGCACACTTTGAGTATGGAGAGGGAGTGGGTAAACTTCTTGCTTGGAAAGTTAAGACTGAACAAAACAAAAACAGGATCAAAGAGATCAAGGAAGATCAGACTGGAGATACCCTAAATAGTGAGATTGAGATTAAAGAAGCTTTTAAGCAATTTTGTAGTGTCCTATATATGGAAGAGAAAGAAGATATTTTAGACACTGAGGTAGAGGGCTGGCTTGCAGAATCTATTCAACTAATAGATGCTAGTCAACAACGAATTCTAAATCAAGAGATCACCAAGGAGGAAGTAGTTAAAGTTATTCAAACTAGCAAAGGAGGTAAAGCGGCAGGGCCAAGTGGCATTGCAATGGAACTGTATAAAATCTTAGCAGAGGTGATATCCCCTCTCTTGACCTTAGTAATGAAAGAGATATTAGGCCAAGGAATACAACTACCGTGGAATGAGGCCACAAATACCCTCATTTTAAAACCAAGTAAAGATCTGGCGTTCTGTGAGTTGTACAGACCAATATCTCTTTTAAACTCAGACTATAAGCTGTTTACAAAAATGTTATCTAGTAGACTTAGGGAGATAACTCCATGAGCTCACTTATGAACTCATTGGGGCTATTGACTTCGCAACAACTTTTAATACACCTCTAGCCATAATAACATTAGATGCCTCTAAAGCATTTGACAAGGTGAAATGGTCTTATCTATTTTCAGCATTAAAGAGATAATTTGGGAGATAATTTTTGTCAAGCCATAAGGCTTATATACAAAGAACTAGTAGCTAGAGTTCTTGTGAACGGAAAGCTATCTACACCTTTCAAAATTCTTAGAGGTACAAGACAGGGCTGTCCCCTCTCCCCTCTTCTGTTTAATTTTTACATGGAGCCCTTGGCCTTTAGAATTAGACACTCAACTGACATTCCATCATTTCGTCAGGGTAATTGGGTAAAAAAAATTGCATTATATGCAGACGACCTCATGATATATTACTCCAATTTGGATGTTGTACTACCTATAATTTTATGTATAGTGAAAGAATTTGGAGAAGGGTCTAGGTGTGCCGTGAATGAGCTCAAGACGGAAGCAATGATGTGGAACCAAGTAAGCAGAAACCCATTAATTAAAAAGTAGATGCAATATCTTGGTTTAAAATAGTCCAAGGTATCAATTCAATTGCCGAAACAAACTTAAGAAGGGTGTTTCAAGAGATCGTCAAACTAATAAAGAATTGGGTACACCTCACATTAATGATTCTAAGGAGAATTAGCTTGGTCAAGATGAGCATCCTGCCAAAGATTACCTTTATTTTTAACTCACTACCATTACATTTTGATAAAGCCACTATACACAGCATACAGCACACAATAAATGTATTTATTTGGGCTAATAAAGGGATTAGGACCTCTTGGAAGAAACTATGACGAAGAGAGAAGGGAGGTCTATCTTTGCCAGACATACATTATTATGCATGGGCTTTCCAATTAAAACATTCCAGAATGCTTATAAAGACTCCAGATGTCTCAATAATAGGTTTAATGCATTCAGCCATGCAAAAAGAATGTAAAATAAATCCAGACGGCTTCCTTTTTAAATTTGGAGATCCCAAATTTAAAACAAAAGTCAAATTGAAGGTGCAACATTCAATGACATTAATGTGGTACCTGATCAGACGCCTGTTGAAATTAGATTATTACTCCCACTTCGCCCCGGTGTGAGATTCTCCAGTAACCCCAGAGTGTCTCAATGGCAAGCTAGCGCAATCAATCAGAGACGCTGACCTAATAGTTTTTGGGGATTTAACCAGAGTAGGAAACTTTTTACCCTTGTACGATTTAAACGGACTGATGAAAGGTAACCTCTCAAAGTTGAAATATCTACAACTAAAAAGTTGGTCACAAAGTAGGGAATCGACTTTGGGTATTGGCAATATCTTAGAAGACCAATTGATAACTAAACTACCGGGAAACAAAGAAGTAGCACTCTGGTATTGGTATCTTCAAGACATCATGGATGGAGAATTCAGTTAGGTGGAGGAGCTGTGGGGAAACTACTTGCCTGGGGAGCAGTTGCAGAACATTTGGCAAGTATCTATGCGTATACTTTACATCACAGTTAAACGTTCTTTTTAAAAAAGAAACTACCTTTCTTCACTGCATAGGGCATATATAACACTCGAAAAAACTTTCTAAGATGGGGAAAGGAAGCCGAACCTGCTGGGCTAAATGTGGCTTGGAAAAGGCGACAGACATCCATAAGTTCTTCCAATGCCCCACAATCAGCGAGTTCTGGGAAAAAGTACAAATAACAATGACAGGTATTTTGGGTTACAAAATAAAAGCATGCCTTTCTTGGGTTATTTTTGCGGTGGTTTATGAACTCGTAGGTAACATCAGAGATTTGTTGTTTTATGCAATATTACTGTCTAGAAGGAAGTTTGTCACAAATGGGTGAACAGCATACCTCCACAATATTCAGAATGGCTGGAATCATTCATATATATGTCTAAGATGGATCTTGCAGGTAAAAAGTCTAAGAAGAAAGCTTTCTGGAACCCCCTATTAGCATGGTTGAAGAGCACAAGAGGGTTTTAAGAAAAGAAATCTTCGAGGGTAACTTGCTGATACAAATATATAACTATGTCCAATGATTACACTGGCTAGCAATCCTGGACTGCTACAGGGCCCCCATATAATTCCGAAATCTAACCAGTTTCAGTGTTATACCGTGGGAGAGAGACAGGCGCAGAAAGGTTGGTGACTTGTGGGACACCCCCGCGCCGCACGGCCACCAGCTGCTGCGTGTGCCCCTTCGCCTTGCCCTCTGCCTCGCTGCCGGCTGACGCCGCTGTCGTCTGTTTTGTTTTGTTTTGTTGATCATTTGTGCTTGTTTTAACTGTATTTTCTTCCCGTGTTAGCAGTTTTGTTTTACATTTGTGCCTGTTTATTCTTGTCAGTTTCTGCCCTTTTTTGCGTTCTCCTTCCTTTCTGCCCGCCTACCTCGCCGCCCTCCGCCTTCCCTCCCCGCTCCCCGCTTCCCGCCACCACCGCTGACCACGCCCCTTTTTCCCTTCTGTTCCCTCCCCGCTCCCGCCTCCCAGCTGCCCCGCCCACCCGCGCACTTGGCCTTATATGGCGACCATGCGACGCAGGTGAGTGTGACCCACTTGTGGGACACCCCCGCGCCGCACGGCCACCAGCTGCTGCGTGTGCCCCTTCGCCTTGCCCTCTGCCTCGCTGCCGGCTGACGCCGCTGTCGTCTGTTTTGTTTTGTTTTGTTGATCATTTGTGCTTGTTTTAACTGTATTTTCTTCCCGTGTTAGCAGTTTTGTTTTACATTTGTGCCTGTTTATTCTTGTCAGTTTCTGCCCTTTTTTGCGTTCTCCTTCCTTTCTGCCCGCCTACCTCGCCGCCCTCCGCCTTCCCTCCCCGCTCCCCGCTTCCCGCCACCACCGCTGACCACGCCCCTTTTTCCCTTCTGTTCCCTCCCCGCTCCCGCCTCCCAGCTGCCCCGCCCACCCGCGCACTTGGCCTTATATGGCGACCGTGTGACGCAGGTGAGTGTGACCCACTTGTGGGACACCCCCGCGCCGCACGGCCACCAGCTGCTGCGTGTGCCCCTTCGCCTTGCCCTCTGCCTCGCTGCCGGCTGACGCCGCTGTCGTCTGTTTTGTTTTGTTTTGTTGATCATTTGTGCTTGTTTTAACTGTATTTTCTTCCCGTGTTAGCAGTTTTGTTTTACATTTGTGCCTGTTTATTCTTGTCAGTTTCTGCCCTTTTTTGCGTTCTCCTTCCTTTCTGCCCGCCTACCTCGCCGCCCTCCGCCTTCCCTCCCCGCTCCCCGCTTCCCGCCACCACCGCTGACCACGCCCCTTTTTCCCTTCTGTTCCCTCCCCGCTCCCGCCTCCCAGCTGCCCCGCCCACCCGCGCACTTGGCCTTATATGGCGACCGTGCGACGCAGGTGAGTGTGACCCACTTGTGGGACACCCCCGCGCCGCACGGCCACCAGCTGCTGCGTGTGCCCCTTCGCCTTGCCCTCTGCCTCGCTGCCGGCTGACGCCGCTGTCGTCTGTTTTGTTTTGTTTTGTTGATCATTTGTGCTTGTTTTAACTGTATTTTCTTCCCGTGTTAGCAGTTTTGTTTTACATTTGTGCCTGTTTATTCTTGTCAGTTTCTGCCCTTTTTTGCGTTCTCCTTCCTTTCTGCCCGCCTACCTCGCCGCCCTCCGCCTTCCCTCCCCGCTCCCCGCTTTCCGCCACCACCGCTGACCACGCCCCTTTTTCCCGTCTGTTCCCTCCCCGCTCCCGCCTCCCAGCTGCCCCGCCCATCCGCGCACTTCGCCTTATATGACGACCGTGCGAACGCGCAGCGGTCACGCGCAGCGGGCGCGCCGATTGTGCGCCGAAGGCGCGCCAAAGGTAAGCCCATCTGCGCCCGTCCGCGACCGGACCGCGCCCAGCGCCAGGACCCCTGGCCCCCGAAGACCCCGACCGACCCGCCTGACGTACTCACCCTGCCACCCTCACCGCTCTCAACACCGGCCGACTCCCAGAATGCCATCAAGCCACTCCACGACGTACCCACGGACCTTTCACCTGCCACGCCTGCAAGTTCACCTGCATCCGGACCTGCCGCGCACCAGCACCCGCCAAGTCGAACACCAGCAGCACCCACCTCAAGTGCATCCTGCTCAACACCCGCTCCGTCCACAGACACGCCATCGAACTCTGGAACCTTCTAGACGCCACAGCCCCTGACGTTGCCTTCCTCACGGAGACCTGGATGAACGCCTCTTCAGCTCCCGACATCGCCATCGCTATCCCAGAGGGCTACAAGATCGTCCGGAGGGACCGAAACGCCAACCAGATGGGAGGAGGCATCGCCATCATCCACAGGAACACCATCCGTCTCACGACCAGCACCGACAACACCCTGACCAGCGCCGAACACCTGCATTTCCAGATCCACACCAACCCGAACACCACCCTCAGAGGCACCCTGATCTACCGACCCCCTGGACCACGCACACAATTCAGCGAGGACATCGCCGACTTCGTCAGCCCGCATGCCCTCCCCTCCGCTGACTACATCCTCCTGGGGGACCTCAACTTCCATCTGGAGAACAACAACGACCGCAACACCAGCACCCTGCTCGACAAACTCGCCAACCTGGGACTCAAGCAACTGGTGTCCACCCCCACCCACCTCGCCGGACACACACTCGACGCAGTCTTCTCTTCCAGCACAGACATCGACTTCAGCCACGCCACAGAGCTTCAATGGACGGACCACAGCTGCGTCCACTTCACCTTCAAGAGAACGACGACCCACCAACACCAGCAACAGGCCGCCCGCAGAAGCTGGAACAAGATCACAGCAGACCAGCTCGCCACCTCCCTGAGCCAGCACCCTCCTGCCAGCTCAGCGAACCCCAGCCAGGCCGCCGACAACCTCACGAAGTGGATCAGCAACTGCGCGGACGAACTCGCCCCACTGAGGACCCCGCCTAGCAGACCCGGCAGCAAGAAGGCCCCATGGTTCACCGACGAACTCAAGAGCTCCAAGAAGAACTGCCGAGCCCTCGAGAAAGTCTGGAGAAGGGAACCGACACCGGACAACAGGACCTCCTTCAAACTTGCTACCCGGAAACACCACCAGCTGATCCGCGCCGCCAAGAAAACAGCATTCAAGGACCGGTTGGACAACAACGCACACAACTGCAAGGAACTCTTCAACATCGTGAAAGAGCTTTCCAACCCCAGTGCAGGAAACAACGACATCACCCCATCGCAAGACCTCTGCAACTCCCTCGCTTCATACTTCCACAACAAGATCGCGGACATACACAACAGCTTCAACAACCAACCAACGCACACCATGACCGAACAACCACCCCCCACCACCACCCTCCACGCCTGGACCCCGATCAGCACCGAAGACACCATCCGCACGATGAACTCCATCCACTCCGGATCACCGACCGACCCCTGCCCTCACCACGTCTTCAACAAGGCCGACGCTGTCATCGCACCCCACCTGCGAGACATCATCAACACATCCTTCAACACCACCATCTTCCCTGAGAGCTGGAAACACGCCGAACTCAGCGCTCTACTCAAGAAACCAACAGCGGACCCCACCGACCTCAAGAATTACCGCCCCATCTCGCTCCTCCCGTTTCCAGCCAAAGTCATCGAGAAGACCGTCAACAAGCAGATGGCCGCCTTCCTCGAGACGAACGGATCCCTCGACCCCTCACAGTCCGGCTTCCGAGCCAATCACAGCACCGAGACCGCCCTCATCGCCGCCACCGATGACATCCGAGCCCTGATGGACAATGGAGAAACAGCGGCCCTCATCCTCCTAGACCTCTCTGCGGCATTCGACACGGTCTGCCACCGCACCCTAGTACGGCGCCTCAGCAACATCGGAATCCAGGACAAGGTGCTGGAATGGATCATCTCCTTCCTCAACGGAAGAACACAGAGAGTCCGCCTACCACCGTACAAGTCAGAGGCCTCCGAAGTCATCTGCGGCGTCCCCCAAGGATCATCTCTGAGCCCCACCCTCTTCAACGTCTACATGAGCCCCCTCGCGGCCATCGTACGCAAACACAACCTCAGCATAATCTCCTACACCGACGACACCCAACTGATCCTCTCCCTGACCAACGACCCCGCCGCCGCCAGAGCCAACCTGCACGAAGGGATGAAAGAGGTAGCCGAGTGGATGACGACCAGCCGCCTGAAACTTAACTCGGACAAGACGGAGGTCCTCATCCTGGGCTCCTCACCCTCCGCCTGGGACGACTCCTGGTGGCCTCCCGCCCTGGGCACCGCACCCAAACCGACAGACCATGCACGCAACCTGGGCTTCATCCTGGACTCCTCCCTCTCCATGACCAGGCAAGTCAACAACGTCTCCTCGGCGTGCTTCAACATCCTACGCATGCTACGGAAGATCTTCTGGTGGATCCCCACCGAGACCAGGAAGACGGTCACCCAGGCCCTCGTCACCAGCCGACTGGACTACGGCAACGCCCTCTACGCCGGTACCACCGCCAAGCTCCAGAAGAGACTCCAGCGGATCCAGAACGCCTCAGCCAGACTCATCCTCGACATCCCACGAACCAGCCACATCTCCGGACATCTGAGAGACCTTCACTGGCTCCCCGTCAACAAAAGAATCACCTTCCGCCTCCTTACCCACGCACACAAAGCCCTACACGACCAAGGCCCGAGCTACCTCAACAGCCGAGTCAACTTCTACGCTCCCAAACGCCACCTCCGATCAGCCAACCACGCCCTCGCCGCCGTCCCCCGCATCCGAAGAGCGACTACAGGAGGAAGGTCCTTCTCCTACCTGGCCGCCAAGACCTGGAACTCCCTCCCGACCGACCTGCGCCTGACCCAAGACCACCTCTCCTTCAGGAAGAAGCTGAAGACCTGGCTGTTCGAGCAGTAGCGGCACCCCCCCCCCCCAGCGCCTTGAGACCCTACGGGTATGTAGCGCGCTTTATAAGTGTCACTGATTGATTGATTGATTGATTAGTATGCCCAGTAGCGCTCAGTATCTCTTTCATTAACAAGGGCAGAAAAAATTGGCATCTTTCTATTTTTCTGAAGTGAATGAGGACAAAAAAAACAACAGTGCACCATTACCACTGTACGGCATGGTGCACCACCATGTACAGTATGGTGGACCACCACCTTCAGAACAGTGCACTGCCACCACCTGCAGCAACGCGCAACATCACCAACTGCATAGTGCTATGGCGGAGCTCATGCAGGCTAGCCCAGGCCTACATTAGTGTTACTTCCAGCATCCAGCATCACTCGCATGTGCTACACAAACACCAGGCTAGGATATGGTGCAGGACCCTGAAGAGGACTAACCTGGAAGGGGAGGTTAGAAAATGGCAATACTTAAAAGATTATAAGTATGCAAAACAGGTTGCCCTGAGATGCCCCCTCCAGAGAATGGACGAGTAAGCCATATGCTATTGTCAAGTGTGAAAATGCACCATATTGAAAAGTTTATAGGGGCATAATAGTTTGTGCCACTTGCCACATCCAAGGCACTGCAGAGGATAATTTCAGAAGGGGTTCTGAGAAAGAAAATAAGCTTGAAAGGGACAGATGTATTGTAACAGCAGATGGCACTGGGCTACCTTTATAATATCTGTATATGCAGAAACAAGGCAGTGAAGATGGTTCGGGATACAGGCTCACACCTGATGTCTGGATGTAAGGTACCCACAACTTGCCTACGGTCTTAAAGCTCCAACACGGCCTGACTGACGAATAAGTGTGAACGCCAGAGATTCTACACTTATCTCAATGGAGGGAGCCTAGACTACAAGACAAAGAGAATCAAAAAGCACGATGAAGTCAACATCAGGTGGTTGATCACACCAACTGATACGAAGGGTCATTTCTAAGAACCAGACAAATAAGGAAAACAAAAACAAGGTGGAACAATGTCTAAAATCAGACAAGCCAGGAACCCTGTTTATATTAGGAAATATTGCCTGCCTGGAGAGTAGCCTCACCAGAGAGGCCAGTAACAGAAGAGATGCAACAAGCACCAGACTCTGGCAACACACTGGTCCTTTGGTGGTGCTCGTGAAGAGCGGAGAGGGGCTGGGCCCTTGGAAGATTAGTTCCTGGGTAGTTGCCTCCTGTGCCCGTGTCTTAAAATGGCCTTGCAGTTGAGTCAAGGCCGAACCAGAAGTCTGGCTCATTGCTAAAAGCCACAGCACCAGCAAAGCCTTCATAATATTCGGGGTGTAAAAATTATTCAAAAACCAACATATAAAGACTTTAAAATCATTAAAAGTGCAATTCTTTAGCATATGGAAGTGTTTCAGTTTAGTAGATTAGATCACAGCATTGATATCTATGTGAAGAGAAAGTTCCTAAACAGTAATTTAGAAACACTTATAAACCCTCCCTCTTGACGACAATGCCATGAGTGAACCAAATGAATCATTGTCAGGTGTCTCGTACATCAAGACTAATATTGTTGGATGCTGTGTAGCATAAAGTATTCACAAGAGAACCTTTTGTACAAGCCCAATCTTGAACTGAATTACGTGAAGGTGCTCTCAAATCTGAAAATTAAGTAAATAATTACACATAGAGGAGTCAAGTGATCTTTATTTAGCTCGCACGATCTGGTCATGGAGGGAAGCCCGGTTTTGAACCTAGAGAATAGATAGATTTATTTTTCTCAATCCCATTTAACATCAGACGACAGTGTTTCTGTGCAATTATGTCAGGAGACAAACCCCTGTGTTAACTAAACACACAGAGCAGATGTTACATTAATATGGCACAATCTAAAAAAAGTGCACAGCAGAGGTAAGGGAAGGCAGGATACCTCGTGCTAATATCACTACCTTTCTCAACTTCACATAGTAATTGAGCATTGCAATAAAGGCTATTACACTCACTAGTTTTCTGCTGTAAAATGGCATTAAAAGAAAGCAAACACAATTTGCTTTCCTGATTGGCCGCTCACCTGAAGACAGAAGCCAAAATTACTGGCTGCAGGCACACACCCCTGCACTCGGCTGTCTCTAGTTACAGATTATGTGTCCACGTCAAGGTCAACCTAGTGCTCTGCAGAGCACTGGGGCAGGGCTGAATCTCCTTCATAGGACCTCAGGACAGTCTTCAGACGAGTCTCATAGAGAAGCAGGCCTAAGCTGTCACAACGGTTAAAATTGTGGATAAATGCAGTCTGTTGAACTTCACTAAGAGATATTAGGGAGAATGTATGGTCCTACTGAGTAAATAACGGTTGAGTGGTCCACCTACCAGGCACATATGACTTCCTGCCGTGGTTTCCTTGTCAGCTGCAGTGGGGAGACCGTGGGTCTCTGGATCGAATGTAGTCTGCTTGGTTTTGCGCTTCACTGGTAGTTGGTCACTTCTTCTTGTAGAAGCCAGGATACAAGCCATCTTCTCCTCAAAGCTCAGCAACAGCAGCACTTTCAAGTGTTTTAACACTTTGCCCCAGTCCAGAGTTATAGAATGGAAATTAACATGGTTTCCACTCCTGCACTTGTGTTCTTCTTGTCTGCAGCATTGTACAGAGCATCCTTTGTCAATAAATTAAATCCTAAAGAAAGTACTGGGTGGAGGATCCAGTGCTTAAACTTCCTATGTGGTCTGACCATTCAAGATCACTGTAGCTTTCAAATTCTTGAGAGCTCCTCCAGTCCTAAAGTTACATGAAGTTACATGACTGATCACCTCATGTCTGGAGCATGAATCAAAGCAGCCCCATCTGGGCTGGTTAAGCGGCACAGGGGAAATAGTACTACCCTCAGATTCCTGCGGAATACAGATCTTTGTTGGAAAGGGAGGGCGGGAATAGTTTCTCTCTGGCAGGGGGACCTGAGGCTAATTCAAAGGACCTGATTGGGTTCCTTTCCCATCCCAGAGGCAAAGGGTTTGTGGGAGGGAAACAGGAGACTGGGTATGTGTAGACTCTAAGGTCCTAGATGGACTGCAGGCAACCTCACACAACCACCATCTAGTCAATGCTCACACATTTGGAGCTAAGTGGGCTTCAAAATTCACTCTCCATACACTTTGCAGGTATGTTGGAGGCAAGGAATCCCTGTTAAAGCTGGACAAACTTAACTGTATTCCTTGCCTCCATAGGATTTATATCCCTAAACACCACTGCCAGTGGTATTTAGGGATATGACAGTGAATGTCAGCCTTTTACCGTCAGGGTGGAGGGGACAGCAACTATCCAGAACCAAATCGACACACATTTGGAGTCCCATTGATACCGGAGCCCATCTCAGAGGTTTCACACAATTGAAAACAGGAGAATCCCAAGCGGACTTGTATGATTGTAGAGCTTGCTGAGGGATAAACAGCGCTGGTCTAGCCAACAAGGTTTGAGGGCAAGGCAGCTTAGTTTTACCAACCCATGCAGAATAGTTTTGTTCCAACAGGAAAGGAGTGCAAATCCCCTGCAATGATGTTTCTTGTACAATGTTCCAGCAGGCCGTTGTTTTCATTTATTCAACTGTTTATTGACCAAAACAACTCCAATAGAGATACACCACAGTGAAGGTGCAAGATTACAGCATTCACTTCTGTAGCTTTGAGTGGCTGGCTGCTGCCTTCCAAGAGTGTTGTGAATGCAAGGCAGCTCTTGGATTATGCGGGCATAATAATCAACCAGTGACGCAGCGCAGGGCAGCAGGTCACCTTGCTGCCCTGCATGACAGTGAAAGGGAAGGAATGTGTTGTATTTTACGATTGTTTGACAGAATATCGAGAGACAGAACATCGACATAAAATATATTGACGCAAAAATATCAAAGACAAGAATATCAACATCCTATCTACATTATGGTAAGTACAAAAATATCGAAAAAATAATATCAATGTCAAAAATATCGTTGTTAAAAATATCGTTTTTTTACAGTTACAAAAATAATGTAAAAAAAGTAAATAATACATATAATTAAAATTAACATAGTTAAAATATTAAAAAATCTTAAAAAATTATAACTAATATAGTTATTGTAAAAATTAATTAAACATATACATATAATATATATACTTGCTTATTAATAATTTGTAATAATTATTTTATTAACATACATTAAAAACATATCTTATAAATTAGAAATACATCTCTACACATAAAACAATAATATAAATCAAAATTAAATAAATATATAACTAATTAAAAAAATTACAACTATTTTCATATACTACATTAACTAAAATGATACAAAAAATATTAGTTAGCGGAGGGAATACAATTAGTATTCCAACTCTAAACAGTGCAACAGTAGTGAAAAGGTTGGATAGCATTGGGGTAAAAATTACTATTCCCACTCCAGTGAGTGCAACAGTAGGGAAAGTGTTGGATAGTGTAGGGGTTAAAATTACTATTCTATCTCCAGTGAGTGCAACAGTAGGGAAATTGTTGGAAAGCATAGGGGTTAAAATTACTATTCCCACTCCAGTGAGTGCAACAGTAGGGAAAGTGTTGGATAGCATAGGGTTAAAATTACTATTCCAACTCCAGTGAGTGTAACAGTGTGAAAAATGTAGGATAGCATAGGGGTTAAATAAACATACTTATTAATTACATCATTTTTTTTATAAAAAATGTAATATTAATCATTTACAAATATATTGATAATAAATAAATACTAATAAAATCAAATAATATTCACTTAAGTAACATTAAATTACTTCCCACCCTATTGCCCTATATACTCACAACCCACTACACATAAAAAATAAAACATTTGATTAAATTATCACTTAATCAATTAATAAAAATTAATTAATAATTAATAATTAATTTACTATAAATTAATTAACAATAACAATACATGCAAAATAATAACACACTAATTATACGTAATATTATTATCAATTCATGAATTGATAAAAATTAATTTCCAATTAATCATTAATTAACTATAAATTAACAATAACAATACAAAATAATAATACATTAATTATAATTAATGTAATTATCAATTAATCAATTTATAAAAATGAATTACCAATTGATAATTAACTATAAATTAATTAACAACAATAAATACAAAAAATAATGAATTAATTTTAATATAATTATACATTAATCAAATAATAGAGAATAACTACCAATTAATAATTAATTAACAATTAATTAATATTCAATACAAATTAATAAAACATATTAATTCATTCATTATAATTAAATTATTTCCCAACCTATTCCCCTATGAGCCCACAACACGCTCTGATACTAAAACGCAAAATTTACTTTACATTTTTTTACTAATTTCTAAACATTTAATACATATATTTAAAAATTATTAAAAACATTACAAACATTTTTAAACACATACATACTAAAATACATAATACTAATATAAATATCGATATTATTAACAACAATATGTTTCTAACGATAATAATTACTTTGATATTACTTCTTACGATTAAAAAAAAAAAACAATATTACTTACCTTAAGGTCGATATTCTGGTCAACGATATTCTTGACTTCGATATTCTGTCCCTACGATATTTAAAACTCAATATAACTGTAAGTCGATTAAAAAAAAAATCGGTATTATGACTGCATACGGTATTTCACATTATACAACGCATTCCTGTCTTTTCCCAGCGCTGGCGAACCATGGTGTGAGGTTGTCTGCGTTGTAAGCAGGATTGATTTTGTGCAGGAAGGGGCGCCTGAGGCATTTTCCTCTTTCTATATGTGCTACAGAATTTAGCCCACATAGAAAGAGGAAACAATTAGAATAAATTAATATATTTCTCCTAGTCACTCCACACCTGGGGAGACACAGCAGTTTTGGAGAATTCCCAGGTCTACCACTTATGGTAAATCTGGGAATGTGTCGAAACCCATGGGTGTTGCATGGGAACACCAACGCACCACCCATGGAACGCCTCCCTGGCGTAGAGTAACACAACGCAGTGATTTGTGGTGCGTTGCGTTACTCTGGATTTATCAAGCCACTCAGGGACACGCAATGTGATAAATCACACTTAAGGGTTGCATTGCACTTGCACCCCGTTGCGCAGTACAAAAGGGATGCAACCGTTTGATAAATGTGGTCCTCATGTATCTGTGCTGGAATCCATACCTATTTTCCAATTCCTAAAACAGCATAGTTCAACACCTTGGCTTGCCCTTAGCAATTCCTACTTATTTTCAGTTCTTTCTCTCCTGGATATCCCTTGGTTTCTTTAATTCCAGGTTAATGTTTGCTGCACTTAGCAGGCATTTAGCAAGCATTCAGCATTGTTGATAGAGTTTCTGTTACCTGCTGTTCTTCCCCGTTCCCTGTTATTTGCTTTCAATTCAGTATCCAGTTAACCCCTCTTCTTAGTTACCTGTGCCATTTCTTTGGTCTCACATTATAATTACTTCCATATATTTGTACCATTGCATTTTTGGGCTGGTTGCAGACAGATTTAGCTACCTGGATAAACGTGCCATCATTTCTTCAAAAGGGCATAGTAAGAAGTACAGAGTGTGTAGGGGGTTGAAGTCAGTCCCCTTCAGCAATTAATCATTGTGTGTTTTTCATGGTGGCAGCAGTTGGACGGAGGTGTATAGCAAGGCTACAGAATTTCGTTAATGGTCCTACTGTCCCATTTGAGTTCCCATTAGGTTTTGGAGATGGTACACAGAGCCGGTGTTTGTTCTTCAATGTATTTACTTTTCTGGCATAATGGCATTTAAATTGATTTCTATTTTGGAACTGGTTGAGATTTGGAGGTCTTGATCTGCTATACAGACACAGTGATGTTCATTAATAACCCTTGCACATTCTTTTATCTTACATGGTCATTATGATAACATGTTGGTGCACAGTGCTCTTTTTTCACAAAGTAAAGACGTAGACGCTCATAGACTTTGTTAAAGATGCTATGAAAATGCTCACACTTTCATAAAAGTATCTAATATGTAATATGTTATTGAGTATGCCTTTTATGTGTACCAGTTGTAACACAACCTTTATCAACCAACAATCTACTTTGAGGGTACAACTTGTTTCTGCTAATCCGGAATACTCAGAAAAGGTCTCCAATTTCCAGCTTCCATACTGGTGTAGTAAATAATATTTCTTAATTTTGGGATTTTCTTACTATGCTAGCTGGATGCAAGAAACATAAGGCTGCACAAGCTTTATTAAACTGTTGCCCTACCATGGAGCCAGACCTATTGGCTTTGCCAATTACTGTTTAAAATTGGTATGGATTTTGCAGTATTACTCTTCTTGTATAGTGGTTCCTGTATTTACTACCCATTTTGTGAATAACTTGGGGCCTGCTATAGCGTTTGGCAGACAGGGTATTCCAACGGCGACTGAGTATCCTGTCTTCCAACCTCACAGTCACCCATCTGATTTAGAGTAAGTAGGACTGCCAGGTTGACGCCGACAGTAAAATTAACTCCACTGGCCGAGAAGTACGGGTGATGAAAGGTAAGCCTTCTGAGAATATTTAGAGTGGGAGGACGGATGGCTTTTTTTTTTTACTGCTTAATAACAACAAGAGAGAGAGGGAAAGGACACTCCTGAACCCCCTGTAAATCAATCAACAACAACAACAAAGGAGTGACTCGAGTCAGACCAGGAAACCCCTGATCCGACACATCAAAGCAGTTTAGGGCACAAGCCAGTGTTTTTAAAAGAACCCTCACTCACCGACCTGGTCGATGACATGCTTCATCATAGGGTTCCACCAGGAGGGCCTAATGCCTCCATGGTGTGCTTCTATGCTTGATGTTACAGCGGAGCAGAAAAAACAAAGGTATTGTTTGTGTGGGGAAGTGAAGATTAAACGACCACTAGCTCTAGCCAATCGTCATTAAAAAGAGTGAACGGATGCAAACTGAATCTATAAAGTAACCAGTGTCATCCGATTTAGGTGTAAAAAGTTGGTCAACATGTTTCTGCTTTTCTTTGCTAATTGCTAAGCATTCATCAGGACCTATTGGTGGTTCCTCAGCGGTATGCGCACCCTAAGGTGCACCCTGACCTGGGGAACAATCATGATAAACAACTCACGGTTTATACCAGAGTGAACATTTCTTGGTTTCATTAGACCATTAGAGCCTGCAAATGAAAAAAACACCTATTCAGCATTAAAATAGACACAAATCTTTTAAACAGGCAAACACTCTGTAACAGTATGATAAGGCCCAAAATGTAATTGTGCTCAGAAAATCAATAAATACATCAATCAACTGAACAGCTGCTTATCAAAAAGGTTATCCAAAAGGTACAGGGATATTGTCTAACTGGACCATAATTCACAAGTTTTTGGGTTGCCAATTAGTGAGCTAAACTCGCGAAAAATGTGTCTAGCATTTATATATTTTTTCGCTAATGTAGTAAAATATGTTTACATGTGGCTTATCAATTGTTAGCATCCAATTCCGGATGAATTGCTCATTTTCACAAATGTTCCGCTATAATTTAATACAGTATACCATGGCACTCAACATAGTTAAAATCCCATCCGCTAAGGCGGTGTTCACAACACATAATGAGTGAAGTAGGCACACAAACAAACATAAAACTATGGAGAAAAAGAAGAGCTTACATTTGCTCGTATGGTGAAAGTCGTCATGGGTCCTTAAAGGAGGGGGAACCTACATCCGGGTATCTAAGGCACAGAAAGCCAAAGTATTAACCCCTTAAGCGCTGCGCCCGTCCAGTGGCCGACGGCACCACTACCTCGGGAGTGCTGCCGTAGGCCGTTGGACGTTCCAACTGCACCTGCGCAATGGAACGTTCAGCACTGGAGCTGGACGTTCCAAAGCAGCTAAGGTGTTAAGAGCCTGTTGCGATCATGATAACAGGAAAAACAGGGGGGAGGGGCGATATAGCAACCACGTTAGTACTCACTTCCCACTTTGAACGCTCCTGCTGCAGACCTAATCCGGTCCTCCTTTGCCCGAATGTTGGTGAGCACTTAGACTTCCTGTATACAAATACACAAAGCTGAGTCACGTGATTACGTGTACTAACGTGTGATGTGTTTCCTGTTTAACGGGTACAGATTTCAACAACTAGTACGCTACCTGTCAGTGTGAAAAAAAAGTAAAACTTTATTGATTAGTGGTTAACAGGGACTACTGACGGCTATCAGTCTCCTGTGTAGAAGAAAAATCTCCTGCACGTTCTTGCTTCCTCATGGGGCTTCAGTGTTGTGTCTGCCGTGGAGCAAGGGCCTAGTTCAGCTTTCTGTCTGAGGCCAGTGTCCTTTTTAGGGCTCGGGCCTCCCCCACGAAGTGGGCGGAGCTTGCGAGCTCTTTAGTATTTAGAAAAAAATTCAGAAAGGGGTCCGGGCTGCCACATTCCTCACATTCTTTAGTGCGCGCCGGCGTTTTTTATGGCATCTGCCTAGTGATTCGTCTTCGCTGTGCTGTCTATGTGGTAGCCTTGACGTGATAGGGTATATTTACTTTTCGTCCGTCATTTATTGCAGTTGTATGGCATATTCTGTGCGCGAACGAGCACAGTTGAGTGATTAATCTTAATTAGGAGCTGTCAGAGTGCCCGTGTAATGCAATGCAGATGTTCTGAGCGGTGAGCGCGTTCAATGTAAAATGACGAGAGGCAGCAGGCGAGGCTCACAGAAGATGACTCATACATGCTCGTCCACACTGTAGTTCTTGTGTTTCCTGAATACTCTCATTTCAAAAGGGCGCCATTTCCTTCTTTTCCTCGCACGCTGCGCTGCACTATTTTTGTCTGTGGTTTAAAAAAACGGTGTTTAAAGGCGTTTTATTATAAAACATTTGGATTCTGGTTCTGTAAGCTTTGTTTTCCGAATTTTAATAAGTGCTGACATGCAGACTACTGGTTGAATAAATGATGAGGGTGAAAAGTGACCTTCGTGACACGTGCTGTCGAGCCTGACTCGCAGAGTGAACATGCGGTCATCATTATTGTAAAGTTTGTGGAAAAAACGTGAATACGCAATAATCATGGAAAACAGAGCCTTCCCGCGGTTACAATGGGAATTCACAAATGTGTTGTGTGTCTCACGTAATGCCAATGGCTATTTCATTAGGAAAAATTAGAGTCATTGATACATGCACCACCACCAGCAGTACTACCAGTACTACAGCCACCAGTACTACCACTACCACCACCACCAGTACTAACAGTACCACGACCACCAGTACTACCACTAACACCACCACCAGTACTACCAGTACCACCACCACCAGTACTACCACTACCAGTACTACCATTACCATTACCACTACCACCACCACCAGTACCACCACCCCCAGTACTACCAGTACTACAGCCACCAGTACTACAACTACCACCACCACCAGTACTAACAGTACCACGACCACCAGTACTACCACTACCAGTACTACCAATACCAGTACCACTACCACCACCAGTACTACCACCACCAGTACCACCACCACCAGTACCACCACCACCAGTACTACCACTACCAGTACTACGGGCAGCAGTACCACCACCACTAGCACTACCACTACCGGTACCACCACCAGTACTACCACTACCAGCACCACCACCAGCACCAGTACCACCACCACCAGTACTACCACTACCAGTACCACCAACACCCCCAGTACTACCAGTACTACAGCCACCAGTACTACAACTACCACGACCACCAGTACTAACAGTACCACGACCACCAGTACTACCACTACTACCAATACCAGTACCACCACCAGTACTACCACCACTAGTACCACCACCACCAGTACTACCACTACCAGTACTATGGGCAGCAGTACCACCACCACTAGCACTACCACTACCGGTACCACCACCAGTACTACCACTACCACCACCACCAGTACCACCACCACCAGTACCACCACTACCAGTACTACCACCAGCAGTACTACCACCAGCAGTACTACCACCAACAGTACTACCACTACCAGTACCACCACCTCCAGTACTACCACTACTACCACTACCAGTACCACCACCACCACCAGTACTACCAGTAACACCACCACCAGTACTACCAGTACCACCACCACCACCAGTACTTCCAGTACTACCACCATCAGTACTACCATTACTACCACTACTACAGCCACCAGTACTACCACTACTACAGCCACCAGTACTACCACTACCACCACCACCAGTACTACCACTACCACGACCACCAGTACTACCACTACCAGTACTACCAATACCAGTACCACTACCACCACCAGTACTACCATCACCAGTACCACCACCACCAGTACTACCACTACCAGTACTACGGGCAGCAGTACCACCACTACTAGCACTACCACTACCGGTACCACCACCAGTACTACCACTACCAGTACCACCACCACCACTACCAGTACTACCACCAGCAGTACTACCACCAACAGTACTACCACTACCAGTACCACCAACACCCCCAGTACTACCAGTACTACAGCCACCAGTACTACAACTACCACCACCACCAGTACTAACAGTACCACGACCACCAGTACTACCACTACTACCAATACCAGTACCACTACCACCACCAGTACTACCACCACTAGTACCACCACCACCAGTACTACCACTACCAGTACTACGGGCAGCAGTACCACCACCACTAGCACTACCACTACCGGTACCACCACCAGTACTACCACTACCACCACCACCAGTACCACCACCACCAGTACCACCACTACCAGTACTACCACCAGCAGTACTACCACCAACAGTACTACCACTACCAGTACCACCACCTCCAGTACTACCACTACTACCACTACCAGTACCACCACCACCACCAGTACTACCAGTAACACCACCACCAGTACTATCAGTACCACCACCACCACCAGTACTTCCAGTACTACCACCATCAGTACTACCATTACTACCACTACTACAGCCACCAGTACTACCACTGCTACAGCCACCAGTACTACCACTACCACCACCACCAGTACTACCACTACCACGACCACCAGTACTACCAGTACTACCAATACCAGTACCACTACCACCACCAGTACTACCCTCACCAGTACCACCACCACCAGTACTACCACTACCAGTACTACGGGCAGCAGTACCACCACCACTAGCACTACCACTACCGGTACCACTACCACTACCAGTACCTCCACCACCAGTACCACCACTACCAGTACCTCCACCACCAGTACCACCACTACCAGTACTACCACCAACAGTACTACCACCAACAGTACTACCACTACCAGTACCACCACCTCCAGTACTACCACTACTACAGCCACCAGTACTACCACTACCACCACCACCAGTACCACCACCACCAGTACCACCACTACCAGTACTACCACCAGCAGTACTACCATCAACAGTACTACCACTACCAGTACCACCACCTCCAGTACTACCACTACTACCACTACCAGTACCACCACCACCACCAGTACTACCAGTAACACCACCACCAGTACTATCAGTACCACCACCACCACCAGTACTTCCAGTACTACCACCATCAGTACTACCATTACTACCACTACTACAGCCACCAGTACTACCACTACTACAGCCACCAGTACTACCACTACCACCACCACCAGTACTACCACTACCACGACCACCAGTACTACCAGTACTACCAATACCAGTACCACTACCACCACCAGTACTACCCTCACCAGTACCACCACCACCAGTACTACCACTACCAGTACTACGGGCAGCAGTACCACCACCACTAGCACTACCACTACCGGTACCACCACCAGTACTACCACTACCAGTACCACCACCACCAGTACCACCACCACCAGTACTACCACCAGCAGTACTACCACCAACAGTACTACCACCAACAGTACTACCACTACCAGTACCACCACCTCCAGTACTACCACTACTACAGCCACCAGTACTACCAGTACCACCACTACCAGTACTACCACTACCAGTACTACCACTACCAGTACTACCACTACTAGCAGTACCACAACCACCACCACTACTACCAGTACTACCACCATCAGTACTACCAGTACTAACACCACCAGAGTAGTGAGTAGAGTAGTGAGTAGAGTAGTGAGTAGTGAGTAGTGAGTAGTGAGTAGAGTAGTGAGTAGAGTAGTGAGTAGAGTAGTGAGTGCAGATTAGTGAGTAGTGAGTGCAGAGTAGTGAGTAGAGTAGAGTAGTGAGTAGTGAGTAGTGAGTAGTGAGTAGAGTAGTGAGTAGTGAGTAGAGTAGTGAGTAGTGAGTAGAGTAGTGAGTAGAGTAGTGATTAGAGTAGTGAGTAGAGTAGTGGGTAGAGTAGTGCAGAGTAGTGCAGAGTAGTGCAGAGTAGTGCAGAGTAGTGAGGAGAGTAGTGAGGAGAGTAGTGAGGAGAGTAGTGAGTTGAGTAGTGAGTAGTGAGTAGTGAGTAGTGAGTAGAGTAGTGAGTAGTGAGTGCAGAGTAGTGAGTAGAGTAGTGAGTAGAGTAGTGAGTAGAGTAGTGAGTAGTGAGTAGTGAGTAGAGTAGTGAGTAGAGTAGTGAGTAGTGAGTGCAGAGTAGTGAGTAGAGTAGTGAGTAGTGAGTGCAGAGTAGTGAGTGCAGAGTGGTGAGGACAGAGTAGTGAGGGCAGAGTAGTGAGGGCAGAGTAGTGAGGGCAGAGTAGTGAGGGCAGAGTAGTGACTGCAGAGTAGTGAGTAGAGTAGTGAGTAGTGAGTAGAGTAGTGAGTAGTGAGTAGAGTAGTGAGTAGTGAGTAGAGTAGTGAGTAGAGTAGTGAGTAGAGTAGTGAGCAGTGTGCAGAGTAGTGAGTAGAGTAGTGAGTAGTGAGTAGTGAGTAGAGTAGTGAGTAGTGAGTAGAGTAGTGAGTGCAGAGTAGTGAGTAGAGTAGTGAGTAGAGTAGTGAGTAGAGTAGTGAGTAGAGTAGTGAGTAGTGAGTAGAGTAGTGAGTGCAGAGTAGTGAGTGCAGAGTAGTGAGTAGAGTAGTGAGTAGAGTAGTGAGTAGTGAGTGCAGAGTAGTGAGTAGAGTAGTGAGTAGTGAGTGCAGAGTAGTGAGTAGAGTAGTGAGTAGAGTAGTGAGTAGTGAGTAGAGTAGTGAGTAGTGAGTAGAGTAGTGAGTAGAGTAGTGAGTAGTGAGTAGAGTAGTGAGTAGTGAGTGCAGAGTAGTGAGTAGTGAGTAGAGTAGTGAGTAGAGTAGTGGGTAGAGTAGTGAGTAGTGAGTGCAGAGTAGTGAGTGCAGAGTAGTGAGTGCAGAGTAGTGAGTAGTGAGTAGAGTAGTGAGTAGTGAGTAGAGTAGTGAGTAGAGTAGTGAGTAGTGAGTAGAGTAGTGAGTGCAGAGTAGTGAGTAGTGAGTAGAGTAGTGAGTAGAGTAGTGGGTAGAGTAGTGAGTAGTGAGTGCAGAGTAGTGAGTGCAGAGTAGTGAGTGCAGAGTAGTGAGTAGAGTAGTGAGTAGAGTAGTGAGTAGAGTAGTGAGTAGTGAGTAGAGTAGTGAGTAGTGAGTAGAGTAGTGGGTAGAGTAGTGGGTAGAGTAGTGAGTAGAGTAGTGAGTAGTGAGTGCAGAGTAGTGAGTAGAGTAGTGAGTAGAGTAGTGAGTAGTGAGTAGAGTAGTGAGTAGTGAGTAGAGTAGTGAGTAGAGTAGTGAGTAGTGAGTTGAGTAGTGAGTGCAGAGTAGTGAGTAGTGAGTAGAGTAGTGAGTAGAGTAGTGGGTAGAGTAGTGAGTAGTGAGTGCAGAGTAGTGAGTGCAGAGTAGTGAGTAGAGTAGTGAGTAGAGTAGTGAGTAGAGTAGTGAGTAGAGTAGCGAGTAGAGTAGTGAGTAGAGTAGTGAGTGTAGAGTAGTGAGTAGAGTAGTGAGTAGTGAGTAGAGTAGTGGGTAGAGTAGTGAGTAGAGTATTGAGTAGTGAGTAGAGTAGTGAGTAGTGAGTGCAGAGTAGTGAGTAGTGAGTAGAGTAGTGAGTAGAGTAGTGGGTAGAGTAGTGAGTAGTGAGTGCAGAGTAGTGAGTGCAGAGTAGTGAGTGCAGAGTAGTGAGTAGAGTAGTGAGTAGAGTAGAGTAGTGAGTAGAGTAGTGAGTAGAGTAGTGAGTAGAGTAGCGAGTAGAGTAGCGAGTAGAGTAGTGAGTAGAGTAGTGAGTAGAGTAGTGAGTGCAGAGTAGTGAGTAGAGTAGTGAGTAGTGAGTAGAGTAGTGAGTAGAGTAGTGAGTAGAGTAGTGAGTAGAGTAGTGAGTAGTGAGTAGAGTAGTGAGTAGAGTAGTGAGGGCAGAGTAGTGAGGGCAGAGTAGTGAGTGCAAAGTAGTGAGTAGAGTAGTGAGTAGTGAGTAGAGTAGTGAGTAGAGTAGTGAGTAGAGTAGTGAGTAGTGAGTAGAGTAGTGAGTAGAGTAGTGAGTGCAGAGTAGTGAGTGCAGAGTAGTGAGTAGAGTAGTGAGTAGAGTAGTGAGTAGAGTAGTGAGTAGAGTAGCGAGTAGAGTAGTGAGTAGAGTAGTGAGTGCAGAGTAGTGAGTAGAGTAGTGAGTAGTGAGTAGAGTAGTGAGTAGTGAGTAGAGTAGTGAGTAGAGTAGTGAGTAGTGAGTAGAGTAGTGAGTAGTGAGTGCAGAGTAGTGAGTAGTGAGTAGAGTAGTGAGTAGAGTAATGGGTAGAGTAGTGAGTAGTGAGTGCAGAGTAGTGAGTGCAGAGTAGTGAGTGCAGAGTATTGAGTAGAGTAGTGAGTAGAGTAGTGAGTAGAGTAGTGAGTAGAGTAGTGAGTAGAGTAGCGAGTAGAGTAGTGAGTAGAGTAGTGAGTGCAGAGTAGTGAGTAGAGTAGTGAGTAGTGAGTAGAGTAGTGAGTAGAGTAGTGAGTAGAGTAGTGAGTAGTGAGTAGAGTAGTGAGTAGTGAGTAGAGTAGTGAGTAGAGTAGTGAGGGCAGAGTAGTGAGGGCAGAGTAGTGAGTGCAAAGTAGTGAGTAGAGTAGTGAGTAGTGAGTAGAGTAGTGAGTAGTGAGTAGAGTAGTGAGTAGAGTAGTGAGTAGTGAGTAGAGTAGTGAGTAGAGTAGTGAGTGCAGAGTAGTGAGTAGTGATTGCAGAGTAGTGAGTAGTGAGTAGGGAGTAGTGAGTAGAGTAGTGAGTATTGAGTGCAGAGTAGTGAGTAGTGAGTAGAGTAGTGAATAGAGAGTAGAGTAGTGAATAGTGAGTAGAGTAGTGAGTACAGAGTAGTGAGTAGAGTAGTGAGTAGAGTAGTGAGTAGTGAGTGCAGAGTAGTGAGTGCAGAGTAGTGAGTAGAGTAGTGAGTAGAGTAGTGAGTAGAGTAGTGAGTAGAGTAGTGAGTAGGACATCACAGGCAGCAGCTGTGCAAGCTTCTTACACTCACAAGGAGACCACAGGCAGCTGAGGTGCAATCTTCTCCCACTCACAAGAACGACATCACGGGCAGCAGCAGTGCAAGCTTCTTACACTCACAAGGAGACCACAGGCAGCAGAGGTGCAAGCTTCTCACACTCACAAGAAGGACACCACAGGCAGTAACGGTGCAATATTCTCACACTCACAAGGAGATCACTGGCAGTACACACCACATGAACACACTCCATAACACATAGCAACAACACATTGGCATTTACAATGCCATTAGCTCAAACTCAAATAAATCCGAGCCCGATTGCATTTCTAATGCTTGTTTAATTTTGGAAAAGGTGATGGACAGAGTTTCTGAATGATGCAGAATACTCCTACCCAGTCAAGAGATCAGGGCTTGATCCATCACTGTTTTTTAGCTCACTGCACCATCCCAGCTCAGAACCTGGCTATATGCAAATTAGTCTGTTCCTGTCCCAGTGCATGATGGGAACAGGGCAAACCAAACTACCAAGCCAATTCTTATCCTGGGAAGGAGACAAGCTTCTGGGGAACGGTTTCTGGCATTTCAGCCGTCGTCGGCTCGGCTTGCTTGAATCCTGATGGTGCAATGAGCTAGGGACTCACGTCTGAGTATACCCTCCCACACTTAGTGTGGATAAAATCAATTTTGGAAAAGGTGATGGACAGAGTTTCCTGGCAGTGGTTGCCGTCTCCTGCAGGGGTATTTTTTTAAAACTTTTTGACATGCACTATACAAGAGTGCATGTGTCTGCAGTCTGTCTCCCTCCCTCGTGTTGTTTGTCCCTACCCACTGTCCTCCCGCTGTCTACTGTTGCTCCCTTCCTCTTGCCCCACACTTCCTTTGTGTTACTTATCCCTATACCTCCTCCTACTGTCCTCTATTGGTGTCCCCTCCCTCCTATCCCGTACCACCTCATGTTGCTTCCCTCATGCAATCCTCCTGCTGTCTGTTGTTGCTGTGACCTCCCCCTCCCACGCATCTCCCTTGTGTTGTTTCTCCCCCACTCTATCAATTGTTGCTACCCCCTCCCTCCTCCTCCACACTTCCCTTGTGTTGCTTGCCCCTTTGAACTTTTTTGACATATCACAAAACAGTGGTAGCTGCTTTGCATCATGGCTTAAAGGGAAAAAAGGACTGTGGTGCAATTAAAGCTGCCCACGTCATATCCCTTTTTTCCTTTACTGTAAACCATGTTTCACAGCAGCCTGTGCTGGAGTTCATCAAGCCATGGCAGTGGTAAGTGGAGCAGAAAGTTACTTCGACATCGGGTGGTCCTGAGGTATGCGGTAGCTGTCTGTAACTTCGTGGAAGGCAGAAATACAATTTCCACAATGTACTAGACCATCTGGATTTGGGTGATCCCACCGAAGGTCCGATAGCCAGCGATTCTTCAGATCTGCAGAGTTGTTTTACCTACAGCTTGCAGGGGACTAGTGCCACTATCCCAGGGGTGTCTGAGGGTGCTTCAGGCTTCCACAGGGGTCCCTCTCTCTGGGGAAACCAAGAGATAGCCTATGACAGGCAGTTCCAGAAGCATCCCTCATATGCTTGTGCAAGTCCTGTTTTCACAGACACGGGTCTCTTCTTTTGTCCTCTAAGATGAAGGTTCCTCAGAACTGAGTTCTGGTGTCAAGAGTGTCCTACTTTTAGGGGAGTTATGGGTGTGAGAGCAAGTAGTCAATGGGCTGCTAGTCTCTACAGCGCCTGAGATGACCACTTACAGGGGTTGGGGTCCCCTTTTCTACCCAGAACTGTCCATTCTGCCACTTCTAAAAATGGTAGAACTCTTCTTCCAGTCTACAGACTGCGCTGGCCACCTGGATGTGTGACTAGCCTCTGGGGGTGTACACCTCCTTGCCAGCCAGAGCACAGAAAATTTGGCAACCAGGTGGCAACCTCTAAGGTAGCCACCTTGGTGCATGCCACATCACCCTCAACACAAGAGTTGTGTCATGGGTGAGAAAGCATGTTGTTTGATACCAAACATGACATATTTATGCAGTACCATAATGGAGCTGCCAACCCTGCGTTTCCTTCCTTCTTTCTATCTTGGATGCCAGCTTTCTTCTTCTTTCTGTCTTCCCTATGTTGTTTTTACTTTCGATCTACCTAGTTTTGCTTTCCCTCCATCCTCCTCTTTCATTTTCCTTTCGCTCAATTGAGATCTTTTTTCCAGTTACTTCTATCACTTTGTTTTAATTTAATTTTCATCATTTCTTTTTCTCAGTCATTGTGTTTTTCTTCTTTGACCCCCTCCTCCAAACTCCTCCAAATGTTCTCATTCAGAGATGTTTACCAGATTCTGTTTTGAAACCAGTGTGTCTTCATCAAAGTCAAAACAGTTATAAACAGCAATTTTATAAATTAAGAAACCCAAGCACTCATTTAATGTCACAACAGTATAAGATCCAAACAGTCAGGATATTGCATTAAACAGAGATATAATTTATTAACGCATTGTACAATCTTGTGTTCTTCTGTACATTCCACTTGTAACTAGATTCTTGCTTCAAAAACAACTGACACGTGTTTCGTCACTGTGTGCCTTTTTTAAGGCTTATGAGAGTACGAGAGCAGTCCAAAATCTTGGGTTTTTTATGTTATCAATATTACATACAGTTGGAGTCCTAGGACCAGACTTGTCAATAGTACCTTTGGGTAGTACGGTGCTCTCAACCCAAAAGCACCATTCCTTCTATGTGATTACTATTGTTTTAAAATACACCCACAGTATACTATTGTTTCTTAAGAAGTGCGAAAACCAAACCACTGATACCCCCTGATAAACAGCAATTTAAAGGTTTTGTGTTACATAAACTGCCTAGTGGCATCCACCCCATCCAAACTGCTAAAGTGGGGAGTTGATTATGACTCCCTTGCTTTGGGCTACAGTCTGAAAAATGTAAGAGTAAGAGAGTTGGTTCTGGCTTGTTTTTCTTCTTTCTTGGCTAATCACTGTAGGACCCTCCGAGTGGCAGCTTTCACATCTCCGCTTACAGCACAGATGCTAAATCAAGCTCATAAGGTTGCAATTATATGCAGCAAAGATAGAAGTTATATCCTTCTGCACAGTGCAAAAAATATCTGCAGCTTTCTTGCCCAACAAATTAAGTCTGCCCTTAAGGTTGTGTTGAAGTGTATGTTTGTACATTTATCAAATTTGTGAATTATTAACAATGTGCAGATGTTGAATCGATATTCGAATTTACATGTGTACAGTTGTTGTTGATGTTATTACTGTCTAAACAATTTTGCTGTGACCTGTTAAAGTGCCTTTTATTGGCTTACGCTGAATATTTCTCAGCTAGGCCTGAAAGCCATCTTGCTAAAAATGGATGTCTCATCCTCCACATTCACTGTTTATTATTTCAGCTACACACATTCAAGCAAAGTCATGATTGTTTGTTTCTGAATTATGTTCTTGAATAAGTCTTTCTAGCATAGGCTCAGTAATGTAGCAACCTTTAAGGCTTATCCCACTTGCTCCCTGTGTTACGGTTATTCCCAATAGTTCAGTGTTGTTTTGTAACTCGCTAGTTCTGCCATCTCGAGATGACAGTAGTTTAGATGGAGCTGAATCAATATTCATGTAGGGGATAGTGCCTACATGGTAAGGCTATGTGACACAGTATGACACTTATTATCTGTGTGCCTTGAGTTGCTGAAATTGTATTCTTTTACTAACACCATGATGAATCTGCAGTTTGCAGTATGCTCTACGAGAAGATTTCCTATTAAAACCCTCTAATTTGGGGATGTGCCAGATGGCTGTCCGATGGTACTAGGGATGCAGTCTGATTTCCTATTGATTTTGCTGCTCATTTGGACTTGGAATATTTTTGATTTTGCTTATTAATCTGTATTGCCTGATTACTGAGACCCTCCACTGCAATGACTTTATGCATCTGCACATTATAATTTCTGTTTTGGAGCCTTTTGAATTTTGTAATAAACCATTCTAAATTTCGAGGTCCGCCCTAGAACCCACTTATTGAGTCCGTCCTTACTTAATTGAACTGTATTTTTGATATGCTGTGTCGCACTTTAACTTACTATACACTTCCTCATGAAATTGAGGTGTAACAGCGCCAGTGGCATGTTGTTAAGATGTCCTTTTAGGGTGTAAAATGGTAATGGTTCTTTGTGCCTTCAGTTACGAGAAATTAGTCTACCTAGATGAAAACCTTCGAGTGAATTTAAGGCATGTTTTGCAATATAATGCACTTTACTATCTCTCTAATCTGAGCACATTTTTCACTTCCCCATCTGTGCTTTCAGCGTATTATTATTTGTTCTCAAACTGCAACATGTTCTGAAATGGAACGTAAGAAGGGAAATTATCAGAGAAGGCCAATTTGTCTGTGTCATCTCCTGGTTTGTCCTATAGTTTACTGACATTTCGATTTTATGAGTCACCCAGGGTGCTTCAACAGGACGAATTCGAATCTTAACCATCTCGGAACACTCCCAGTAACAAAGGTCAAGGGAAAAATAAGTCTTTTTTTCATATGTGAAAAATATGCCACTTGGTAAGACAGGATTCGAACGCCCAACACCTCCTCTACAGACCTAGCGTGATAGGCGTTCACACACCTGTAATTGGCAGCAAAACCTTTACGGATACTAATTGCAAAAGAAATTAGTACCAAGAAAAAACGATACCACCGAGAACTGCAGCTCGAGATGATCGACCAAAATTATTTTTCCGCGTTTATAAAATGGACGTCATAGGGCAGCTCTCACCTTCCGCCTCCAGTGATAGCACTTTAATTGGAACATCTTTCAATGCTGCCTGTTATTGTAAATATTCGAATTAAATATGCTTTCTCAATGTAATGTTCTCCGGTTGGCTGGATGAAACGCCTGAAGAATGGGAGCCTCGAATAACTGATGGAAGCAGAGGGAGTACAAAAAAAAAGATTGTGCCACAATTAAGGATCTTGTGGTTTTAATTGACTTGATTTATGTGCCCTTTGACCATTAGCGACAGGTTGCTCGTAATCTCCGCCGTTCCTTGGCTAATGAACTCCTCCGAGGTGAGATAGTATTCACTGCATGACTGCTACAGGTGATGTCAGTCCTATAATGTCATGTGTGTTCATCAGCTCTAGGGAAGCGAGAGATGTCTTTTTTTATAGTCATCGCAAATCAAGTTCCGGGATAATGCGTGGGTGGCGTGAGCTCTGGGAGCTGGGGAATTACAATGTATTCACCTGAAAGCAGGCGGCGAGGTCAGCTGCAGCTCACCCAGCTGAACACTGGGACCACAAAGCACGCGTGGGAAGAGGATGCCTTTGTGGTGGGTATTTGAAAAGAATGCTTGCCGTGTTCCTACTGTCAACCCGTGTTTCAATGATGGGGACAGTTTGAAGTGATCACTGCATATAGACAACAGTGTTGCGTTTGGGCCCATTTAGAGACAGAAAATTGCTTAAATTAGCACTTAAATTCGGTCGATTTCATTACAAGAGCGGAGGCTACAAATAAATTTGAGCGCAATAATATGACATCAGTTAAGGTAATAGGGCTAACCAAAGGACGAAAAGGAGCTGATCTGGAGGTGCTCCAGAGTTAGGGCAAGACAAGAAGGGGGGAATCTCCGAAAATTGGAGATCGGTAGGGAGGCAGGGTGCTAAGGTCTAGGATAAAAGACCACGGGCCTCATTTATGAAAGCCTTGCGCCACCGGTGCGTCACTTTTTCCCATGTTAAAAGTGACGCACCGGCGGCGCAAGGCCTTCATAAATACGGCCCCACGTATTAGCCAATATAGTACAGAATAGTTAGGCATTAATACAGAATAGCCAAGAAGTAGTAGCATACTATATATATACTATCAATAATAAAGCATGCAAATAGTTAAATAAAGAACAAAGACAAATGTATGGGAGTAACAAAGATCAACTTATCAGCTCGGAGCCGCATTTAAAAGAGGCAGATTGTTGTTGGCTCATGCCTATTATATGTTACTGGTGTTCTGGAACCTTTGCTTTATGATTATGACGGCTGCTTGGAGACTGCATTAAAAGTATTATGCATAATGTAGCCTCCGTGTCTTTAATGAAATCCAGATTCTCAAGTCATGGTAATAGGAGCATCCCAATTCTTAGACCAACAAAACACTACCTTTTGCTACGATTTCTTTCTACACTTACAGCATTTTTTGCAGAAAAAGCTGATCTTAATAACATATTATATTTGTATTTGTACTTGATACATACACTTTGAAGTTAATTGTTCCACTTGTGCTCCTGATGAGGTGGTAACAGCTCAACTGTAGATCAATGTCCTCCCTCTCCCAGGAGAAAGAGACAGACAGACAGAGAGAGAGGGGTGGGGAGGGGGGGTGGAGGGACTGAGAAAAGAGACAGCAAGATGAAGATTGAGCAACAGAGAAAGAGAGATTACACTTTCACATGACTAACTCAGGGAACATAGGGCACCCTCTCAGATGAAAATTGAAAGGTTCCCAAACTCCTAATCTTCTCAAAAGACCTCAAGACTGAGGCTCTATCTATCCACATTCTGGTATCTAACTAGACTGTCCCCTCTCTTTTTGTGATTGTATAGCTTTGTTCTACTGGTTTATGCAACGTATGCACAAACAGTTGCGAATTTCTGTTTTAAAAATGCAGAGCGTAAATAAAATAAAAGCAAACACATTCTAATAAATCAACTCTGGAATGACCTAGGCAAACTGCCTGAATTTCAACCTTCTAGAGTCGTCTTGTTTTATGATACTTGCTCGTATTTCTGCCAGGATAAACAGAACTACCACCCCACTGTAAACAGAGACTGGTCCCTCTTTACAAGCAACTTGTTGCTCAGCGCTGACAATCCAATAGATAGATTTAGCCCAGCTATTGATCACAGGTACTGAATTAAGGGAGAAGAATTGAAAGTTCATAAATGGCTACTTTACTGAAGGGTACAATGATGTTAGGTGGCTGCGACATTATATAGTAAGGATCTAAAAAATTCAAATAAATGTTTGCATTTTGAGCCACTTGTGTACCAGCAATGGGGATTGTACATCTTAATCAAATATGTGATTTTCTTGCGGACACACATCCAGTGATTTGAATGTTACAGCAAACTAAACTCTGTAAGAAATATGTAATCTAGCACTGTGAGTATGGGCAGCAAATCAATGTGGTGCAGTGGTGCTTCGAGTCTAAGCACATAAAATAAAACACTGGGATTCATTGCCCAATCTATGAATACACCACTGAATAGACAACTATGGTCATGTGTGGCTTGCAAGCTTTCCTTCCCCTCAAACTAATTCACTGTCAATTGTAATCAATTTCTAGTGAACACTGTCACTGACTCACAGCTTCACAGCCTCTCTGTGTCTCTTAATGTTATGTGTGTTGCAAACATAAAATGATGTCTGGGGGTGTGGTCAAGATGGCGTCTCTGTTAGATGCAGTGGCTCAGCTCTTCGCTCCTGCCGGGCCCGTTTCCGCACTTCCAGCGGTGGTAAGGGCCGCGGAGTCTGCCTGGGTGGTCGAGGAGGAGCAGCGGTACACCTTGGGAGGCTGCGGAGAGTCAGGTCCTGGAAGAGAGGTGGTATCTGCTCCACGACAGAGTGGTCTGAGACACTCCAGAAACCTGGGAGAGGCCGCGGCGGTGAGCCTTGAGGAGAGGACGCCTGGGCAAGCTTTCTGGTCATCCACCGAAGTCGAGCAAAGTGACAGCCACTGTGACATAATGTCCTTTGTGAGGGGCGGCAGCAAGCGAAAACACCCACATCGGCGGCCACGGAAGCGAGCCTGGGCTGTGTGAACTGCGCAAGGCCTGGCTCTGTAAGCCTAGCCGGCCGTTCGCCACAGCAGCACTCAATCAATCAAGTAGACGCCCGCACCGAGGGCACAGAGAGCCTGAGCTGCTACCTAGTCCAAAAAGACCTACTCTCCAGGGCTGCAGGAATGAAGATCTCCTCAGAGGAACAGCCAACAGCCTCCTAGGACCTCAGGGAGGCATTTGTAAAGTTCAGAGGCCCCGCCGGAAGAGAGGCCATCAGGGGACCCCGGCTTCGCAGGCCTTGGTGACCCTCAGGTCAGCCATTAACTAAACGCCTCTGCTGTTGCCCACACCCGCTGAATGCATAGCCTGCGCAGCCTCCCCCCCCCACCCCACCCATAAAACTCTCCTCCCAAGATCACAGAGAGGCAGAAGGACACTGCTGAAGGGCATCTTTCGGCCTTTTTGAGGCCTTTGGATGGTGCACATATCGACCACAGACCTCTGCTGGAGGAGAGGCCTGAAAAGAGGCTTCAACGACCCAGATTGTACTGGGGGCATCAACGCACTCAGTGGCATCAGCGTTCTCAACAAGGAAAGTGCACAGGAGCACTCCTGCCCTCAGCTTCAAGTCTGCCTCCCACCCCAATCCATCAGATTGGAGAGCCTGCAGCCAGATCATGGACATAAATAGGAAGTGAGAGTAGTGGCGGGGCAAGGGCAGTATAACTGTGTGACAGAGAGGTCTCGACGCAGCGCCCTGGTGGAATACTGAATACCCCCCCTCACCGGCGACCGAAGGGAGGCGAGTGGGGCAAGTCCATCGTGATAGAGGCGCATGACCAGGGGAGATAACATCAAAATAGATATAGCTAACAGCACCTCACTGTTACTGGGGCCACAATGCATCGACTTGCCTGCAGGGCCTCTCGCTTCAGGCCAGCACCCGCACAGAGAGGCACCACAGTGACGGCGAAATGGCGGCTTCAAAAGGCAAGAAAGATAGACCAGTGAAGAACCTGCTGCTTAAGCCAGTGGCACAGCAAGTGGAAGGCCTGCCTGCAAGGAAGCACTCGGATAAGGCTGAGGGTGGTGAGAGCCCGGAGGGCCCGGTCAGCCGATCTTTCATGGAGTCGCTGTTCTCTTCGCTCCGCAAGGATTTGTCCACCATGAAACACGAGTTATCTGCAAACATGAGGTAAATCTGATGTGACATGGACTCCCTGGGGGAACGGATCAACACTTTAGAGGAGCATGTAGCAGATCGAGATGAAGAACTCGAGCGCCTCCAGCAGGAAGTCCTCAAACTACAAGAACAGAGTCTGGACCTCCAGGACCACATGGAGGACCTGCAGAACAGGTTCCGGCAGAATACTATTCGCTTCCTCAGCATGGCCCAGGGCGAGGGGTATGGCGACATTGAGGCACTAGTAGTTGGCCAAGTTTACCATCAAATTGGACCTCACCCACACAGTGGGCCCTAGGACAGTAGCCCCGGGTCCTCCAGCGGATATCTTCATGTGTGTGCAAGGTTTTCAGTTAAAGGAGCAGATCCTCAGAGGGGCTCGGCGTTGCACGGACTTCACCTATGAGTAAAACCCTACTTTATTCTAAGACTTGGCAGCCTCTATCCTACTTTCTGCCCAATCACTTCTTACCTCCCAGATGCTGTTATTAAATCCTCCTGGGGACACTCCTTTAAATGAATCCGATCCCTCTCTGTTGCTTATAAACTCCTGGACATTGAGGTTCCTACAGCAGACAAGTCGCACCAGAACAACAACACGCGCAGACGCCGCAGTGGTCATGGGTGGACCACTATCAAGCCCCCTAGCCTGTCAGCACGCCTTGATCCGGACACCATGGCCAGAGAATGGCAGGCAGTCCTGGCATCCCTCACAGGGGCGTTGTCGGAGTAAAATGGATCAGTCCAGGCAGAGCTCTGACACTTGCTATTAACACTTCTGCTAATGCGTGACACATTTCAGCCATTTGTATAGGCTTCACCTGGGGGAGTGGGGAGCCGCAGGCCACAGGTACCCTTTATCACTTCTCCAGGGAACAGTATGCTCTGGACATTGACTGTTTGCTACTCTTCATTATTGATGTCTTTGCTAAGTTGGGGTGTTCTTTTTGTATGTAGTGGGTTTCCTTGCCTCTTCCCTGCGCATCTCTTGGCCTCCCTGCATGCCTGCAACCTTTGCGTAACCAGGCCCCTAGCTTTGCTATCTAACAGTCCGCCTTCCCCCATTCAAATCAGAGGCCACCGAAGTCATCTGCGGCGTACCACAAGGATCATCACTAAGTCCCACCCTCTTCAACGTTTGCATGAGTCCCCTCGCATCCATCGCGCGACAACACAACCTCACCATCATCTCCTACGCAGACGACACCCAGCTGATCCTCTCCCTCACCAAAGACCCAAACACCGCCAAAACCAATCTACACGAAGGAATGAAAGAAGTAGCCGAATGGATGAAAAACAGCTGTTTAAAACTAAACTCGGACAAAACAGAAGTCCGACCATCCCCCTCTGCCTGGGACAACTCATGGTGGCCACCGACCCTGGGCACAGCACCCATACCTACAGATCACGCACGCAACCTAGGCTTCATCCTAGACTCCTCCCTCTCGATGACCAAACAAGTTAACGCCGTCTCATCTTCATGCTTCAACATCCTATGCATGCTCAAAAAAATCTTCCGTTGGATCCCCACCGAAACAAGAAAGACAGTCACCCATGCACTGGTCACAAGCCGACTGGATTACGGAAATATCCTTTACGCAGGAACCACAGCCAAACTACAGAAAAAACTTCAACGCATCCAAAACGCCTCAGCCAGACTCATTCTGGACATCCACCGTCAAGCTCACATTTCCAGTCACCTGAAAGACCTCCACTCGCTCCCCGTCAACAAGAGTATATCGTTCCGTCTCCTCACCCACACACACAAAGCCCTCTACGACCTAGGATCCGAATGCCTCAATACACGACTGTCCTTCTACACACCCGCCCGACAACTACGATCATCCAATCAAGCCCTCGCCGCAATCCCGCGCATCCATAGATCCACCATGGGAGGAAGATCCTTCTCCTACTTAGCGGCCAAAACGTGGAATTCTCTCCCCACTCACCTCCGCCTTACACAGAACCACCTCTCCTTCAGAAAACAGCTAAAAACCTGGCTTTCCGATAAGTAATGCACCCACCCTCTCTCAAGCGCCTTGAGACCCTCTGGGTGAGTAGTGCGCTATACAAATACTAGAACTTGAACTTGAACTTGAACTCAGGGGATGTCCGACCTGTAACGCCACAACTACTCCGCATTCCGCCCTCACCACCCTCCTGGATGAGTATTAAAATTGTGACCTTCAATGTAAAAGGGCTTCACACAATCCTATTAAACGCAGAGCCATCCTGTCTTATTTGGAGAATTTTAAAGCCCATATCTGTTTGTTACAAGAGACTCACTTAGATTACGCTCTAAGGGCTTCCCACAGCAATACTTTTCTTAACTCCCCACTTCGAGAGCAGGGGTTGCTATTCTTATATCCTGCACTTTCCTGGGGGTGGTGGGGTAAAAGTATTAGAGATTAGAGGGAGGCTCTTGGCACCTTATTTGACTCTAGGGCCGCACATTCTCACGCTAGCTACTATCTATGTTCCTAATGAGGGTCAGGAGGTGTTTCTTTGCGAAGCAGTGGCGGATTTGATGTCCTCCTCAGACAGGCAAAAACTCATGTGGGGGCGACCTGAATATTGTGTTTGATGGCCAACTGGATCGCTCGGCACAGAGGCAGGGACGGACTGGTGCTCTATCTGACAGTGTGCTAGGCAGTGGTTTCACGACCTGGGGTTTACTGATGTGTGGCGCCATCTCCACCCCATTCAACAGATTACACTATCTATTCCCACTCCCGCAGAACTTATATCTGCTTAGATTATTTCATGGGGTCTCAATCCCTCCTTCCTTTCCTATAGGACTCGGTTATTGAGCCACAAGCGCTATCTGACCATGCAGCACTGACCACAACTCTACTATTTCCCCCCACTCCTTGCCCATCGTATTCTTGGAAGCTTAGAGATACACTCTTTCACCGCCCCAAAGTTATTTCTCGCCTCACTAAGACGCTAGAGGACTATCTAATCGAAATGACACCCAAGAAATTTCAATAGTATCCCTGTGGGAAACACTCAAATTAGTGGCCAGGGGCGAACTAATAGCTACATCCTCTGCAGACAATACGTAGGGAGAAAAGGGAGGAGCTTTCCAAGCAGGTCTCAGAATTAGAAGGGATCCACAAAAGAACAGGTGCTCCTAGGGTATGGGTGAAACTAACGATAGCACAAGCTCAATTATCCAGCTGAATATACAACTCTCCGTCTAAAGCATATGTTTTACACACGAGGAGACAGGTGTGGCCGCTTGTTAGCGCACAAACTGTGCACGCTGCGCCAGGCAGTGGTGGCCCAATGATTCTCGATGCTGGGGGAACCGAACGTTCTTGAGAGGCTGATATATCTTGCGCCTTCAGGGATTTCTATGCTAAACTCTATTTGGCGCAGCAAATACCAGAACAGAACTCCTCTGCTTACATTCTCGTTTGACACAAGATCAGGCCACCTATTTGGACAGCCCGATTTGGGTCGAAGAGGTCATTTCAGCTATTGCCAGACTTAAGCTCCTTAAATCCCCCAGCACAGATGGGTTTTCAGCTATTTTTTATAAAACTTTTTGCTCGATTTTGGCCCCAATATTGACGCGACACTTCAGTGCAATTGGAGACACCTCAGAAATGCCTCCTACGATACTCATGGCATCGGTGGCAGTCTTGCCTAAGCCCGGTAAGGATGGCAGGCATTGTGCCTCACACAGGCCTATCTCCCTGTTGAATATCGATCTTAAGATCTTTACCGGGATACTGGCCGCCAGGTTGGGTCTGTTAATGACAGGGCTGATAGAGCCAGATCAGGCTGGATTTGTGACAACAAGACAGTGCAGCGATAACACTCTGAAGCTGCTACACCTCCTGGACAAGGCACCTTGCCAACCAGTGGAACGAGTTGTGATATCTGTAGATGCTGAAAAGGCATTCAACAGGGTACACTGGCCCTTTTTAGAGACCACTCTGGAGCAGTTCAGTGTAGGAAGTCGATTTCGCAGGTGGGTGCTCAGCAGATATAGCAACCCCTCGACCACTGTCCGAGTGAATGGTTTTACGTCTGATCCCTTTCCGATCAACAGAGGCACACGACTGGGCTGCCCGCTCTCCCCACTCTTGTTTGCCCTCTATATGGAGTCATTGGCCCAGCGGGTCTGGGAGAACCAGCGGATTAGAGGGGTTCTTTTTGGAGGGGAGCGGCATACCATTAGCCTGTATGCGGATGATATCATCGCCACGCTGGAGACCCCCGAGACGTCTGTCCCAGCTTTGGGCTGTTTCTGGCTTTCGAGTAAACATGGCAAAGTCGCAGGCCCTGGGTTTCTCTTTGCAACCGCCAACTACAGCTGCCCTTGTCCAGGCATGCCCTATCAGCTGGGACCAAAAACACATTCCCTACCTAGGTATAACGTTAGCAGTTTCAACCGCAGAGACAGTCTCCTTAAATTACACTCGTTTATTAGCGCAGATACAGTGAGACCTGCGTCAATGGCATCCGTTTGGCTTCTCGTGTCAGGGCCAAGTGGCAGCCCTTAAAATGAATATACTCCCTAAAATGTTATACCTCTTTCAGACCTTACCTGTAGAGCCGCCCCGGACATGCTGAAGTTGCTCAAGGTGCAATTCTCTTCCTTTGTTTGGGCAGACAAGAAACCACTGATGGCAGGGACATGAGCTTTATATCTCCAGGAGAGGGGGGTTTGGGAATACCCAATTTAGACCACTACTACAAGGCTACAAATAGTCCGAGAAGAACTGGCTTTTTATGGCGCGAGCACTAGCTGGTCAGCCTCTGAGGAAGATTCCCTTTCTCCGCAGAGCCTCAAGACCTTCTGGACTTTATGGCTCCCCAATAGTGCGAGCCACTTTAAACGCATGGGACGCCACGGCTACACGTAATGGTCTCACTACATTCCCATCACCTCTTACCCCTATCACTAATAACCCTGACTTCACCCCGGGCTTCGACCAGGCAGACTTTGGTCATTGGGACAAGGAAGGCTGCAGATCTACAGGGCATTTTATGTAATGAAAAGGCCCCATGTCCTTTGAAGATTTTCAATCTGACTTCGCCATGCCCGAAACTGAGTGGTACCACTATCAGCAGATACAGCATTGGGTGATTCAACCCGAGGTAAGCCAGGGAGCTGAGAGACGACTTACCTCCTATGAACGATGGCTGCTCTCTAAGCAATCCACTAAACAACTTATCACAGAACACATTTTGCACCCCCCGGAACAAGTGAGCAATCTGCAGGCCAGAAAAAGTGGGAGGCAGAGCTGGGGCGGACACTGAACCAGAAAGAATGGAGCGATATTCATTACAGGGCTCAACGCTCAGCGCGCAATATCTCCAGTGTAGAGCCTATCGCCAAGTTAGTGATGTACTGGTACCTCACCCGCCCTAGGCTGTATTTGAGTGATCCCAGTCGTTCTCCGAGCTGTTGGAGGGTATGTGGAGTGGTAGGCACCCTGTTGCACTTACTATGGGAATGCCCCGGTCTACTGGGCACAGGTTTTGGATGAGATAGATCAAAACTTTGATACTACTATCTTACGTTTTCCGGTGTATATCATTTTAGGCATCTCCGACAGACTCACATTTTCCCTCAAAACACACAAAGGAAGGCAAATGGTATAGCCCTAGGGGCGGCATTACAGAATATATTGTCATCCTGGGCCTCAGATAGGGCACCTTTGATACAGAGGTGGCTACACAGGTTATGGTATTTGCTTGGTATGGAGCGTATCTCTTCCTCTCTCCAGGGAGAGGGGGCCTCTTTCACAGAATTGTGGCACCCCTTTATTGCCCTGCTATGCTCTGAATTTCGTGAGCTTACCTGCCCTAGGTATTTGCGCCTGTTGCTCTCTCTGCACTATCACAAGAACCCACCCAATCTCAGGGCCACTGATTTGCTCTTTGTCATGCTTAATTGCCTTTTTGGTGGCAATAAGGGCGAAGGGAGGGAGGGGGATGGGATTTTTTTCTTGGTTGTTCTTGATGCACTGTGTAGAGTTACGACTGCTCATGGCCCACGAACTGGGCACTATTGCTCGATGCATATTGTTTTGCCTTTCTTGTCTTTCAACTAATAAAAATATTTAAACCTAAAATGATGTCTGCTCTTGAACCTGTGTTCACTCACTATTTGAGCATCTCAGTGAAGGTATGAATGCTAAATAATGGAATATATATCATTTTTTACTGAATAGGAGTCACAGTTCAGACATCAGAGCTTTTTTAGTTGATAGAACTGTGCAAAGCCTGCTGGAGCACCGCCATTGCTTTGTCTGTGCTAATTGCAAGCATAGCGTTGTTGGGAGTGACATCCAGGCGTACAGCTCAGCACTTCCGTCTGAAAGGAAAACCGTGTGCCTTAAAGTTGGCAGGCAGGTATGCAATTCAATTCTAGGATCTTTCTAGACTTGGCAGCAATGAGAACCTCTTTTCATATAATACTTCTTTTCATTCTAACCTGAGCAACTGGGTGGTGAGGTTTGCGTTTCTCGCCCACACCAAAGCTCTGGATATAATCTCTTTGTCAATCACTGATAAACATGTAAATTGTTCTATCTAAACCAAGCAGGGCCATATGGGAATGGCATGACTGCTTGGGCAGGGAACGCCTAGATTATGGTCAGGTCAAAGCATGGGGTGCAGAGCCAACGCTCTGTACAAAGGCAAAGAAAGGGACCCTGTGTGCTACACTACAGGTTAGTGGGTAGTCTGACTCCTCTGTTCGCCTAGCCTGAGCCACGCCACGCCACGCCGTCGCCAGACCGCCAGACCGAAGCAGTCGAGCAGGAAGCGGAAGCCGAGCAGGAGAGCAGGAGAGCCACGGAGAGCGACGGAGCCACGGAGAGAGCGCTGTACAACCGCCGCAGGACGACCGCTTTCATCTACCAGCGGTAAGCGGCAAGCGGGAAGCGGGAAAAGAGCGTACCGCCACAAATTCCGTCCCCCGCCTGGGTACACAGCGGAGTCCGCGGGGGGGAGGAGACGCGAGCCGGTGAGCCGCCAAGAGTCACATAAGTGAAGAGGGGCATAAGTGAAGCTGCAGCGGAGGTGACCATCGCCCGCGAGCACTACTCAGCCAGCCCCAATTTAGCGCAAACTACCCTTTAGCGCAAACTACCCATTAGCGCTAACCTCTATTCAGCGCCAGCACTCCGTAGTACCCTTTAGACCCTAAGCAGACTTGGACAGCTAGCTGGAGCAGCAACCAACAGAGTCTGCAGGGAAACAGGGAAATAGGAGCCCACAATATTGTAAGGGAGGCGCCTAAAGGCATCAAGGCAGGAAGGAAGAGCAAAGTAATTAAAAGCATAGGTACAAAAGAAGCCTGGAGCTACTGTGAAGCAGGAGATCTACTAAAATACGACAGAAAGGGCAATTGTGGCAAGGACAGCGGAAGGAAAGCTGGCGGAAGGCACCTAGGCAGAACAGAGGTAAGTGATTAACTTGAAATAAAGAAATGTAATAATTAAGTGTAACACCTTCATCTACACAACAGCTATTGTACCTATCAATGGTCCCCAAAAGAGGAACAAACTTACGTACAGGGGACGACCAGGGGAGGAGTAAATTAATGGAGGGCTCAAAATCTCTGGAAGAGAGCCAAGAAAGTCAAGTATCATCCTTGGACAATAGTAAGGGTAAAAGAAAGAAAAGAAAAGTTAAAAAAGCAGCGAAGAATGCACAGAAGGCAAAAAGAGGTGGCAATCAAACGAATAACAAACAGAAAGAGAACACGGGAGGGACAAAGTCCATAAAGGAGTTTGTGGGTAAACACTATAAATCATTGAACCCAGTGATTACATCGGAAATAGATGAAGAAATAGTGGAAATTGTCGGGGAAATCGATGGAAACCCTGGCAAACCGGACGAAAGTCGAGGACAGCTAGAAAAGGGAGGAAACCACGAAGAAGTGAGCCCGGATAGCAAAGAGGAGGGGGAGAACCACAATACTATAAATCTAACTCTTCAAAGCTTAAATCACCAAATCGCGGCGCCTCGTCTATCATCATCTCCCAAACTGTTCTCTCAGCTGTCACTAAGAAACGAAGATCTTAGGGGAAATGAAGATCAGAACCAGAGTGATATCTGGGGAGGTGCGCCAGATCAATTCCAGCAGCTCTATCAATTGCAAAAATCATCAATGCATCATGAGAGCAAAAGGTCTAGCAACCCAGTAAACCCTGTCAGAAACACAATACAGGATTCAGCGATCTCGGAAACGCCTACATCTTCGCTGATAGAGGTAATCTTGTTACTCCAGAAGGCATTACAAGGAATCCTGGAAGTGAGCCTCTCAAATAATGGTCTGATGAAAGCTCAAAAACAACACCTAAAGAAAATAGAAGAAGAGCTAAGAGAAATAAAGAGCAAAATGCCAATCAAGGAAATGACAATGGATTTAACCCCTTCAAGGGAGAAAAGTGACATGGTAATAATAGAAGAAGAAAGTAGAGTATCTCTGGGAAGAGACCCCCAACCCGCAAAACAAACAGCAAAGGAGGCAGAAGAGTCTGCAGACAATGTATATATATCAAGAAGACCCATGTTGATAAAAAGGCGCGGGGGGTATGTTACACGTGGGGCCACGACCAGGACGGGAAAAAACAGGCAAATGAATCAAGTAGGGAAGAAAAAAGGGAAGGCAACAGTGACGGGGGCGATTCAGTCAGGCTTGAATGCATCAGCACCAACCTTTACAACAATTAGACCCACGCAAGTAGAGACAAAAGCCCCAAAGACACCAAGGACCCCGAGAGTACAAAGGAAAATGCAGAGATGCAAGGAGGCAATCGAGACCCTCCCTTCCATCCGTACGACGAGACAGAAAGTAAGGCATAGGGACGAACGAGTTATTGAACAAAGAACAGTAAGACCTCAGGTACATGAAGAACCCAATACAAGAAGGAACGGACGGCAAACGGGGAGACCAACTTCCTATCAACAGGCGTTGGTAACAAACACGTATCTTTCTGAGAGAGATAAGAACAACTGGTTATTTCTGGACCCAATACCTCCCGGGAGGAAAGAGAAGCCGACAGGAAATCCAAGACCCCTAAATAGGGCACGGATTCTGTCTGCATTTGAAAAATGCGACAGCCTGAAAGGGATCGGTACTAAAGATCTACAGCATGTCGGCTTTGTAGAAAACAGGTATGGAAAGGAGATAACAAAAATTACCCTCCATTCAGGCCTGGTAAAAAGGGCAATCCAGAAAGCCTCAATTGAGATAACTCAACAGGGAATAAGGATTATCCCAGAGAGGGAAATAAAAACCTCCAAAGATAATAACTTCTTAAATCACCATGCCGGGCTTCAGAAGAGACAAGTGATTCTCTGTAGAGAAACGGAAAAGGATTTAAGCCGCCTGAACGTCGTAATAGATAACACAAGGAACGACTCATCATGGGGCAACTGGTCGTCACATAGTAATCCAATGGGAGAAGGTAACTCAAGTAATTTGCTGGATATGGAGGAAGTAGGCGCTCTGAGTGACGTTAAATAGGATGGAGGGGGGTCGCAAGATTTAGGTCTCTTAACCTGGAATATAAATGGATTAGGCAATGAGCAAAAACGTGAGTATATAAAGGAAGTCATAAATAAAGTGGACATTGCCTGCCTGCAAGAGACCTGGTTATGCGACAATACCCCTACATTTGACGGATACGCCCAGATACAGCAGTCAGCCATAAAGAAAAACCATGGACGGCCTTCGGGGGGGCTGCTGACTTTGATATCAACAAAAGCGATGAGGGATTTTGAAACGTTGAATACAAAATGCAAATGGGTACAAGCATGCAGAATTGAACTTATGAAGGTGGATCAGAAATATAAAATGTTGATTTTAGTGAATGTATACATGCAGTGGGATAACGGGGAGGAATATGAAAGGGAAATGAAGTGCTTCAAAGAGGATGTAGACAGTATGTTAGAAAAATATCCAGCAGAGACAATAATGATAATGGGGGATTTTAACCATAAACTAAATCCAAAAAAAGCAGATCTATGGAATAGGGAACAGTTAGAGGTGTATGGAATAAACCCGGCTAAGTTCCCAGTTGGGGAAATCTCGAAACAAGATGTTGGTCTTGTACACACCCTAGGAGGTAGAGGCTTTCATTGTGTAAATGGGAGAATGGAGACAGACTCCCCAGCAGGAAAGACATTCATCCAAGGGCAACAGAAATGCCCAATTGATTATATATTCTTGCAGGCCTGGAATTTCACCCAGATCAGGGATTTTAGGCTAGAACAAAAAGATGTGAGTGATCACAAACTCCTGTATATATCAATGGCAGGGGGAAGTGAACTACAGAGAGAAAGGGTGATCACCCAGGAAGTTGAGTATCCCAAACGGGTGACGACACGCCTAACTGAGGAGTATATGGAAAAATTGAAGGCTATGCAAATTAAAATAGTACCGGAAAATTGTGAGAATAAGAAATTGGAATGGTTCATAGGGAAATTAGAAGAGGTGGTCCAATGCCTAAAGATAAAGCTAAAAGGGAACCATCTCACAATGGTTAAACACACAAATCGATGTAAAGGGTTTTCTGTGGAGTGCCAAAATAAGAAGAAGGAGATACGCGCAATACAAAGAAGACAAAAAAAGAACTTTACATCTGAGAGACAGGACCAGCTAGCCAAGCTGAAAAAAGATTTTAAGATAATGGTAACCAATGCAAAAAGGGTATATAAAGAAAAGTGCTGGCTAGAACTATTAGAAGCCATAGAGAATAAAAATCTAAGGCAATTTTGGAGATTAGTAAAGTCGGTAGCGGGAACACCAGATGGAGAACTGAACTGTGTGGTGAGTGAGGCCGCATGGGAAGGGTACATATGGGAACTATATGGGGCAAGGACTTCTAGAGAGGTGGTGGAGCATAAAGTATGGCAAGAAATCTCAGATGACTTATTACTACAATTTAATGAAGACTATGTTGAGCGCACAATAAGAGAACTCAAGTTAACTCGGGCAGCAGGTCCGGACAATCTTCCTGCTATAAGTTTGAAATCCGAGGTAAAATGGTGGGCAAGATTTCTTGCCAAGATGTTCCAGGTAGTCCTAAAAGAAGGGGTAATGCCACCAACCTGGAAGGGGGCAATAATTAGGCCAATTCATAAGAAAGGGAGCAAAGAAGAGCCACAAAACTATCGGCTAATCAATCTGCTAGATATAGGCGAGAAAGTGTTCTCTAAAATTTTGTTGAAACAATTGAATGCATGGGTAGATGAGTTTCAAATAATACCCACAGCACAGGGGGGATTTAGAGCAGGCCACTCTACAATAGACCACGGATTTGCACTATGGGCGATGGCGATGAAGTCGACGGAACAGAATGGCAAATTATGCTGCTGTTTTGTCGACTTCAGAGCAGCCTTTGATTCGGTGGATCGGGCCTGCCTATGGGAGTTATTAGAGAGGCTGAAGATTCCCAATGACCTACTCACTATAATAAAAGAACTCCACAGGGAAAACTGGGGGCAAGTAATTAAGGATAAGGTGGGTTCCTTAACACCAAAAATACCCATAGCGAATGGTCTAAGACAAGGCTGTGTGTTGGCCCCACAGCTCTTTTCGATCTTCCTGTCAGACCTCCCGGCACATCTAGAGGTGGAGGGCAGTGCCAGCCCCAAAATGGATGGCAATAAAATACCCTGCCTATTGTACGCAGATGATCTGGTGATAGTAGACCAGACCGAGAGGGGCCTACAAAGGAAGCTTAACGCCTTCAAAACATACTGTGCCAGAAAATTCCTAACAATCAATTTAGATAAAACTAAAACCCTATGCTTTGGGAAAAAGATAAGCAAATTTACTTGGTATATAGGCGACCTCAAACTGGAGACTGTTAATGAATATCGATATCTGGGTTTGTGGTTCGATAGAGCTCTAAATTGGAACTCCCATCTGGATACCCAAAAAGCTAAGGCAATCTCCTCCATATGTGGTCTAAAAAGGTTTAATGGGGTATATGGAGAGATGTCACACCGACCTATGCTGAGAGCTTTCGAAGCAATGATACCTTTTCAAATTTTATATGGCGTAGAGATCCTTTATTTGAGCGGTAAGGGGTCTTGGGACGTGATAGAGGGGAATTGCTTAAAAAGACTCTTATCCCTTCCTCAATCTTCGATGATACAAGCCATCAGGTTAGAAATAGCCTCAAAATCCTGGAAAATACAAACCCAGATGGCTGTGATTAGATTCTGGAAGAGATTGGAAGACCCCGATAGCCAAAAAGTAGCATATTGGTGTCACAATGAAATACTGAGAAGCGAGCTAAAATGGGCAAAAGTCTGTAGGGACAAATTGAAAGGAATCTGCAACTCACTTGAGATCGATTGGGACCAGGAAACGCTGCAGGTCCTAAGTACCAAAGGGGAGCTGAAACAAAGGGGGAAGGAAGTTTCTAAAGCGATTGATATAGGCTATCTAACAAACAAAAAATCAGTGGCGCATATGCTAAATGCCTGGCCCAACGAAAACTGGTTCCCCTACCTTGATAGACTACCTAACCGCGGGTTCAGGCAAGAGATCCTGAGGTGTCGAATTGGGATTAACCCATGGATAATAAATAAAGAGCTCAAAGCCACAATTCTAGACCAAGAAGGCTGCTGCAAGTGTAAGTTGAGAACTAAGGGTGACTGGCCGCATATTTTGTTGGACTGCCTGTTTCTCCTAGAGCAGAGGAAATTATGGCTGCGCCCAGTTTTCCTAAAATATGGAATTAAAACAAGGACGCAGGCAGCCAGCCTCCTAACAGAAGTACCCTTCATTGACATCGCAATTGCCCTAGGGAAATTTTTAAAGGTGACCCAGAGTGTATTGAGAACCAAGGGAAAAATGTAGTACTGTATGAAGTTTTACTGACCGAAACTGTTACGATGGTAAGAAAAGTGAATAGGTTTTTAATTTTTATAACATGTTTTAAGGCATTTGTAACTTCTAACGGTGATTAGTATTTTATAATTGGACTTTGTATTTTGGGAAATGAAATGTAGAATTGTTTTAAAGAATAACTTTTTAAAAATAAGGATAGGTATTTACTGTATACACCCCCCTTATGGCGTTATGCTCACTGCTTGTTTGTTTAAAGACTACGGTCATAATAAACATACCTTGACTTGACTTGACTTGGGTAGTCTGGCTACCAGTGTTTCTTCTATTTTCATGTCATGGCTGCACTACTTTAAACTGAACATGTATGTCTCAGAAGGAAGGGAAGTGGGTAGAGTAATATAATAAGTAAATGCATGCCGGCTCTCCCTTTTCCCCCCATTTCAAGCACTTATCAACTGGCTCACTTGCTGCATTTATGACGACATTGAAGAGAAAGAATAAGAAAAGCAAATTAAAGTATGTGATGGTTTGGCTAGTGTAATAACTATGCTATTCTGCACGATTCATGCATTTCAGAATCAAACAGAAGGATAAAAGGGGCAGGGCAGTGGCACAGACTGCTCTATTGACATGTGAATACGTGTAGCTCTTTCGGCAGTAGCACAATAAAGGTGACTCCTTGGTACGAGTGCCATGATCCTCAGCTACACTCTTTCTACACCTTTACCCGTGCGGTGTCAAAACTGTTGCTCTCCTGTCTGTTTAAGGCCGCCCAAAAGGTGCGGCAAGTTTTTGCATGCAAAGCCTCTGCTGCCAAGATGCACCATAATTTAAACATCCTTCTCGTGCGAAAACCTATTTATTGTTAACCGAGAGCCCTCGCCCTTTGCCAAGTCTCATACCATTACCGTTCCTTTCTAGGAACTGTCTTCTGCAAAATGCTGGCCTCGTGTACTAGGTGTATAACCCCAAGGGCTTTGACTGCTTCTCTCACAATCCCCTCTCTTTCCTTTGTACCATGGAATACATGCTGACATTCGTGAGGCACTTCTTAAACTTGAGTTTCAGATCATAAAACACTTTCGTGGCCCGAACCGACCAAGGACCAAACAAAAATTGGTTTCAGAATACTCAAGACAGAAAGACGCATAAACATCTAGTAAGGGCAGCTACATGGTGAGCTTCGAATGTGAAGTTTTGGGGGGCACAATTGAAACTGTTTTGTTTCAATGTTTTATGAAGTCAGATTCGGCAGGTGAATTGAAAATAATAATGCATTTTAGCCACTACCTTTCTTTTTGTTCTCTCAGACTGGTAGCTCAAAAGCAAGCTGTCACCGTATTGCAGCTCTTAAGTATCTTCCGTAAATTACTTTTTTTTTTTTTTTTTTTTCTTAGTAATGCAAAGGAATGGAGAAGAAACCAAAAACCACCACCTATCTTGCTTACATTAATACACAAATAACGAAAAAGCACAAAGGTCATCAACGAGGACAGCAAGCACTGCATCTTACAAATAGCTCTACTGTCCGGTAATGTGGCCCTCAACCCATAAGGCCTATCTCTGCCCTCTGCCAAGCGTCGGGACTGATGTATTTTTTCTTTCAAGAATCTCGCCGCCTCCTCGAGCCTGATCACTTTGCTTCCATGTATGTATACATAGGGCCACCAGATCAACCAAGGCAGAGAGTATACACCATGTCTACTGCCCGGGGCTCTCTTTTTTTCAGATCCTTGTTTTTAACTGTGCTAGATCAATTCGTTTAGTTAAAAGGCACGACGATTGAAGCTCCTGGAATAAATTAGTTATTAAATGAAAGCCCAGGGCTAGAAAAATGTCCACATTGATGGTGCTTTGGAAAACCCAGAGAGTTCCTATTTTATTTTTATTTTAGGAGTTTTGTATAGGGCTAGCTGGACCCGAGGGTATCAGAGCGCTTCACAGCATGTACAATTATGAGCATTATAGTCATATATACAATACACAGTATGTACAAATATGAGCATTATAGGCATATATACAGTCCACATATTGTGGTAGAACATGAGGGTTCGGGCTGGGAATATTTCAAACAAAGGAGGCCACGTGCTAGGACGGAGTAGGCTGACAATCAATCAATCAAGGCGAGCATCCAAGATGATTCTTTGTTCAAGCAAGAAGGGTGACCCAGAAGTTTTCTAGTTCTGTGTCGACTGTCACAATAAATAAATAAATAATTGCGGTAAGGTGTCGAACCGTTTCAGGTGTTTCCTATGCTCTTATCGTTACCCTCGAGAGCGATCTAGGAAAAGGGCTTTGAGTAGGTTCTTGAATTTAGGGAATTAAGGGATCGTTCTAATGTGGGGGGGATGGAGTTCCAGATTTTTGGGGCATTTCCAGCGAAAGATTTAGTTGCAGTTTTATGCTTCCAAATTTTCAGTGGGATGAGTAGTAGAGTGTTGGAACTCCTGAGGTTCTTGGACTGGCCGCCCTTTTGAGTTTGGCAGCCAAGTATTTTGGTTTGCCTGTGTTTAGGGCTTTATGCGTGAGGCAGGCCGTTCTAAAGCTGGCTCGCAATTTACTTGGGGGCCATTTAAGTTCCCTGAGTGCGGGAGAGATGTGCTTGAATTTCTTAGTTCCAGTGACAATTCTTGTCACAGCATTGAAGGTTGTTTTCAGGGGGCCTAGGTGCGATTTTGCTCTCCCGGTCAGGGCTGCGATTCCATAGTCAATTCTGGAGAGCACCAGTGCTTGAGTGGCCTGTTGAAGGTCCTTCGGGGGAAGTAAGGGTTTTATTTTGTATAGTAGTTTCAGATTGAGAAAAGCGCTTTTGGCGGATCTTGTAATGTGTTTTTTCATGTCCAGTCTGGGGTCTAGGCTGATACCTAGAGAATTTACCTAGTCCGTCGGGGTGAGGGTACCATTTAGGGCGTCAATGGCTTTGAGCCATTCTTCAATTTAGGGGGTTTCGTCTCTGTTGGAGATGAGGAGTTCTTCTGTTTTCTCTTGATTGAGTTTTAGGTGGTTAGTTGTGAGCCAGTGTTCTTTGAGCGTGACATTTAGTCTATGGATGTCGTCAATGGAGGTGGTTTCCAGATATAGCTGTGTGGCATCCGCATATAGGTGGAAAGGGATGTTAGAATTCCTGAGTAGTGTGGTAAGAGGTTCCATGTAGATATTGAAAAGTTGAAGGGAGAGTACTGACCCTTGTGGGACACCTCTGTTGACGGGGTGGGGGTCGGACTCAAAGTTTTTAATTTTTATTCTTTGCGTGCGGTTGTGGAGAAAGGAAGAGAACCAGTGGAGGACCGTCTTTTCAAGACCAGCTCTTTCTTGAAGGACCTTGAGGAGCAGAGTGTTATCGACTGTATTGAAATCGGCCGATAAGACGATGAGAAAGCAGCATTGGTCTGAAGCAAGTGACTTGTGTATATCGTCTATGACATTGAGGATTGCGGTTTCGGTGCTGCAGCCCTTTCTGAAGCCTCCCACCCAGACCCACCCCAGCATAAAAACTCTGCCCGCCCCCTCCTCCACCTGTACGTAAACAAGCCGAGCTAGCACTCAGTTGAACCGCACCAGGAGGGAGGGGGGGGTCCTCGAAGGAAGGCGAGGGAGTAGGACTAGGAGTAATGCCATTATCGTTAGAAATGGAAACATTACCTCCCGTCCCTCCCTCGCCTTCCTTCCATACAATTGAGGACATAGCAAGCAGAAGAAAACAGAGACGGACAACTGAGTGATAAAGAACACCAACATTTAATACAGTGCCCCAAACACAGCAGATCAACATCCCTGGCCCAGCATAGAGGACAAGACCCTGTGGCCCAGAACATTATCCAAACGTTCCAGACTCGCAATTCGATAGTGGCGGACAAAAGTAGACGGAGAAGACCAAGTCGCCGCCCTACAAATCTCCACCACAGAAGCCCCCTGCAACTCAGCCACCGTAGCAGCCATACTGCGAGTGGAACGCCCCTGAACCCCCACAGGAGGATCCACACCCTTAAGATGGTAAGCCAGCAAGACCGTGGACCTAATCCAACGACTCAAAGAGGCCGTGGAAGGCTTAACTCCTTTCCGAGCCGGACCAAAGTTAACAAACAAAGAGTCCCCCACCCGGAAGGACTCAACAACATGGAGGTACCACAGCAAGGCCCGTCGGACATCCTCTGGAGCTTGATGTTATCCAGGTGTTGGGTCAGCTGCGGGAGTACACATCTTTCCAGGATTATGGATAGAAGAGGTAAGTTTGATACAGGTCTAAAGTTGTTTATATCCTCAGTGTCTAGCCCTGTTTTTTTCAGTAGTGGTGTGACTTTGCCTACTTTGAGGCAGTCTGGTATGATTCCAGAGCTCAGTGAGATATTAATGATCTTGCCTCATAGTGGGGCTAAGATGAGCTTCAGGTCTTTGGCCAGGCTCTGGGGAAGCTGATCTATGGCGTAGGATCAGGGTTTAGCGTTGGAGATTAGATTGACTATCTCTGTTTCCTGAATGGTGATGAAGGAGGACCAGTGTTTTGGGGGATTCACGTAGGCGCTATCCTTAGTTTCCGATGCCTTAATCTCGGTGAGGGCGTAGAGATTTGGGCCAAGAGAGAGATCGACCTTGGCGATTTTGTCGTTGAAATAGATGGCAAAGTTGTCAAGTTGTTCTTTGGATTTCAATATTGAGGATGCCGTAGGTTTAGATGTCTGGTTCCTGATGATCTTAAAGAGTTCTTTGGGTCGTTTTTTTGCGGTGTCTAGAGCGGAGCATAAGAAAGCTGTCTTTTTGTTCTTAATGTGCTTTTTGTATTTCCTGCGGGCTGCCTTGCGTTGATCACGGTGGAGGGTGGAAGGATTGTTCCTCCAGATTCTTTCTGAGGCTCTAAGATGTATTCTTTCTTCATTAATGTAGGTGGTGAATCATGACCTGGAGGGGGTGATCCTGGATTTTTTTAGTTTCCGGGGGGCAAGGTGGTCCAGGGTGAGCGTCATATTGGAGTGGTAGAGAGAGGTGAGTTCAGTAGTTGAGAGGTGATCAGTTGTGCTACTGTAGAGCAAGCTTAATCCTTCTTTTAGGTCGGCCCGAGGGATCTGAGCTGTGTTCCTGACCCATTTGGGTGGGTCCTGTCGGGGGTTGAGTTAGTAACGATTGGATGATGTGGTGGTATGACCAGTCCATGGGAATGATATGGTCAATAGTGATTGTGTTGTTGTCAGAAATGATTGCGTCAAGGATTGCTCCTCTGTGGTGTATTTCTTCTGCGCAATGTTGGGTCAGAATATCTTCTAGAAGGAGACTGTTAAGAGTTTGAATGAGTGGGTTTTTTGTTTCATTCCATCTTATGTTGAGGTCGCAGAGGATTATGCTGTTAGAGTTGCTGAGTCCGCAATGGGCGATCAGGTCAGAGAGGTGTTCCCCAAATTAGTTGGAGTTACCTGGTGGATGGTAAAGGAGATGGCAAAGTAGTGCTCTGTTAGTGCATGTCATGATGTTGACTGAAAGGCACTCAAAGGAGCTGTACAGGCAGGATGTAATTTCCATGATGGAGAAGTTACTTTGTGAATAATTGCTAAGCCTTCGCCTCTCCGCTCTTGTCTATCTTTGTTAATCATTGTAAATCCGGAAGGCACCAGCATGTCCATGCTGGGGTAAGACAGGTTGTTTAGCCAGGTCTCTGTGATGAAAGCTATATCTAAATCAAGGGAGAAGATGGCGTCTGCTAGATCTGTTGCATGTTTCGAGGCAGATCTGCAGTTAATGATCATGCATTTAATGGGGGGGATCTTCTTTGTTCCTAATCTTGATGGGTTGGGCTCTAGATAGGGAGGTTAGGTGAGCTGGGGGTCCAGGGACTCTTGGGGGGGAGCTGTTCCCTTCCAACTCCCATAATTACTTGGATCGTGGATTTGGGGAAGGAGTTCAAAGGGGGGGCATAAGTTAAGGTAAGTGGTGTTGCTTCCTGGGAGGGATGTGTGGATTTGGGGGAGGAGTTCCAGGAGGGGTCATAGGATGAGGCAAGTAGTGTCGCTTCATGAGGGGAAAGTGTGGATTTTGCTCTTCTAAGTCTGTCTCAGCGAATCTCATTCCCTGGTTTAATGGCCAAGGGTCGGGATCTGGGGGTGTCAAGTAGCCCACTGGGGGGCGGAATTTTACTCCTTCTTGGTTGTGAGGGAATTGGGGGAGCGGCGGAGTGTTGAGTGGGCATTCGGATTTTGGCCACGGAGGATAGGGTTTCGTTCAAGCCTCGTATCAAGATTTCAAGCTGAGATTCTAGGAGGTTGAGGTGTTGCGTCATGTTATCTGTGGTGGGGAGAAGGGTGTCAAGGGCAGCACTGGACACGGGGGAGGGGGGGTGCGGTCCAGTCATGTTGGATGATGGGGGAGAGGCTGCCCGGATTGTTGTTTCTGAGAGGGGTCATGGGTAGGAGGGGAGCTGGCTCAGGCCGAGGGTTAAGCCTCGTTAGGGCTGGGAGCGGGGAGGAGCTGTGGTGAGGCTGGGCTTGGGGGTAATGCTCCTCTCTGGATGGATGGTTGGGATAAGCGGGGGTCCGGGTTGAAAGGAGCTGGGGTCATTAATTGGAGGAGCAGAGTGGCGATATGTGCCTCTGGTGGGTAGGGGAACCGCGGAGAGGGGTCCGTTGCCTTGTTTGTTGTTGGAGGCTCCATGGAGGAGGGGTCAGGGCGTGATGTGTGTTGTGTAATGGTGCCTTTTTTAGCGAGAGGAAGAGGGAGTCGAAGACCTCAAGGTTATCGCTTTTAGCCTGTATCAGAATGGTGCCATTCTCGAAAATGGTTATGGAGATATTACCGATTATGGTCTGGTGTTTCGGGAGAGAGATCGTTAGTTCGCGGCTATGGGCTGTGATGGTAGTTTTGGAGACGAGGAGATGTGAGTTGAGGATGGTGACTCAGTTGTCGGGTCTGTCAGTGTGGAAGATGAACTCCATTTTTAGCTGCCCTCTTGAGGAGCAATGGTAGGTGTCTACGACTAGTGTTTCAGGGTGTTGTCTTATCAGTCTGTGTTTAAAGTGTTTTTTCGCTTTACTAGAGAGGCTGGGGGGCAAAGTTATTGCAAATGAGTTTGGTCCGTGGGGTGTCAGGTAGTTAGGAGTTTGGGGGGAGGCAGCCATTTGCGTGGCTGGTGGCATCTTAGCTAGGTTAAAAGGAGGTGGAGTTCCTCATGTGTGGCGTAGGGAGAGTGCCCTGCGGGGGAGAGAAAGCTGTCTGTCTGAAGAGAGGGTAGGGAAGCTAGAGGGGTAGTCTCTCGAGGGGGAGGGCTGTTAGCTAGGAGTCAGAGGTACCCTCCAGTGTGGGCAGGGCACCTGTGACTTGGTGTGGTGGTGGATTGCGGATTAGGGATCTAGGGGGGTGGGGTTGGGAAAGCGTCCGGAGGGTGCCTACACTACCGTGTGGGTACAGGGATTGGGGCTCTCTTGCCACCGGACCTTATTAGGGCCCTGGTAGACAGGTAAGTGGCCGGCCCTTAGGGGCTGTCAGCACTGACCTTAGAGTTCTTGGTGCAATGGTCTCCGAGGTTGTCAGGGGTCTTCTTTTAGATTTATTGCTGGACTCTCTTTGCGTTGGTGGCCATTCTTGGGTTAGGTAACTGGTTCTCCTATCGTGTTGTAGCCCAGGGCTTCACTCCCCACTTGGAATGCAAATCGAGGCAGTCTGAGGTCGGCTTCTGATCTTGAAGCGGGCCCTTTTCTCACTCAGCTTTGGGAAGTGTCAGCTCTTGTTTAGGCATGCATCGTGGGTTCTGTGGATGAAAGAGTATCGGAATTTTCCTAAATACTCCAGATGGATAGCATCCCCTTGAGAATCCTTTCCTGCTGTCAAGCAAAAGGCAACCTGTAGATACTGGGGACTGCATAGTCTATGTTGTGCATAGACTAAAGGCATGGTCAATGTCTTTGCCATTTCCTTGGAGCATGATATAGCCTACTCAGAGTTTCAATCTGGCTCTTATTTACCTCGAAGTGGAAAGCCAAAGGTAAGATACTGTTCTGTGGAAGAAAGAAGTTACTGTAGTGTACATTCCCATAAACAACTAGAGCTATTGTTCTGCACTCTGTTAATTTCATATTCTATCCGGATGCTTATTCGTGATAATTTTCCAGCTCGCAAATGGCTCGGATCGGGTCGTTTACGACCTGAGAAAAGCATTTTAAAATGTACAAAGCCCTATTTGTGATTTGGTAACCTATTACTGAATCACAAATTGGGTACCTCAGCAGGCCAATATCCCAGCCATTCCCAATGGGTCGCAAATTGCGACCTATCTCATATATATTTATGAGGCAGGTCCCTTGTGATCCATTGGGAATTGCAAACAGTATAAAACGCACTGTTGTACATAGCTGTTTGCGATTTCCTAATAGCGAATCACAAATATTTGCTATTTGGAAATTGCAAACGGAAGGCTGTGTACATTTGGCCCATTGTGTCCTACACCTGTGACCACACAGAGGACTGTCTATGTCCTTGTCTGCGTTCTGCGATAGTTTCTCAGTTATTCCTATGTCTAAGTTGAGAGGTTAAATCAGGGTTAACTATGAATATTTGTTTATTGTAAAATTTCAATCCTCTTTTAAAGGTTGATACATCCTACTTGGAATAAATTGCTTTCCAGCTTATATTTAGACAATAGCTTTTAGCGTTTCAGAGAGCTATTTTTTCTGAGTTTTACTTGGTCCTGATGTGAAGGTTTTAACAGCAATATCAAGCACATGTGTTAAGTTATGATTAAAAACAAGTATTGCTTCTGCATTAAAATTTGGCCTGTTGATTAGAAAATATTTTCGAATCTCAGTATATTTAGCATGATTATTGTTTTCCCTTGAACGACCTACGATTTTTTTTTATGTCCTCATTTAACAAAAAAGCTCAAAAGTTTGGAGAAATATAGCCGGTTTAATAAAAAAAAACTGCAAACCACTATTCAAAGTGGAGAGGGAGAGAAAGCCCCCGGTCACTTCTAGAGGAAGGGGGGGTTAAAATGGCCCCGGGTATTTATCTACAACAGCAGTTTATAGTAGAAATTAGATGGGAGTGACCTACGATTTTAGAGCAAGTGGATTGTACATTCCTTTTCCTCCTTTGAAAAATTTCGAAATGTATTAAACAATGATCAGTGTAGATCATAGGAATAGGATTGGAAATGTCTAGCAGTTTCACTGAGCTACAGATTTGATCAAGATGATGGCATTATCCATTTTTTTAGAAATCCCAAATGGCCTCATGGATTCTAAAACAGCTCTAACTACTGGGTCCTGTGCATTATCCAACTGAACATTGAAACTACTTAAAATGAGCTGATTTGGAAAATCCAAAAGAGCAATGCCTATGAGTTCATCACGTTTTAAAGAGATTATATTCAGAAGCAAATATCAGAGGCTTCTAATTCTACTAGAGAATGATTCAAACTCGTAGCTTCCTTTCTAGCTCCACAATGCTTGTCATCACAGTCTTTCTCTGCAAGAATTCTGTGATGGATTGGCTTATTTACATTCTCCAAAATTCATAAAACTTCTTTGGAAACAAAATAATTACATTACATTCCTACTTTATGATCCATCCCGTCTTGCAAAGACTACATTAGAAGTACAGTGGGGCAAGCTTTGCCCTATTTTTTAGAATAGACTATCTCGACGCCTAACATTATCGGCCTATTACCCTTCTTTCAGCTCTTGGGAAACTTACAAAAAAAGTAGTAGTTAAACAGCTGGAGGTTTTCTGGAAGATTGTAGCTGCCTTGGCGCATAGTAACTTGGCTTCAATCCCACTTGGGATCTGGAAACAGCCTTAGTCCAAGACAGGCCCGGCCCGTTCAGGGCGTTATACCGGGGCGGTGACGTCAGGCGGGGGAGGGGCAGGGAGGGTTTTTTTAAAATGCGGGATATGGACCATTACAGGTAAGTAATAAAAAAATGAATAAAACGAATTTCGTTGCCTGCGCTGCATCGCCAAATGTGATGCAGCGTAGGCAACGAAATTCGTTTCATTTATTTTTTTCGTTACTTACCTGTAATGTTCCATATCCCGCATTTTAAAAACCCCCACCCTGCCCTCCCCCGCCTGACGTCACCGCCCCGGTATAACGCCCTGCACGGGCTGGGCCTGGTCCAAGATCATCTTTTTTGGATGGAACAGCTGTGTTCGATACAGGGGATCATAATATACTCCTGAGTCATTTATCAGAGATTGGAATTTGAGATAATATTTTAAACTGGTTTTCAACATTTTAAGTAATCGCTCTCAATCTGCCCCCTTCATCTTTATCGGTCAGCTGTGGAGTTCCACAAGGCTCATCACTATTTCCAATATTGTTAAATGTTATGTTCACCCCTTAGCATAATCAATGACATTATTTGGCTATAATGCAATTAGTTATGCTAAATAAAAACAGCTAAAAGTTTGACTACACCAGTCGTTCTGCCACTGTTCTGCAAATTTGACTGACTCCCTAAATTTCAATGCTAAACTTGAGCATAATGCTATTGTAAAGTTATAGCAGAGTAATTTACTCAGAATTCAGAGCTCAGAAAAGTTAGAACAAATGCATACATGCAGCTAAGGTGGAGCATTAAACATAAGGTGGAGTAATATATAGTACAATACTCAATGCATCCAATACCCTTTTTCTGTACCCCAGTCTCTAGCAAAACCACCTTGCACCTCCAATACTATTGTACATTTCCAATGGCCATGTGACTCCCTCTCACTTTATTTTGAGGAAAAAGTTACAAATATAGCTATGCATCTCACCGCCGTAATTAATATAGTCAATTTAGATTTACAATTTGACCATACAACAGGGAGTTGAGATGTACAGTTCATCCCACATGATTAAATGACTCTCTCAATGCCGAGTTTTGTGCCTGGACAATTCTTTATCCTCAGGGTAACCCTAGGATGCTCTGCCCCTCAAGTTCTGGAAACTGATATCAAGTCAATTAGCATCCCCTCCAAACTGTTTGTAATCTTCACCTATATACTGGTATGGTGCCATCTGACTGGAAATTAGCTATGGTGGTGTTGTGTTTTGGTTTAGATGTCCGTATATAGGTTTTCACCAATACATGTCCTTATGTAGGCATAAGATCCCAGCCCTTATTTAGGCATTAGCCATGCTCTCCCAATATGGCATGGTTACCTACATCTGTCCACCCCAAGTCACAACGAGTTCTTAGAAACCGGACCCTTAAGCCATTGGGACTTTCCCTAGCCTAGGACTATTGATTTCTCCAAGAACTCATTTATTATGCAAGAACCGCTATTCCTTAAGGGTTCATTCATGACGTCTTCCTCTGCCCAACTTTACGTCAATGCTAACATTCCTAGCCACCTACCAGGTATAAATATACCTTCCCTTACCATGGCAAACCCCGGCTTGGCTACACAGCTCGATACGGCTCGCCACAGCAAGTTCAGAAGAGACCACAAATTAGAGGAATTCGTATCCCAGCCTGACGCACTGACCAGACTCCGTCATCCCTGCTCACAGAGAATCCAGCTTCCTATGTTCTGACTCCGTTCGTGGGGTGTTAGAGTTTGAGACCCAGAAAGAGATTCCCACCTCTCTCATTCTAAGGTATGGAGCTGACTAGAACCTAGAGGGACTCTTGGTATACTAAACTATAGCTCACCATACTATAGAATACAGCACCTACTTCTTACCTTGGACTATACTTAGATCAGGTACACCGGGGTAGAACTAGTTAGAAGCATCAGACGAGTATACACATTTTAGCCTGTGTTATTTATGTATATGAATATGTGTCATAGCTAAAAACAATGCAATTGCAGTATTATTTATCTCTACTGTTATTGGGCATTTGTAGAGTGCCTGGTTACGCCACTGGCGTGTCCCCGCGCTGTAGTAAGTGAGGTGGCTGTCCCCCCCCTCCCACAGAAGACTACCTGCTGAAAAGGTGGGTTTTAAGCTTTTTCCTGAACAGGACTTCGGATGGTTCAAGTCGCAGTTCTAACGGTAGGGCATTCCAGCATCTGGGAGCGAGGTGTCTGAAAGATCTTCCTCCCATACGCGCCTTCCTGACTCTGGGGATCTTTAGCAGTCCCGTTTGTGAGGACCGTAGACTACGTGTGGGCTCATAGTGAGTCACCAGACTCTGGAGCGGAGCGGGGGGCTTTACCGCTCAGAATGCGGTGGCATGTGGAGAGGGCTTTGAACTCTATCCTCTTCTCCACGGGGAGCCAGTGGAGGGCTTGTAGAGCTGGTTTGGAGGGTGACCTCCTAGGGAGCCTGAGTACAAGCCGTGCCGCGGCATTCTGGAGCACTTGCAGGCGGCCCAGGACCTTGTTCGCGGCCCCCAGATATAACAGATTCCCGTAATCGAGCCGCGATGTGACCAGGGCGTGCACCAGCGTCCTTCGAGCAGAAATAGGGAGAAGATCTAAGACTTTCAAGACACCGAAACACACCCCCGTCACCCGGCTGATCTGGGGGCCAAAGGCAAGGTCCTTATCCAGCCACACGCCGAGGTTCCTGGCCTCATGGCAGGGAACGGGGACCTCACCCAGGCAGGGTGGCCACCACGCCGACGACCACGCAGACGGACCTCCCCCCACCACGAGCACCTCAGTCTTGCTACCGTTCAGCTTTAAACAGTTTGCGGACATCCAGATTGCTAGGTCTTGCATGCAATTCCTGAAGATGTCCGCTGCAAGGCCGGGAGCACGCGATAGGGAGATGACCAGCTGCGTGTCATCAGCGTAGGACACCAGGCGAAGACCGTGGCCCTCCACAATGGCTGCTAGGGGGGAGACGTAGATATTGAATAGGGTTGGGCTCAGGGACGAGCCCTGAGGCACGCCCTGGCCCAACTCAATCTCCTTCGAGTAGCTCTCACCCAAGCGAACCTGAAAACACCTGTCGGATAGGAAGGACCCGATCCAGCCGAGCGCTTCTCCAGTGACCCCGCCTTCATTCAGACACTGCAGCAAGGTGGAGTGTGCTACAGTGTCGAATGCTGCGCTTAGATCAAGCAAGATCAAAGCCATAGTTTGGCCCTCATCTGCGCCCTGGCGTAGTGCTTCGACCGCCACCAGAAGCGCCGATTCCGTCGAGTGACGGGAGCGGAAGCCAAATTGTGAGTTGTGGAGTAGCGAGGCCACTTCCACGAACTCCATCAGTTGTAAGTTGGCTATTTTTTCCGCCACTTTGGCCATATAGGGCAGGAGGGAGATTGGGCGCAGATTGTCAAGTTTTTCGAAACTGACATTGGCTTTCTTTTGCAGGGGAAGTACAACTGCCTGCTTCCAGGCATTGGGAACACGCTGGGACTTGAAGGAGGTATCTAATAGGTGGCGAACATAGGGTTCAAGTACTTGCAGGCTACCCTTCAGCCGACTAGGAGTGGTCGGGTCTCTAGGGGAACCAGATTTTATCGACCCGCAGATGCGGAGGAGTTCCTCCGTAGGAGGGGTGACGAAGGTGGTTAAGCGCTGGTCCCCTTGGATTGAAGTAGTCTCCTGGTGTAAAGGACTATTATCTGCCTTCTGAGGGAAGGAATTGTATATGTTGGTAACCTTATTTGCAAAGAACTCTGCAATCCGGTCGCAACCCTCCGTGGTGCAGAGTTTCTTGGGCACTACCGCGGGCTTCCCTACCGCAATAGATTTGTAGATTGAGAAGAGTTCCTTAGTGGACTGTTCAGCTTCTTCAATCTTGTTGCAGTAGTACAGAGATTTACCCTTTCTTATCAGTTTATGATAATTGCGCCTACACTCAGTGTATTCTGCTTTGGCATGGGACGAGTAGGCAATCCTCCATTGCCTTTCAGCACGTTTACACGCTGCTTTGGCCGCCCGCATGTCCTCGTTGTACCATGGAGCCGATCTCTGGGCTCGGCCCCCCGTTTTTGCCACACCAAGTGGAGCCACCAGGTCCAAGGCCTCCGTAATGCGTTGGGAGAGGTTGTTTACGCTGTACGTAATATATCTTGCATACTGTCTTGCGATTGTAACAGCTCATATCTCTTAAACGAGAAACAAGACTGTTCAATAAATCCTTTAATTGAAATGCCCGTCTATCTCTTTCAGTGTTACTCTGAAGAAACTAAGCATGCACGATTGACTGAGCGAAACTGGTATCTATTGTTTCCACGATTCTGAGACATGATCCGATTCTAAATGGAAACAAAGTTGTCATGTTTATGCGGTTGCCAGAAACTACTCCCTTCTTGTTTTTCAGGGAGTTTCTAGTGGCTTCTGAGTTAGCTGACACACAAAGTAATTAAGTTTAATGTACTTGATAGAGGCTTACTGACCTCAGTCCTATGCCAAAGCTATAATGTATATTATTCCAATGAGCAGAGCCTATTAGGGAAATAGGAACTACACTACAGTGGTTCCTCTTTTGAAAAAACATTCTGTTGGGACTAAACCCTTGTATAACAAAGAGTGTTGCTTATGTAAGGTCTCACTTTTAGAGGCAATTAAAAATAAAACACCGGATGCGATTAGGACGTTAAGGCGTGAATATAGGAGGATTCAGGAAATTGCTAGAATTTACTGGGACGAGGATTGTTGGGAGAACATGTTACAAGCTGCAAAGGCCAAGGATAATGTGGGTTTTTGGAAACTAATTGCAAATGAGAAAATTGGAGGCAAAACACCAGATGATGAGTTCATTGACGAGCAAACCTGGGTTAACCACTTTACCCACTTATATGAAGCCCCAGAAAATATGGAGTTAGCTACTGAAGATTGCCCATGGCTTGTATCAGGTACAAATACCATAGTCTTCAGTCTAGAAGAAACTGAGCAAGCTATTAGCTCAGTAAAAAATGGTAAAGCACCGGGACTAGACAAAATACCCGGGGACTTGTACAAGCATGAGATTAGAGTCTGGGTACCATATATTAATCAGCTTTTTAACATATTAGTTACCAGTGAAAACTTAGCTGATAGCTGGAGGGGTGCAGAAATTATTTTAATTTTTAAAAAGGAATATAGAAATGATCCCTCTAACTATCGTCCCATTTGTCTTTTGGATATCTTTTAAAAAATATTTTCAAGGCACCTTTTAACTCGTATGAATTTGTGGATTGATGAGAATGAGATTTTACTAAATCCCAAGCAGGTTTTAGAAGCAATACTAGTACAATTGACCAAGTTTTTAGATTCTGTTGTCTTTGTTGGAAGTATGTTTTTTTATTAAAGGGACACATTTAGGTAGCTTTTGTTGACCTTAGGGTAGCTTTTGATTTAGTTTTGCGTGATCGTTTATGGGATTGTTTGTTTGCGTTGGGATTACCAGCTTGTTTACTCCAGCAGATCAGAAGATTGCATGATAACAACTTTGCTAGAGTGCGTTGGGGTCCGAATGGGGAATCAACTAAACCCGTCCCAATAAAGCGGGGAGTCCGCCAAGGGTGCGTGTTGGCTCCCACACTCTTTTCATTATTTGTTAATGACATTCCAGCTTATTTAGAAGAGAGCAATAATGATTCACCTAAGTTGAATGGAGAGAAGGTACCCGCACTTTTATTTGCGGATGATACAATCATGATCTCGCAAACGCCCATTGGTCTGCAAACCCTTTTAAATTCCTTCCAACTGTATTGCGATAAGAAAGGCTTAGAAATAAATACAAAAAAGACCAAATGTATGGCCCTTAATCCCCATAAATCCTTTAAGGGGAATTTTTTCCTAAACAGTCAAAAATTTGAACTTGTGTCAAACTTTTCTTACTTGGGTGTTTCTCTAGATTCCAAAAACTCATGGAGAACACAAATTGAAAAACAGTAAAACTATTTTTACTCAGAACACCCTACCTATTGTAAAGCGACATGGGGCAAGCCTAAATAAATCTATTTCACCAGCACTTGAAGTGTTTAAATTTAAGGCTCAGTCTGGTGCTTTATATGGTGCAGAAATTTGGTGTATGAACGCTAGGAATCTTTTTGTGAAAAATGAAAACAACTTTTATAGAAGTATTCTGAGATTGCCCAAACGCACCCCTCTTTTACCACTATTTTTAGACTTAAGCATGAAACGCACAGACCACCTTGCAATACTACGTCCACTCTTAGATTGGGTTAGACTTTGGAGTACTCCCGAACTTGCAGATTACAAAGATGGTCTTTGAGAAGTGAGGAACCTTGACGTTTATGATTCTAATCCTTGGTTGAAACATGTTCAAACTTGGCTCTATAGAATAGGGTTCACTCATTTTTGGGAACACCCGTCGTGTCTGACACAAAGCTGTAAGAAACATGTTAAGGCAAGATTTTGGGTTTACATATCTCATAATTCCCTAAATGACCATTCATGTGGATCTATCACAAGCAGTTTTCTTGCTTTTAAAGTCTCTCCACACTTTGAGGAATTCCTAGATGAGATACGACCTCCACTTGCAAAAAGTCTGTACCTAAAAATTTGATATGGAATACTCAAAACGAATGTATCATTAGCAAGATGGGAAAGGTCTACAGGGCAACCGAAAAGTGTAAAATGTGTGTGTTGCCAGTTAAATTTTAGAGAGGATGACAACCATATATTGTTTTTCTGCACCACATATGATTCAGCAAGGAAACGATGGATCAAGCCCTTGTGTAATGCTCTATCTATACGATCTTATGTGGAAGCATATAGGATCGTCAAAATGGACACTAGTCGACTTATGTGTTTTGTGTCAGCAGATTCTTACTGTTAGTAAGTTTTTCTCGCAAGAACTTGGGCTTGGACCTATAAATGTTCAGTTTGGGTGTATTACAATGTAGATGTTAGGCTTGTTCTGATTACCTGTGGTACACTGTTGAGTTGCTTTATTGGATCATTCTCTTTTGGAACCACATAAAAGCTTCTTTTTAGATTGATCATAAAGTAATTTAATATTTTATGTGCCTTTTTTAACCGGATGAAATTTTATTGTATTTCTGCTATCCCAATTGTTTATCATGTATACATTTTGTATCCACTGTGTAATACGTATTGTTGTTTTGCATGTATCTTTTATGGCCAAAATGTGCCGAAATAAAGATCAAATGATGAATGATGAAAAAACATTCAGATGACTTCCTGGTCTCTAGTAATTTTAGATCTATTTACTTGCTCTGTTTTTGGGTGAAAATGTTCGATAAACGTCAACAAGCTTCTTTCCAATTTCTCGAAGGTTATGATCCACTTTGATCTGCAACAGTCTGGATTTCAGCCAGCTCATGAAGCGGAATCTGCTCTGGTAGGCATGTTATATAAATGGCTTAGAATGAAAGTGAGCAAGGGTCATTTTGCAGCCTTGGTGCTACTAGTCTTATCTGATGTCTTTGACATAGTACATCATAACATCTAGTATTCGGGGTGTGGCCCTCAAGTGGTTTTTCTCCTATCTGACTTGCTATACACAAGCAGTACTCTTCCCTCTTTTTATATCCAGGTTCAGAGAAGTGGAAGTAGGTCAGGGATTCACTCAGGACTCTTTCCTTAGTCCTACTTTGTTTAACATCTATCTGAAATCTCTGACAAAATTAATTCATACCCATAGATTAATTGAATGAACTATGCTAACGGCACAACATTATTTTGTCAGTCGATCGATCTAGTCGTTTGCCACTCATCTCCTTTCATAACTGTTTTATGGACATCTCCTGTTGGCTAGAAATGAATTCACTAACATTCAGTGGGGACAATATGGAAATTCTCCACTGCTCCATTGGCAATCTTCCTTTACCGGCCAATTTTTGACCTCTTCCTAACAACTCTACTCTGGCTGCCTCCCCAGTGGCTCGTAACCTGAGGATTTATATTAATGCAGATTTGTCCCTTTCTACTCAAGTGAACAAACTCTCTTCTACGTGTCTCTGTCTGTTAACATGTCTCTGTCTGTTAACACTATGCATAATCTTACAAATTCTGCCCTCTCAACGTCGACCACAAGAGATCTGGTCACTTATATTGAGTCATCTGGACTATTGTAATGCTCTGATGCTAAGAGCCCCTGACTAACTCATCAAACAGAGGAGTTGGATTCAGGGGGGCTGCTGTCAAGCTTGCTCTGTCCTGTCTTTGCTTTACTCTTCTTCAGCAGAGCCAGATACATTGAATTGTTTTCCTTTCTTTTAGGTCTGGTCTTAGTTTTTTCCAATCAATATTCCGTAATTACAGACCTTTCCGTGCACTACGCTCTGCCACTGCTAGCTTACTTATTGTGCCTTAAGTGAAAAGATGCCAATTTGGCAGCTGTTTTTTCTCCATGCAGGCCACACAGTTGTGGAACTCTCAGCCTTTACAGTTATGCCAAATTCATGACCTCCTGGCGTTTATACACTTTAATAAATGCTGCTTTTGTTTTGTTTGCCCCGGAGTTTCCCCACTGAGGTAATCTGTTCATTACTTCCCTGTCTATGCATCAGGGAACCTTCAGGTAACAGTAGCACTCCACAAGTGGAAATAATGATAATAATGATAATTATAAGATTAGGAAATCAACAACGTTCTCTCTAATTGCTTCTGTTATCTGAAGCTACTAAAATGTATTTATGTCTATATATATTTAGATAGTTATTTGAGAGTTTTCTGTAGCGCAAACGTGACCCAAAGGTATCAGAGCGCTGTACATAAAGAAAGAACACATTTCCACCTATAGGAGAAGTTACATGTATACGACAAACATAATAGATAAAGATATCAACTTGGATTGGAAGTTATATAGGATCGTATTGTAAATATTCCGTTAAACATTGGTTCCCTCCTCGTATTCTTCAGCCTCTGTGTCTTTCGAGCAATATTGCTTCATCTTTTTCTTATAATTGGTCAGTGATGGGTTATTGCATAACTCTGGGGGCAAGGAGTACCATATCCTAGGTGCATTGCTTGAAAAAGAGCGGTCATGGGTCCTTTCTTTCTTGAAGCATGGTGGTGCCAGTAGTAGTGGGTTGGTGCTTCCAAAGCTGTGTAATTTTTCTGACCTTTCAAGTTTTTCTGATAGGTTTTACGTGTATACCTGTGAAGAAATTTGTCTGTGATACAAGCAGGTTTGTAAATGCATTTCACTTCTATCGGGAGCCAGCCGAGTATTGTCAGTGTGGGCATTATGTGGTCATGTTGCCAGATTCCTGTTGTAAGCTTTGCTGCTGCATTGAGTGTTGCATTCATAGAGGCTAGGTGGGTTTTTGGTGTACCCGTCAGAGTTGCATTGCCATAATCAAGTCTGGAAAATACTAGGCCTTAATACACGGGGTTGAGGTCCTCTGGGATGAAGGGTTTAACTTGTTTTAGTTACTAGAGTTGTACATTGCATTTCTCAGTGTGGAATTTATGCGATTTACCATCTCCAAATTCTTATCAAGCGTTTTTCCTAGAGATTTGGTTGAGTTGCTTATGCTGGGTTCACAGCGTAGGGCATCTAAATGTGTGATCCATTCCTGGACAGGGGGGATTTCTATGGTGGAGACATTGAAAGGAATTCCATCTTTACTGGATTGAGGTTTAAGTTGTTTGTGACCTGTCAGTGTTGTACATCTCTTAGTGTTTTGTTTAGATGGTATATATCCTACAGTGAATACGTTTTCATGTAGAGTTGTGTCTTCTGCATATAGGTAGTAGGGAAGATTAGTATGTTTTAGAACTGTGATCAGGCACTCCATGTACAGACTGAACAGGATAGTTAATAACACCGAGCCTTGCGGGACTCCTTGGTGTAAAGGGGATGGTTTTGAGCATACATCTTTCAGTTTTACTTGTTGCTTTCAGATGTTGATGTCTGAGATGAACCAATTAGGGACTGTGCTGCCTATACCCATGCATATTTTTACCATGTTTAGAAGTATTTCTAGCTCAGTGTGAAATGCTGATGACAAGTCTAGTAGTATGAGCAGGCATAAATTTGCAGTGTTCATCATCTTGAAGATGTTGTCTTTTATATTGAGTATAGCACTTTTTGTGCTGTATCCTGCTCTGAAACCCGACTTGAGGATGTCGAGTAGGTCTTGGTTTTCAAAGTGTTGGTTGAGTTGTATCAGTACTCTCTTTTCAAAGGTTTTTGCTAGGAATGAGAGGTTGGATTAGGGCCAACAGTTGTTCAGCACTTTAGAATTGGCTCCTGGTTTCTAGAGGCATGGCATGATCTGTCCTAGTTTTAAGTAGTCTGGAACTGTCCCCTGAGATAATGAGGCATTGATTATTTTGGCCACAAGAGGTGCAAAGAGGTGCTTGACATTTTTTACTATTGTTGAAGATAGTGGGCCCGCAATGTGGAATTTGGGATTTAGCTCTGAGATGATTCTTATGGGGTCATCTGCTTTGAGGGCTTGCAATTCTTACCACAATGCCTTGTTCTTCAGCAGTACATGGTCCTGGTGATTGAGTACCTTATTTCTCTTGGCTATTAGAATTATTTGTCAGGTTGTGCCGATTAGAGTTGTTAATGACATAATGGTCTCTAAGAGACAGTTCAATTATTTCGATCTTGTCTTTGAAAAAGTCCACAAAATCTTCTTAATCTTTCACTGAGGGTAATTGACTCTATGCTTTTGTTGATTGTGTTTATTGTTTGATGATGTTGATGAGCTGTTTGGGGCGGTTCCTGGTCCTGTCGTGCTGTGAGTGGTAAAAAGTCTGCTTTTATTCTGAAGTAAAGCTTTCATACTAGTTTCTTTCATTGTGATGGAGTGCTAGGTGTGTGGTTGAGGTGATTTTATGTTCATCTTCTCTCAGCCCGCCTGAGCTTTCTTCTTTCTATGTTGCTTTCTTCATTGAACCATGTGTATGATGGATTATTGCTAAGATGTTTTAGTTTTAGCTGTGCTGCTTGAGTGTGTTGGCTAATGTCTTAGTGTAGTGTGTAGGTAGCTCTTCTACTGTGAGTTTGCCTTTAGATGGTAGTTAGTTGGCACTAAATCGTGCCCGTTAGTTTTTGGGAGTCTATTTGTTTGATGTCTCTTACCCAGCATTTTGGTCTGTGCTGCTGACCTTGGAGTCTTTGTGGAGTTGAGGTGAGGCAGAAGAGGCAATATGGGGGTCAGACCAGTCTACTGGTGTGAGTGTCAGAGCATCTATACTGGATATGATTGGGTCCAAGATGGCCCCCTTTCCCATGGTTAGGGCTGTTGCAGTGTTGTTTTAAGTCATTGTTCTATAGGAAATCATAGAGATTGGTTGGATATTAGGGTGTTGTTGGCGTCATTACAGGGTATTTTGAAGTCCCCTAGAATTATGTTGTTAGTTTCAAGGAGGGACTGTTGGGTTAAAGAGGTCTATTAGTAGTTCATGAAACCGCTGTTGGTCTCCTGGCCGCTGATAGATGATGTGGAATCTGGTAGTAGTGGAGCCTGTTTCATGAAGTTCTGTTTTTAGGTATTCAAAGGAAGAGTACCTGTCAGTTTTGAAAGTGTTTACCCCTAATGAGTTTCTAAGAATATCTGTTATCCCACTTCCTTTGTGATCCTTCCAATTACTGCATTTTATAAAGTGATTCTGGGGGACAAGAAGGTCTAACAACGGGTAGACTAAGTCATTCAGCAATGTGTCTATCAAGAAGGTAATTTCTATTTCTTGTGTTTAGATTGTTTCATATATTTGTGTTGCATGCTTCTTTGCTGACCTGAAGTTGAGAAGTATACATTTTATGTTTGAACTACTGTTTGCCATTTTATTGACTTAGAGCATTGGTGCAGCAATGAACTGACTCAGAGCCTTCTTTGATGTTGGATATTGCCTGGAGGTGCTTATGTGTACAAGTATCATGGAGTTCTTTGGTTTAAGGCCTTTTGTAGTTGGAGTCTTGTATAACTTGAGGAGATTGTCTAATTTTTCTTGGTTTATCCTGGTTGTTGTTCGTTGGGACCTCTGTACTGTGGTATGTAGGGGTATTGCTTGTCAAGGTGACTTAAGAGTATTCTGGGTGGTGGTTTGGTCAATAGCTTTTTTGGGTTTTGAGATCTTGAGCAAAGTTGCACTTGTTGGCTGTCTGGTTGGTGGGTCTCAGGTTAGTTTTAGAAGCTAATGTGTTTGTCAGATTCTTTATGTCCCTCGTTCAGTGTTTAATTTATTTATTTATTTATTTATTTATGGGCTTATATAGCGCTATGAATAAACTCCCAAGGAGTTTTGTTAAATTTTTGCTAAGGTCTTGGTAATGTCTTCTGGGGGATGTGGTGTGAGAATTACTGATAGAATTAGGGGCGGGATGGAGTGGGGCATGGATGTGGTATGTAGTATTATTAGTGGTGAGCCTCGGTTTTAGTGGGGTCCTGCGTCTTAAATGGTGGAGTGTTGTGAGTGTTATAATCTGTCTGTGACTGTGGTTTGAAGAGAGGATGAGTGTCACAGTTGTCGCAGATGGAGGAGATGTGAGTGGAGGGGTCGAGTAGTTAGGGGTAGAGTTGATTCTCATGGGTGGTTTGTGTGTTTTGCACTGTGCATTACATTGTGTGGTATATAGCTGGTCGATAGGGTGTTGGGAAGGTTCTGTAATTCGGTGAACAAAACTGTTCTGCAGAATTAGTTGTCTGTTGTGTAACAGCTAGTTTAATCATTGTTGCCTGCGGCAGGAGTTATTTGTGTTTGGTGTGCCTTTTGTGCTGGCTGTGTTGCATGCAGGCAGGTGGCTAGGTGTATTTAGGGATGTGTGATTTGGTGTGGGGATAAGTGAGTTGACTGTGTGCTTCCTGTACGGGCTCGGTAGGCTGGTAGGTGTGGAGATAGGTGGATTGTGTCAGTGCTCCTTGGTTCAGTGTGCTATGTGGTCTTTTGGGGCTCATTCAGGGCTGGATACCGGGCTTTCCTTAATAAACAACGCAAAACAAATGTTTAAAAGTATGCTTTATAGCTATTTGTTTTGCATTGTTCATTTAGGAGTGCCAGCAGCTCCCCAGAAACAAAATCAGCCCCTCAGGAGTGAACCTGGACCTCACCCTGCCACCCCAGCAAAAAACACCCTGGTCTCATTAGGGTCTCGTGGACTGTAACAAAGTTCAGGTCAAACATTTGTAGGTTGTGTTCAGCTACTTGGATCAGGGTTTGTAGTGTAGTTCCTATATTCCCAATAGGCTCTGCGCATTGGAATAACATAAATAATAATTTAGACGTAGGACTGAGGTCGACTAGGTCTCAATTGAATATGTTAGACTTAATTGTGTGTGCCAGATAGCTCAGAGGTCACTAGAAACTTTCTTGAGTAAACAAGAAGGTGTTTAGCTTTCCTGAATAGACAAGAAGGGATTAGCTTTTGACAACCGCATAAACATGACAACTTTGCTCCCTCCAGAACAAGGAGTATATCTCCAGAGTCGCTGAAACAATAGATAGCTATTTTACTCAGTCAATCGTGCATGCTTCGTTTCACCAGAGATGCAAAGAAACAGAGGGACGGGCGTTTTCAATAAAAGGGTTATTTATTGAGCAGTCTTCTTTCTCATGCAAGAGAAATGAATTGCCACAATTGCAATACTTGTCATAAAGTAAAGTGCGTACAGTAAAAGGAGTATTATGAAATAATACTGTAAAAGCATTTATATGGTTTCTAAGCCATAAGATACTTAAAATGGATAAAATACATACAATGATAAAATAATGACTAAACGTACTCAACTGGTGTTTCTAAGATACGCCTACCCCAGTGTACCTAACCTAAGCCTAGTACAGGGAAGGAGTAGATGAGTTACAGTTTTTGGCAAGAATCTGAAACAAGAATTCTCTATGGGTCTAATCAGCTCCGTACCTTGGGTATAGAATGAAGGAGGTCTTGTATCTCTCTCTCAGGACTCGATCTCCCAGCAACCCACGAGGGTGTCAGGGAAACACTGGGGGTGGATTTCCTGGCAGGAGAAAAGACAGCGTCTCTCTCAGTGCGTCAGCAGGGAGGGTCGGCTTCCTTCGGCACTTGCATCAGCAGGGCGTCGGGCAAGTAGATAGCCAATCTGCTCCAAACCACTGTGTGTTGCTTAAGGCAGATGTTGGTATATTTATACCTGGAAGGTGCAGAGTTTGACGTAAGGTTGGACATAAGACGTCACTAAGAACTGGCAGTTCTTTCAGGACACCAGGAGTTCTAGGACAAATCAAAACAGAAGCAGGGGGAATTCCCGGGCTGCTGGAGGCTTGGTTTGTTTAAGAACGCGTTGTGCTTTCTAGGAGTCTATGGGAGTAGCCTTGCCGTATTTGGACTGCATTGGCTATGACTTAGTATGGATATGATTCTTATGCCTTTATAAGAATATGATTTGTTATAACCACATAAGGGCATAAATCAGGAATGTCTTAATTAGGGTCCAAGATACATTCACAACACCCACTCCACGTATAATGTCCATCATTACTAAATTCTAAGCAATACTAAACATATAACGATGCATGTGTTTTCCAGCCCACCCCAACATAGATAGTTAGCATTTGAAATGGTATATACACGAAAAATGAGTATAATACTGTACACTTTTTGTAAGCAGTGGTGATATTGTGGAGAAGTGTGGCTCAATGGTTAGAGCGGCAGACCCTGCTGCAGAGGTCTGGCCCGGACCAGGGTTCAATTCCCACCTCAGACGGGTCTTGGGCTAAATTTCCCTGGATCTGACAATTCTTGCCTCGGTGCCTATTCTAATCATGGGTCCCACGCTGCAACTCTGGGCAATAGCTTGCTTAATCTCCACAATGGCCCCAACAGCGCCAGGATGCCTGGCCTCACCTTGGGGGGCCCAGGAGTGGGCACTTCACATGGAAAGGCCAGGAGGGGTTCCAGAGCGGTATGTGTACAGCACAGTGATACCCCTTGGTGTGATTGTGCGCTATATAAGCACTACAACATTTACATTTACAATCAGATAATGCATATTTTGTACATTTAGAATGTTGAATGAATGAACCACGAAATTTACATTTATGAAATGGCTCTTAATACAGAAGAGAAGGTCGAGACCATTTTATCACATATTTATACAAGACTGTACATGTGCTAGAGGCTAAGTCAAAATATTGTCTCTAGAGATTTTAAAATTAGAAATCTTGTTCTCTTAGAATAGTTCCACTTTAAGCAGAGTATCATGTGCCAAAAAAAAGTAAATATTTTGGGAACTAGGGAAAAATAATTTTGTTTCCGGGAAGAAAAATAGTTCCAATGTTTTTTAGAAGTTCTATTTATCAAAACTGAAGGCTGAATTCAGAGTTCAGGGAACGTTGTGTGCTCGCTATTTCAAAAGTTATTCTCGTTGTTAGGAGAGAACATTAATTCAGATAGGCTGGTAAAAAATTTGTCTACAACAGTAGGTGAAAGTTGGGCCATGCCCGAAAAAGTAGAAATAGTGAATATGTGCGAAGCATTGCCATCAACACGTTGCATGAGCCGTTACCGAACCAAGCAAAGTATCGACATCCATAGGTACTGCTGATGGGAGTGTGAGACAGACGTCTAACACGCATTCTTCTCCGCAAAGCAGGCATCGTAGAACAGGTAAGATGCAATCTTGCCAGATTGGTCTGAATGAAAGAAACCAGGTAGTATTCAGATCTCTTAGCCGAGCCAAGCCGAGGACTTTAGTGATCGGTTCTCGGTATTGTATTGCTAAGATCGTGTCTTCCATTGTAGCCTGAGTTTTGTCTGTGACTTGACTGGCCATATCGGAGCAGAAGGAACAAAAATAAGATTCCTGCTACGAGTCCCAAGATGAGAGGCAGGCCGCCGAACACAGAATGTACGAAATTCGGGAAGTTGCCAAGAACTGCTTCAAAGGGTGCTAACAGTCCCGAAAAAATTGTCTTAAATACATGTGCGATGCCACTGGTATCTGACATGTTTAAGATTTGACTTAACATCTCTAGGAAATGTACGGGGCAATTTGATGATAATAATGCATGTATATCCGCTGCTGTCCTTGCAACTTGCAGATCATACGTTTCTCTAGACGAGGTTAAAGGCACAGTTGTTTGTAAAAGAATAGACTTCATTCTGCTTAAAGTATCTGCTTAAAGTATCAATTTGAATAGAAGAGATATTCAAAGAAGGCCATATTGCCGCCTCCATGTCTGGTTTGCTGTTTGGATACAATACTTGCATACAACAAGTAACCGTGGAAGTAACGCTCACGAGATAGGCTTTTCCTGGCACCATGCCACAACAGCTGTGGTCACTTATTAGAACGTATCTGCCGCTGGAAAGCTGTCTGAAAAAAGGCTCTATCTGTGTAGCTGGGGTGCCGTGCAGGTGACATGAAAGGTTATTTGATGAACCTTTGCAGGCTCCATGCAAGGTAATTCCTTGACACAGGAGTGTACCGCTTAGTGATTTTTTACAGTTGTTACCACTAAGAAATATCTCTTTCTTGCCCCTACTCCAACATCTATGTGTATAAGGCAAATTCCAGGTTGACTTGATGTATCCTTTACCCAACCTTTCATGCAGGCCTGCTAGTATATACTTTTGGCATTATTGAAACTGAAAATTTGTTATCGGGATTGTAATGGTGCCATGGAATATCCACTCAATGACCGGTCGTTCTGACATTGCCAATGGTAATTTTTCAAGTTTTTCAATGCTCAGCACCGTATAATCTGCCCCTCTTTGTGCCAAAGAGATTTGTTTATCAGTAAGGTTATAGATAGAAAATAATGACGTTGTGTTGATTAGACGCCATGGCATGTTGCTTGAACGCAAATTTTGTAACGTCCAGCCTAACTGTACAATAGAACGTAATTGGGACTGGCCATGTTGTAACATTAGCATATCCTGTTCTATTATATCAATAGCAGATGATACAATGCTGTCCAGTGAATAAATTCTAGAAGACAGAGTCATTAACCCATTGTCCACTACAGACAGGGATTTTTCCAAATTAATACGATCAATTTCTCGTATTTTTTCTGCAGTTTCAATTTGTGTTATTTTCCAAGCTTCATTGTAAGCTGCGTATATGAAACGTTTTTGACGCTGTTTGCGAGGTCCCAGAAAGAAATCTCGCAAGTCTGCACCTTCTTTAAGTAAAGTTAAGTGTTGCTTAATTTCGGGTAGTGTGTTTTTCTGTAGCCATTCGAGGCATAGTTTTCCTACACTATATGTTGTCATTATCCCTGGATGTTGTCTCTGGGAATATCTTGGGTCTGGCCTATTCTGTTTGAACCCCTGTCCTTTGTTCAGGAATCTATCTTGACAGTTATTAATGTCTGTGGGCCAGATCAACCATTTGTTCCAATCAGGATTTGTTATTTTTTGTTTTAAAATATGGGATACGTCTAAGCCCTCATCTGTAGTGTTATTTCTATCAGGCATAGGCTTTGGTATAGATGGGTTGTTTAAATATTTTATCTTGGCTAGACCAAGACAGGTTGTTTGTTGAATGGTGTCATTCAGGAACATTATTTGTTCTGGGATCATGCAGGCTCTGAATAATGATTCTAAACCTTGTACCTGCCATTCTTTTGTACCCCAGACAGTTTTTGTCTCAATGTTGTTTTTCCAAAATTCAAAACCAAATGTAGAAATGTTTTCATAAAAATTTTCAGAATAAATCAGTTTGGTTGTCTGGACGCAACGTCACCACAATCAAATTGCAAGACTGTAAAGTTCATGAGGACTTTCGAAAAACTTGTGAACGCAATGTAAATACTAAGTTTTTGTTTTATTTCTTTAATATTTCCAGTTATTTGTTTAAATATAATTATTAGGTTTTAAATAGAAGACCAAATTCAATGATCAAAATTTTAATTTAAGTTGAGATGAAAATGGAAATGTGTTGTATTTGTCCTTATTCATTGATCACATTTTAATTATGCTTAAGACCGATAAGGAAATTTTGTTAAGGTTTTAATTAACTGAACAATAAAATAAATATATATAATATATATACAGTTTAGTGTTTGTCAACATGTTTTTCATTCCTGTCTTATTCATAATTTTGAAATAAAACGTTTCTGGATCAGTGATATTAAACCCTGAGAAGTATGGGAATTTCTCATAAAATGTTTTCGAACTGCCTTTTGGCGGAGTTGGACAATGTTGCCATTGATTATAACTGAAAACATATCTAGGATTAGCAGATTTATGCAAATAATGATGCCCAAAATGATTAAAGCAATAAATTTCTTCATAATTCGATGAACCTTGTAAATAATCATGTTCTGTAAATTTTGCTGACATTTCTAAATCTGACATCATATTGTTAATATTTTCAAAGTCCCAATCATCAGAGAAAGTACTAGGTGCTACAAAGTCACTTAAATAAATCTTGAACTGATGTGGATATTTCAAGAGTTCAACCGGGCCATAGATTTCGTAATCAGTATTGTCCCATGCTACACCACCAGGTATAGGAATGGCTGTGATGTTCACTGATGATAGTTCTCTTTTTTCAATGTGAGAGGATCTGTGAGGTTTTAGAACCAAGTTGATGTTCTGACTTGCTGTGTCCATTGTACTGTATTTTCCATCAATCATTCTTCCCAAGCTTAAAACTAAGATGAGCCAGAGCAGGAGGAAAAGTACACCTAACACAATCCACAGTTCAATCCACGGTGAAATCAGATATGTTTCTCCAAGTTGATGAAAGAGTTCTGTAATTTTGTCTTTGAAAGTTTTGTTTGCTGGCTTGTCTTCATGTTCACTTGGATCATCAGGAAAGTCATCGAAATTGATAAAGTAGCCAGATGCAGTTCTGTCAATTGTTTGGATGGCATCAGGATTGTTATTAATCTTTGAAGTTGCTTCTTCCTTTTTCATATTAGCATAGTCCGAGGCTACATCATTGTAGACTGGCGTTTCTTGATGAACTGTTGCAATTTGGGTTTCAAGAGGCACAAGTTCCATGGCTTTGTTGCATAGTCCTTTTTTATTCACTGCAGGTTTATCAAATGTGATTAGTCTCTCAGTTTGAACCTCTTGGATTGTAGCAAGGTTTGGTCTTCTGCTACTTCTTGGGAGTCCACTGGGCCTTCTACTTATTATTGGCCACATGGTTGTGGTTTTACCAGGTCGATTGATACAACTTGGTTCTCCTTTTTACCAGCAAGGGGCGGTAGTACTACTGATCTTGTTCCGCTGCTAGCTAAGACAGGTACTGCTTTTCTGTAAGAAGGCCCAAATTCCTTCTTCACCGCAATCTTTTCTCTGACCAGATCCCCAATCTTTGGAATCCAGACAGGTCTTGCTGGGACAGGTGGTTTCTCTTCAGTGGCCGTTGGTTTTAGCTTTGTGTTACTTAGACTTATTCTTGTTTCATTCAAGTCCTGTAAAACAGCCAAAAGATCTTTGATATCAAAAGCTTTTTGTTCCACCACTGAAGTCTGACAATCGAGGTCTTCGATTATCATTCTTGTACCAAACAAAAGTTCATACGGAGTGATTCCACCCAGAGAATTTCTTGGCATATTGTTAAGACTACGTTGGACACTTATTAGATGTTTGACCCACCCATCACCCGAACCTAATACCCTCGCTATTATAGATTGCTTTATGTCACGGTTTTTTCTCTCCACTACCGCATTTCCCTCAGGATAGAATGGACTAGAGTACCGCAATGCAATGCCCATGCTGGCCATGGCCTCCTTGTAAGCTCTAGAGCTAAACGCAGGACCCTGGTCAGAATGTAGCATGCCAATTGCGTATGTGCCGATAAAGACTCGCAAATCTTTTATAACAGTTCTGGCGTCAGCTGAGCGCTGGGGCCACATCCAAATGAATCTCGTGCAGGAATCCACTGCGACCAAGATATATTTATGGTTGCCATCCCTTTGTAAGGGACCACAGTGGTCCAGTTAATCACATGCTAATGGTTTGTCTGAGATTAGAAGGGGTGTCTGCGCTGGTCGGTTCACTGTTGATACCTTCATTTTTTGGCATAGTTCACATTCTAAAACATAGTTTCTAGTCTGTTTTTGGAAAGGGGCGACCACTCGGTCCCCCCGAACGTATGGTCGGGGGCCCGAATCCTCCCGGGAAACCCTTTTGTGCGGGGGGCGCGTCACGGCTGGTATGCCCGAAGCGGTGTAGCCGGGGCGCACCTTTTTCCCGCCCAAGAGGGGTTGTCCTAGACACCTACACAGTTGGCCACGCCCCGTAGGCGTACCGGAGGAGGGTACACGCCCTACCGAAGAGGAATAAAAGGAGCAGCAATCCGAAGAGGCATCCTCTTGTTCCTGTGCTAGGAAGCTGCACCCCTCGTTGCACGTGAGCCCTCGACGGAACAAGGAGCAATTTTGAGAACTTGTAATTTTTGTGTTTCTCTTCCAGTGACTTCGAACCTTCGGATCCAAGACCGTGTTGAGCAACAAGGATCGAACATCCGACAACGATGCCTGGCAGGAAGGCCGGAAAGAAGTCAGGGACTGACCAGATGCTTTGCATGCTGATGAAAGATATGGCGAGTATGAAGAAGCAGATGGCAGCGATGAACAATACGGGCAGACCGAAGAAGGTCATAGGACCAGCGTTGCCCGGAGTCGTCCCCGCTGGGAGAGGTAAAAGGATCAGGAATAGGGCAGCAGGGGGGGAGGGCCCGATTCCCGAGTTACCCCCGGCAAGCCCGGTTATTCCAGTTGAGGTCCCGGTACCGATCCCGGATGCGGGCCAACCGATTCCGGTCGTTGTTACGCCCGCCAGCGAGGAGGATATGCCTCCGGAGTTAGCCGCCCAGTTAGCCGCATGGCTCGGCAGGAACACAGGGGGTGCTACGGCACCTGGAGACACGGCTGAAGAGGCCAAACAACTAATGCAGCAGTTGCGGCAGTCACGAGATGCCGCGAAGGCGAATCTCCCTCTTGTCCCCCCACAGGTGACCTCGGAAGGACCAGCAGCCGGCGTCAACAAAACGGCGGGACCAGCAATGAAGCAGGGTAAGCAGGCATTGCCATTGGCAAGGGAGGGGTCTTTGCCCTCGAGAAGGGAAAAGGTGGTCCAACATATACCGCTGGCCACGAAAGAGATGATTTGGGCTGATAAATATGTGAATATGTTTTCTCTCCTGACCGACCATCACAAGATGGAGTATGTTAAGACTCAGAAGGATTTGTGGCATCCGAGTGTGTGGCGAGCAAAAATGGCGGGATTCAGGGTTGACGAAACGATCTCAAATTGGGCCAAGGCCTTTGCAATGTTTACGGCAATTATTGGGGAACGTCAGCCCGAGGTTTTGACCGAATTGGCCTGCTATCAGGCACGTATAATGGATTTTTATGAAACGTATGAGGGAGATGAATGGATGGGCTATGATATGAAGTTTCGCAAAGCCAAGGAGCACGATTCATCTCTGACGTGGGATTGTCTCAACTCGATCTCTTGGCAGAAGCAGCTCCTGCCGGGCGCGACAAAGTCGTCCTCCCTTGGCGGGAATGGGTCGGGGCCGTCCCGCCACCGGCCGGCGGCGCCCTTTCGAGCGGGCCCCGCTGGTGACCACCAACCAAAGAGTGGTGGGAACGGGGGTAGAAAAGGGGTCTGTTGGAATTTTAACAGGGGCAAGTGCACTAGGCCACAAGGGACGTGTAAGTTCAGACATGAGTGTGTAAGTTGCGGAAATTCTTCTCACCCCGAGAGTTCGTGTAGAGCCAAGAATGGTGATACGGGGGTAGAGGAGGGGCCAAACAGGTCTGAGGTGGACCAAGGAGTTCCGCTACCAACCCCGTAGATATCATGGCAATGATCCCCTGGCTAAATGAATACCCTGATCATGTCTCCGCTGGGGTGTTGAGGAACGGCTTCTCGAACGGTTTCCGCATCCCGGCGGGGGATTTTCGGGGGGAATCATTGTGTAGAAACCAACTGTCGGCACAGCATAATCCAGCGGTGGTGGACAGAAAGATTGCAAAAGAGGTTGCCCTTGGCCGAGTCGCTGGGCCATATAGGCACCCGCCAGTCACTAATTTCATCTGTTCCCCGTTGGGAGTAGTCCCCAAGAGGGACCCGGGGGAGTTTAGGTTGATCCACAACTTGTCAGCTCCTAGGGGTCTTTCGGTGAACGATGCGATTGACCCGGGAGTTTGTTCCGTGCAGTACGCATCCTTCGATGATGCCGTCGCCATGTTGAATCGCCTGGGACCTGGAGCGCTGATGGCGAAGTCAGATATCGAGTCGGCGTTCCGGTTGCTCCCGGTACACCCACAGGATCAGCGTCTGTTAGGCTTTGTTTTTCAAGGACGTTACTACATGGATAGATGTATGCCAATGGGTTGCTCCATTTCTTGTGCTTATTTTGAAAAGTTCAGTTCTTTTCTGCAATGGGCGTTCACCAAGGCCATGGGCCATACCCAGGTTATGCATTACCTAGACGATTTCTTGTTCTTGGGGGCAGCCGGCGACACTCAGTGTGCGCAGGCGTTACGAGATTTTTGCACTCTCATGGAGCGATTCGGGTGCCATTGGCACCAGGTAAGACGGTTGGACCATCGACTTCACTCGAGTTTCTAGGCATTGAGCTCGATTCTGTGGAGGGATGTTTCCGTTTGCCGGTGGGGAAGGTAGCGAAGTTCAGGGCTTCCTTGGAATTGTGCATCAGCAAAGAAAAAGTAACGCTCCATCAGCTACAACAAACGGTGGGCCAGCTTAACTTTGCCCTCCGAGTGATACCAATGGCCCGCCCCTTTTCCCGCTCTATTGCACAAACCATGGTCGGTCTCAAGGAAGGACACCATCGCACGAGACTGTCTGCAGAAGTTCGCCAGGACATGCGCATATGGTTGGCATTTCTGGCGGATTTCAACGGTCGAGTGGTGTGGACCAAACCACCAGCATCCTCGGACGAGCTGGGTTTGTGGACCGACTCGGCGGGGAGCGTGGGTATTGGCGCCATCTTTGGTAATCGCTGGTCGGCGCAAACATGGCCGACGTGGTGGCACACCAGCGGTCTCACAGGTAACATTGGGTTTCTCGAGTTGTTCCCCATTTTGGTGGCTCTGATGGCATGGCCGGATGAGTTCAGAGATCGCTCTGTGGTGTTTTGGTCCGACAATATGACTGTTGTTGAATGTATAAATAGTCAGGCAGCACGCTGCAAGTGGATATTGAGATTACTGAAGGAAATTGTACTAATTTGCATGAGACTGAACGTACAATTCAGGGCGAAGCATGTGCCAGGGGTACTGAACCAGGCGGCTGATGCACTCTCTCGTTCACACATGCAGGCTTTCAGGGGTTATCTACCTTCCGCGGACCTAGCGGCGGCCCCATTTCCCGAAGCACTCTGGCTACTCGGTGCCCCGGATTACAAGACCTCGTGGCAGCAAGCCTAACCCCCAGGACATGGAAGGCATACGAAGGAGTGTTTCGTTCCTATTGTGCATTTTTGGGTCCGGCAGGGGGGGTCAATTGGGGTCAGGAGGAGTATGTCCTGAAGTTTCTTGTAGCACTATACAGTGCAGGCCGATCAGCGGCAACGGCCAATAGGCACCGGGCCGCCATTTTGTTCATGGCGCAGGCGCATGGCATCGAGGACCCCACATCGTCCTTTTTGGTAAAGAAGGCCCTTCGTGGTTGGCAACGCCTTGAGGGTCGTAGAGTAGACGAAAGGCGCCCGATTGGGTTAGAGAGGTTGTCCCTGCTGATGTCGATACTCCCCACGACATGTTCCTCCCAGTTCGAGGCAGTGCTGTTCCGGGCCGCTTTCGCATTAGCCTTCTAGAGGGAGGCCTGTGTCGGGATCACATTCTGATCAAGGGTGATTCAATGGTGGTCACAATAGCCAGGTCCAAGACCGACCAGGGTGCTATGGGAGACAGTATTGTCGTCCAGCACATGCGAGGGTCCCCCATGTGCCCGGTGAAGTGAGTTGAGGAATATTTGGCGCGAAGGGCGGATGCATGGGGGGGAAGCTTGCTGAGACACATCGACGCCACCCCACTGACAAGGTTCCAGTTCCAGCGGGTGCTAACGATGGCAATCGCAGCGGCGGGCTTGGACCCGGGCGATTTTGGGACCCATTCCTTTAGGATAGGGGCTGCTACAGAGGCTACAGCCAGGGGTCAGAGTGTTGAGAAGGTGAAACAACTGGGACGATGGTCCTCGAACTGTTATAAAAGGTATGTGCGGTTGCACATGTTGTGAAGCCAATGTCATGCACTCACGCTTCTTGTCTTTTGTTTGGTTTACAGTTTCGCGAGCATGCGATGCGGGGCGGACTGTGCAGTCGACCCGGCACCTGGGGACCAGCGGTCAGAGATCACCGGCTGAGGAAAAAGTGGTGTGGGTCGTGGGCCACTCATACGTGAGGCGGGCCGGGGACGTATTCAAAGCAGGTGACGTGATTCACGCAGCTGGGGAATACGGGTACAGGGTGACCTTCCACGGAAGGGGCGGCCTCTGTATTGACCGGTTTCAATGTTTTATTGAGGAACTGTTAGGGCGGACAAGGTCACCGCCGTCTGTAATCATAGTTCACCTGGGAGGCAATGACTTTGTGACACTCGGTCGGCGAGTACTACTCGAGCGAGTCCTATCTACTGTTAGCTGGCTGGCGAGAAGGATCCCTGGGTGCACGATAGCATGGTCCCACATGATTCCCAGGAAGGTGTGGCGGGGGGGCCTCTCTGTGGCAGCACTGAACCATTCAGTGAAGAAGGTCAATAACAAACTTGGTAGGTTGTTTCGCTCGGCGCAGTTGCACTGTATTCCACATGGATGTATTCGGGGGGATCACATGTATCTCGAGGATGGGGTCCATTTGTCCCGGGAGGGGAATGTCTTACTCATAGGAGACTTCATAGCATGGTTAAGGGGTTTGTAAAAGCATGACCTTTAGTAGGAGTTTGTGGGGGGGCCGGATAGCCGGTCAACTATCCGGCCTGTGGCGGTAAGGTCATGATCGGTGAGCAGTAATTTCAAGATACCTAGAGGGGGGGCGCCACCCATTATGGATGGGAGCGCCCGGGGGGAGGCGGCCATTGGCCCCTCAAACGGGGAGGCGACACCCACTAAGTATGGGGTCGCCTAAGGGAAGGTGGTCATAGGCCCCTTCCAGGGGAGGAGGTGGCTCGATGCCCCTCCTATGAATTTCCCGGGGCCAGGATATCCGCGACGGCGGATATGAGAAGCAGTGTGGGGGGGAGGGGTGTCCACGCTACCTTCTAGACACCTCACACGAGTCCTCGGACGACCATTAAGATGGCGTCGAGTTAAATAGAGGGCCCCCGCGAAGACAAGGGAAATTGGAGTTGGCACAGAGGTACAGTCCTCTGTGCGCCCGCCCCTCACACCGTGAGGGGGGAGTTCTGGTAGTTGGGATCTGAAACCGGTTGCGACCTTGCCGTTGGCCCGTAATGCTAGGATGTACAATTTTAATTTAGAAAAGTATGCATTGGCAGGATGTTAGACTCGGCTAGGAAAACCTTTGTACTAGAGATTTGTTAAGGTTAGCCAATCAACGTGTCTTCATCATAATGTAATAAATGAAAATTGTACATGATATGAAACTGTTATTTTAATGTTTTAATTTTGTTTCATATTTTAATAAATACGGCCGGGAGGGTAACTCCCTCCCGCCTTCCAAAAGTTCAGAACTGCGTCCGTCTTCCCATCCTTGGGGATTGTGTTGGGAGGGGGTGACAGGCATCCCGGCCATATGGAAAGGGGCGACCACTCGGGCCCCCCGAACGTATGGTCGGGGGCCCGAATCCTCCCGGGAAACCCTTTTGTGCGGGGGGCGCGTCACGGCTGGTATGCCCGAAGCGGTGTAGCCGGGGCGCGCCTTTTTCCCGCCCAAGAGGGGTTGTCCTAGACACCTACACCGTTGGCCACGCCCCGTAGGCGTACCGGAGGAGGGTACACGCCCTCCCGAAGAGGAATAAAAGGAGCAGCAATCTGAAGAGGCATCCTCTTGTTCCTGTGCTAGGAAGCTGCACCCCTCGTTGCACATGAGCCCTCGACGGAACAAGGAGCAATTTTGAACCCACCCACCAGCCCCTTATGGCAAAGTTAGTACTGCAATAGAATGTTTTGTTTTGATAAACATCTCTTTTCTCCTGGTTTAGTCGTTAATAAAAATGTCGATGTTGGTACTGCAATAAAGTGATTTGTTCATAACAATTTTCCTTCCTTGATAGAGCGGAGTATAACAGTCTAGTTGAAGGAAGTGTCGAACGTATAGGTAATAAAGGATTGCATTTAGAGGTTAAATTTTTCTTTCTTAGTAGATAAACAAACGCCGTATTTATTTTGGTCTGGCGGTAAGGTCATGATCGGTGAGCAGTAATTTCAAGATCCCTAGAGGGGGGGGCGCCACCCATTATGGATGGGAGCGCCCGGGGGGAGGCGGCCATTGGCCCCTCAAACGGGGAGGCGGCACCCACTAAGTATGGGGTCGCCTAAGGGAAGGTGGTCATAGGCCCCTTCCAGGGGAGGAGGTGGCTCGATGCCCCTCCTACGAATTTCCCGGGGCCAGGATATCCGCGACGGCGGATATGAGAAGCAGTGTGGGGGGGGAGGGGGGTCCACACTACCTTCTAGACACCTCACACGAGTCCTCGGACGACCATTAAGATGGCGTTGAGTTAAATAGAGGGCCCCCGCGAAGACAAGGGAAATTGGAGTTGGCACAGAGGTACAGTCCTCTGTGCGCCCGCCACTCACACCGTGAGGGGGGAGTTCTGGTAGTTGGGATCTGACACCGGTTGGGACCTTGCCGTTGGCCCGTAATGCTAGGATGTACAATTTTAATTTAGAAAAGTATGCATTGGCAGGATGTTAGACTCGGCTAGGAAAACCTTTGTACTAGAGATTTGTTAAGGTTAGCCAATCAACGTGTCTTCATCATAATGTAATAAATGAAAATTGTACATGATATGAAACTGTTATTTTAATGTTTTAATTTTGTTTCATATTTGAATAAATACGGCCGGGAGGGTAACTCCCTCCCGCCTTCCAAAAGTTCAGAACTGCGTCCGTCTTCCCATCCTTGGGGATTGTGTTGGGAGGGGGTGACAGGCATCCCGGCCATACTCATGCGTGGCCACCAGTATCTCTGTTTTAATAACGATACTGTGGCGGAAACACCTGCATGTGCAGAGGGGAGCCCTTCGTGTGCCGCTAAGATGAGTCCTAACCTATGTTCCATGTTTGGAATTGCCCTATCCCCCACTCCAGGGATTACAGCAAAAGGAATATTGTTTGCATCAGTTTTGTATGAGTACTTTACTGGAAAGCCTTTCGGGAGTGTCTTACCACTGTCTTTTACTGAAGTACTGACAGCTAGTAATATATCGATGTCTATTTTTGTTTTTGACCGGGTGATTGCAGCTACGGAAGCCGTTTGCACAGCTGCCTTCGCGGCTTCATCAGCCAATGAAATCCCTGCAATGTGAACGCCAGCACGCTGATGACTCACTGTATGTATCACGTGAGTCTTTTGTAGTTCTTTCTGCAAAAGAACTACTTGTTCCCAAAGCATTTTATGTCTGATTGTGCCACCTTTTGCATCTTTGAAACCATTTTGAACCCAGTTCTGCAAGTAATCATTGTAGGACTGGACGCAGTAATATGAATCGCACACTATTAGTGTGGGGAATTCGCGATCAGTATTTTCAAGCGCCATTTTAAAAGCCTGTAGTTCAGCTCGCTGAGCTGTACAATCTCCGAGTGATTGAGTTTTAGTGACCAATGGTCCAAATTTTCCTTCTTGCCATCGACCTTTAACAATCGCGCACGCAGCACTATATGCTTGTTTACCCCCAACTGCGGGCTGTGCTGAACCGTCTGTATATATTATACAGCCGTAATGTTCCAGAGGCAGAATCTCAGTCGGCAGAGGACATTCGTATTCGTATTGGAGAAATTCTTGCGTTTTTAGGTTAGGATCAAATTCGTATACTACGTCTGGTGCAGCAAGAGAATTAACCCATTGTATACATCTCGGATGTAACGCTTTAGCATTTGGAATGCTTGCTCTTGTTACTGCTTCTAAAGCAGGTACTGGTGTAACAATTATTATACGTTTACCTTGTGCGAGGGCTCTTTCTTTTGCTACAGCAATTTGTACCGCAGTTAGAATTTTTTCAGTAGAACTGAATTTTATTACAGCTTGTGTGTACAAGTGTGATTTGTAAGCTATTAGTACTGTTTCTCCCTCATTAGAGGTCAGGTATGTGAATCCGCATCTTCCTGGGATGACTCGGATTACAAGGTTGCATTCCTTTTGCGCGTGTTTGCAGTTTAGTTTTAGTTAACATGTCTGTTTGTAATGATCGTAAAATTTCTGTGTGTTTCTGAGTCCAATTAATTGGTTTGAAATCAGGTTTTATTAATTTGTAGAGTGGTTTAACCCTCTCTGCATAATTTAGAATGTAAGTTCTTCCGAAGTTCAGGAAACCTAGAATTGATTGTAAGTTTTTCAGCGTTTTTGGAGCAAGGAGTACTGCACATTTCTCTAAGAAGTTGTCAGCAAGGCTTTTGCCTTCACTTGATAATTCATAGCCTAAATATAGGACAGTCTGATGGGCAATTCGTGACTTTTTAAAGTTAAATTTGTACCCTTCAGATGCGAACCCAAGTATGATGGTGTTCACTCTTTTCAAGTGTGTTTCCAGGTCATTGTCTGTAAGATAGATGTCATCGACATAAGATAATGCCCCTGGCTGAAAATAATCCAGGCTATTCCTGAATCCCTGTGGGAGTCGACAAAATTGCTTTTGGACCCCCATGCTGGAGAAAGCGGTCAAATACCTGCTTTCTGGTGGAATGTTTTGACAGAAACAAACATTTGAAATATCTAATGTCGTTTTATATTTTTTGTGCACGATATTATTCATTAGTGCTGCACTGTGTGAGTTTTGTACTGCAAATGTTTTGCAACAAGAGTTTAGGTGTCTGTAGTCCAAAACTAGACGGTATGAATCATCTGGCTTGGAGACAGGAAACAAAGGATTGTTCATTTGTGAGGTGCATGTTTCAATCACCTCCTGGTACTCAAGTTGATCTAAGATCTCCCTGACTTGTTGTTTAGCTTCTTGCTTAACAGGATACTGCCTCTGTGCAGTAGGTTGATTTTTTAACTGGAATTTATGGTGAGGAGAATCCTCATCCCTTCCTACATTATTTTTATATAATGCAGGGGCTTGGGCTACTGCCCATTTTCTTGTATATGTGTATTTTTTATGAACTGGAATGTGATTTGAGAAGGCAGGCATAATCATTTCTTCGCCATGTGGGCACTCCCTAACACACTCTGGTGGCCAGTCTTTCTCTGCTAGAAGGATATCATAGCCTTTAGATAGTTTTTCCCAGAAGAGACCTCTTATTTTCTTAGTTTTGTCCACCTCTATACGTAATGTTATTTCATATAATTTGTGGGGTACGCTAACTCTGGTGTCTGCAGTTTCCGCTTGAATGTATTCATTTGTGTCCACTGTCTCCAGAAGATTCATCAGGATCTTGCGAGCTATGGTCACTTCTGCTGCGCTGTCTAGCATTGTTTGGGCCCACTCTCCGTTCTTGAGTTGTGTCCTCAGGATCCTCGGCACGTTTTACTTTAATACTGGATACCTTCTTCTTGGTAAATTGTAATTTTTTACTTTGATGAGCAGGTTCTTTGTCTTTGGACTTGACGCGCTCTTCTTTATGTTCTGACCGTCCTCTTCTTTCCGATTTCTGTGAGGAAGTCTGAAAAGATCGAGAGGGACGCGTATCAATATCTTGATATCTGTCAGGTTTTCTCAAATTATCCCTATTTTTAAGGTTATATCTTTTTTCAGAGGGCTCCCGTTGTGGAGACTTGCCCCCCCTTTCTGGAGATCTATCTCTTCGTTGTGGAAACCTTCCTCTGGTCTGTAAATGTTTTTCTCTGGGAGAGGTTTGCTTATTACCCTCCCACTTCTTCTTTTGAGAATTGAGATTATTTTTAATGAAAGTTTTTTCAGGATTTTCAGTTAGTTGTGGTTTTAGTGGTTTCCCACCTAAACTGTCTCTACCTAACTCTTCATAGGATTTTTCAATTATTCTGGCAAGTTCAAAAGGTTGGTCTGCTATATCTGTTTCTTTTAATTTCTGGCTTATTGCCACGGATGCTGCTTCTCCTTTTATGTTGGCTAGTAGTATAGCCGAGACTTGCTTAAAGTCTTTCAGTAATTTCATACCTGGATTTAAAGCAGGCTCTGGACCGTATTCATTTTGAATCTGTCTTAGTACATCTGGTATAACCGCCATAGACAGAACACCATGTGTTTTTGTGTAGATTGAAGCAAAGACTGTTCCCCAAGTGTCACAGTCCTCCACATGTGGTGCAATCCCCATTGGTAGGCAGATGGTCAGAATTCTGTGTGTTTCATGAGGGGTAGTATCAGGAAATACTGCCTCTATTTGAGTAATTTTTTGAGCTAACCAGAAGGAAATTTGTTCCCGTTTTGCAAGTAATTTACCAATGACTGATTATATGGTCTGTGGTGTAATTTTATTAGTGTTCCCCTGGTGAGGGGTGTGCTGTGGAATTTTTATTGCTGGTTGGACTGTTAAAGTCCGCATGACATATTGTACCAATTGTCTATGTATTCTAATTAGTTGTTTTAGCTGAACTAAACGTTTTCCGCTAGACAGTTTTTCAATGTCAGGATGTGGTGTATAGCTGGCTAGAACCGGCCATGTGGCTCCTGGTCTACCTAGTGGACTGAGCCTGGTAACGTGATTTTGATGTTTTAGGGTGCCTTTAAACCAGAGCTCATGCTCTTGGTAAGTTAGTGGAATTTCAACTTCCTCGAAAGGGGTGTATTCCTCTGGAGGTTCCCTTGCTTTGTAGTAGTGGAACTCGTGTGTTACAACATTTGCTGCTGGAAAAGTTATCCATGAATAGAATACCTCTGTCTGCCAATATTCATGTGCCTCGACAACAAATATGACTGTACGACCTCTTGATGATGCTCCATTTTCTATAAGTTTTATAGTTAAGGTTTTCCTTACATTTACGGGATGAGTATTGCATCCGGGTCATCTTGTAGGAAACTTGTGTCTTCCGTCAAGAGTTGATCTCCTAGTCTAGCTATCTCCCTTTCGTCTTCACTCTCTGACATTTTGCTGACAGAAAGTTTGCAGAGCAAGTTTCAAGGAAACAAAGATTAGGTGCACAATATTTTGGAACACTGTATCCTTCAACGTTGACTAAACCAAAAACAAATACATTGGAATCTCTTCCTACTCGGTTTTGGTGGATATTAACCTTTTTACCCACTCCAGACGTCTATCGTAGTTTTTACGGGAAAAGGGGTCTGTGTGAAAAGCACGACTGAGTTACTCTAGTATCTAGCATTAAATTATCGCCTTACCAAACGTTGGGCGCCATGTAGTGTATTTCCTATATTCCCAATAGGCTCTGCGCATTGGAATAACATAAACGATAGTTTAGATGTAGGACTAAGGTCGACTAGGTCTCTATTGAATATGTTAGACTTAATTGTGTGTGCCAGGTAGCTCAGAGGTCACTAGAAACTTTCTCGAGTAAACAAGAAGGTGTTTAGCTTTCCTGAATAGACAAGAAGGGATTAGCTTCTGACAACCACATAAACATGACAACTTTACTCCCTCCAGAACAAGGAGTATATCTCCAGAGTCACGGAAACAATAGATAGCTATTTTACTCAGTCAATCGTGCATGCTTCGTTTCACCAGAGATGCAGAGAAATAGAGAGACGGGCGTTTTCAATAAAAGGGTTATTTATTGAGCAGTCTTCTTTCTCATGCAAGCGAAATGAATTGCCACAATTGCAATACTTGTCATAAAGTAAAGTGCGTACAGTAAAAGGAGTATTATGAAATAATACTGTAAAAGCATTTATATGGTTTCTAAGCCATAAGATACTTAAAATGGATAAAATACATACAATGATAAAATAATGACTAAACGTACTCAACTGGTGTTTCTAAGATACACCTACCCCAGTGTACCTAACCTAAGCCTAGTACAGGGAAGGAGTAGATGAGTTACAGATTTTGACAAGAATCTGAATCAAGAATTCTTTATGGGTCTAATCAGCTCCGTACCTTGGGTATAGAATGAAGGAGGTCTTGTGTCTCTCTCTCTCAGGACTCGATCTCCCAGCAACCCGCGAGGGTGTCAGGGAAACACTGGAGCTGGATTTCTCGGCAGGAGAAAAGACAGCATCTCTCTCAGTGCGTCAGCAGGGAGGGTCGGCTTCCTTCGGCACTCGCATCAGCAGGGTGCCGGGCAAGTAGATAGCCGATCTGCTCCAAACCACCTGTGTGTTGCTTAAGGCAGATGTTGGTATATTTATACCTGGAAGGTGCCGAGTGTGACATAATGTTGGACATAAGACGTCACTAAGAACTGGCAGTTCTTTCAGGACTCCAGGAGTTCTAGGACAAATCAAAACAGAAGCAGGGGGAATTCTCGGGCTGCTGGAGGCTTGGTTTGTTTAAGAAAGCGTTGTGCTTTCTAGGAGTCTTTGGGAGTAGCCTTGCCGTATTTGGACTGCATTGGCTATGACTTAATATGGATATGATTCTTATGCCTTTATAAGGATATGATTTGTTGTAACCACATAAGGGCATACGTCGGGAATGTCTTAATTAAGGTCCTAGATACATTCACAACAGATGTTGCCATTTTTGTAGATGAAAATGACAACTGCGCCTCTGAAGCTTTTTGAAAATGATACAGAGAAATGAGTGCCTTATGAGGTTCCGATAGATTTGGAGACATATAACTTATTTATAAGGAGGTTTTCCATATTGTGGGACGGCTTGCAAAGAAAATCAGACCCATTTTGTGTATGCCTTCTTTAGCGCTATAATATAAGTCCTTAACCCCTTCACTGCGGCGGAAATTCCGCCGCAGTGCTAGGGGGTGAGGGGGTCGCACGGCTCACCTGCACTTGTGACGGAACCGCTCCATCACGCGCCTCGGGTGAGCTGTGCTAGTGACGGAACGGTTCCGTCACGAACGCGTCCGCTCATTAGAACGTGCCGCGCAGGCGCGAAATCAGCGCTGCGCAGGCGCGTCGAGCTGGGCCGTGACCGAACCGTTCCGTCACTAGCACAGCTCACCCGAGGCGTGTGACGGAACGGTTCTGTCATAAGCGCCGAAGATTAAAGAAGGTTTCTAGAAGGTTTGTGTTTGAAATTCTTTGCTGCTGCTTTAGACAGATTTTTTGGGTAGATGATTTTGAATTAGTTGGTGCCACTTAGTTGTACTCTTTTGTTGGGAATACTTTCCTGGATTTCTTTATGGGCGATCTGGAGTCGGGGTGGGCTGAAGCTTGTGGTGTGTGGAATGTGTACTGAGGTGTCCCTTTATGGGAGTGTTCATTTGGATTAGGAGTGATTTGGTTACTTGCTTGTTGTGTATGCTGCGCTATGTGCTCTTGTTTTTAAAGTTATGTGTCATCTAGCTCTGTGCTGCCTTCAGAGGTTGGTGGAAGAATAGCAGAGCAGTTTGGACAAAATATTGAGTAAAAAAATATCAGGAGGCAGAAATATCAGACATTACATATCTTAGCACACAAATATCGTAATGCACAAATATCATTGACAAGAATATCATTTGTTAAGGTAAATAATATCATTTTAAATAACACTGATGTTTTTAATATCGTTTCCAGTAATACACATTAGTTAAATATATTGTTTGTTAATTAGTTTAATGTGCTTTAGTTGATATATTAATTTATGTTTTACTATTGTTTCCATAACTGTTTTTATTTTAAAACAAATATACAATGTCATTTTAAGTGATTTAAAATGTGTTATTTAATTTTTTATAAGTAATTAATAGTGTTGTAGAAGGCTGTTGGGTTTGCAGCTGGATAGGGTGGGAAGGTAGTTAGGTAATTAATTATGAATCATTTAATAAATCTATTTAATAAATCTATTTAATTATATAATTGATATTTATGATGTCAATTATGTAATACAGATTTCTTTTTGTTATGTGTTATTTGTGAGTTGTTCGTTTTGTAAGGGTATATGGTGGGAGGTAAATTAAGTAATGATTAATCAACAACTCGTTAATATGTTATTTAAGTATTTAATTGATTTTCAATTGTGTAATTTATGGAATATTTATTTATTTATTTAACTTAAATTTTATTTGCGGGCTGCTAAGTTTGTAGGGGCCTAGGATGGGAAGTTAATTCAGTGATAATTAACAATGTATTATTAATTGTAACCTATTTAATACATTTTTAATTGTGTAAAATATGGAATACTGATTTATTTTACTTATATTTTAGTTGCGGGATGGTGGGTTCGCAGGGGTAGCGGGTGGGAAGTTAATTAAGAAATAATTAATTATTAGCTATTAATTATTTTTGGTAAATTAATTATTTAATTGAATGTTAAATATGTAAATTTGGAATACTTATTTATTTGAATTATATTTTAGCTGAGGACTAGAGCGGGAAGTTAATTGAGTAATAATAATTTTACAATTAATTATTATTTGCTAATTATTTAATCAATTTTAAATTATGGAATAATTTTCTTAGATATATTTTAGGTGCAGGCTGCTTGGTTTTTAGCAGTAGGGAAGGAACTTAATTAATATATGAATAACAATTATTTATCACTTGATCATTATTTTATTGAATAGTTATCATGTAAATTGATTGTTTCGAATTTGTTATAACATACATAAATACATACATAAATATATATACATAAATATATTTCATGTCAATTAATAATTTTTATAGAGTTGAATATTTCTTCTACATTCATTAGGTCCCTTATATATGTCATGTGTGTGAAGTGAAGTACTTTCAGTACACTTGCTTAGACTCTAGTAGGACTAGTGAAATGAACCTCTTTGCAGTTCAACACTTTCCCTACTGTTGCACTCTTTGGAGTGGGAATAGTAAATTTAACTCCAAAAAACACACACAGGTAGTAGTGTTCCCTCACAGGGGAATATCCGCACATTCACTGAGCACAATATAATCCATTACTATTAAGCGTGAAAAGTCGAATTATTAAGCTTTAATATAGCAACCGGGTGCTAGATCAGCCCCAAACACCTACTACCTAAAGGTGTTGTCAGCACAAACAAAGGTGCAACCAACTAAACAAAAAACAGAGGCTCTTTCAGCACACCATTGGATCAAATGTTAAACAAACCGGTCTAATCTGTTAGACCCTTAGATATGTACCACTCCACTAGGAACGAGAAAAATACAACAATGTTCATCAAAAAACAGTATTATTCAAAAAACAGAGATCCAGAAGGGTCATTATTCATGCTATTTAGCAGTCTTTATTCGTGTTGTGTCAAATTTGTAATTCCCAGCACACGATTAGCCGACACGTGTTTCGTCTTTGCTTAGAATTTTTCAAGGCATAAATGTAGTATTCACAAAACAAACAGGTCTGGAAAGGCACAGTCCATTCTTGTGCTCTAGTATATAAACCAGAAACCCAGTCCGGATATCCAGTAAACAGCTCAGCTCAAAGTTGTCACTTTGCGAGAAATACTGGCATCCAACACCATAATTGAAAAATCGGCTGTGTTTCAGAGCTGTATGCAGGGCAATAATTCGGACAATACACTCAATCATCATAGTGCCTCTTATATGTGTCTAAAGACCCTTTACACTTCACCATCAAGTATCAAACTGGCACAGTACTATAAAACCATTGCAGGACCGTCCTTATAGCACCTCCCGAAATCTGAGCTGCAGTCTTATAAATACCTATACCGTCCCCAGATGTCCCTGTGTCAACAGCTACACGAAAATGCCGTAAGAAGATCCGTATCAGTAATCCTGGCAGCACGGAAAGGGTGACACTTAGTCAGCGCCCCTTGTGGTACAACCCTGACAAGTTGCATCCTCCCAAGCTTCAGTGTAACCGCCGAACTGTCTCTCTCTTTAGTAATGACTGCTGGGGACGGTAAACAGCATGTATAATGACCCTTCTGGATCTCTGTTTTTTGAATAATACTGTTTTTTGATGAACATTGTTGTATCTTTCTCGTTTTTAGTGGAGTGGTACATACCTAAGGGTCTAATAGATTAGACCGGTTTGATTAACATTTGATCCAATGGTGTGCTGAAAGAGCCTTTGTTTTTTGTTTAGTAAATTTAACTCCTACGACGTCCAAAATATTCCCTACTATTTGGAGTAGGAATAGTAAATGTAACCCCTTCAATGTCCAACTCTTTACCTACTTTTTCACATATTGGAGTGGGTATATTACATTTATCACTCCAAAGTCCAACATTTTCCCTACTGTTGCGATGTTTAGATTGGGAATAGTAAGTTTAAGGATGATTGACTGAGTGCTGAAACTTTTCAACCACTCTCCCCGCGTCAAGAGATCTGGGTTTAATCCACTGTTCTTTTGCTCACTATGTCACCCCAGTTTGGACCCAGCCATATGCAAATCAGTATTGACCCTGCTCCTTAAGGGAACAGTCCACGTCGAACTGCCAGGCCAGGTCCTCCCTGGACCTGGCCTGGCAGGTTGGTCTGGACTGTTCCCATGGGGAGCTGAGTCAAGACTGATTTGCTTATAACTGGGTTTAAACTGTAATGGCATGGGGAGCACAAAAACAATGGATTTAGGCTCAGACTTCTGTAATGGGGTGAAAGTTTGACATTGTTCAACATTCTATCCATCAATTGTTCTTTTTGAACAGTGGTGGCCGGCATGGATCGGGGGTGGTGAGGCAGCGGGGGTGTAAGGGGATAAATATAATAATGAAAAACACTTACCCTACTGCTGAATCTCTCATCCGTCTCTCCTCCTCTGCACAGCCAGAACAGGAAGCACATCCAGGCTCCTGTAAGCCAATCACAATGATGTAATGGAGCGTTGTGATTGGTCTGAGCACCGTGGTTTGGTGACAAGCCAGGGAATGGGAGCCTGGGCATGTTCTCCACCAAGGTTGTAATGCAGCCTGTGTGGAGAACATGGAAAGAGCGCATGAATGTTTGGCAGGGCCGAGCGGGCCGGCCAAACATTCATGCACACTTTCAAAGTGTGCCCACCACTCCTCCCCTGGCTCCTGTCTTCAGAGCTTACCCACCCCACCCTGCAAAGCTGCTGCAGCAGGACAAAATAAAATGATAACCTTGAGTTACTATTATTTTATTTTTCCTTCATTTTACTCCTGTAGAGCAGTGGGGTGACGCTGTGGGCTGCTACTGTTTTTGAATAGTAAGTTTAACCCATCCAATCTCCAACACCTTCCCTACTGTTGCGCAGACTGGAGTGGGAATAGTAAATGTTACCCCTCTGAAAGTCTAACACTTTCTGTACTGTTAAGCTATTTGGAGTGGTAATAGAAAATGTTACCCTCCGAAATCCGACGCTTTCCCTGCTGTTGCACATACTGGAGTGACAACAGTAAATTTTACCCCTCCAAAGTTCAACCTTTTCCCTACTGTTGCACTGACTGGCGTAGGAACAGTAAATCTAACTCGTCCAAAGTCCAGAATTTTCCCTACTGTTGCATAAACTAAACTGGGAATAGTATATTTAATAGTGTTAGATTTAGTTTTAATAATTTTAGTTATATACAGTTTTAATGGCATTCCTTTTTTTATATGTTATATTATTTCTACTTATTTTTAAATGTATTTAAATGCTTATTTTATTTTTAGTAAATGTGTTTTTTGGGTTTTAGATTTGTAATATTTAATTTCTTATCTACGTTAATTAATATATTTTTTCTTATTGAATTGTTTCAAATTTTCATTGTTTTATTATGTATGTATTATATATATATATATATATATATATATATATATATATATATATATATATATATATATATATATATATATATATATATATATATATATATATATATATATATATATATATATATATAACCTACTGGCGGTCGCCAGTAGGTAGTTATAGTTAGGACCTATTTTCCATAGGAAATCCACAACATTCTATTATGAATAACTTTGGCGCCGGTGGAGGAATCTTCGTGAATTTCTCTAAGAAAATGGCCTGCTTGGTTCCGCTCCTTCCTTGAAAGTTTGGGGGTGATTCGTCAAGTGGGGGCCGAGGGAAAAGGGGGGTCCCAAAACATGTTTTCCCCATGCAATTTTCCATAGGGACCTTTAGCCAGGGCTACAGCCCGAACGGCTGAACGGAATTACACAAAATTTGGCAGAGAGGTAGAGTTCTGTTCGCAGATTGTGCTTTTTATTAAATGGTGTAAATCCGTTCAGTAGTTTCTGAGAAAATTGCAAGTAAAATCATAGCGATATCTAGAGACGGAGTTCAGTACGAGTACTGAAATCTGTTCAATTACGAGCGTGAGCTGCATGCTGATTGGCTGTGAACTGTCTGTCAACACTCGAAACCAGGAAGTGTTGACGGCCACCTTGTGCCTCGCTAGAACTGAGTCACAAGAAAACAGTAAAACAAAGTTGAGAAATAAGGGAAGGGGGTAGGGTAGAGACATTCTGACCCTCTAGGCTTGCTCAGGGGGTCGTACATGGATGTTTAGGCTCTATTTTTTATTTTTATTTTTTAAGAAAAATCGCGGCTTATGCGTATGGAAATTCGTACAATTACGAGCTGGAGCTGCATGCTGATTGGCTGTCAATACTCCAAACCAGGAAGTGTTGGCAGCCATGTTGTTTGTCGGGAGAGCAGAGTCACAAGAAAACAGTAAAACAAAGTTGAGAAATAAGGAAACGGGGCAGGGTAGAAACATTCTGAGCCTATAGTCTTGGTCAGGGGGTTGTACATGGATCTTTAGGCTCAATTTTTATTTTTTTAAAAAGAAGAAATGGGCGGGGTACTCGTGCAGTACTTGTACGCGGTGGAAAAGGTGAAAAAAAAGTAGAAGTCCGTTTTATTCATTAGGTCCCAGGGGGGCAGATTACGGGGGGCAATTTTACTGCATAATGGGGGCTGGAGCACTGGGGAACGGCACTCCTCTGGTTTTATTTTGAAGTATGCGGGGGGTTACGGTCCTACTCCCCGCAGTCTAAGTTAGCGGCACCCCTCGGGTCTTTTTAAAAAAATATATATATGTTTTGAGCTCTCTCTCTCTCTCTCCCCCCCGTACACGTCGCGGGGAATGCCAAATTTCTGGGGCAGTGATATGTAAAATGACCTTCCAGCTCCGGGTACCTGCATTGTCTGGAGTTTTTTATTAATGTTGGGAGGGTGGGCTTGATAATACGTCCTTGTAAATTTCCATAGAAGCCTATGTTCTGGTGTTAACATGGGCTTCTATGGGAAATAACAAGGCGGTATTATGAAGCTCATTATCGCCGTTTTATCAGCAGTTTCCTGCCAATAAAACGGCGATAATTTTAACACCGGTCCTTGATAATATGCACCTAAGTTTACTGGTCAAAAAAAGAGCAATGGGCCATATTATCAACAAAAGGCGATACATTATCTTCACTTTTATTGGCAGGAAACTGCTGATAAAGCGGCGATAATGGGCTTGATAATATGCCCTTGTGAATAACCATAGCAGCCCAGGTTAACATCAGAACTTGGGTTGCTATGGGAATTTACAAGGGCCTATGGTTTTTTATTAATGTTGGGAGGGTGGGTTTGATAATATGTCCTTGTTAATTGCCATAGAAGCCTATGTTCTGGTGTTAATATTGGCTTCTATGGGAAATAACAAGGCCGTATTATCATGGTCATTATCTCTGTTTTATCGGCAGTTTCATGCCAATAAAATGGCGATAATTGTAACACCGGTCTTTGATAATATGCACCTAAGTTTACTGGTCAAAAAAAGAGCAATGAGCCATATTATCAACAAAAGGCGATAAATTATCGTCACTTTTATCGGCAGTAAACTGCCGATAAAGCGGTGATAATGGGCTTGATAATATGCCCTTTTGAATAACCATAGGAGCCCAGGTTAACACTAGAACCTGGGCTGCTATGGGAAGTTACAAGGGCCTATTATCAAGCACATTATCGCCGCTTTATCTGCAGTTTCCTGTCAATAAAAGCGGCGATAATGTATTGCCTTTTGTTGATAATATGCTCCTTCATTTCTATGATAGTATGTAAAGCTTTCCTTTTCTTTTGGTGTAGCAGTTGTACTCTCTTCGCATGCTCAGCGTCGTTTTGAAGCCCACGTTTTCTTTTTCTTCAAGTTCAACAAGCAAACCTTTCTTTATATCAGTTAGTAAATCTTTTGCTTTCTTTTCCCGGTTCGTGTGTGTCATCCACTGCTGTACTTTTGTACAGTATTAATAGTCATATTTTTTATATATTTATTTGAAAGGTAGTGCCGAGGCGCCAAACGTTGATTACGTACTCCGTCCATCGCCATTTTAGTAGTTTCTCACCGTTGTTTTTATTATTTCTGTTAGTTAGAACTCAGTAGTTTTCAATCCTAGTCTTGAATATCTTACTATAATATTTCAACATTATTTTTATTGTGGGCCTTCATACCCCTCCCCCACAAAATAAAAGAAGTATGTAGTTTTTTTTTAATTAACTTTTATTAAACAATAAATATAAACGAAACTCAATTATAACTATATTAGAACTGGAAAAATAACTTAAACAATGTTATAAACAAATTGTGAATGGATTCCAAAAGGTGTCCGATTGGTAATCTGCAAAAGAAAAAAAGAAAATTAGAGTTTAGAATTATGTAGATGTGAGTAAATGAGCTAAAGCGTTACAAGTCATATTATCGTGAACGGCAATAAAATTATCGCTGTTTCAGCGGCAGGAAACTGCAGCTAAAGCGGCGATAATGGGCTTGATAATATGCTGTTGTGAATTCCCATAGCAGTCCAGGTTCAGGTGTTAACCTGGGCTACTATGGGAATTCACAGGGGCATATTATCAAGCCCATTATCGCCGCTTTAGCAGCAGTTTCCTGCCGCTGAAACGGCAATAATTTTATCGCCGTTCTTGATACTATGCCCCTACAAGTTTTGGTAACTCTATGGTTTTACGTGCGCAGTGTGACTCGTACATTCCAGTTCTGTTATAGTGCCGGTTTCAAGTGGTGTCTATATGGAAGTGCCTACTGCGGTACTGACGCCCGTTATGGCGACTTATTTCTAATGCATTCCTATGAAGGTTTTGTAGATCTAGGCCTCTGTGTTTACTGTTGTATAAACCTTGCGGGTAAACATTTCAAGTAGTTGGTGTCACAACTTATTCTGAACAATTCTTCTACACGTCTACACGTGCAAGACAGCAGTGTCTAAGTTTAAGAGAGAAAGAGAAATGATGTCACAAAGAGTAAGAGAGTGAAAAAGAGAGAAAACAACATTAAAACGGTGTTGCAGAGTCTGGAGTTGAGATTTTTTTCTTGAAAAGTCAGATGTAGATTTACTAGCTCCTTGCATCACTTTACCCATGTTAAAAGTGACTCAAAAGTGGCGTAATAAGGCTGTGGATCTGTTTGTCAGACTGCTGTAACCTATCTGTTGTCACTGCTCGGAGGTAATTTTAGATTTTACAGAGAAGGTGCTGTACACTACAGACTCTGGGTCATAATATCAAGCCTGGGCGACAAAATTATCGCCACTTTATCAGCAGGAAAGTGTCGCTAAAGTGGCGACAATGGGTTTGATAATATGCTCTATGGAATTCCAATCGAAGCTCATGTTAGATGTCCTTCACATCTAACATGAGCTTCGATTGGAATTCAATAGAGCATATCATCAAACCTATTATGGCCACTTTAGCGGCAGTTTGCTGCCGATAAAGTGGCGATAATTTTGTTGCCAAGGCTTGATAATATGGCCCTCTCTCGTTTCACAAATAAAGCTAACACTACAGTTTTACGAGTGCAGTGTACCTGGTACATTTTACTTGTTATAGTGCCGCCTTCAAGTGGTGTCTATATGAAAGTGCCTACTGCGTTACTAACGCCCGTTATGCCGAATTATTTCTAATGCATTCCTATGAAGGATTTGTAGATCTAGGCCTCTGTGCTTACCGTTGTATAAACCTTGCGGCCAAACACATACGGAAGTAGAATTCACAACTTCACTTCAACAATTCTTCTACAAGTCCAAGCAGACAGCAGTGTCTAAGTTTAAGAGAGAAAGAGAAATGATGTCACAGAGAGTGGGTGAGAGAGAAAACATTAAAACTGTATCGCAGAGTCTGGAGTTGAGATTTTTTCTTGAAAAGTCAGACGTAGATTTACTAGCTACTTGCGTCACTTTACCCATGTTAAAAGTGACTCAAAAGTGACGTAATAAGGTTGTGGATCTGTTTGTCAGACTGTTGTAAGCTATCTGTTGTCACTGCTCAGAGGTAATTATAGATTTTAGAGAGAAGCTGCTGTAAACTACGCACTCTGGCCATAATATCAAGCCTGGGTGACAAAATTATCGCCACTTTATCAGCAGGAAAGTGTCGCTAAAGTGGTGATAATGGGTTTGATAATATACTCTATTGAATTCCAATCGAAGCTCATGTTAGATGTCCTTCCCATCTAACATGAGCTTCGATTGGAATTCAATAGAGCATATTATCAAACCTATTATGGCCACTTTAGCTGCAGTTTGCTGCTGATAACGTGGCGATAATTTTGTCCCCAAGGCTTGATAATATAGCCCTCTCTCGTTTCACAAATAAAGCTAACACTACAGTTTTTCGAGTGCAGTGTACCTGGCACATTTTACTTGTTATAGTGCCACGTTCAAGTGGTGTCTATATGGGAGTGCCTACTGCGTTACTAACGCCCGTTATGCCGAATTATTTCTAATGCATTCCTTTGAAGGATTTGTAGAACTAGGCCTCTGTGCTAACCGTTGTATAAACCTTGAGGCCAAAAACTTAAGGTAGTAGACTTCACAACTTCACTTCAAAAATTCTTCTACACGTCCAAGCAGACAGCAGTCTCTAAGTTTAAGAGAGAAAGAGAAATTATGTCACAGAGAGTGAGAGAGAGAGAAAAAATTAAAAATTGTGTCGCAGAGTCTGGAGTTGAGATTTTATCTTGCCAAGTCAGACATAGATTTACTAGCTCCTTGCATCACTTTACCCATGTTAAAAGTGACTCAAAAGTGGCGTAATAAGGTTGTGGATCTGTTTGTCAGACTGTTGTAAGCTATCTGTTGTCACTGCTCGGAGGTAATTATAGATTTTAGAGAGGAGCTGCTGTACACTACGCACTCTGGGCCATAATATCAAGCCTGGGTGACAAAATTATCGCCACTTTATCGGCAGGAGAGTGTCGGTAAAGTGGCGATAATGGGTTTGATAATATGCTCTATGGAATTCCAATTGAAGCTCATGTCTGATGTCCTTCACATGTAACATGAGCTTCGATTGGAATTCCATAGAGCATATTATCAAATCCATTATCACCACTTTAGCGGCACTTTCCTGCCGATAAAGTGGCGATAATCTTGTCGCCCAGGCTTGATAATATGGCCCTCTCACGTTTCACAAATAAAGCTAACACTACAGTTTTACGAGTGCAGTGTACCTGGTATATTTCAGTTGTTATAGTGCCGCGTTCAAGTGGTGTCTATATGGAAGTGCCTACTGCGTTACTGACGCCCGTTATGGCGACTTATTTCTAATGCATTGCTATGAAGGCTTTGTAGATCTAGGCTACTGTGCTTACCTTGTATAAAGAGTGTGGCCACCGGAGTTAACCATTCGACTTGAACTCTGCTTCTATACGTCAAAGTATATTCAATAAGTGCAGAGAATTCCATTGCTGTTGCTCGATAGGCCGTGGTTGCTTCTGAACGATGTTTGGTGATGGAAACAAAGGGACATTTTGATTAGTCATCGTAAACTGAGTTGCGTAACGACTATCAAAAGTGAATTTTAATGTGGGTTCCTAATATTCCGTAGTTAAGACTGTTGCAGCTCCAGCAAACAAAGGAAGATGAATAAGTTACAAAGTCCCGCGCACACAGATTCAGTATAAACAAGTAGAGTGCTACTATATGTAATTCACAGAGACAAATGTCCAACGTTGGTTCCTTGAGCTTTGATGTATATCTCCATTTATTAGATCATCACACCAATGGTAATTAACAGCCATCCGACACGTGTTTCGTTATAGGTCTGTACAATAACAGATTCTATAACTCTTCAGGGCTGGAAAAATACAGAAAATGGATGACCTGTAATACGTATGCTACAAAAGTAGTTTGTAATCAATGTGCCAAAGTGCAAGATAGATGTGACATTCTCTTCGTTTCAAAGATTCACCTAGTCATAAGGAACCCATAAGTGATTTTAAAAGAAAATTTTCCTATTCCGTCGTGATAACTTCGAAATAAAGGCAAATTATTCATAGTGACTAAGCAAGAATATCAACAGAATTATCAACAGTAATTATTCATACATGAGCAAGGTCCGAATGTATTGAGACTTATACTAAGGAATGTTACATGTGAACAATGGCGTGATAAATCAACCGCAAGCAACCCCATCAGTCCAGTGCTTAATATAAAATATATTCAAGGGCTACCTCAATGGCTGGATCTTTATCTGTTAGGGCTGATTGTACAAAGGAAAGTAAGAAGGGGAAAGAGAAAAACAGAGAGAGCAAAGATTAAGTTGGTGTTGGTATATAAAAATGAGGGATAACCCCAAACGAAAGGGGGCAAAGCATCATATAAAAGGAATCTTACCCCTAGTCCGGTGATAATTCCAACCCGGCAGGGTGACCTATTAGTAAGAAGATGACAATGTATTGATTCTATAAAAATAATTCAGTATTCCACATTAGGAATTGAATAAGTCCGACTCAACTGGTATAAGTAAACAAGTCAACTAGACGCTAAAACCTTATCAGTTACACGTACAATGTGAAAAATGCCCAATTCTGTATAATCTGCGATATATTAAGAAGACCATAATGGCTCACGACCAATAGATTCATAGAGAACTTAGTGCTCATAAACCACCTTGGTGAGTTCAACAACAAATGTATCTAACCTGAAATAACCTTATGATTTACTACATCTGCTGTATTTTATCAATTATAGCAGGCTTAAAATTGAGAAATCTCAGGCTGATTGATTAATCTATACTTTCCGCTTTCCTAGCGACGAGATAGTCTTTTTTCTAATATTCCTAACTACAACGTAGGTTTGCATTCTAGCCTTTTCAACTCGCGGAGGCTATTTTTACCTTCCGGGTCTCGTTGTAGTTACTTCCGGATCTGGGACGCCAGTTGTAGCGAGGGTGATTCGACCCTAGGTAAATATTGCGTTTGTTTGAAGTTCGGATAGCTTAATTTTAAGCCTGCTGTAATTGATAAAATAAATTGGTTACTTATCGTAACTGGGGACACTCTATTAATAGATCCCGTTATTTCCTGTTTAGAGCCTTGACACCACACGTACCCATGTGGTGCCCGGTGAAGGATTTTTCACGTCTCTAAGATTTGGACCGTTTAATACTGATGGCACAGAGGTGCTGAACTCTGGCGTTTTCTACAAATATTGTGATTCGAAAATAACAGGTAAGAGACTACCATTATTGGTGAGGGTTTGATTGAATAGGACTTATGTTTTGTAGTAAATCATAAGGTTATTTCAGGTTAGATACATTTGTTGTTGAACTCACCAAGGTGGTTTATGAGCGCTAAGTTCTCTATGAATCTATTGGTCGTGAGCCATTATGGTCTTCTTAATATATCGCAGATTATACAGAATTGGGCATTTTTCGCATTGTACGTGTAACTGATCAGGTTTTAGCGTCTAGTTGACTTGTTTACTTATACCAGTTGGGTCGGACTTATTCAATTCCTAATGTGGAATACTGAATTATTTTTACAGAATCAATACATCGTCATCTTCTTACTAATAGGTCACCCTGCCGGGTTGGAATTATCACCGGACTAGGGGTAAGATTCCTTTTATATGATGCTTTGCCCCCTTTCGTTTGGGGTTATCCCTCATTTTTATATACCAACACCAACTTAATCTTTGCTCTCTCTGTTTTTCTCTTTCCCCTTCTTACTTTCCTTTGTACAATCAGCCCTAACAGATAAAGATCCAGCCATTGAGGTAGCCCTTGAATATATTTTATATTAAGCACTGCACTGATGGGGTTGCTTGAGGTTGATTTATCACGCCATTGTTCACATGTAACATTCCTTAGTATAAGTCTCAATACATTCGGACCTTGCTCATGTATGAATAATTACTGTTGATAATTCTGTTGATATTCTTGCTTGGTCACTATGAATAATTTGCCTTTATTTCGAAGTTATCACGGGTGTCTTTCCACTTCTGCTTATTATGTCGAATATTACAAATCTATAGTGCTGTCAAAATTTACTATATATTGATCTAGGTATGACGGAATAGGAAAATTTTATTTTAAAATCACTTATAGGTTCCTTATGACTAGGTGAATCTTTGGAACGATGAGAATGTCACATCTATCTTGCACTTTGGCACATTGATTACAAACTACTTTTGTAGCATACGTATTACAGGTCATCCATTTTCTGTATTTTTCCAGCCCTGAAGAGTTATAGCATCTGTGATTGTACAGACCTATAACGAAACACGTGTCGGCTGGCTGTTAATTACCATTGGTGTGATGATCTAATAAAAGGAGATATACATCAAAGCTCAAGGAACCAACGTTGGACATTTGTCTCTGTGAATTACATATAGTAACACTCTACTTGTTTATACTGAATCTGTGTGCGCTGGACTTTGTTTCTTAAGTCTTAGATGTGAATTCTCACATTTAAATTGAGGGGTTCTCTAGCGTCCCCCCTCCCTGCTAGCACCAGTTACTGTTGTATTTTCATTTTATATTCACGCTAATACTGTCTGAGCACCACTATTTCCCGTACACTTAATACCCTTTCTCTGTTGTGGAAGATCAATAAGTTAATAGAGGCCTGGGACGGCCTCGTGACGCAGAAAAAAAAATACTAATATGGACGCACAATTAATAATAATAGAGGCCTAAGCACGTGGCGTAGTACAGAAATATGACACAGAAATTTATGCACGCACAATTTTTAAGATTAGGGGTGTATAGGACCTCATGACTTATAAAGAAATATTTCAATTATGTAAGTACAATTTAAAACCATTGAGGGGTGGAAAGCCATATGAAGGATAAAAAAATAGCATTATGCATATACAATTTACAGTGGAGGCTGATGTTTTGACGTCTTCTCTTACCTTTGCTTCTGTCGTCTTTTGTCGTGTCTTGAAAGGCTGCGGTTTGGCTGAGTCTGGGGTGTTTTCGACAGTCTGTCTGTCACCGCAGCAGAGGCAGGCAAAAGAGAGCGTGCTCACGTCAGTGCCTGCATTATATGGAAACAGCGGGGGCTGACCAATCCAAGCCCAGGGCCGTCATTAGTAGCGTTTTCGCGGTCTGCAAGAATGATGGCCCTGGGGGACATGCCATTGGGTAATGTATTCGTTTCCAGGCTAAATGATAGCAAGCATGCTAGGTGGTGGCATGTGGGTAGTGTGGGCGGGCATGCACCGCGCATGTGCAAGTGTGAGTGTGTGCACTAACAATTAACAACAGAGAGAGATGGGGGCGGTGTTATAATGTACGCAGAGGCAGGCCCAGAATCGGACCTGCAATGAGTCAGCACTTCTAATCATTCTCCCTAGCGCGCCCTGAGCTCTGATTTGTCACTGAGAGGGTGATCGCACCATAGTTTGTACTGCTTATCATACTCAGCGTGTACCCGTGCATACAGTACGTGTAGGAAGGTGGATACCTGACTATGGTTACCCCAGATTTTTTGCCTAGTGTTTAGCTGGTTTTCGACTTAGTTGGCCTATGATCCTGCTAATCAGGGCCCCAGGCTATCTGCTCTCACTTTAAAATAGACTCCATGTACCCTAAGTACATCTCCAATTGGATACTGGGTCACCTTATGAGCCCCTGTACAGTGTACTATAGGTATCCAGGGCATAGGTGCATTCTAGGCCTACCAGGGGTTGCAGCATGTATTATGCCACCCCTGGCTGGCCACCCAAATTGACACAACTGGCTGATCACTCAGCTGGGGCAAGGTGGTGTAATCACCCTTTGCTTTAGATATAGTATACCTATATCTAACCTTATATCTAGACACATATACACCTATAAGTCACTCCTATGGCAGGCCTTAACAATCCTGGAGGCAGAGTGCTTGGTTTTATGTGAGATGGTGCTCTAGCATGAGCTGAGCCTGACTGCAGCTTTTGGAACCATGTCCTTATAGCTGTTCTAGGATATTGCCATACCATATACTCTTAAGTGCATTATGAACCTTGCGGTTAAATGCTAACTCTGGTTTGGCTTTATCAAAACATGTCAAGTAAGGTGTCATACGATTTGGAATACTACCCCCTCGCCAGTTCTGGTGGCGGGGGTAGCATTCCACCCTTCTAGAGGGAGAAGACATGTTGTTCCTACTATTCCCGGTTAAAGTTAACCAGAGCCTCAGCATCACAAAATGGATGCTGCTGCCACAGACACAAGTCTGACCTCCTGCTGCTGGAAGTCCTTCCAGAGGGGGAGGCTTGGACAATAGGTTTCCTGTCTTGGGAGGTTCTAGCACCACCCAAGACAGGCTCTTGTGTATTAGGGCAGGGAGGGCTGAAAGAAATGAGACACTGCCTGGGGCACACAAGCTGTCCCATGCATGGTCCAGTTCAAACCGGTGCTGGGGCACTCCAGCCCCAGCTCTGGCGTGAAACTGGACAAAGGGAAAGGGGTGTAACCCCATAGGAGGGACCTATGTGGTAATCCAGCCCCTAGATTTGGTATATAGGTAGGAGCTGAGTCCCAAGACTTTAGATTTATCCTGACTGAAACTCTGAAATGAAACTCTGGACCTTCGACGATCTACTTTGTAAGAAGACGACTGAAAAATCTCCCTTGTGGTCAAGGAGTGACCACCCTGCACAAGCAGGCTCCATCCAGCGATCAACGGCTTGCTTTGTCAATGCTCCCGCCGGAGCTTGAGCACAGAGCCTGACAAGAATCAGACTTCCAGACATTCAACAGCCCAATCCACAGTTCCAGCAGAGCTGAGACCCGTGGAGGCGAAGAGAGACATGGGACTGGCCATCTTGAAAAGTCTGCGACTTGCTAATTGTGCAGCACCTGAGGCACCCTTGAAGCTGTGCATTGGGGATTGAGAAGCCCCAGCTCCGAGCATCATCTGCTCCGAAGATCAGCCCTGCACCCTCCACGAGTTCTGCGTGGGGCCCTTCTGCATTTTCCTACTTGACGCGTCTGCCCGGTCACTTGCCCATTGGCTAGTGGCCATCTTGGCTACAAACCTTTGAATTTACACTGCTGGTCTGGTTGCTCCAGACTGGCCCTTGCTTCCCTCAAAAGAAGCAGCCCCTCAGACCTTGCTGGTCTGAGTAAGAAGCCAACTTTGTTTCCTGCATGGGTTGCCTTTGCCAAGGCTTGTTGACTCCAATCCTGAAGCCGACACCGCCGACAGCGAGAGCCTTTGCTGGACAGTCCGTGCCAGACTCCTGGCTGTCGTCGACGCCTCATGGTCCACGTGGCAGTAGAGACAAGCTTCACTACAGCACCTGATTGCCTCACAACATCGCCTGGTTCCTTCCTGGTCACTGGCTAGTGACCCAGACTCTGTCCCCTATGCTTTCAGGTCCTCTTCATCTTCGATCCACCCTTGGATCCACCCGGACACTTCTCTCCTGGTCGCCTGCAGCATCTTTCTTACAGGCTACATAGGATTCGACGACGAAACCCGGCGCACTTTGACACCTATGCACCCGCTTCCTGTGGGTGAGGTAACGCGAGTACTTCGGTGCTCCTGTGGGTATTGACTATCCAACTGTCTAGGTTTCAAGTAACTTTCACCGAGTCCAGTCAGAAGTGCCCTAAAAGAACTAGTTTCCTTCTTTTACATTCCCATTTATTCTCTATTGTAACCAGCGTGTGTGTTTAGACACTGCACACGCATCCCGTGGGCCTCCTGCTTCCTAACTCTTGGTAGCTCAGCGTAGCCCCAGCGATTCCCTAGGCCCTAGGCCTATTCACTTCCCGTGTAGTAGTCCTTATACCACTATGTTAGTATATGGTTTAGCGTGCCCCTAGGGCCCTACTGTAATTTGTGCAACTTATTGTATTTTAATTGAATATATTGTGTTGTGCTTGTGCCTCTGACCTCATAAAGAGTTCAGAGGGTTTGTCTAGAAATAAATAACATATATATTTTATATATATCCTGTGTGGTGTCCTTTCATTTGGTATTAAAGGGGTTACATATGGTAAAACAGCTGGCTTCACATGCCCTCTTGAGTTTAGCCTAAGACTGCTTTGTCCATGCTACCACTAGGATAGCAGGTCTATAAGGTTGACTTTACAACCATCACCATAAGGGTTGTTGTGACTGGTGGAAGGTGCTCACTAGAATAGAGAACATCATATACCAGGCCAACATCTCACAGTACGAATATGCTTTGACGTTACGCGTCGCATTAAAGCTTCGGTGTGATGTCATGTACAGCGTTCTGTACGTGAAAGGAGGCAATGTTTCTACTTGGTTTAAAATATTTATGTATTTAATGTACATACTAAAGGCAGACATTTGGGATAACTATGATTTTTTTTAATACTTGTAATAATCATATATTACTTTTAAAAAGAATTACACAAATCGCAGTAGAACATCATGCGTACTCGTATTGAAAGAGCTGCGCAAGCGCATCATAAGCGTATTCAAAGCCATGTGACTTTAAAAGTAGAGATTTGATTGGTTCATAACTTTTACTATTGCGACTGTTGAAAGTTCCGTCCCATTATAATTATTCGACTTTGACTTTCTAAAAAGAAGCATTTGTTCTGAGAATCTTCTCAAATAGAAGGAAGATCATAATAATAAGAGCAAAGGAGTCATCTTCCAGCAGTTCTTCAGAGGGAGATTTCATTCCTGAAGAACGTCCAAAGAAGGGGAAAGAAGCTCTGATTTTGAAGTTTTTCACTTTTCCAGAAGGTCAAAAAAGGTTAATGCTCCAAAAGCAACCTGTAAAATTTGCAAAACAACTCTTTCAAGGGGTGATCCATGTAAAAAATACTCCTTTGGCACAGCAAATATGGTGCGACACGTGAAGAACTTGCACCCCAAGAACTTTGCTCGAGCTGCAAGAAGGAGGTTGCACGAGAACCCACCTGCTACTGCACCAAGCACATCAACTGTGGCAGCAGCATTTTCAGCAAGCAGTCCACACCCACATATTGCTTCTGACTTTGCTAAAGTTAAAATTCAATGCATTTATTGCGATAAACTTTTGTGTTATGGGGAACAGTCTATAGACTTGATGAAACGCAGGATGCAGGATCACTGCTGTCCTCGACATTAGTTGTTCTTTTTTTCATTCTTTTGTTCCGCTTGGAATTTGTTGAGAAAACACAAAAAAATACAAAACAAAAAAAACAGTTCTTCTTAGAACTACCTTCACTGGTCAAAGAAAGAACTATATTTCTATGTTAGTATGTAAAAGTTTGTCAGAATGAATGTGTAGTTCATAAATAAATGAATGAATATGTTACTAGTGTATGGAGAATGTGAAAGTGCAGAACTATAAGAAACTGCTACAGCACAAATCTATAAGGTGTTTATCTATAGTATACTGTAGTATGTCCGAAGCACTTGAATGTATCATATGTACATAAATATGTTACAAGTCTATGTTTCAATTTGCGCTGCTGGTGAAAGTGCCTGGGTGAATTTGTATCTGTTAGGGGCAGATTTACAATCCCCTTGTGCCTCTTTTACACAGCCGTTGCATCACTTTTGTGATACAGCAGTGGTGCAAAAGATGTGCCATGGTGTGTGCTATTAACAATGTGACGCATCTGGAGGGTGTATTACATTGTAAAGCGCTGCGCCAAGAGAGGCTTTCTTGTGCAGAAGGGGGTGCAGCAAGGCCTCCTAAAAGTGACTGAGTGAAATGTATAACATTTTATTCAGTGACTTTTGAGATTATGCTGCATCAAAACCTTGCACATGCTTGAAGCAGGTGTAAGGATTGATACAGCATTGTGAGCATAGGGCCCCAAGAGAATTGCTGGAGCTGTGTTATACTTGCAACCGACGTCAACCAATAATTCATCCAAAAATTACTTTGCAATTTAGTTTTGTTATTATTTTATAATAAGAATATGAAATATAATCTAAAAAATAAAATAAATATAAATATTTGTATTAAAAATATAAGAAATTAGTATAAAAAGAAAGACATAATAATTAATACATTTATAAATTTTCATTTACAAAACCTTTGAAATTCATTGAAAAAACCATAGGTTTCACACACGTTATAGTTAGGAATTAGCATTTAAAAAACCTTGCAAATTCATTGAAAAAAACATTTCTTTCTAACACGTTATAGTTAGGAATTAGCATTTAAAAAACCATGCAAATTAATTGAAAAAAACCATAGGTTTCACCTGTTTAGTTAGCTGAACATTTCTCTCATACAAAACCTTTAAAATTCCTCCGTTATAGTTAGCTCAGCTAACTATAACTTGCACGCCCGCAATGCACTGCTGATGACGTCTCATATTACTTCACTCATGATATGGTCAGTGACATCACTCATGACATCACTGATGACATCTCAAATGACATCCCTGATGACATTTTGATATATATATCTATTTCACAGCAAAAACGGTCCTTATGCGTTAGGGGCACTTTGCCAGCTGGTGCTCGTGGCGGGAGGGGGCCAACTCCCACTGCAGTATTATTCATCAAGAGAATTCAATGCACAGCACACTTCTCAGTCTGTGCTTTCATATTATTCATTTCATTTACATTTTTGATTTTTTTAAATGTATCTGCTAATTCAGTTACAAATGTTTTTCCAACTGGTGTACAAGCAGAAAATACCAAGTCTGGTTCAGTGTCCAATGCCCAGACAACTCCAATGCATTTCAAATCTCATGGGTACTTCTTCATAAGATATTTTGTGCTATGTGGAACACAGATAAATAAACAGAATGTAATTATTTATTTATTTATTTTTATTTTGCGGGTATCAGAGCGCTTTACAGATCAAATATAGGTAATAGCATATAAACGCATATAAATATAAATACAGTGGATTATATGAATACAGTACTGGGAACAATTAAAGATTAGCACATAGCTGCAGTAGTGTCTAAGACAAGTTCAAGTGAATTTGGACTGAAAGTCAAACAATTGTGAATCAAAGTGTAAAGGTCTGATTTAAAGTTATGCATTTGCTTTCCAACTTTGGGTATCAAGATTACATTCACTTGAGGAGATACTATACTGTTTTCCCACCATCGTAAAAGACAAGTACCCTTTGGCCACAGAGTAGCAACAGGAATGCTGTTTAACTGTATGGATGCATGCCACATCAACTTTAAGGAGAATAATAGGTGCAGTTATTTTTCACTTCATTTATATTATTCAGATGAAACATATTTCATACATCATAAATAAACACTGAGAAGTAATCTGTGTCGTTGAATAGACCCATTTGCTGATGCTAAAATAGGTCCAAAGACAATTTCACCTGTATTTGCATGTACAAGTATCTTTTTGTCCTAAGTTCCGGAAAATGCTGTTTCAAACTAACACTGCTAGGAGTAATACCTCCTACAAAACTAACAAAAACACCATTTACACACATTTTACTTCATTTGTAGCTCTGAGCTATATTTTCTCTGGGAGTATTTCTCCTAATTTACAAAAGAGCTTGTTGCCTCTCCATTAATTTCGACAAATAAGAAAAATAATTTAAGTTAACCACATGTTGTCTTTCGAAGCAAAGGGCTAAAATCTGGAAATGTCCATTACAACGCAGGCATTACATCGCAATGTCTTTACAATGCATGCCATTACAACGTGTGCCATCACAACGCATTACAAGGTTAGTAATGGAGAATTTTAGGTTTTGGGGTGGGTATAGGTTTTGGGGTAGTTGAGAAAAATAATTTTTACCCCTACGTTATCTAACACTTTCTCTATTGTTGCACTCACTGGAGTGGGAATAGCAATTTTTACCCCTAAGTTATCCAACACCTACCCATTGGTTGCACTAAAAATATTATTCGTTGTAATGGTATGCATTGTAAAGGACTGCATTGTAATGGAATGCGTTGTAATGGTAGTTTTAAAAAATGCTTTGCAATGGTATGCATTGTAAAATCATGCGATGTAATGGTAGTTGCGTTGTAAAAACTGCGATGTAAAAGCATTGGTTGTAATTATTTGCGTTGTAACTTGATATATTCGCTAAAATCACTATTAGATAAGAACAAGTAAAGGAAAGAAAAATATTTCTCTTACAGCCTGTTTCTCACCACCACACCTATTGTCTCAATGGGTGATGTTCTAGACGCTGTGATACTCAAAGTACAGCCCGAGGGGCGCATGCGGCCCTCCTGACCTTTACATGCGGCCCCAGGTTAAACAGCAGCACTAGGCTATAAAGCACTAATACTCATAAAGATGTTAAATAAATGGCAAGCCTTTATTTACAGTCAAACTGAAGTAAAACATTTAAAGACATCTCGCAAAAAACGTGTAAAAATATGATAATGTCCCATCAAAATTCAAAAAGTGTATTTCATTAACCTGCAGAAACGTTTCACATTAGTACATCAGATTATAAAAGTGCATTGCAAATTTTTTTAAGTGACTTTTCAAACATGAATCTAGAAACATTCATGCCTCCTCCTCACCCTGACAACAATATAAATAGGCAAAGTGAAATAAAACAATTACCTAGGATCACACAGTTTATTCATGTGCGGAAGCTGGGATTGATCTGTTGCAAATCGACCACTAAATGTACATGCATCGCTTCTCCTACGCCCACCTTACACTTCCTACGCCCCTTACCACCTCCATGCTGGCTCAATTCGGCCCTTGATTGCATCACGGCTGAACCTTTTGGCCCCTGGGAAAATGTTGGCAAGTACCCATGTTCTAGAGCAAATATCTCTACCGGATGGAATGTTTAGGATAAGCATTTCTCCTGGACCTTGCCCCGACTGTCCGAAACAATGGCCTAGTAAACATCAGATGTGGGAGGACTCCACTCTCTGGAAAACTTGGCTGCTGGATGGGTGAGTTTAAGGTACCTCTTGGACCTTTAACCAGTGGCGTAACAAAACTTGAGGGAGCCCCTCTCCAAAGTACATGGAGGGTCCCCCCTCCGGACTCACTAAGAAGCTCACAGGCCAGGGCACTGTGCTGGGGGGGCCTCTGCAACTCGGGGGCCACCCCGCAGTGTAGGGGCTATGGGGGCCTTTGTTACGCCACTGCTTTTAACAATTAGACTGCAGGCCCTAGGAGGAATGGGCACGTACACAAAGGTTTTTTCACTTCTTCCTTTTTTATACACAAATGGATACTGCCAATAGGACATATCAATTAAGACTTCCAATAGAATTGTACTTGCGGTTATATATAAGTCCTATCACACCTTTTGTTGGAAATAACCATCTTCTGCATGATTTTATGAACCCGTTCTTGTTGGATATAGGACTCTGCACAACTTTCTCCTGCTAACCAGTGGTAAAGTGATTGTGCTTCCCTTTTAAAGATGCCAAAATAGTCATATACTTAAATAGCACATTAAATTTACTTAAACGGCCCTAGTAGATCGAACTACATGTATCCAGGGCCTATAAATTGAATGCCACTGTTGGGCTGCAGTACATATGCCACCCACTAGAGTTACATTGTGTAAAGCATGTCTTCAGGCCTGCTCCTGCAGCCTGAATGTGCAGTTTTAAACTGCCATCTCAATCTGTCAAGCACACGTTCTTGCCAGACCTAAACCTGCATTTTATGTATTTCATAATGTTTTACATGTGCTGGTAGTGAAAAAGCTCCAAAGTAGTTCTTCACTGTAGCTAGGCTGGCTCTTTAATAGGAAAATACTGGATCACACTTTAACAACGTATAGTGCTTGCTTTCAGTTTTGGGAACTGCTAGATAAATGGTTCTCGTTTTATATTAATATTTTAGAAATTTGACATTTTCCTGCCTAAGCCAAAAGGGACCTTTCTGCTAGAGTCCAGTGTCACTTGAGTGCTGACAGCTTCCCTGTGGTGAGATGTGGAATGCTCCTAGACAGTGGAAAAATGGCTTTGGATGTGGAGAGTTGTCTCTCTTCCTTCAGCTGGGCAGCCTGGGGTTATGCCATCCCTCTCCTGACATTCAAAGGTTGCCTACCCTGTCACTGGCAGATGAAGCTAACACCTAGTTCTGCCTTCCTTTTGTCTTGCTAGACAGTTTGTCTTCACCCTAGTTGGAGGGGTTAGCTACCCCAGAACTGGTTTTGAGTGACTAAAAAAAAGGGTTGCCCATTATCATAGCCATACCTGTGGGTGGCCACAGAGAATAAATAACCAGGGGAATAAAGGTTCTGGCATTTTATTTAATTTTGTTGTTGGAGTTTTATATAGTGCTTACATGACCCAAGGGGTATCAGAGCGCTTTACAACAGCATGCATGTATAGAAGCATTAACATTAGAGTACAGTGACTAACATCTAGAGTGCTGGAGGTTACATAGTTCGAGATTATTGACCAGAGGCATAAAGATGACGCTTGAGGAGAAATTCTTTTAGTTGTCTCTTGAAGTTCGTGAAGGAGGGGTTAGTCCTGATATGGGTAGGGAGAGTTCCAGATTTTTGGGGCATTCCCTGAGAAAGAGCGGGAGCGGGCTTTTTGTTTATGTCTTTTTGGAGGGATTAAGAGTAACAAGTTGGAGCTTAGGTTTCTTGACTGTCCAGCTTTAGTGAGTTTGGCTGTGAGGTAGTCCGGTTTGCCTGTGTGTATGGCTTTATGGGGAGACAGGCTGATTTGGAAGAGCAGCGTGCTTTGATGGGTAGCCATTTTAGGTCTTGCAATGCAGGGGGGATGTGGTCATATTTCTTGGTACCTGTGACCATTCTTGCTGCTAAATTGAGGGTGTTAATCATGGGGGCTAAGTGTGTTTTAGCTGTTCCAGTTAGTGTGGCATTTCCATAGTCAAGTCTGGACAGAACTAGAGCTTTTGATGTACATAGAACCCTTTGTTACTAATTTTCTAGCATCCTTCACTGGTTACTGAATATAGCTTTTAAAGTTAAAAATAAGCACATATTCAAAAAGAGAATGCATTAGCAAAAATAGTACAAACTTAATTATTTCTATCACTTGGAAGTATTTGGAAAAATAGATTAATAATCTGCATAGGGGTCATCTAATTAATATTGTTCTTTGATAAATTGTTAGAAAATTCACATTTAGAAAATTCACATTTTGGTTGTTTCTGTAGCAATTAGAACCTTACATCCTATTGAGAAATGATATGTGCACCCTATGGGTTAGTTGAAGATAAATTAATCAATATCCACTCCTGTGTAAATTGTGGTAAGGCTGTGATATTCATAAGATGCATTTAATAAAAGCCACAATTATTATTGGGAGCCCTAGACAGGTAAACGTTTTAAACCTTCATTTTTCTTCTTTTCTTCTTTTTCATTGTCTTTCCCGCTGTCTGACATGGCCATTTTTTTTTTGCCCCCTTTGACTTCGTCGGCCTTTTTTGTCTTATTATTAATTATCTTAGCAGCTTCTGATTCTTCTGAAGTAGATTCTGTACCCCTATTTGTATCCAAAAACATCTTCTCTGACATTTTTATTTTCTTGCAACATACTGGGACCCCAATTCTTCAACCAAAAACTCTCACCTGTTCCCAAGTGATGGATACATCTAGCGAAGTCCGCTTTTTGGTGTCCCCAACTTGAAATCTTTTAACAAATTTTTTCTCTATATTTGTCTTTTTTTCTGTAAAACACGACTTTTTGACAAATTATTAGAGTCCTTCCCTTCTTTCCATACCAAAAGCTCCTTCTTCGTATTCTTCAAAAATCTCCACTTTCTCCAATTCTTCTAGATCTTCTTCATAATTCTAAGCCCCCTCCCACTGCACCTCCCCTCTTTTCGCACTCCCACCAGGGCATTCGCCATCTCCCACACCACCATCAAAACATTTCCAATCAATGGATTGTGAGTATTGTGATGTAATTTTCTTGTCCCGCGCAGTCGGGATGTTTGTGTCAAAATCATCCCTCTTTTCGGGCCGGTGACAATAGGACGCCTTCGGCCTGTCTGGCAAATTATAATTGCATCTTGTCTCTCCATGCAGAGTTTTCCCAAAATTGTTCTGCAAGTCGCCACAACTTGCAGTCACTGTGATTTTGCCTTCTCCTCTATTTACTACCTCGTGTTCCATATCTGTTTCACTAGGCACCCAAATCCATTTACCAACTTGAGATGCCGCCCTATTTCTTTTTTCCATAGCTGAATATATTCTGTCCAACTCTTTATCATTTTAAAACTTGAATTCACCTGACTATCTAAATTATTTTGTTCATTGTTTCTTTTTATTTGGTTTGAAACCTTGTCACTTATAAATGTTTTTAAACCAGGAGACTGCATTGTATGTATAAGGTTTTCACCTTGAATCCCACAAATTATTGGTGTTAACATTCTCTCAACCATAGGTGGGGATGCGTAATTTTCAATAATTGCCAATTTATTTTTCATTATGGGTATATTTACTCTATACCACTCAGCGGTGTATTAACTCTGCCATTATCCACGTTCCCATCTGCAAATCTTTCCCTAAGGGGCGACAAGGAACAAGCGTGTCCACTTATGGCTTCCCCTTTAATTAGTAAAACCTCTTAAAACTGCCTTTTACTCATCAGTCCTTCTGATGTAAATGTGCGTGTGCACGCACGTCCGCTCCCTATTCTTCACAGATGAGACCAGCCACAGTATCGGAGAGGTAAGCTGCACTTCTCTTCCAGCTGTTTCGTTTATTTTAACATTTCCTGTCATGCAACTTATTTTACTTGATGTAGGTGAATTATCTGGTGGTGAGCAGGCCAGTACAGCTGCTGCCACACCACTAGCAGCTAATAGCTTTGGACACTCCATACCCACCCATGCTTGAAACAAAACTCCTGGTTCTAATAGATCGTCCCCGCCCGCATCGCATAGAATTTGCAGAGCTTCGCTAACAGCCGCTGCTTTCGCCGCTATATTCAATAAAATTAAATAAAAGTGACTAATTTTAAAACCTGAGCAACAACAAAAATGTCTGTATCTCCTGCCTCAAACCTCCGCTAAGTGACTAACTTCTTTAATTACATAAACCGCCGTTTAAGCCCCCCCCCCCCTGCCGAAAACCACCAATGGCCACACACCTGGAGTCTTATTTTATTTATTTTAAAGTTTTTATATAGCGCTGGCTAGACCCGGAGGTATGAGAGTGCTTCACATGAATATCAGGTCATAGTTGCAGGTTACATCCTTACAACAGTTACACAGTTATTAGAGCATGGCAACATAGTTACATGTAAGGTCAAGACAAACAATAAGCACATATACGTAAGGGAAAAAGCAGGCAAGGGGAGAGTATTTGGGGAGGAGGTAGGAGCAGGGGAAGTAGACAGATAATGAAGGAGGGAAAGAGGAGGTGAGGGTGAGAGATACAGCATGGAGAGAGGAGGGGGTAGGCGAGGGGGAAACAAACCGGAAGAGGAGTCAAAGCTGCGTCTAAAGTCCAGTAAGCTGTGATCCCAGGGGAAGTGGTATCATTTCCTCATCTCTGTTGCGAGTGGCTCCCTTTACGCAGTGGACTCTCTCAGAGTGGTCTCTGAGACTCCAAGGCCTACATACTGGATCCTTCCCCAAAAAGGGGAGAGGGAGTTCTTTGGCAAGTGGTGCCATACCATACTTCAGCTGTGACTGGCTCCCTGGGTCCTGTGGACTCTCTCAGCAGGTTCGCTGAGACTCCAGAGTATAAATATTGGATCTTTCCCCAACAAGGAGAGAAGGAGTGCTTAGTCAAAGGGCACAAGGGACAGGGGGCTAGGCACCTACCCGAAGCTGCCCGGGGGTGGACATTCTACAAATGCCACCCTCAGGAGCACTCATTTGCTGTGGCTGTCCCTGGTGGGCTCATCTTATGGTAATTAACCCAGTCACGGAGCCGAGGTGAAGAAGGTTGCTGACTAAGGGAGTCAGTGGGAGATTCAATGATAATCTCCTGCCACCGTGCAGCTGCTTTACACCAGTGACAGAGAGGGACTGGTAAACGTGGCCCGGGGAGACAATGAGCCGCATTGATGATTGAGGGCTGTAGTGGGACATCGGCTAATGCAGGGGCATTGAGAGACATGGTCCCCCTCCACTCCCCCCCGCCGCCATTGCAGAGATCCCCAAGCATCGAGACATTGAATGGCATGGACGGCGGAAGGAGGCTCAGACACAACTGTATGAGTTGCCGCGTGAACCAAAGACTGCGGTTACCACCCGGAAGGTAGTATCAAAGTGGAAAATCCTGCTTGGTGGGACTACATGCAGCATAATAGTGGGACCAGAGAAACTCTGGTGGCTCTGTTTGCTGAGGATCCGGAGGTGAGGTTGCTGTGGCGGCGCAGGAGGTTGGGACCTTAATCAAGGCCCTGCGCGCTGGCCTGCTGTAGCAGAGGGAAAGTGTGTGTCAAGACTGGGGCCCGAGGGGGAGGAGCCAAGATGGCGACCGGAGCGGACCTGTAGGCTCCCGGCTCCGCCAGTCCTTGTCTGCCGTGCAGCTATCCTGACTTTGATCCTGGCGCACTTGCCGGTGGATTGTAGGCGAAACGGCGCTGATCCCGGCGGTGCTTCTCCGGACCCCCTACCCGCCCGGCGGCCCAAGATAATTGTCTCCTGCTCCCGGCCCTGGTCCCCGCCTGCGGGGGCTCCTCCTGCCGTGCTTCGAGGACCGGCTGCCGGCCGGAGCGCTCCGCCGGCACTGGTTGTTGTGAAACCAGCGTGACCCTTGCTCGGCGCTACCCGTGCCCGACCGTTTGAGAGGACGCGAGACGGCGTGGAGACTGTGCAGTGCTTGTGGGGCTGTTGCTCCCTATCGCAGCGGTGCCTTTGTTCAAGGCAGCAGGTACAAGGAGAAGTCTGTCCGGCCATTTTGGGTCATACATTCCGTATTGCCTCCTTGCCTTATCATCATATATCACTGTGGGGCGCCTAACCAGTGTGGAATGACTCTCGGGCGCAGTGCATGGTGCTCCGCATACAGCTACTGAGTATTGCAGCGGTGCTCTCCTTCATCTGGTGGTCGTCGTCTGTCCGGTCACACTGGCTGTGTGCGCCGCCATGTCGAGCGGGGAGATGCGCCTGCCCATGCTAGAGACCGGGACTGCCCTGCCTACAGGAGAGCCCGAGACTCGAGTGATCCCCCGGGGACACGAGACCCGGGGACCGCAGACTGATATCTCCCTTAAAGCCGTCCTGCTAGCCTTGCGTGACCTCCGTTCAGAGGTCCGCCACTGCCACCGGGAATTGGGGGACAGGCTGGACCATATTACATCTATGTTGCGGTGGGGCACTCCTGATCCGGTCCTGTACAGTAGCCGCCTGCCACAACCTGCACCGTGTGGGGCGCCGGAGCTTTCTCCTGCCGGCAGCACAGCTGAGCTCGCTGTCTCTCTTCCCGACGCCCAGGATTACCAGCCTGATGCCTCTACTCGAGACACTTTGTTTCCCCTCCCAGCGCTGTGTGCAACAATGTGGCCGTATTCTACAGTGCATTTGCCTCGAGAACTGCCTGGTGCGCTACAGCTGCCTTCTACTCCTGCGCTGTATCATTTGCCTAATTTGTTTATTGCATCGTGTACTCTTGGTGCTTGTGTGGAACATTCTGCTGCTCGGGACGGGACCCCTGCTGACTCATCGTGGCCATTTTGGGTTTTCTTCATGTTGTCGTCCTCCCTCTCACCATCCTGCTCCTTTGTTGTGTGGTGGGCGGGCCTCTGCTGGGGAGCGCGTCTGGGGGAGTGTCCGCGCTCGGGCCAGGGCTAGGCTGTTTTTCTGTGGTTGGCGGCTGGGCGGGTGGACCGGGGTTTGGGAATGTGTTTTGTTTAGATCAGTGACCGATGTTAAGTAATGCTTCGCTCCTGTACTGCTTTAATGTCTGATGTTTATCCTGAATCTGGGGTTGAAGATGCATTGGGGACTGGCGGAGACCGGGTAGCCTGACATCAATTCTCCTCCTCTCCTTTTTTCTTATCTCTGAGAGTCGGAGATTAGGGCGTCCTTCTCTCTCTCTCTATAACATATGGTGCGTTTTTCTTTCTTCTTCTTCCTTTTTCTTTCTTTCTAAATTTCGGGTTTATGGGGCGACAGACACACTGCTGGGGGGGGGGGCAGGCCGTAGCCTCCGCATGCGTGTAGGGTGGGGGGTTAGTAGTTAGAACTTAGTCATTATTTCTATGGTGCCTTTTCTTATTCCTATTTTTTATTTTCACTTTCGGTCTGGGTCCATGTCTAGTTTACTGGGGGTTAGGTGGCGGCGGGAACTGAGTGGCGCGCGCGAAGGGGTCTTCTGCTTGACTCTGAGGATGGCTGCCTTACTACCCAGGGGGAACTTGCTGGTCGATGTAGACCTCCTGTGAATATGCTTGCAATTATGGTTATGCTCCTCCCGCATGGATCCTTCTTTATTTCTCTTCTACAGCATCTGGACAGTAAGACTTGTCTCAATATTTGCATTAAGAAAACTTTTAAAAATTAACCTTCACTGGTCCTGGGGCGTGGTATTGCAGTAACTGAAGTGCACTTTTATTGTTTGCTTAAAATGAGGTGTAATACTATGTCGCCGTAACGCAGCAATAGTGCTTAATTGTTTTCGTGGCCGGCCGATTGGTTGTAGGCCCGTATTTGTACTGATTTACTGCACAATAAAGGTTTTCAAAAATTTGAAAAAAAAAAAAAAAGACTGGGGCCCGGAGGCCCTGGGTACCTATTAGGTGGAGCGCTTGGGAAGTTAGGGACTAGGACAGAGCCCGGAGCACTCGAGTATTAACAGCCGTAAAGCAAGCCTTCAACACGGAAGTCACTGGGCTCTCAGGGGCATGTTCAGCCCTGCGGGCAGCCAAGGAATGGGGCGTGGTTGGGGTCTGAAATGGACCTTGGACAGAGAGAGCTGAAGGACTAGGGTTAGTCCAGGCTCAACAGATAAAATACCCTGACCTTCTTCCTTTAAGTACCCCATTAGAGGAGGAACGTTTTTCCAGCTTTCCCCCTAGTGGCTGCCCCCCAGCAAAAGAAAAGGTGGAAAAACTGCCCCTGGTGATCTGTGTTGCTCCCCACCAGCCACCCTGTCCTTCCTATGGGTTTTTTCCTGTTGAATACCCCTTCCAGCCCATTCCGGTTGGGGCCATGTGCAGGGGGGGTGACGGGCGACAGGGTCATGGTTGCCTTGGGTGCTGTCAGTGCCCAGATCTGTAGATTTTTTTTAAAAAAGGCTGCGGCCTGCCGTGGTTGGTGTCCAGCGGAATGGAGATGCCTGGGGACTGTACTGCTCCTTCATTGTGAAGGAGTCCTTGAGTAGAGGCCCCTGCCTGCAGACCTTTTCCACTTGTTTACCTGGGGGGCCTTCCCATGGATGTAGGTCTGCACCCTGGCTAGAACAAGTGAAGGGTAATGAATAATAAAATACAAACAAGAAAAAACAAACAAGAAAATAAAACCCCAATTCCTATGCTGAGTAACTGGTGGGCTTTAGTTCTCGTTCCTGCTGTCGGGGGTGAGGCTTCCTTCCCTGGCTTTATGATCAGTAGGTACCACTTACTGGTTGCATTGACTCTTGGCCTGCATACTACATTGCACAATCATCAGCAAACCTAGAACCAAACAAGGGTCCACATGTCCAGAGACCAGGGAGTTCTCTCCAGCCACTTCAGAGACCAGGGATAATAGAGAAGCCGCAGATTACTCCATTCATTTATACCTGGTCAAAGTGTTGGCAGTATCCATGGGGTTAGGTCTACTAAAGCCAGAGCATCATAAACTAGTAGACTGGGTCAAGGAAGTGGAGCAGTCGGTCTGTACAATACAACATGCACAACAAGAGATGTCCAATAAGGTGGCAGATCTGGCCAGCAGGGGTCTGCATACTGGAGAGACGAGCAGAGGACACCGCTGCAATAATAATAGAGTGGTGGGGTAGGGAATTGAGGGCACTGATATGGTGTCTTTTCTGGAAAATTGCCTTCCCACTGAAGTAGTGCCAGATAGCCTCATGCACTTTTTTGCTCTGAAGAGGGCACATCAAGTACAGTCCTGCCCGCTGATACCAGGGCAACCCCATGTCCACTGGTGGCATGATTACAGCATTATATAGACTGAGACATGATCTATTCTAAAGTGCTGGTATTCCCTGATTTTATTGCCAAAGTCAAGACCCAATGTGTTTTATTTGTGGAAACCAAGAAGGCCCTCCGTGAGGAGGGGGGTTACAATACGCCTTGATGTTTCCTGCCAAACTTTGAATCATGCTTGATGAATTTACCCACTTCTGTGACACTCCGGAAGTGGAGTGGGCTTGGTTGGAGGCCTACAAGGCGGAGGTGCCACTTCCAAAGTCTTGAACCCGATCTGCTGTATCTTGACAGGAACCTTACCAGCAGACCACGTGGAAAGATCTCCCTGGGAAAGTCCTCCCCCTCCCAGACTAAACAAGAGCGAGCAGCGCCACTGCTCGCTGTAGCGGAGATAGCGTCAACATAGAAAACAGAGGCAGAAACAGACCTTTACACTGAACATAATTCAGTGGGTTCTGACTGGAAATTCAAACATGAGTAAGGCAGATATTACTGTGGTGACACGTCAGTCTGTTGATGAACTGATGTGATATGTTTCTGTGGACACTGATTTGTCCTGGGCACCTAATTAGAGTTGTGGGGCTCCATAGTAGTAAATGAGGATATAAGGCTGGCCCCGCTGCCGGTGTGGTTGTCTGGGCCAGGGGTGCCGATGTGACAAACTGTGCTACTAGACTCCGGATGGGTCAGTGGCCCGCCGCGGGTACTAGGCAATACCGGGTAAATGTGGTGGCTACTGGGATGGTGAAGCACGTCTGACTCCGGTCTTGTTTCACATGCCCCTAACCTAACTGCACCCCCCAGTCAATTGGAGGTGTCATTCTTTTCAAAATATTGTTCCTTGACAGGTCTGGACGGTCAGCCATTGCGGAACTGCCCTTGGGTGTGGGTCCAAGATTGTTCTGATATTGTGGGGTGGGTAGGGGGATTTGGCACTGGAAAGGGTTCCAAGCTATTTCTTATTACTCCATGAGAGATCCACATAACAATGTGATATTGATGTCTTGGAATGTTAGGGAATTGAACTATGCTTCCAATTGCCACAATTTTCATAGATATCTAAGGAGGCGAGAAGCCCAAATAGTCATGTTACAGGAAACGCACCTCACAGCAGATGAGGCAGCATGTCTATGGTGCAGGTGGCGGGGACAGCTCTATGCAACATCTTACTCTGCATTTTTCAGGGGGGAGCTATTGTGTTTACGGGCGGGGACTAATGTTCCCTCAAATTTTTCGTTCTCATGTGTGGCAATATAATGTTGGTGTGCACGGTTTTCTTGCTTGTGTGCGCCACTGAGTAAAACAATTAGCAACAAGGCAAGTTGACCAGATAGCTACCACTTAAAGGTAAACAGAAAGCATTGGCACTGCAAATAAGTCTTGCTTTTAATTTAAAGTTATTTTTTAGTCACTGATTGGTTTAAGCACTGCATAAGTCATCACCCATGTACCCTGTCACTCATCCATGCACATGTGCATCCATAAATTACTTATTCTTTCTTGAATTCACGACTTATACAACCACATTACAACACATACACAAGTTCAGGCACTTATGCAAGATAAATTGAAAGAAGAAAAGAAGAAAAAATAAAACTTATTATTGCCTAAAAATGGCGGACATAAGGTTGCAATAATACAATTAAATAAAGCAGCAGGTGGACGTCTTGCAATGATATTGTACATAGTTGTGGACGTCCTGCAATGGAATTGTACATTGGGCAGATTTATCATAGTGTTGCCATGTCCTTGCGCCACGGAAGTGGGTGCAAGGGCGATGCATCACTAATGTCAGATTGATCGTGCCATGCAAGGCCACTTTGCGTGGCCCTGCAAGGTTTGATAAATCTGGAGTAGCACAAGACAGCACAAGTTGCTGCCTTGCATTACTAGGCCATGGGGGAAGTTCCAGCAGTGGAGCATGGGTGTTCCAACTTCAGAACTGGCAGCTTAATTTATTGACAGTTCCCAATTAGAGGTGGACAAATAGGTCCTCATCAATATTTAGTCCTAACAGTTCCTTAGAATCTATTTCTAGAATGTAATGTGACTCTAGTCACCTTAGCTCCTTCTCTCTGTCCCCCTCTCTTGCTTTCTTTGACACACTATTACACTGTACTTTAGTAACCTGTGGTCCCCTTCAGGTATTTTATGAAAGTGTCTTGCCCCTGGAAAAGTACTGTAATTGTTTTTTACTGCTCTAAGATGCTGCAAGATACGCCTGCTTACTGGTAAAATGGTACTTCCCACATCCGTTTGGGACAGGAAAACAATAGGGAATACACTGAATATTCCATTTTACAAGTCAGATTTTTCTGTATTCTTATGATTTTTTGGAATAAAGCATTTAACTCTACCAGGTTCTTCCCATTATCACAAGCTTTGCAGTTGGTGCTTTTCTTAAAACCCGGTCTAGGTTTAAGCCAAGTATGTACAGTTGAAGATACTTCACTTTTGACTAGAATGTCTCTCATTGATCTAGTTTTCCTGTATGTAACTTGAGGTTTGTTCGAGATACTGTTTCCTATGAAAGGATCTTTTTTAATTAGGTGCCAATGCTTGGCTAATGCTTTTCTAAGCATTACATGCTTTTCATTGTATGTCTTGATAAATCTTACACTTTCTTGATCACTGTTCTTGTTTTTGCTAGTTTAAAAAAAAACATGTCCTCCCTTTTTATTTTTGTGACCTTTCTCTGCGCCTCAGTGTAAGCTCTGTATACCCTCTCTGTTTAATTCTTGTTAACATACTTGGTTTAGTTTCTTCAAAATGCTCTTCATTGCTACAATTGTGACATGCCCTTAGAAATTCCAAATAGGGAATATTGTTCTTTAATTTTTTTTAAATGTTGACAGTTTTGTACAGCGCGAACGTGACCCTTGGGTATCAGAGCGCTTCACAGATACAAATACAATACAATAGGTGGCTTAGGGATACATCTTGCATATCATAACCATTCAGAGAATGAGGTAAGTAGGTATAAAGTTATGTAGTAAACCGTTTCATACTGATATGTGGTAGGGTAGGTATACGATTATAAAGCATTTTATCATAACAATGTACAATGGCGAAGTATATTAAATTACTACTTGACATCGGCATGTGCTTATTCCAATATAATTTCAGCTGGTGTCTGTCTTCAAGGTTATCATACAGGATATTCTATTTGCCTACAGTACTGTAAATTGTAGTACAATAACAATAGGTCCAATAGTCTTTATCTGTGCATTTTCCTTCAGATTCCGGGTAATTATAGCGCCTCTAGGTTATTCCCAGTACAATATTGACTTTCTATTTACTTCCCTTTGTTGTTCTGCTTTGGCACAACTATATCGCGGAGGCGGTGATGTCTCTTTTTGTTTAAGTGAGGAACTTACTCATTAGGAAAATCTTAGCTTCCCTCTTGAATGTTGCCGTGTTATTAATTTTCCTAACATTTGGAGGGAGTGAGTTCCAGATTCTAGGAGCTGCCCCTGAAAAAGCTTTGTAGTATGTTTTCTTCTTCCGGACGATGGGTGGTCTCAGCAGCAGCTCCTTGGCACTCCTGGCCGGTCTGTCTCCTCCAGATAGCTCTATTTTCTGAGCCAGGTATCTTGGTGTTTTGTAGTGAAGCGCTTTGTGGGTGATACATGCCAATATAGGTTGGATTCTCGCTTCGTATGGTAGGCAGTTTAAAGATTTCAGGTGTGGTGTGATATGATCGAATTTCCTCGATCCGGTGATGAGCCTTGCAGCTGTATTGAGACATGCTTTTAGTGGTGCCGTGGACATTTTTTGTAGACCTGCTAAGGTAGTACATCCATATTCAATCCTTGAGATAACTAAGGATTGTACTGCCATTTTGAGATCTGCCGCAGATATGAATGGTTTCACTTTCATAATATAGTTCAAGTGAAAGCGTGCATTTTTTGCCATAGATTTGATATGGGTTCTCATGTCGAGGTTCTTGTCTAATGTGATTCCTAATGATTTCGCTGAGTCCACTAGAGTAGGAGTGTAGTTTAGAGCTGTGATCAATTTAGCCCATTCTTCCACTTCCGTGTGGTTCTTAGGTGGAGAGATTAAAAGGAACTCAGTTTTTTGTGCATTTAGCTTCAGATGATTGCTGGTCAACCAGTTTAATGACATTTTTAAGGCTCGTTCATTAACATGATATCTTCCAGAGAAGCGATCTTGATGTATATCTGCGTGTCGTCTGCGTACATGTGATAAGATATGTATGCGTCTTTGAGGATTTCTGTCAGAAGTTCGACATAAAGGTTGAAGAGTGAAGGAGATAGTGTAGATCCTTGAGGGACTCCGATCAAATTAGGACATGATGGGGATAGTGTCTGACTGACCAAAAATCTTTGAGTTCTATTCTGAAGGAAGGATTCAAACCATTTCAGCACATTTCCTGATATTCCCATCCTGTTATGCAGCCTGCTTAGTAATTTTTCATGATTTACCGTGTCGAATGCAGAGGACAGGCCCAGAAGTACTAGTAGACATGTTCTATTCTGATCTAGGGCCTGTAATGCACCATCGACAATATGCAGATTGCTGTTGCTGTGCTGTGACCTGTTCTAAACCCAGATTGGCAGTCGTCTAGCAGTGTGAAATTCAATATGTGGTGGCTCAGTTAGTTTTGTACACATTTCTCGATTAATTTGGCCAGTACTGGAATATTGGTAACTGGGCGAAAGTTATTAGGGTCTGCTGGGTCCACTGTTGGTTTTTTGATGATCGGAACCACTTGGCCTGTTTTTAAGCAATCAGGAAGTATCCCTTGTGATAGCGAGGCATTTATTATTCTGGTCCATATAGGGATGACGATGTGGTTGATTTTTTGTAGACAATTGGCAGGTAGAGGGTCATTATAGTAGTTATTCGGTTTGATATCTTATAATGTTTGGCTATAGTATTCTGATCGTAAAGCTTGAAGGTATCCCAATGCGCTTTGTTTTTTGCCTCATCGTGATTGATTGTCAGGATGGGGTTGTTCAGTCTGTGTGGTTTGTCGGGCAGTTCAGCTGAGTTTTAGTGGTTTCTTGGGCCGTTTTGGCTAATTTGTTGGATTGTTGCTTTAGAATCTCAAAAAGCTTTCTTGGCCGGTTTTTGGCGTTATCTAGTTATAATCTAATATATTCTTCTTTGGAATTGAGGATCTTTTTGTTGTACTCATTTCTAATTTTTCTGAGTGATTTCAGTTCGGGTGTTGTAAGGTGTTGTCTCCACTTTCTTTCAGCAAGTCAAGTTTCCGCCAATCATCATTCAGTGCCCCATTGAATCAATGGTTTTTGTCCTTTTCTGTGATCCTTTTCAGTTTTAGTGGCATGGTAGTGTTGACTATGTTTGTTATTGTTGTAGTGTAGTGATCCATTAGGTCATTCACATTCTGCACGTTGTCGGGCGGATTCAAACCTTTCTCACAGCTTTATACTAGCCATTCAATATTCGCATCCTTGTTGTCCCGGGTTCCCTTTTTGAGTTGAATAGGCTGCTTGGTCTTATTCCTTTTTAAGGTGGGTTTTAGGAAGGTTATTGCATGGTGATCGGACCAGTCACACTGCATAACTGAGTGGATCACTATGTTCTTGTTTTTTTATATTATCCAGTCCAGTGTTGCTCCTTTTGCGTGTGTCGGCTGTGTGCAAGCTTGGGTAAGATTTAGCTCAGTTAAAAAGACTTTAAGAACACTGATCTGTTTGTCCTTCTTGTCGTCCCGGTGTAAGTTAAAATCGCCCAAGAATATGTCGTTAGAGTGGGTGTTAGAGTTTTCTGTGATGATCTCCATTAACTGGTCTATGAAATTGGCATTATTTCCAGGAGGATGGTATAGGGCATGTAAGTTACATCTTTGATATTCTGTGGATTGTGTATTTAGACCTAGGTATTCACAGGATTCGAGAGAGTCGCATTGATTTTGGTTGATTTCTATGTCCGATCGGTGTATGCAGGCTACACCACCTCCTACCTTATTTGGTCTGTCTAGTCTCACTATGTTGTATTGAGGGGGCACTAGCAGATCCATGACTGTAGACGATGATTCCGACAGCCATGTCTCTGTTAGGATTGCAAGGTCGATTTCCTGGCTAACAATGAGGGCCGCAATGTCTGACGCATGTTTTACTGCGGACCAACAGTTGAGAGGTAGGCATTTCAGAGGTTTTCTTGTGTTACTAGAGTCCTGCTCAGACAAGTTGGTGGATAATTGGACTTGTTGTAAGTTGTTAAGGTTAGGTTTCCTTTCTTTATGTCTGGATGTTCTATTAGCATCAATCGGAACTGTTCTTATTTCTTCCCCTCTACTATGTTCTGGAGGCTCATATGTCCGAAGTAGGGGTAGGGTTTCGTCTACTGTTAAATAACTAGGACTCCTATCGGGACGGTTCTGCCTATTTAGTGATGGCATGGCTATCCCCCTCCTTTTTTCTTGAGAATTATGCAAAACTTCATGGATGTGTTCGACTTTGGAGTGCGTGCTTATCGTGAGTTCAAGAATCTTTTCCATTGTTTTCCGTGTGCTAAGGATGTCCTGTGATATATTGTCAATTTGTGCCTGTAACCCTTTGATATCTCTCAGGGTCTGAGGCGACCTATTAGGGGTGTCCATCCTCCCATTTCTATATTCACTGTTTGTGGTTTCTGTATTCATTGTTTGTGATATTTTGTCCATTTGTGCCTGTAGTCCTATGGAATCTCTCCGGGTCTAATGCAATGTCTTAGCGGTGTTTAACCTCTCATTTCTGTATTCACTGATTTTGCCCCAATGTTTCGAGTCTATTCCTTTTCCTGAGTTCCTTTCCTTTGTGACTCTAGTTCTGTTGGTGGTGCCTTCTTTATGTTCGGCGTGTGATCCGCCATCTGTGTCGTGTGGTCTTTCTGCCCCTCTTGGGTGATTGGTGTTTCGTGAATTCCTATCTGACTTTTGTGATGTGCAATGGGAAGTTGTTGGAGAGGTGTCATCTTCCATATCTTGGGAGGTTAAACGTGGGGTGGTATATTCCATGTCAATTAATCCTAGATTCATACTGGGTAGTCTACTAGTAGGATAAGTCACCTCATGTGAGAGCAGCGTTGATTCTTCCCTCTGTGCTTGCTCGGTCTAGGCTCCTAGACCGAGTTACTGATAGAGTTGGAGATATCGTAAATTGGTGAAAATAAAAAACCGCATCGGACAGTGACATCGAAAGAAACCGAAAAAGACCGCTCACAACATGCACGGCTTTGCACTCGGCGTCACCCACGTCAAACCAAATACCCCCAGAGGAAAAGACAAAGATTTTTCTACCACATCGGACAGTGACATCGAAAGAAACCGCAAGAGACCGCTCACAACGTGCACGGCTTTGCACTCGGCGTCACCCACATCAAACCAAATACGCCGAGAGGAAAGGACCAAGATTTTTCTCAATTACAATACTCAGGTTTTAAACACCCCTCTACTTGGAGACACAGGTCACAACCTAGTGGAGTCCCAGTCAACTGTTTGTCCTGAAGATGGTCTGATGGTTTTATATCCCTGGCAGACCGAAACGTCGACTGGATCATCTTACTCTTCAGAACATTGATTGTTTTTAATTGTACAGAGAAGATGTTGAACATAGTGTTGTATATAGATTAAATTGATGTGACCTTGCAAGCTATGTGTTGTTGCTACTCTATTTATCCCTGAAAAATTCTTTTACAAATATACAAATACATATTTTTCTTGAAATATTATATGTGCCCTGTGTATGATTTATGTTATCAATTGATTTATTTACTGCTGTGATTAATTCAGTTGTCTACTACCAATGAGAGTGTGGCTTTTAATAACTTTATTGCTTGAAAAAGTACAAACAATTGTAGAGAAATAAAATCCCTTGTAGGCCACTGTGTATCGCATGAGGCCATTGTAAAGTATGAAATATACACAGCGGCACTGTGCATCCGCAAAGAGCAGGATAAAAGCAGTAACTGACAATACTCAAACTCTGGAATCCAAAAATGTACACACAGGTACATGGTTTCATGTTCCACGAGGGGAGAGAGCACGAGAAGGAAAAGGAAGGGGAAAAAAGGTATATAACAGCCTTCTCTGTGTCTTATGCTTGTGTAGAGTGATGTCACATCTAATGAAATCATAAGCATATCATACTCCCATACTACATCAAATATGAGTTTAAAAAATTCTGTAGTATCTTTCAAGTAGGACAGGAGGTTTTGTACCAACAGCTACAAGAAATGGTCTATATAGATAGATAAGTTTTCAAATAAACCGTAAATGGCAGCTACTATTGGTCTCCCCGGCCATTTTGTTTTATTCTTATATTTCTTAGGAATAAGGTTGAACACTGGTATCTTAGGTTCTATTTTGTTAAGAAACTCCCATTCATCCCAATTAATCAATTCTGCATTTCTCCACTCTGTTAACTTGTTGCAAGTCACTTTTCACTCTTTCATACTCTCCTTTAGAAATTCGTTTTTTTTTTATAAACAATTTTTTTATTGATTCAACAAAGAAAAAACAGCCAATCATCAAGGTTCCATGACAGTGAAGGAATGCATACAATAATCTGGACAATCCAAGGGACAAATACGTACAAATCAAAAGGACTGTATTTGGAAAGACCCCTATTAAACTAAGCAAAGCCCCCCCAACCACTTCCCCTAAACCCTACGATATTTCTTGGGGCAGCCACGTGCTGCATACAATGTTTTTTCTTGTGCGGCGCACCAGTCAACCCCTGCCCGCCACTTCCCCACAGTGGGAGGGTCAGGATTCTTCCAAACAGAGGCTATGTCCCTCTTCGCCGCCACCGTTGCTGTTGAATAAAACAACTTTTCGTGTCTGGACCCGTCCAACCCATTCGTGATGCCCAGAATTGCATGCTTCGGGTCGTGAGGAATCTCCCACCACAGCACCTTAGTGAGCTTCTCCTATATGTCTCCCCAGAAGTTCGCCAAGTGCAGACATGACCACACCACATGGAAAATGTCGGCCGGCTGGTGGCCACACCTCGCACAAGCGGGGGACAGCTGGAACCCTGCGCGGTGCAGACGAGCCGGTGTCAAACAGGCTGCATGCAAAAAGTAGAGCTGTATCATGCGCAGTCTGGCTCAGGCCGTGACTGTCCTGGGCGCCATAAGGGTGTTGCGCCAGTCTTCTTCTGCCAGGGGGTCCACCCATTCCTCCCATTGGGTCCGCAGCCACTTGAGTGAGGTGGGAGTATTGTTAATGAGTGTTCGAAAGATGCCCCCCCTCCCCAGGTCCCCCAACATAGTTTGTGCCTCGGGCGGGCTACGGTCCGGGAGACAAGTGCCAGTCGTGAGGTGCACCTGAAAGGTGTGACGCAGCTGCAAATATCTGTAAAACTGTGAGTGATGTATAGAGTATCTTCCCTGGAGGTCCTGAAAGGAGAGCATATGGTCACCCACCCAGACGTTGCCCAGCTGTGAGATACCTATCAGGTCCCACGACCGGAAGCCCTGCAGACCGTTGACTTCCCTGAGCCAGTTCCCTTGCCACATGGGCGTGCGTAGGGTCAGAATGCGGATCCATTTGGTGTGGCAGAGCACGGCCCGCCATGCCAGAAACGCCGAACGAGTCACGTCGGGCAGATGAAACGGGACGGGCACCCCATACATCCTCGACTGGAGAGTGGACAAGCCCAACTCACTAAGTTCCAGACTATAAGCCGGATCAGACCAACCCCGTTAAACCAATCATGCAGCACGAGCAACCGCGTTGCCAGGAAATACAAGAATAAGTGGGTCATCCCTAGACCCCCGTCGAAGGAAGGTATCGGACAGACGCCCAGCGCCAATCAGGACCTGCCCCCCCCCAAAGTAATCTGGAAGCCATGGCGCAAGCTCCTGGAACCATGTTCGCGAGAAATTAAGGGGTGTGCTTTGAAGCATATATAGGAAACTGGGAAGAATCATCATTTTAAATAGTGCAACTCTTCCCATGGGATTTAGAGGCAGTGGCTGCCATTTTGACAAGTCAGATCTGACCCGCTTAACCAGGGGGGTGGTGTTAAGAGCCCAGGTGAGCTTGGGGAGTAAATACACCCAGATCCCCAAATACTTAAACTACTGTCTGCAGAGCAGTATGGTGGACTGCCACTCAAAGCATGCCCTGGAGATGTGGAGGGTGACCAAGACCGACTTACCAGGATTTAGCCGGAGGCCAGAGGCTTGCTCAAATGACCGGAGGATCAGGAGTCAGTGGGGGCCCGACCTTGCGGGGTCCTCCGTGTAAATCAATATGTTGTTGGCGTGGAGGGCGATTTTGTCCGCTTCGGTATTGGGCCATTCCCAACCCCGCACATGTCTGCTGGTGCGTATCAGGGCTGCTAGGGGCTCCAAAACCAGCACAAAGAGCAGGGGGGAGAGGGAACAACCTTGCCTCGTTACCCTGCAAATCCGGAAGGGTTGGGACAGAACCACGTTTACCAGAACGCGAGCCCTCAGGCGAGCATACAAGACGCGGACGAGCCCAAGAATGCGGGGTCTAAAGCCCATCTCTGCCAGGATGTCATCCAGAAACCACAAATCCACCGAATCAAAGGCTTTCTCAAAGTCTACCAGAAGGAGTGTGAGGTAAGGGGTGAGCAGATTGCGATAAGCCAAGGCCGAGTGGAGCCTCTGCAAACAATGACGGGTACCACGGGAAGGCATGAACCCACATTGGTTTGGGTGGACCGGCGTGTGCAAATGGGGTTTGAGGCTCTGGGCAAATATCGTAGCATACAGTTTGAGCTCAGTGTTGATAAGCGAGATGGGACGGTAGTCCGTGCACTGAGGCGAAGGTGGCTGGGATTTAGGACCAAAATGGTGCCCATGTCAGTCTCCGGCGGGAAGGAACCCATTTCCACTACTTCATGGAAAAGCTGGGCAAGATGTGGAGTCAACGTCTCGTGGAACAGGGCATAGTACTCCTGGGAGAGACCATCCGGACCCGGCGTTTTGCCAGATGAGACGAGGGCAGTCGCCCCCCAGATCTCGTTATGTGAGATAGGGTGGTCCAGGTCCGCCTGCACTGTCAAGTCCAGGTGGGGGAGCAGACCGTTCCCCGCCTGCAGCATGTCTGAAAGAGACAGGGAGGGAGTCCGAGCTGTGTAGAGTTGGCGGTAATATCGAGCGAAGGCCTGGACCATACCGGCGGAGGAGTTACATACCGAGCCGCCGTGATCTATGATTTCAGGGATTATATGGTTCACTCTAGGGTACGTGGCTAATCTGTGGAGGAGGGAGGCGTTCTTATCTCTCCATACGTACACCCTAGCGATGAAAGATGGCCAGAGGAGTTTGGCCACGTCCATTGAAAATTGTCGAATCTCCTCGCACGTGTGGGCGAGGAGCCTCACGTCAGGGGCGTCAGGGTTTTGGGCAATGGACCGTTGAAGACGTAAGGCCTGTGCCTCGCATGAAGTAAGCTTGTCCAACTTTGCATGCCGCTGGACTTTGAGTTGCCCTTTGGCCATTCCGCGGATCGTGGCCTTGCCCGCCTCCCACAAAGTACCCGGCAACGACACCGACACCTCGTTGGTTTGGAAGGAGTGTTGGAGCTCCTGCCCCACCACTTTCTAGAGGTCCCAGTCCTGGAGGAACCACCTGTTCAAACTCCAGATTTGACGCATAGTAACTGGGGGGGGGAGGGACCTACAGTGAGCATAACCGGGGAGTGGTCAGATATACCTCTTGGGAGGATCGCAACATCCTGGAGCCGAAGGCAATCGGTCGAGGGGATATAAATGCTGTCTATGCGCGCGTGTGTATGGTGTGAGGCCGAAGTGTGGGCGAATTGTTTTGATCGTGGGTGCCACATACGCTATTCATCACAAAGGCCTAGGGATTCGGCCCAGTTCGTTAAATGTTTCACATGCGGCAGTCTACCTTGGGAAGGATTCCCGGACAAAACTAGGTCCGGGGAACGGACCGTGTTGAAGTCACCCCCCAGGAAGGTGGAGCCCAGGGGCAAGGAGGCCAGGAACCCGACCGCTACGCCAAGGGTCATGGTCAGCCGCACTGGAGGGGAGTATAAGGACACCAGGTTAAGGGGTATACCATTCAGAGTTCCGGATATGGCCAGAAATGAGCCCTGGCCATCATGGATGACATGTTTCGCCACGAAAGGAAGGGAGCGCTGTACCAGAACTGCAACCCCTCCGGGACCTACGTGTAAAGTCCGAGTGCCAAACACTGTGGTAGCCATAGCGCATTAGAAAGGGGCAGCGATTACCCAATAAATGTGTCTCTTGCAGCAGCAGGACTTCGACCCCAAGACGCTGCGCATAGCGAAGCACCGCCGTGCGCTTGAGGCGATCAAGGAGACCATTGACGTTCCAGGACAGAAGAAGCAAAGATACCTCATACTGTGATATGTCAGCCATAATCATGGACTATTCTGGAGAGGGGGAGATTAGGAGCCCAGACGCCGGGGAATATGTCCCCCGATGGGAAAGGTGTGGCTTCTTGCATGCGCAGATGTAAAGGAACAAGGAAGAGCTGGCATGGTGAAACAAAAATGGAACTCAGAACAAAGAACAGAAAACTGGGGACAACGATCCCCTCCACCCCCACCATATACTTCAAGAACAGAAGCATCTGTTGCCCTAACAAAAAACAACACTACAGGACTAAATGAAAACGCTTGGGATCAAACAAGGCACGGAGGACCCCTCCTCATGGCAGGGTGTCCGTAATCAAGTCCAGAACTGGGGAGAGAACAGTTAGGTAGAAGGATGCCTCCGTCCGCGGAGCCAGGCCCGGCGGGCAGAGGCAAACTCAGGCTGGGTTGCTGAGAAGCTTTGGGCTGCGGGAGAGGTCAGTGTCCGGGAGGTCAGGCATGGAAGAGGGAGGCAAAGCCCCCCGCATCCAAGGCGGCCAGAGGAGCCAGAGCGCCACACAGCCCGGAGACCGCCCCGGGGACGACCCAGCCCCCCGGGCGGGAACCAACGGGGAGTCAGATCAGGCCCCCCTGTGCCCACTGCGCCCATGTGAGTGGTTCGCGTTGGGATCTCAGTTCCGGCGGGCCCACATGAGAGGGCTCGCCCTCTGCACCATTCGGAGGGGAGGTTGGTCAGTGAGCCGAGTGGGACGTTCCTCCGTGGCCCCGGTCCAGGCATCCGTCGGGGAGTCGAAGAACGGAGTTTTATTGGCGAACACCACCCGGAGGCGAGCCAAAAAGTGGAGTCAATACTGGGTGTTGAGGTCCCGTAGTTTCTGCTTGACCTCCCCAAATGAGTGGCGATGGCCCTGGACCTCTCGAGTGTAGTCTGGAAAAATCAGGATTGAATGATTCTCATAAGGGAGGCGTTGCTACTCGCAGGCTTCAGCCAGGATGGAATCTCGGTCCTTAAAATTGAGGATTCTCATTATGATCAGGCGGGACGGCATGCCCGCCGGAGGCCTCGCCGCCAGGGATCTGTGCGCTCGCTCCATTGCAAACCAGGGGGAAAGGGAGCCCTCAGGAAGCCAGGACCTCAACCATTTCTCAACTAATTCAACGGGGTGGCCCTGCTCTGCCCCCTCCGGAAAACCCACAAGGTGAAGATTGGTGCAGCGCAATTGATTTTCAACGTCCTTGGCCTTCCGGTGCAGCTCCTGCGTGTGGGCCTGGAGGCATCCCTTAATTTGCTGGACGTCGATGAAATACGGGATTCAGTTTCAGTGATCCGTCCCGTGGCGTTCCGGAGGTCTGCCAAATGAGGTTCATGTCCACCCGGACTTCTGCTATCTTGCCCTCAACTGAGGCCTGGGGGGTGTTGATGGAATGCAGGATGGTGGATCAGATTGGACCTCCTTTTCAGCAGTTCTTCCCTCGGCCCCACCAGCCGGCGGTTGTGAAGCGGTCCATCTTAGTCTGAGTGGCGGGGGTCTTGGCCGGACCGTTCCAGCCCATGGCGGTACCCTCGGAGGAGGATTGGGGAAGACCCCCAGACCCCGATGGTAGGCTGGGAGGGGGGGCCCACGTTGTTCAGGAGGCCCAGGAGGACAGAAGTGGCGCCCAGCTGCCAGGCCAACACGAAGAGTCCCAGGCCCAAATCCAAGGAAGTGCAGTAAAAGGCTTAGGCCTCCCAGGATAGGGGCCCGTTGGTCAAGCCCCCCATGGACGTGCCCAGATAGAGGAAGGCCCGGGGTGGAGGAAGGCCCAAGAGGGAACCCCCCTCGCTGCCTGGTAAGTGTGGCCGTTCACCCTCGCACCAAGCGCCACTCGAAGGTGACAGAACAGTTAGGGCGGAGGATGCAGCGTAGTCAGCGAGCCAGGAGGGGCTTAGGCCCGATGCAGTCAGGGCCGAGGGCCCGAAGTCAGGAGAAGCCCAGCATCTCCGCCTGAAAATGCAGCCGAGACCACCCCGCCTCAATGCCTGAGTGGCGTAATGCGATTCACAGATTAGGCCACCGGTGCTCGCAAAGGGGCCCTCCCATCCACATAGAACCCCCTCCCGTGGCCGGGACTTACCGCTGGTGATGCGGCCGAGCCGGTTCTTTGAAGCGTGCACACTCGGCCCGACAGCCGAGCCCCCCGGCCGTGCCCCCGCACACAGACCAGGGCGGACGACAGTTCCAGGCCACTGCAGGGCTCCCCACGTCCAGGCCATCACTTCGTGGCCTGCCCGCCGCCAGACATAGCGGCCGAATGGCCTGGGCCTCCACGGGATCCCCGGATGCAGGTCACGGCCCACCCGGGGGATCAGCTCTACCGGGCCTCCGGCTCTGCACTCGTGGGTCTGCGCACCGGGTCAGCAAACAGTGCCCCAGCACCTACAGCGCAATCCGAATGCTCCGGCACTCCGCCTCTCGCACCGTGCCCAGAGGGTCTCAGCACCTTAAACTGCTGCGGTTAGTACGGCCAGGCCGTCATCTTATGCCAGCACCTGCCGTGCGGGCAGGCAGGCGCTTCCCCTCTGGGACAGGGATCCGCCGCCGAATTGCAGCCGCCAGACAAGCAGCCGGGCGCTCAGGACATCGGTGGGTGACGAGAAGCAGGTAGGTCACTCTCCGCTGGGCCGTATGACGAGCAGATGGTGGAGGTGTCCAGGAGCGCACTCAAGGTGTGATCGCCATCCAAGCTCGGCAGACCGGAAGTCTCCTTTAGAAATTCTTATGTAGCACTCTGTATCATTTAGTTGTGAGTATGCTTTCCTCATATACATGGCCTTGTACCAAAGGACTACATTTCCTCCCTTATCAGACGATCTCACCACACTTTCCTCATTTTTACTCCACTTTCTGACCACCTGTCTGAATTTGTTATTCTGTTCATACGTCTTTCTCATTCTTACATTAGACTTCAACAGTATTTTTCTTAGCTCTGTGGACATTAGGTCTGAAAAGACCTCTATACCACCATTAATTGGGCGGGGGAATACATTTATATTTTGCACAAAATAATGTATTTCCTCCTTTTTTTGCATAGATGCCTGCCATTTCTAGAAGTTGAGTATTGTTCATCTCTTCTTGTGTCTCTGTTTCACCATCCTCAAGGGAAAATAAGTCGCTTATGTATTCTGTATCAGCTACTTGTAAAACATCATGTTCTCCTCCTCATGTTGTCATTGGCTGTCTCGGTTTTGGTTTCATTTTGAAAAATGTCTTTTGTGTTAGTTTGCGTATATATTTGTTTAGATTCACCTTGGTGTGCGCATAATCAAAACCTGAGAAAGGACAAAAGGAGAGGCCAAGGGATAAAATAAGTTGATCTTCTTGTTATATCATAGTATTAGTTAAATGTAAGACTGTATTTGTTTCAGCAGCCACTTCTTGTAGCTGCGTGTCACTCTCCCCATGGGTCCTGGTCGCTTCCCTTGACTCCTTCGCCTTTGTTTCCGGTTCCTTTTTGCTGAAAATAAATTGCTGATTTTTTGGTCTGTGGTTTGTGCGTCAGTCCGTGAACAAAAACCAAAACTCTTCCTATAGTATGTATCGATTTTTGTTTTTATAAAAGCAGACAATTAAATCGGGCAGGTCTTTCAAAGTTATTGTTTGTGTATTTCGTTTTTGGGGTGTCAAGGGAGCTTTACTGCAAAAGGAATTAGCTAAAAGTTCCCAAACCAAAACATGGTGTCAAATAATTAATAAAGGGACAACGTTTCTAGAAAATTATTATTTGTCTTCTCTGAAGAATATGCTGAGTAACATTTCATGTTTTTGGAAAGAGCTACTGTCAGTTTTGCTAAGGCATTTATTGTGTTACACTGCCCAAGATCCCCACTGGAGTAATATTTATTTCCACTCACTGATTTCATTAATCACTCAAATACTTTTGCACTAATTCACTTAGCTTCTTACTCTCTCACTTGTTCACTCACGCTCATTTTCTCCGTCACCACTTCAAAATCTCATCATCTCAAAGTCATCATTTGTTTATTCACTACCTTCATGCTTCGCTCACTCACTTGCTTATTCACTTGTTTGTAAACTCACACTCACCAAGTCACTCTCATGGGCTCAGTCACTTACTCATTTGCTCACTCCTTAACACACCTCAATCACCTGCAAAATCGATCAGTCACTTACTGGCATACAATCTCTAACTCTTGCTTTCACATTCACATACTTGCTACTCAACCTTTAATTGAATGTTTGCTTGCTTATCCACTCACTAATTTGCACACTTGTGATCCAATAACTCACTGCTTCATTCACATACTCATTCCCACATTCAACTGCTTGCCAACTCACTTGCTCATTCGCTTAAACACTCACTCCTCATTCATTAACCCGTTCAAGCACTGTTTCACTTATGTACTCACTTGTTCATTCCCTTACTTGCCTTAATAGTCAGTCATATGCTCATTCAAAAACTCACAAATCCATTCACTCATACATTTCTTATTTGTTCACCACTGACTGTTTAACATGCATATTCACTAATCCATTCATTCAAATAAATGTTTTATAACAATTATGATCATTTGAAATATTTTGATTTGCAAAGTTTCTAATGGAAAGGATGAACACAGTGTGTATTTATCTTCAGCTGTTAATTTTCGTTCAGGACTTGGCTGAAAATATCGTAAAGGGGTGGGGTAGAGGGGGCGCAGTCACTTAGCTGAATGCACTGTGATGCATTTACTTTTGTAGAAAGGACTATCTGATTCCACAGGAATCAAGCTGAAATGCCCCAGAGGGTGACATTGTCACTTCCCTAGAATGAACTGGCAGTTGGCACGCTGGGGGCTGGCTTGTCTGAAATGACCAGCCTCAGATTGGCAAGGCAGGCATCAGCCATTGCCCGATGGGCATATGGTTGAGGCCTGTTGGTGGAACGTTATGTATGAGAGAGGACTGGAGCAGGTGGTGGAGGGTTGGTGGGCGCCAGCAAGGGGGTCTTCTGTTATTTTTTGTCTCCCTTCCCAGCATGGAACAGGCAGAGATAAATGTGTCTCTTCTCTTCTCGTTTGCCTGTCAGAAAAGTATTCCTGGAGAGTAGGAGATTGTGGCATTAACCCACTTTGAAACCGGGTTTGAGTTCCAGCGTCTATTCAACATCTTGTGATCCTGGGCAAATCACTTAATCTACACGAGCCCCAAGACAATGTTATTTCACCCTCTGTAATGTTCTCTGGTGCTCATGTAAAGTGCCCCAATGCCTCTGGGCCAATTTCGTACTATACAAAACTGCATGTATGTGAGGAAAGTGATACTATTTTTTTTTTTTTTTTGCCTTTACACATTAGCATCATTCTATTTGTTGGAACATAAAAGTGATGCTATCAGCAGGTAAAACAAAGTAAATGATGCACCTTTCACCAGTCTCTGAGCAATGAAGGCCCTCTCTTAAGTGCTGTAAAAAAGCGAATATCTAAAAAGCCCAGGGTGAATGTAAAATGCAGTCTAGGTCTGAGCCATGTCCTGTCTCCCAGCGAACATTAATCAAACTATCCACAGCAGACTTAGGGTGAAGTTCATAGTATTTTTCATAACTCTCAGCCTGAAAGGTATATTTTTTCAATTGGAATGTAAATTTCCAATTTAAGTACTGGACCTATGAGCCCTAAATTACTTTCATTACTGCAAATGTTTGACAATATTTAGGTCCATGATTCTAACCAAAGGAGTGTATTGCAAAATGTTGTAATCTGTGAATGTGGGCCACATTTCTTGACTGCCCGGCCCTTACTCACCGGTGCTCGGGGGAAAGAAAGTCAGGTCCACGTGCAAGTCCGTGCAGTTTACAGGCTCCAAGCTCATTCACTGCAGGCCTCTGTCAGATGCTCCGCGCTACTACCAGCACTACTACTGTGAGACTCTGAGGTCTCAAGCCAGGCCAGGGCCAGCCAGGCCAGCGGGAGCCGAGGATTCAGAGTTGACGTTCGGGACAGGTCTGTGTTGTAGTTGTGGGGCACTGGCAGAAGTCAACAGGTTGGGCCTGGCAGTCAATTCTCCATTAGCCAGCACCGCCACACACACAGTCCAGCGGTCCCCCGCGCACCGACAGCGAGAGGGTGGTGCGCGTCACGCCGTCACCGTTGACTGCTGAAGCACCGCTCGTGGATTGGACAAAATTATGATGCTGTTAGGTCTTAGCCCTTTCTCCCTTTCCCTTACCCTTCCCTGCGCGAGCCTTCTCCCCAGCGCGCTATTGGTTATTCATCAGCTGGAATGTTGACAGCTAAGTGTTCCAGTCTGACAGTTGACAACGGTGAGATTAGTTAGCTCTGTTTCTTTCCAGGCACACATGCACTTGGTGTGTTGTCTTGTAACTGAATAAACTATACTATACTACTGCTGGGTCCGGAGTGATCTTTACAATTTGGCGACGAGGACGACTGACAACATGCCAAAGAACCTACGCTGAAGGAAAAACGAATAATAATATGAAGCATGAGAAGTTTCCGGTAAGAAGTGTAACAAGGGAGATCTAAGGAAAAAGAAAATAATGCAGTGATGCTTGGAAGTATTGTGTGAAGAAGCAGGTTATTTTAAGCGCTAATGAGCCAAAAGACAATCGGGGAAAAAAAGAAAGAAGATTACCTGTACTGTTTAAGCGTATGTAAGAAAGAAAAAATATATAAACGCAAACCTGTAAAACGAAGTGCCCAAAGGAAGGAGGCTCTGCGACGGAGCTGTGAATCAACAAAATAATTTTCGCTGGTAGAAGTGGTTCCGTGGGCAGAGTGTACAAGGAAGCGCCTGGAGTTCGAGTATTTAAAACGGCTGAGGAACTCATCGACGGGAGAATCCTGAATTGATGTGAGTGAGCCGCATTGAACTCTGCGCGTGACGGGAGCAACTCTTCGTCATTTTGGGCAATTAAATTCAGGTGAGAAGCGAACTTGAGGACCTGTGAGGAGAATCTCCTCAGAAGTGGCGCGCAGTCGCGGTACGTGATGTGACGCATACGCGCATTAAGCCCTTTTGAGTGAGGAGAATTTAGTGGTCTAGTCTATTTTAACACACACTGTAAACGCGTGCAAAGCTGTCGTAAAGGCATTTTAAGCATTAAAGAAAACAAAAGAGCGACGAACTTTAGAAATAAAGGGAAATTAAAAGACATTACGGTAAATATGAATGAATGAATGAACAAAGTTAAATTTGTATTGCGCAAACTTAGCCCAAAGGCATCAAGGCGCATAAGATGGAATACCTGAATAGAAAGGTAAGCAGGGGGTAGCCTATAGGTAGGCTCTTGTGTAAAGCCAGGTCTTTAAGGCTTGACGAAAGGGAGCGAGGGACACAAGTCCCTTAAGTTCATTTGGCAGTAGGTTCCAGAGATTCGGGGCAAGGGCAAAGAAGGCCTTCCCAACCCATCTGGCCTTCACAGTCCGCGGGACTGATAGTAGGTTCTTGTTGGCAGAGCGCAATGCCCTGCCAGGAGTATAGAAAGACACAAGAGACCTAATGTCTTCTGCACCCAATCCATGAAGGGCACAGTGGGTAAGACAAAGAACCTTAAACTTTATCCTAAACTGCATAGGGAGCCAGTGAAGGCTTTTTCTAATAGTAGTACCTGATGATCGTCTCGGGGCGTTAACAACAAACCTGGCTGCTGCATTCTGCACAACTTGTAAACGCTGGACCAGCCTCTTATTTATGCCTAGATAGAGGGCATTGCAGTAATCTAGGCGTGAGGAAAAAAGGGCAACCGAAAGTTGTTTCCTAGAATCCAAGGAGAGGTAATTTGAGAGTTTTCTCAATATCCAGCAGGTGTAAACGGTCCTGTTTACTTGCTTGTCGAAGGAAAGTGTGGTATCAAGTATTACACCCAAATTGCGAGCTGCAAGGGTGGGTGTAGGGCAGGTTCCAAGGGCAGAAGGCCACCAGTCAGCCGACCAGACGTCCGGTTTACCTCCGAAGACAAGGACCTCTGTCTTTTCCCCATTTGATTTGAGGACTTTTTTGGTCATCCAACCTACTACAGATTCCATGCAGTTCCTGAAATTGGAGGCCTCAGTCTCCACAGATTGAGTGAGGGAGCCCTTTATCTGGGTGTCATCAGCGTAGGATAGTACTTCCAATCCGAATGATTTTACTAGCCTGGCAAGTGGGGCCACATATATGTTGAAGAGAGTAGGGCTCAAATAAAGATCTTTACAAGTATAAAATACATAACTATTCTGGATGTGAAAAATAAGATAAAATGTTGGTTTAAAGCGGATTACTTCACAGTCAAAAGTGGAGAAAAACAATTCTAAAAGAAAGCGCAGTTAATAAAAAGTGAACATGGCAACTAGCAACGTTTACAATTTACAACCACCAGAACCATTTTTAAAAGGTGCGGGTGCTCCAACAATAAAATGGGAAGAATGGAAGGAGTATTTTAGCAATTATATATCCACATTTGACAAAGAGGATGAAGCAATTAAACCAGAAGAAAAGAAAAAAAATTATTACACTGTCTAGGTCGGGAGGTTTAAGAGTGTACAATAACTTTACGAAAAAAGTGCATGATGGGGTTGATAGAAACGTATATAATGATGCTATGGAGGATTTAGTTTGTTATTATAAACCAACTGTATGTGTTGCAGTACATAGATACAAGTTCTCCAGGAGAAAACTGGGTAAAGATGAAAGCGTAGATGATTATGTGGCCGCATTAAAGAACTTGGCACTATCATGCAAATTTGAGAATATGCATGATGATCTCATAAGGGACCAAATTGTCATGTGTGCTGCAAATCCTAACATACAAGATGCACTTTGGGCTAAGGGAGAGAAACCCCTAAAACAGGTTATTGATATTGTAAAAAAGGCTGAGTTAACTGGACGGTGGGCTAAGGAAGTTATCAATGATAACGAGAATAAAAATTAGGAAACAAATGTGGTAGCTAAAGTAAGCGAAACAAAGAAAAAGGTTTTAAATTATGAGAGCAAAGGAAAGGAAAGTCAAAGACCCAGTGGTAATATGAAAAAATACGAAGAATTAAGGTGTTATCGTTGTGGCAGTAACAGGCACTTAGCAAACGACTGGAATTGTCCGGCTAGGAATAACAAATGTGGCAAATGTGGTCTGATTGGACATTTCCAAAAGGCTTGCACAAGAAGAAGTAAAACTAAAGTAAAGTACGTTCAGGAGGAGGAAGTGGAGGAGACAAACTCTTCTGATGATTCGGAATACAATTTGCGCGTACTAAATGTGACTGAGGAAACAGATAGTATGGAAGGTGAGAAAAACAATAAAAAGAAACCATTATGCAAATTGGAAATAGGGGGAGTAGAGATTGAGATAATTGCAGACTCTGGTTCTCCTTGTACCATTGTTAACCGTGAAGTGTGGAGAAATAAATTTCTTGGTGCATTAGGAAAAAAAATGGAAAAACCCGATATAACATTGAAAACTTTCACAGGAGAACCAATTGAGCTGGTGGGTTACAGGGAACTAACTTTTGTATTTAAAGAAAGAGAAACAAGCAGCAAATTATATCTCGCAACCACTGGTCCGTCTGTTTTAGGGTGGAAAGATCAGGGGAAACTTGGCATTACTCTTAACCCAAACAGCTCAGAGCCAGTTCTTGTAATGCAACAGGACACTGTACTGGATGAGGACCTGATTGATAGATTTCCTAATGTATTTAATGGTAAGATCGGTAAGTTGAAAGGATTTCAACACAAAATAAAGCTTAAAGGGGATGCCATTCCTTGTTTACACAAAGTCAGACACATACCCTTAACACTAAAGGAGGAGGTCAGAGTAGAGATTACCAAATTACTGGAAGCTGACATTATTGAGCCAACGGAATCTGCAGAGTGGGTCGTACCTTTGGTGGTCGCAAGGAGACCTAATGGTAAACTGAGATTGTGCATGGACTTGCGAGACCTAAATAAAAATATACTGATTGACCAATACCCTCTACCAAGAATTGGAGAAATGTTGTCCCTCACAAAAGGAATGAGTGTGTTCTCTAAAATAGACCTTTCCGCAGCATACCATCAGGTACCACTACATCCAGAAAGCAGACACCTCACCACCTTCATCTCACCTTTCGGGTGTTTCAGATTCAAAAGAGTACCTTTTGGTATAGCGTCTGCTGCGGCATTATTTCAAAGACTTATGCATGAACTTTTTAATGGAGTCAGGAACATACTCATCTTCCAGGATGACATTTTGGTGATGGGTAAAGATCAGACTGACCATGACAAACGGCTCTTACAGGTGTTAAAAAAATTGGAGAAATGTAGTATGACAGCAGAATACAAAAAATGCAAGTTCAGTAAAAATAGCGTAACCTACTTGGGGCATGAAATTTCACATGAAGGAATTAAACCCAATAAAGAACTTATAAAGGCTATAAAGATGCACCTGTACCTGTAAACAAAGAAGAACTTAGTGCATTCTTAGGGCTAGTAGAGTACTACTCTAAATTCGTAAGAGACTTTTCATCAAAAACATACAACATCAGAACACTTTTGAAAAACAAAAACAAATTTGAGTGGTCTCAATGTTGCGAAGAGAGTTTTAAGAAACTAAAAAAAGAAATGTGTGCAGCTCCACCCCTGCAAGGATTTGATGGTAATCTGGATTGCGTAATCACCACTGATGCAAGTGGGAAAGGAATTGGAGCAGTACACACGCAAATAGAAAGATCAGGAAAGGAAGTAACCATTGCATTTGCTTCCCGTTCATTAACAGAGACAGAGGAAAGATACTCTGTGATTGAACGGGAAGCACTGACATGTGTGTGGGGAATGGAACATTTCTGTCAGTATATTTGGGGCAAGAAGATCATTCTGCGATGCGATCACAAACCACTAACTAAAGTGCCAACTGTGAAAGGTTTGTACAACGCGTCACCCAGGCTGGCACGTCTATCCATAAGACTGTTAGATTACAATTACGAAGTACAGTACTTGCCGGGAGTTAAAAATGTGGTGGCTGATTTTCTTAGCAGATTGCTGTTACAAAATGTGGAGAAAGAAGAACAAGAGAGGAACTGTGTGTGGCAAGTATCAGCGAGGAATTCCCAACTATTCGAAAAGAGGAGTGGACACAAGGTTGTCTGAATGACAAAACATTACAAAAAGTATGTGAACTCATTGTAAAGGGTTGGCCAAGAAAGAAGTGTCAAGAGTCTGAATTAAGAGCTTTTGGGGAACTGAGAAATGAGTTATCAGTTGAAGACAACCTCATCTTAAGACAAGGAAAAGTTATACCACCCAATACTCTGAGAGAAAGAATTATAAAAATATGCCATGAAGGGCATTTGGGCATAAACAAAACCAAACAAAGAATAAAGAGTTGGTATTGGTGGCCAGGGTTCGATATAGAAATAGAAAGAGCTGTAAAAGACTGAGTTGAATGTGCAAATTCGGATAAGACACAAACAACCCTCCGACCACCTCTTCAGCCTTTAAGTTGCCCAAACATGCCATGGGAAAGGTTTGGTGTGGATGTAACTGGACCCATAAAATGGAAGGATGAACAAGTGTACATACTAGTGTTAGTAGATCACTTCTCAAAGTGGCCAGAAATAAAAGTATGCGGAAAAGTGGACACAAATGAACTAATGAAATTTATGGATGGAGTATTCACGAGGGAAGGAATCCCTTAGACAATTGTAAGCGATAATGAGAGCCAATTCATTTCTGACGCATTTAAAAAGTTCACAGAAAGGAATGGCATCACCCACAAAACTACCTCAGACTACCACTTGACGGGAAATGGAGCCTCGGAAAGATTTATTAGGGTGATAAAAGGAACCATCCAATTGGCTAACAACAATGGAAAATGTTGGAGGAAGGAAGTGAACAAAATGATTTGGGGGTACAGAATCACACCCAGCGAGAAACGTTGGTGAGCCCATTTGAAGTTATGAGGGAAAGAACACCCGTTTCAAAAGACAATATTGGATGGCTCAAGTCGGCAAGGGAAACGGAATGGTCAGTGGAAACTATTAGGAAAAGAATCAAAGAGGCACAAGCAGCTTACAAGGAAAAATACGACACAAACAAAAATTGCAAAGAAGTCAGCATCAAAGTTGGGACAAAGTGAGAATTAAGAAAAGTGGACATGTGGTCAAAGGGGAGAACAGGTTTACTGCACCTTTAGAAGTAAAGAAAGTTTTCTGTAATTCGGCTTTGCTCAGTGATGGAAAAGTGTGGCATGCCTCGAAAAGTTCAGTTTGTCATAGATCAGAAGTAATGCAACGGAAAGGGACAGAACTAAGAACCTTGCAAGAGGAACCCAACTTCAAATGGATGCAAAACGAGGAATATGAATCGGAGTTGGAGGGTGATTACACAAGTACAGCATTAGAGAACGATGATACCAGTATGGGACAGGACCGGGAGTTCATTGAATCTATAGGTGAATACAAGGATATTAGCTCGGATGCATCCGTTGTTTCCCAGGACAATTTGGACACTTGTACCACAGAAAATGAACAAGAGAAATCAGAGAGTGAAGATAGGGAGAGTAATCTAAATTCGGAACAGACAAGAAACTCCTTAAGTTCCGGGAACAGACCCTTGATAGACCCAGGGAATATGTCTATCAGTGATGCGAGTGAAGCAAGAGCTAGCACTAGTAGCTTTGGCCGCATTCTGGGCAAACCCAGCAAATACAAAGACTTTGTTTGTGATTAGCTCATTTAGTTACATTACAGCTCTGCTGGTAGTATGGTTATAACTTTATATTCTTTAGGGAAGGAGATGTGTTAGGTCTTAGCCCTTTCTCCCTTTCCCTTACCCTTCCCTGCGCAAGCCTTCTCCCCAGCGCGCTATTGGTTATTCATCAGCTGGAATGTTGACAACTGAGTGTTCCAGTCTGACAGTTGACAACAGTGAGGTTAGTTAGCTCTGTTTCTTTCCAGGCACACATGCACTTGGTGTGTTGTCTTGTAACTGAATAAACTATACTATACTACTGCTGGTTCCGGAGTGATCATTACAGATGCCCAGGGCCATCATTGGTAGCGCTATCCCGCGCTACTAGATTGACGGCCCTGGGGAGGAACTCGCACATGATTCAATACTAATGTGTAGCGCCCACCCGCTCATCTCCACAGCACCACTATCCACCACTCAGCTACGGACGGGTGCTCTCAGCGCTGCGCAGCAACCATGTAGTAGTACAAGCATAAAGCAGGTGCGCTTGCACCCCACATAGGTGCTGCTGCCCGCGTGTTTTTTGCCTCCCTCTACCTTTTGCCGCCCTAGCGGCCTCCTAGTCCTGCCTCATGGCAGAAACGGCTCTGGTGGTCATCTTTCAGGATTCCCATGTCTGCCACTACGGTGTCGATCTTCACCTCAAGGACCTCTCTAGAATTGGTTATGGCTTGTAAAATGTACTGGAGAGGAGGGCCCTGTTGAAATCCCAGGAGTGAGTCTGTGGTGCTTTCTCCTGATACATAGTCGCCGCCCACTCCTGTCTGTATGCTCCCGGATCAGGTTCTTTCCTGAGTGACACCTTACCTATGATGACGTTGCTGTGTCACAGTTCAGTTGGGTTTGTGCCAGGGAAGGAAGCTCATGGTGAGCCAGATGGCCAGCCAGCAAGAGTCTTTGCAGAGGAGCCTCTGATAATTAGTAACATCAGCAGTGAGAGGCTCAATGAGCCTTGTATGGTATGAAGTGACCTCCTCCCACGGGTTACGCTGTGATTGGGTAGGGGTCAACTGGGTGCAGCCACCATTTGGTGACTCGCAGGTGGTCATGGAGGTTTTTCAAATGGTGTACGAGAGCACTGGATGGGGCTAACGTTCTGGTGGGGTGCAAATTGCAGCGTTGGAGCTCGGGCTAATATCTCTTATGTCTCCAGGGTCTTCTGCGAGGTGGCAATATAGAGCACACCTACTCAATAAGTCTTCACTGTGCAGCACTCCTTGCTTCTAAACTGTGTGTTCCTCCTGGGGCCCTAGTGCCTTCTACCTCATTCCATGGAACATCCATCTAGGGAGCCTTTGGGACTGCAGATCAGCCTCGGATCTCCCCCTGTACGCGCTCTCTGAGCAATGGAGGCAACCGTTGTCTTTGATCAAGGGGAAGGACGCATGCAGCTGAGGTGTCCTTGCTTATCTGGCTCTCAGATACACTATAAGGCTGCAGAAGGTTACAAATTGCCTGGGCATTGCATCAGCTCAGTCTCCTTCACATGTAGCTCAGTGGGACAGTATCAGTGCACGTGGCAGAGCAGTATGATGCTCAGACGCTCAGGAAGTTTCTCTTCCACTGTATTGTTTGAGGCCAAGTAGGTTGTGCCGTGGGGGCGGGGGGGGGCTGTGCCACTCTTACCAGGGATGTTTTTGTGCCCTTTATTTATGCAAGATCTCACTCTATTCCTGTCTCCAGCAGCCATCTGGTTACTCTTCCTTGACTCAGGTGAGAGGGGAATCCTTCTGTTCCCTTCACAGCAGGGGTATGCCCCCAGGAGGTCGTGGCCGCCGCAATAGCCCGCCCTCTGAGGAGCAGGCAGGTGAGGTTCCAGCAATGCTCACACTGACCTCTGCTCGAATCCTCTGTGCCACTACTGCGACCTGCCGTGAGTTGCTGGTGATCAGGACAGGTTGACTCAGGCGTCGAGGGCAGCCTGGCAATGCCATCCTCCAGCTGAGCTACCACAGCTCAGGAGTAGCTGTGTCTCATCTCCTGCACCGCGGGGTCTTTCAGTGGTACACGCAAATGTAGGGGTCCGTGTGTTGCCTCCCCAGATCAGCCGGGACCCAGTTCGAGCACCATCCTCCAGGCCTCTCTCTCCTACATGCCCCCAGTCCTGTCGGCTCCTGCTCTGCACTTAGGCACGGTCCTCGTCCGTCATCTTGATGTATGCACTCCTGGAATTGGCAGTTGCTGAGCACGAAACAGAGCGTTATTCAACTCCCTCAACTCGGTACGCAGTGCGGGGTAACAAAAGGAGGTTGCACTTGTGTTTGCAGGGGCTTCCCAGGCCCTTATATTCCACAGGATGACATTGGATGGAGGTCTCCAGCTGGAGCTTTCCGAGGAGTGTGTGTCCTACTCCATGGACGCTTGGCCACGCTCCCCCACCATGGAAAACCTTCATACTTAAAACAGGACATAGAAGCCTAAATCACGCTTCCTTTTCCTGATTGACCTCTACCTGACCTGCCTCTTTGCAGGAAGAATCCTATATTAGAATGGTATCAATGAAACACCCCTTTTCTCTCAGAATTATACTGGCACCTCTGTAAATTTCGGCCAGATGAACATTCCTTCCCTTTGGCACTTCCAAAAACTCCACTGCCTCCAAAATTCTCCCCTTAATGTGCTCTTAGCCTTGCCCAGAACAGTGAATGTGGCGACATATGTAGCAATTGCCTTAAGCATAACTATGTTGGCTCTATCCAGAAGAAGATTATCATCTACTTACACTCTGTTACAATGAGCCTCTTTGGCGATAACTATGAACCACATCAACAACTTAATCCTGGCACTGCCATCAGGGTGAGCTTTATGGATGACGAATATCACCAAGATTAAACTGTAACTCACCCAAAGTGTTTCTAAACTCTCCTAATTACCTGAAGCTCACACCTCAGCTGAAATATGTGCTCCAACCAAACTGAACCATCCATCCCCGCAAAGCGGTTGCCAAAGATTTAAATATATTTAATTACCCCAAATCAAAGCTGAGGAAATTAAATAATCAAAATACAAATGACTAAGTGTGCGATGCCACACTTAATAAGAAAATGTGCAGATTGGATTTAATGTCACTCTACCCTGAAAAGGAGGTTGAATTAAAAGATAAATCTATCTAAACAAATAAAAACACTATTACAATAGACGTCTTTCAAAAACATAATTACAAACCCCTGCTCCATGAATTAGAAGTGTACAATAAAAACAACATTCATCACATTAATCACAAATCACAGAACACCAACAAAAATCTAAGATCAGATAATACTTAGCTTTAAAGCAGTAGCAATGAAAAAAGGAAGGACTATATTGGTCTAGAGCAGTGGTCTTCAAACTTGTGTAGGTTGAGCCCCCCCAGCTGATTTTTTTTAGATGTTGGGCCCCCCCACCACCTGAAAGAAATTTCTGGACTCGACCGCTACGCGCACAGTCCGGGCATATTCAATACAATAAGAGTGTTTAGTAAACTGCAGGTTTGTGAGTGGGTGTAGTGAAATGACAGAGGCTTATTACACAGCTCAAAATACCACTTTCCAAGATAAAATGTGTGCAAATTGTTTTTACTAGGATGCTTTGTTTTACACATGACCTGGATTGATAACACCACCAACATAAATGTGACAGGTGTGCCTGTTTTTCAGAGACGGCCAATCTGTGGATGGATTTTTGCTACTGCCATCCTCAGGTTGTGTTCCACATCCAGTCTTGAACGGTACTTAGCCTGTAATATTGCAAGTGCTGAGAACCCAAACTCACGTAAATAGGATGAGCTGAAAGGCAAGAGAGGTTTGATAGCAGTTTCTCCCAAAGCTGAATATTCTGCAGACATTTTCAGCCAAGACAGGGACTGTAAGGGAGACAGTGTTGTCAGATGTTTCGAGCACTCACTAGCTCAGAGCTGGTACACGAGAAACAAATCTTCTCTGGAAATCAATAACAAACGTTTTAGGCAGCATTATAACGGGATAATTGCCCACCAACCAGTTATGGATCCGAAGACAATTAAAAGTCCACAGAGAAGGCGCTGAACAAACACCTTATTGAGAATTCCTTAGTGGTATGATAAGTTGCTTGCCTGAAGTAGTGGGGGTTTGGGACACGTCAGGCTTATGTTTAAAAAGAAGTAGAACTAATAATAAATTAATGATGTTACCTGGTTTACTTCAGAGAAATGTTGTCTGACAGACTTTGTGATGGCAGGGACATGTTAGGGATTTTGGGTGCCATGGGCCAAAACTATTTTGGGGGCCCCTGTTTAGTACAGGTTTGAGTTTAAATGATTTATTTTCAGCTCTGCCATACCCTATTTAGCCAGGCTACTAACGGTGCACAGGCACTGTAGTCGAAATTCTAAAAGCATTTACATCTAATATTCAGACATAGTGATGTGTTTTCACTGTTGTAACAAAGCAGCCGCACACTAATTTTACAGTGAATAATATCTGTGATATCCTCCAATGTCTCTTCTGTGAGGACCCGCTTTGATCTAACTTTTTTATGGTTAAAATTTTTATGGTTGTTGCATGAAACAAACACATTTCTCTACAAATAGTAATAGACTCCCTCACATCAATTACATTAAAAAGAAATTAAACAAAACTGTATTTGCAAGAATCTGTTTAGGAATTATTCCAGTCCATCAGAGCAAAAACAGAACTGTCGCTATCAAGGGGCCCCTGGAAGGCTGGATTGTAGTGCATTTATATGTCTCCTTTTGTAATTTAGGACGAAAACCTTAATGGGGCACGACATGCCCATACTTGTGTACAGGGGTGAGTGAGGCGACCATATGAATTTGCGTGCCCATGTTAGTGCAGAGTGGGACAAATGAATGTATGGTTATTGGTGGGCTTATTGAAGTGGGATTGCAGATTGAGCAGTGAGGGGGACAGGTGTGTGAAGTGTCATGAATGCAGGCTGAGTAGTGTGCTTGTGTGACCGCCGGGTGAGGTATATGGTGAACAGGGCAAGTGCATTATGAGTGCAGAGTAATCACTGTCAGTGGAGGGTAAGTGGGTGAATGGTGTGAGTGCATGGTGATCAGTGTGAGTGGAGGGTGAGTGGGTGAATGGTGTGAGTGCATGGTGATCAGGGTGAGCACATTGTGATTGCTGTGAGTGCAGAGGGATCACTGTGAGTGGAGGGTAAGTGGGTGAATGGTGTGATTGCATTGGGATCAGTGTGAGTGCTGGGTGAGAGTGAAAGTGAAGGGCGAGAATGAGGAGTGAGTGGTCTGAATGCAGGGTGAATTCCCAGACACTTGAAGTAACTCAGCTTGTTATTGACGGCAGCGTAGGGTTTCAAATGTGTTAAACTATTGCTATTATGGCAGTAACCTGGGATCATGGTGGAGGAAACAAATAATGTGCTGAACCATCAACAAACTTCCAGTCTTATGATTAGGGTTGCCAGATCAGTATTTTGATGTCACAGATGGTATAAAAATAAGCAGTCACCTAAAGCTGTATTTTCAGCACTTGTTTGTACATACTTTGAACAGCAAATATAAATAGAAAGAACTTTTAATTGTTTTCTATAGCTGCATGAATGATCCATGACTGATAATAAAAGGGAACAAAGATAGAAAAATCACATTACAAATGAATACATACTTCTTATTTATAACCATATTTAGCAATTTGCAAGCTGTTTAAACAACACATGGTTGGCTGGCATTTTGCGCGCATGCCTGTGTAATTTTAAAGGAAACTTTCGGGGATGTTTTAAGAATTTTGGGGCCTGTGGGCCAAATGTATTTTTGGGGCCCCTGTTCGGACCAGCTTTGATTTTATGATCCAGTCTCAGGTATTTCATGCCTTCTTTGGTCAAATACTAAATGTGTGTACATCGGATATTCAGGGATATTGATGCGTGTTTTCAGTATGTAACACAACAGCAGTTCACTAATATCACGGCAAATAATCTGTCACACCCTTCCATTTCTCATATGGAGGTCATGTATTGATCTAAAATAAACTTTTTATATGGATGTCACATGAAGCACAAACACATTTTGTTTGCAAAATGTCTGTAATAGACTTTTACACATTAAAAATGAATGATAGAAAAACGCTATTTACAACAACAGGCCTCATTAGGAAGGCGGGCGGACTTTGCCCGCCCGCCATCCTCGTGGTAATAGGGACTGCCCGCCATAAGGGCGGGGGTCCCGTCGCCAGCATTAGGATGCGCCCGCCACTGTGGCGGGCGCATCCAGCATTCCTACCATTGTGGCGGGCGGTGCACTCAGCACCGCCTGCCACAATGGCAGGAAAGCATGCTGTGCACTTCCATGCACAGCATAGGAGGCACCTGCCATGCTGTGCATGGGACTGCTGGGGGGTACAATAGGTACCACCCATGTGCACCCCCCCCCGGAGTCCCTGGGGGCCCACAACGGGCCCCCGCAGGGTTTCTCTGCATGCTTTTCGGTGGCAGCATTGCCGCCACGGAAAGGCATCCACAATTGCCCATCCTAATATGGCTGGCGGTGTCTGATAGACACCGCCACCATATTATTCCTTTTCAACCCCAGCCGTAAGGCGACCGGGGCGGAAAAGCAGCGGACGGTCTTTCCGTCCGCCGAGGTCCCCCCGCCATACTAATATGGCGGGGGGGAAACGAGTGTGGATGTCGGGCGGATTGCCCCCGCCAGGCTGGCGGTGACTACCATCCGCCTGGCGGAGGCAATCCACCCGACATCGTAATGGGCCCCCTAGTGTTTAAAAATGATTCAAGGAAATGAGGCAAGACTGTACAACAGAGCTGGCTATTTCAACCCCCCAACACCCCCCCCCGCAGCCCCCACCCACTCCCACCCCCTTTTATTCGCCGGAGCCCTGGGCCAGAGCCCACTTTGCCCATGCCTTAAACTTCTCTGGACACTTTGTCTCCATCCTGGGAAGAGCTAACTCTCCCAGGAGGGGGTTAATTCATAGAGGTGAAATGCTTCAGCTGCAGTGGGAGGCAAGGCGTTTCCTCTGCTGAAAGCATGTCTGTTTGTTTGCTTTCCGTTTTAGCAGAGGAGACTCCTTGCCTCCCACTACAGCTAGAGCTGTCAGCTCTGTGAATTAACCCCCTCCTGGGAGAGTTAACCAGACAAAAGAACGGGCAAGTCGTGCCCCATCTACTACGCAGGGAAAAAAGGTCAGATTGAGTGGAGTGCGCCCCCCCTGGGATGGTGTCGCGCCCCACCAGGGGGGTGCGCCCCACAGATTGAAGAGCTCTGGTCTAGAGCTTATATGGCACAGGATGTTCTATTTTGGAATTTTGCTCTGGATATTCTTTGCTTTAAAAGACTGCTTAGGCATAACAATAAAGAAACGTATGCATAATGGTAGCCTCCTACCTTGACATCAAATCTTTAAAATAATTAGCTGTTTTTCCACCTCAGATCACCTTCATTCAGTGGTGTTACTCTGTCTGTTTCAGCCCTTTCTTTAATATACTACGGAATTGATTCTATCACAGGATCTTTCCTAAAAAAAAGCATGTTTTGTGTTTGAATAGTATTATTTTCTGTAATTTACTGCATTCTATTTCAATGAATAACCATCTCAGTTATAGTATAGTAGTTTTTATTCAAACATTGTAATTTGCTTAACAGGGCTGTGTTGTGTCTTTTTGTGTTCCTCAAAAATCATTTTAGATCGTTTTATTCTGTTGTCATGCATGAAGGGTCCTCTGCATTAGGATCACTGGCACAATATCGAGGTAAACAATATTGTTTCACAAAAATCCTGTCAAAAATACCGTTTACCAAAATATTATGTTCCTATCCTTATAATGGTAAGTATGAAAATATCAGAAATAAAATATTGTTTAACACTAATATCGACCAAAAACAGACAAAAATATATTTTTTTAATATATATATATAGTTTGAGGTACACATATATATATATGTGTATATGTGTGTTTATATATAAATATATATACATATTTAGTGTAACACAATTATTACAAATATATATTTTACATTATATTACATTCATTTTGTAAAACCTTTGTAAATCTATTACTATAAAAGGCATAACTGCACCTACAATATAACTAAAATAAATTAATATTACATAATTTACGTGATTAATTCCAATCATGTAATTAATTTTACATTAGTATTAATTAATTAATATGAATTATTAATTAATGAACTTCCCAACCAATCCCCAAAAATAGCCAGCAACCTGCTAAAGACACAATACATTACTATTAACAATTACAAAAATAATTCTAAATCACTTACAAATACACACTATTTTAAAAAAATGAATAACAATTATTCAAACAATAGTAACGTACAATTCATGTATTATCTAAAACACATTAAAATTAATTCGTTTTTACAACAGTATTACTGAAAATTAGAGTAAAAACAACATTTTTAAAAACAATATTACTTACCTAAAAAACGATATTCTTGGTAACAATATTTTTGCATCACAATATTTTTATAACACAATATTTTATTTCTGATATTTCTGTCTTCCAATATTTATAACTTAATATTTTGTCCAAACACCCTACACTGCTGTCATTGTTAACCTTTGCTCTATAGCATGTTGATAGGATGCGCAATGTATTACGTCCTCCAATGATTCCTCAAACCTCCATTGGTCTGATCCAAAATGCTTTAAATTAGCCGAACTCTTGCAATACCAGTCAAATTACACAATACCACATCTTCAATGTCATCTAGTTGTTGAATATTTTGACCCACACTTGATCATATAATGGAGGTGTGCATCCTTTGTGAAAACAAAAGCTGTTTACAATCTGTAACATGCGTCATTGGCCTGCTGTTCTACCACATGGATTTCAATTATTTTCCACTTTTGATCCAAAGCATTATGGAATACTAGTTATTTTGCAAAATAGTATATTTTCTTACCTGATTCAATATTTTATGGTTAAATTTGATTTTGTAACAGGGGTTTCTACGTTCTTCTCCACTTCACGTCCAATAGCTATTAAAAGCATCAAGAAGAAAATGGAATATACCTATACGTTTTTGTATCCTTTTTTGTTTAGTATGTTGCATTGTGGATGTAGGTAACACAGTGAAAAGACTATTTTGCTACCAAAGTCCTGAGAGATACTCAAGGATTAAATGAGAATCTAGTTATTTTCTGCTTTGCCTTTAATCTTTATTGTCTCTGAATTAAAAAGCTGTGAGAGTTATTAGAAGTTTCACTTTACAGTACAGAAACAGAAATGTTCAACAAATGTACTACCAGAAGTTTGGGGTGACCCTTCAGAGAGGACCATACCATTTCTGATACTAGACAAGTCAACGTTATGCAAACATTAAATTCTAGATATCTGATTTCTAGCTAACATTAGAAACGGTGCAAAATGTGCTAACTTCCTTGCCCAAACATTGCAAGATAAGAAAAAAGGAAGCACTGTGTGAGGAAAGTCATACATGAAGTGATGGTGTGATAAAATATGCTGTTGCCTGTGGTTTGGGTTTAATACCAGAATGATGTGCAAGCTGCAATGTAAACTATACGCCTCCAGGGTTAGAGGATTTATTATGCTGCAGAACAGGTTTTTGTTTGTTTTGTTTAACAGGTTTAGAAAACCCAAGCAGGTTTAGATGTCTGGCTTCCTTGGCAGTGCATGGAAACAGAAGCTAACATTTGATATACTTAGATCGCATGGAAATGTCACCTCCCGAGAGGCTGAAACATGTTTTTGCCAACACAAGGTGAAACTGAGAGACAGAGCAAGCTGACTGTTTCCAAGATCCATAATCCACGACCTACCCTCTTCTGAAAAGAGAACTGTGTAAAGTTCGAAAAACTCTTTCCCCTGCCAAAGGCTTTGCCTCCTAGTTAAGTAACACAAACAGATGTTATGGGTATTCAAATTCTTACAAAGCAAAGGCCACTTTATAGTGATGATGATTCCTGGGATGGCACTGCATATTGGCATACTCAAAGGGATTGTCTCTTTGTCTGTCAAGGAGAGATGTGTCTCAAAAATGTTAATCAGTAACATATTTCTTTTTCTGTTGCTTTGAAAGTAAAGAAACATGAAGGTAGGAAGGACACAGAATGAAAGCTTGTTTTTCAAGTATGAGGGGAGGCAACGAGCAATGTGTGAAGACAGAGTTGGTCAAGGCGAGTAATTAGGTATTTTATTTAGGAACAGAAGAAATGTGACAGCTGCAGCTGAGAAAGCACCAAGTGACTCCAGTAGAACCAACAGCCTGTGTGCTCTCGAATACTATGATGCATGAGATGATGTAGAACTCTACATCTTCCTCTTTAAAAGGTCAGATTAGACACCATTTGTTGTATAGCAGTATAGCAGAAAGCATATCATTCGTATAACCAGAAAGATGGTGACTACTCTCTAAAAATGTAATGATCTCTCAGTTTCATATATAAACACTCATTCTCTTTACAGAGTAGGTAATGTTTTTGACTCTCACTTCTCCTCTTCACACGCCCGCCCTTGGGAGAGCCATCACCAACAAGAGAAACACTTCAGCAGCAGTAAGGATCCTGATACTTTAGCAGGTCAACCTCACTGATTTCCCAGAATTATGACAGAACCTTCCTGGCAGTCACCATTAATAAATTGTCCCTGTTCTTTCCCACACATATCACTGCGATACACACAGTGGCGTAGTGAGGGCGCCATGGGCCCTCATGTAAGCAAGGGAATTAGGGGGCATATTATCAAGGGGGTTTATCTCCGCTTTTTTGGCTTTAAAAGCCAAGAAAGCGGAGATAAAATTATCTCCCTATTACCTAGCAGTCGCTAACACCAGTTAGCGACAGCTAGTAGGAGATAGCGACCATCTTGGGCCCCACTTTGCATGTCAGTGATATTTATCACTAATGACATGCAAAGTGGGCGTGCCAAGATGTTGGCGGCTGGAAACAGTCGCTAACATTGCTATCTATTATTACCAACTTTTGGAGATATTCGCGCTAAGCGCGAATATCTCCAAAAGCTAACACCTGCCCTGAGCAGTTCTTAGCCATGTTATCCAATGGGAGGTGATAATATGGCTAAGAGCATTAGCTCGGTAATGCATGAATGTCGCTGACTTTTCAGTGATATTCATGCATTGCGGCCGATTTTTATCGCATTTGCGATAAACCTTGGTAATACCAAGGTTTATCTGCGATAAAAATCGCCGCAGCTCAGCGGTAAATTTTTGTCTCTAACCAAGCAATAGCGATAATTATCGCCATTGCTTGGTAATATGCCCCTAGGCTCCTTTAACCACAGTTCAGTAGCTAAATGCAGTCATATTTGTCGTCCAAAGGGCCACATTAAGCGTGGGCGGAAAATCCGTTTCGCTCGCGGATTTTGCGGATTTTCGGGAAATCCGCAATCCGCGAGATTTGCGGATTTCCCGCAAAATCCGCAAATTCGCACGCAGCGGATTTTTTTGGCGGCGCGCGGCGTTGGTGATACAATTTTTGCGGCGCGCGGCGTTTATCATCGTTTGCCGAGTTGTTTTTTTCGATAGTTTGCGAGTGCTGCGCCATTTTGGATCTTGCTGTGTGTTCCCGCGGGAATTTGCGAGCGCGATTACGTCATCGCGGCTTGCCAGCGATAGTTTGTCAACGCGAGTACGGCGAGATCACGTCTCGCGGTACTTCGCAATTGCGAGATTTGAGATGCGGCGAGCGAAAATATAAATTTGCAATTCTGCACAAGAAATCCACCAGCAAGCAGCATAAACCTTCTAGAAATGATGATTTTTATGTGAATAACTCCTTAGTTTGACATTTGCCTGCACTTTTTTAGCGAGGAGTCCATTTTGGGGAGGGGGGCAGGGGGGTGGGAGGAAGGAAGTGCCCCATAGTCTTCAACTTCCTGTTCCTGTTCAGCAGGCTCCTCCCAGTGCTTTGTCCATCTCCTGGTCACTTTTCATTCGGATGTGGACCTGGAAGGATTACTTTTTGTGGATGCTGCTGGATCTTTGGATTTGAGGCCTTTTTGACTTTCTTTGGATCACTGTTGGATTAGAAATTTTACAAGTAAGTTTGTTTGGGGCATTACAGTTGCTGCAACTAAAATTTTGGGATTTTCGATTTTTGGGCTGTTTTGGGGCCTTTTCCCCAGGGGTACTCAGTGGTGGGTGGACTGATTCTTTCTGTGGGTTGTCTTGAACTTAAACATCATGGAGGCCATAGATGAATTGGGATTGTGCTGATTTTTCTGTGTTTTTCGATTTTTTTTTTTTGTAAAATTTTGTGTTTTTCGATTTTTGACCTGTTGTTGGGGCCTTGACCAGGGGTAGTGAGTGGTGCATGGGCCTAGTCTTTCTGTGGGCTGTCTTGAATTTAAACATCATGGAGGCCATGGATGGAATGGGATTGTGCTGATTTTGCAGTGTTTTTCGATTTTTGGGCCTGTACTTGTGGCCTTTTCACCAGGGGTATTTGAGTCTAGCATGGGCCTAGTCTTTCTGTGGGCTGTCTTGAATTTAAACATCATGGAGGCCAAGGATGGAATGGGATTGTGCTGATTTTGCAGTGTTTTTCGATTTTTGGGCCTGTACTTGTGGCCTTTTCACCAGGGGTATTTGAGTCTAGCATGGGCCTAGTCTTTCTGTGGGCTGTCTTGAATTTAAACATCATGGAGGCCATGGATGGAATGGGATTGTGCTGATTTTGCAGTGTTTTTCGATTTTTGGGGGTGTTCATGGGGAGGGACATGCCATGTGGCTGGTGGCCATTTTGAGTGCAGCTACAGGCACTGGCCATGTGCTGGCAGGCAAGTGGCCATTTTGAATGCAGGCTTTGTTGTTAGGCCTCCAACCATTTTGCCTACTTTTCAACCTTTATTTATGCCCAGGGGTAGTGAGTCTTGCATGGGCCTAGTATTTCTGTGGGTTGTCTTGAATTTAAACATCATGGAGGCCATGGATTGAATGGGATTGTGCTGATTTTGCAGTGTTTTTCGATTTTTGGGCCTGTACTTGTGGCCTTTTCACCAGGGGTATTTGAGTCTAGCATGGGCCTAGTCTTTCTGTGGGCTGTCTTGAATTTAAACATCATGGAGGCCATGGATGGAATGGGATTGTGCTTATTTTGCAGTGTTTTTCGATTTTTGGGCCTGTACTTGTGGCCTTTTCACCAGGGGTATTTGAGTCTAGCATGGGCCTAGTCTTTCTGTGGGCTGTCTTGAATTTAAACATCATGGAGGCCATGGATGGAATGGGATTGTGCTGATTTTGCAGTGTTTTTCGATTTTTGGGGGTGTTCATGGGGAGGGACATGCCATGTGGCTGGTGGCCATTTTGAGTGCAGCTACAGGCACTGGCCATGTGCTGGCAGGCAAGTGGCCATTTTGAATGCAGGCTTTGTTGTTAGGCCTCCAACCATTTTGCCTACTTTTCAACCTTTATTTATGCCCAGGGGTAGTGAGTCTTGCATGGGCCTAGTATTTCTGTGGGTTGTCTTGAATTTAAACATCATGGAGGCCATGGATTGAATGGGATTGTGCTGATTTTGCAGTGTTTTTCGATTTTTGGGCCTGTACTTGTGGCCTTTTCACCAGGGGTATTTGAGTCTAGCATGGGCCTAGTCTTTCTGTGGGCTGTCTTGAATTTAAACATCATGGAGGCCATGGATGGAATGGGATTGTGCTGATTTTGCAGTGTTTTTCGATTTTTGGGCCTGTACTTGTGGCCTTTTCACCAGGGGTATTTGAGTCTAGCATGGGCCTAGTCTTTCTGTGGGCTGTCTTGAATTTAAACATCATGGAGGCCATGGATGGAATGGGATTGTGCTGATTTTGCAGTGTTTTTCGATTTTTGGGGGTGTTCATGGGGAGGGACATCATGCCATGTGGCTGGTGGCCATTTTGAGTGCAGCTACAGGCACTGGCCATGTGCTGGCAGGCAAGTGGCCATTTTGAATGCAGGCTTTGTTGTTAGGCCTCCAACCATTTTGCCTACTTTTCAACCTTTATTTATGCCCAGGGGTAGTGAGTCTTGCATGGGCCTAGTATTTCTGTGGGTTGTCTTGAATTTAAACATCAAGGAGGCCATGGATTGAATGGGATTGTGCTGATTTTGCAGTGTTTTTCGATTTTTGGGCCTGTACTTGTGGCCTTTTCACCAGGGGTATTTGAGTCTAGCATGGGCCTAGTCTTTCTGTGGGCTGTCTTGAATTTAAACATCATGGAGGCCATGGATGGAATAGGATTGTGCTGATTTTGCAGTGTTTTTCGATTTTTGGGCCTGTACTTGTGGCCTTTTCACCAGGGGTATTTGAGTCTAGCATGGGCCTAGTCTTTCTGTGGGCTGTCTTGAATTTAAACATCATGGAGGCCATGGATGGAATAGGATTGTGCTCATTTTGCAGTGTTTTTCGATTTTTGGGCCTGTACTTGTGGCCTTTTCACCAGGGGTATTTGAGTCTAGCATGGGCCTAGTCTTTCTGTGGGCTGTCTTGAATTTAAACATCATGGAGGCCATGGATGGAATAGGATTGTGCTCATTTTGCAGTGTTTTTCGATTTTTGGGCCTGTACTTGTGGCCTTTTCACCAGGGGTATTTGAGTCTAGCATGGGCCTAGTCTTTCTGTGGGCTGTCTTGAATTTAAACATCATGGAGGCCATGGATGGAATAGGATTGTGCTGATTTTGCAGTGTTTTTCGATTTTTGGGCCTGTACTTGTGGCCTTTTCACCAGGGGTATTTGAGTCTAGCATGGGCCTAGTCTTTCTGTGGGCTGTCTTGAATTTAAACATCATGGAGGCCATGGATGGAATAGGATTGTGCTCATTTTGCAGTGTTTTTCGATTTTTGGGCCTGTACTTGTGGCCTTTTCACCAGGGGTATTTGAGTCTAGCATGGGCCTAGTCTTTCTGTGGGCTGTCTTGAATTTAAACATCATGGAGGCCATGGATGGAATAGGATTGTGCTCATTTTGCAGTGTTTTTCGATTTTTGGGCCTGTACTTGTGGCCTTTTCACCAGGGGTATTTGAGTCTAGCATGGGCCTAGTCTTTCTGTGGGCTGTCTTGAATTTAAACATCATGGAGGCCATGGATGGAATGGGATTGTGCTGATTTTGCAGTGTTTTTCGATTTTTGGGGGTGTTCATGGGGAGGGACATGCCATGTGGCTGGTGGCCATTTTGAGTGCAGCTACAGGCACTGGCCATGTGCTGGCAGGCAAGTGGCCATTTTGAATGCAGGCTTTGTTGTTAGGCCTCCAACCATTTTGCCTACTTTTCAACCTTTATTTATGCCCAGGGGTAGTGAGTCTTGCATGGGCCTAGTATTTCTGTGGGTTGTCTTGAATTTAAACATTATGGAGGGCATGGATGGATTGGGATTGTGCTGATTTTGCAGTGTTTTTCGATTTTTTTGTGCTCTATAACTGAACTGATGTTCGTCTGTCTTCCATTTTTTTTAGGTGCACAAGACTCAAGAGAACCACCAGTGCCAGGAAGAAGTCCTGCAGCGGTGTGTGTGTGCAGCATAACGTCACGCGACGTCACGTCTGGCCTCAGACAACTCTACAATTCGTGCAACTGCGGCCTGCTGTCTGACCTGCTCTGAAGAAGATGGCCCCAAAGAAAGTTCTCCGTAGCTCCTCTAGCAAGAAAGTTGCTAGTAAGGAGCAGAAGAAGCAAGTTACCAAGGAGGCTGGTGTGCCACCCGCCACTTTTTTTGGGAGCAAAAAAAAAAGTACGCCTGCAGCAGCAGGATCTGCTGGGGACCAACCTGAGAGCAGCACCCCTGCTCCATTGGGTTCAGTGCCTCCACCACCACGCCAACTTAAGTCAAAGCCCTTGAGTGCTTCAGAGGCAGTCAGTGTACTTCTCCAATCACCATCGACCAGTGATGTTGGCTCATCGCAAGAAAGTAGCAGCAATGTCCCTGAATCAACACAGGTTGTTGTAACTCATCTGACAAGTGTTGAACAACCACAGCCGCAACAACAACACCATGTGCAAGTACACGCCCAAGTACATGTGGAAGGAGAGGCAGCAAAAGGAGATGCGCAAGCAAAGGTGCATGGACGTTCACAAGTGCCCACAATAGTTGTTCCTCCCGAAGTAGGGGCACATTTGGAAATCGACAATGAAGCTGAGGTATCATTGGAAGCCACTCCTCCTGATGATCATTCATTGTCTTCCACATCCCTAGCAAGGAAAAGATCAAGGGGGGTGTCTACATCTTCTTCAAGCCCACCTCGTTCTGGTGCAAGTGATCTGTCTTGGGAACCACAACTGCGGTCTGACAGTGAGGCAGAGGCACACCATGATCTGACACCGGTACCTCCTAAGCGTAAAAGGAAGGTCGTCCAAAAACTCAAACCTATGGAGTGTGATGAGGCTCAACAAGAAGTGACAGATACTGCTGGTGATGAAGCCTCTCACGATGACGACGAGCCAGTCATCACAAAGGTCACTGCAGCCCCACTGGGCATGCAGCAAAGAGACATTTTGACCCTATCCCGAGAAGCTGCTGAGCGTGATGATGATGTCGGCGAGGAGGCAATGGAAATGGAATCATTAGATTTGGAGTTAAGTAGTACACCAAAACCTACCGCTTCCATATTTCTTCGCAAGAAGGTACCCACCTCGTCCTCGACCTCAATTCGTGGTGGTGAAAGTGCAAAACGTACTGAAGTTCGGCAATCCACATCCTCCACTTCATCTGTCATTAGCAGCAGGACCACCACCACCAGTATCGCCGCCTCCTCCGGCCCCCGAAGACATTTCAAGTCTCCAGTTTGGGACTTCTTTAGTGTTTGCCCAAAAAAGGAAAACGTAGCCATTTGTAGCCTTTGTAAGCTTCGATTTAGTCGTGGTAAGCTTGGTTCTAACTATGGTACCGGAGGCCAGAGAGGTCATCTTGAGAGAAGGCACGCTGTCGAATGGTTTCCGCACCTAGAGGCGGTCAAGAAAGCCGGAATTGCACGTAATGAAAACGTTGATTTGTCATCTGCTGATGACGAGGAGGTAGAAGAAGACGATTCAAACACTTCACTTACACCCAGTTCCCATGTCAGCAGCACACCCCATGGGAGCCACACTGAGGGGTCGATTAGGATCGCGGACGGACTTGCGTCCGTCCGCGACCCCAGAGCAGGAGGGAACCTCCGCATGGCATGCGGAGTTCCCTCCTGTGCAATTAGGATGTGACCGCCACCCTGGCGGTCACATCCTCTATTTTTAACATTGCCGCGGGTGCAGCTTCAAGCTGCACCCGCGGCAATGTTAAAAATGCACGCATTGCATTTGCATGCAGAAAGAGGCAGGCACCACACGGTGCCTGCCGCTTTCTGCATGCAAATGCAGGGGGGTACCATAGGTACCCCCCATGTGCACCCCCCACCCCCCCTTCACCTAGGGGGCCCGCAACGGGCCCCCGCAGTGAAGTTCCGTATGCTTTTCCGCGGCGGAAAACCCGCCGCGGAAAAGCATACTTTACTGGCCATCCTAATATGGTGGACGGTGTCTGGAAGACACCGTCACCATATTAGAGCTTTTCCGCCGCGGTTGTAATCCGACCGCGGCGGAAAAGCTGCGGACGGAAACCAGGACCCACCAGCCATCCTAATCTGGCGGTGGGTCTTTGGTCAGTCCGCTGCGGATTTTCCGCATCCTCGGGGCCGGCGGTGGCTTCCGCCGGCCCCGAGGATGCGGAAAATCCGCTATCATAATGACCCCCTAAGAGTGTGGGAGAGAGTGAGACATCAATGCGGAAAAGTTCATCAGCGAGCGTAACTGGGTCGAAGAGATCATCATCATCCCGTAAATCATTGGTCCAGGGCAACATTAAAAAGATGTTGTTTACAGAAGCGCAATATGAACGCAACCACCCAATGACCCGTCTGTATAACACTAAGCTGGCTAAAATGCTAGCTCTGGACCTTCTCCCTTTTTCTTTTGTAGAAGGGGTTGGTTTTCTAGAATTAGTGACAGCGCTCTGCCCTAAATGGAAGGTTCCTAGCCGGTTCTATTTTGCCCGAGTTGCGGTTCCAGCACTACATGAAGATGTTCTGAAGGTGATTGGGGCAGCTTTGCAGAAGAGTGCTGTTCACACTATACATCTGACAACAGACATGTGGACCAGTGGCGCAGGCGCTGATTACATGTGCATCACTGCACACTGGGTCTCTTTTTCAGGGGCTAAAGCAAAGCTAAACTCAGGTGTTGACACTAACATTGTTTTTAAAGGTGCTCGGAAACATGCAACACTAGCCATGTTTGGTTTGGAGAAACGTCACACAGCAGAAAACATTTTGGATGTCTTTAACACAAAGGTCCTTAACTGTCTGTCCCCACTAAAACGCAAGGTTGGTTATGTTTCCACGGACAATGGCTCCAATATAGTTAAGGCCATGAGGGACGGTTACTATTTCAGAGTGCCGTGTTTGGCGCACTGTATAAACCTGGTTGTCCAAAAATTCTTGGGTAATAAACGCAGTGCAGCGTACAGTGTATTGGAGAACTGCCGAAAAATTTGCAAGCATTTCAGGCATTCTTTTAAGGCCCGCAAGCAGCTGAGGAGCATGCTATATCAATGTCAAATGCCAGTGAAAGCACTCATCCAGGAGGTGGTAACACGTTGGAACTCAACCTTCTACATGCTTGAGCGTCTGTATGAGCAGTATACGCAACTCGATCAATATTTCTTGAAAGAGGGTATAGAGGAGCTGAGGATGGGTGGGCCGCAATGGAACATAGTTGAAAGCCTAACACGCATGCTTCGTCCTTTTGAGGTCTTCACACGTGCAGTCAGCAAGGAGGACTCTAATTTGGGAAAAGCTATCCCATTGTTGTACATGCTGGAGGACCAACTGAAGGAGGTGTGTTCTGTGTTTCGAAAAGATGACAAAAAGAAAGACTCTTTGCTTCTGGCTGAGAAATTATTAGAGCTCCTACAAGGTGATGAACGTCTTCAAAAGATCCACTCAGAACAGCATTACATTTGTGCTACTATTCTGGATCCACGCTACAAAAAGGCGCTGGCAGGCAGAGCATTCTTTCCTTTTGCTGATGAAGATGTTACAAAGTACAAACGTTGGCTAGCCTTGTCAGCCAAGAAGTTTGAAACAGAACGGCTGGAAATTGAAGGAAATGGCAGTACATCAGCAGGCCATCCCCAGTCAAAACAATCCACTTCTGCACCTGTGGCTGTGGCACAAGTGACCTCTCAGCCGTTAAAGACACCGGCAACCGGATCATCTGCACGAAAGACAACAGAAACATTGGAGGCTGAAGAGGATTGGCTAGCTCTGCGTGGGTTTGGTTCTCAAAAGGTCAGAGGCACAGCAAGAGCTACGCAAAGTGGAGGAACCTTGGAGGAGGACCTTGAGTCGATGGTGAAGGACTATCTGAATGACTCCACAGAGGTCTATGTTAATTCTGACCCATTGGCGTATTGGCATGGGAAAAAAGAATTGTGGCCACAGCTCACCAACCTGGCTTTAAACTACTTGTCTTGCCCACTCGCAAGTGTGTCTTCTGAACGGGTTTTCAGTGCGGCTGGTGGGATTGTAACTCCCAAACGGAGCCGCCTCTCGCCCAAAAATGTGGAGAGGTTAACAATGATCAAGATGAATCAGCACCTCATACCACCAGATATAAGAGTACGAGAGAGCGTGCCGGATGAAGAGGAGGTGGCCAGCACCATAGATGAGGGAATTTCTACTCTGTCAGGTGGCACTGTGACTGACCTCACCCTGGCTGAATTCGCAGAGTATGATGACGAAGCCTTATTCTTATTCCTGGACCGTGATACCGACTTCGAGCCCTGAAAATGAGACAACGAATCAATAACTTTCTTTTTCATCCTTATTCACTTTTATTCCTGTGTGTCTGTCTTTCTTTGTTGTGCACAGTTAATATAATTCAAACTTTAATCAGATAATCACAAAAACAAGCCCATCAGCAGAACTGTCTTCACTTGTTTGCTAATTTATTTGAAGGTGCCGCAGTCTGCATTCCTCAGGTTCACAAGTTCAGAAGAACATGCTCCTCTATCCTCCTCCTCCAGACTCCTATTTCCATCAAAGCAGAGGGCTGGTTTACGCCCAATGAAGAAAGACTCAGCACTTGTGGGGGTGTTGTTCTACCTCTTTGCAGGTGAGTTGACGGGTCTGGGGCCATTGCTGGGAAGCACTAAAAGTGGTTTGTGCCAAATCCGAGGCGGAAATTTTTTTGTGTTTTTGATGACTTGCTTGCCTTTGAGGTGCTCTTAGGGGGGGTTCCGTCTGTTTGTGGGTGAGTTTCGTGGTCTGAGAGCATTGCTGGGACACTCTAATCTTGATTGCATTTGCTTTTCAGGAAATCCGTCGTGCCAACCCCGACTTATGGCCTAGCTACGCAGCGCGTTTGGACCGAAGGCCCAGAAATATTGCAAGTATGAGATTTTGCTTTTGGCCTGTTTGGGGGTGTTATGCTTCTTGGCGGGTGGGTTGCCGGGTCTTGGGGCATTCCTGGGAAGGTCTAATACCGGGTAGAAGTGGTTGGGACAAAATCCAGGCCGATTTTTTTTTGGGCTATTTCTGACATTTTGCTCTATGTAGCGTTTTCGGGGGCCTGTTTGGGGGGCTTCCTGGTGTTTGCGGGTGAGTTTCGTGGTCTGGGAGCACTGCTGGGACACTCTAATCTTGATTGCATTTGCTTTTCAGGAAATCCGTCGTGCCAACCCCGACTTATGGCCTAGCTACGCAGCGCGTTTGGACCGAAGGCCCAGAAATATTGCAAGTATGAGATTTTGCTTTTGGCCTGTTTGGGGGTGTTATGCTTCTTGGCGGGTGGGTTGCCGGGTCTTGGGGCATTCCTGGGAAGGTCTAATACCGGGTAGAAGTGGTGGGGACAAAATCCAGGCCGATTTTTTTTTGGGCTATTTCTGACATTTTGCTCTATGTAGCGTTTTCGGGGGCCTGTTTGGGGGGCTTCCTGGTGTTTGCGGGTGAGTTTCGTGGTCTGGGAGCACTGCTGGGACACTTTAATCTTGATTGCATTTGCTTTTCAGGAAATCCGTCGTGCCAACCCTGACTTATGGCCTAGCTACGCAGCGCGTTTGGACCGAAGGCCCAGAAATATTGCAAGTATGAGATTTTGCTTTTGGCCTGTTTGGGGGTGTTATGCTTCTTGGCGGGTGGGTTGCCGGGTCTTGGGGCATTCCTGGGAAGGTCTAATACCGGGTAGAAGTGGTGGGGACAAAATCCAGGCCGATTTTTTTTTGGGCTATTTCTGACATTTTGCTCTATGTAGCGTTTTCGGGGGCCTGTTTGGGGGGCTTCCTGGTGTTTGCGGGTGAGTTTCGTGGTCTGGGAGCACTGCTGGGACACTTTAATCTTGATTGCATTTGCTTTTCAGGAAATCCGTCGTGCCAACCCCGACTTATGGCCTAGCTACGCAGCGCGTTTGGACCGAAGGCCCAGAAATATTGCAAGTATGAGATTTTGCTTTTGGCCTGTTTGGGGGTGTTATGCTTCTTGGCGGGTGGGTTGCCGGGTCTTGGGGCATTCCTGGGAAGGTCTAATACCGGGTAGAAGTGGTTGGGACAAAATCCAGGCCGATTTTTTTTTGGGCTATTTCTGACATTTTGCTCTATGTAGCGTTTTCGGGGGCCTGTTTGGGGGGCTTCCTGGTGTTTGTGGGTGAGTTTCGTGGTCTGGGAGCACTGCTGGGACACTCTAATCTTGATTGCATTTGCTTTTCAGGAAATCCGTCGTGCCAACCCCGACTTATGGCCTAGCTACGCAGCGCGTTTGGACCGAAGGCCCAGAAATATTGCAAGTATGAGATTTTGCTTTTGGCCTGTTTGGGGGTGTTATGCTTCTTGGCGGGTGGGTTGCCGGGTCTTGGGGCATTCCTGGGAAGGTCTAATACCGGGTAGAAGTGGTTGGGACAAAATCCAGGCCGATTTTTTTTTGGGCTATTTCTGACATTTTGCTCTATGTAGCGTTTTCGGGGGCCTGTTTGGGGGGCTTCCTGGTGTTTGTGGGTGAGTTTCGTGGTCTGGGAGCACTGCTGGGACACTCTAATCTTGATTGCATTTGCTTTTCAGGAAATCCGTCGTGCCAACCCCGACTTATGGCCTAGCTACGCAGCGCGTTTGGACCGAAGGCCCAGAAATATTGCAAGTATGAGATTTTGCTTTTGGCCTGTTTGGGGGTGTTATGCTTCTTGGCGGGTGGGTTGCCGGGTCTTGGGGCATTCCTGGGAAGGTCTAATACCGGGTAGAAGTGGTTGGGACAAAATCCAGGCCGATTTTTTTTTGGGCTATTTCTGACATTTTGCTCTATGTAGCGTTTTCGGGGGCCTGTTTGGGGGGCTTCCTGGTGTTTGTGGGTGAGTTTCGTGGTGTGGGAGCACTGCTGGCTATATATACTTTACTTTGCAAGAGGTTTGAAGCAAATCCATGGTGGCTGAGGGGACTTAGGGCCTAGCTGCAGAGTGCGCGCGGAGTGATTTGGGAAATTTGTGAAAAAGTGACTAAGTCCCCATTTTTGTACTTTTGCTCTTTGGCTGTTTGGGGGTCTTCTACTCGTTTTCTCCTGGGTTGACGGCTCTGAGGCCATTGCTGGGAAGCTCTAATACCGGATAAAAGTGTTTTGGACCAAATCCCAGGCGGAATTTTTTTTGTGTTTTTGATGACTTGCTTGCCTTTGAGGTGCTCTTAGGGGGGGTTCCGTCTGTTTGCGGGTGAGTTTCGTGGTCTGGGAGCACTGCTGGGACACTCTAATCTTGATTGCATTTGCTTTTCAGGAAATCCGTCGTGCCAACCCCGACTTATGGCCTAGCTACGCAGCGCGTTTGGACCGAAGGCCCAGAAATATTGCAAGTATGAGATTTTGCTTTTGGCCTGTTTGGGGGTGTTATGCTTCTTGGCGGGTGGGTTGCCGGGTCTTGGGGCATTCCTGGGAAGGTCTAATACCGGGTAGAAGTGGTTGGGACAAAATCCAGGCCGATTTTTTTTTGGGCTATTTCTGACATTTTGCTCTATGTAGCGTTTTCGGGGGCCTGTTTGGGGGGCTTCCTGGTGTTTGCGGGTGAGTTTCGTGGTCTGGGAGCACTGCTGGGACACTTTAATCTTGATTGCATTTGCTTTTCAGGAAATCCGTCGTGCCAACCCCGACTTATGGCCTAGCTACGCAGCGCGTTTGGACCGAAGGCCCAGAAATATTGCAAGTATGAGATTTTGCTTTTGGCCTGTTTGGGGGTGTTACGCTTCTTGGCGGGTGGGTTGCCGGGTCTTGGGGCATTCCTGGGAAGGTCTAATACCGGGTAGAAGTGGTTGGGACAAAATCCGCGCGGAAAAGCCTTTAGTTTTGGCACTTTTTGTAACTTAGGGTTCGTTAGGGTTAGCCCTAGCAGCAGGATTGCATGTGTTTCGGGGTGTTCTAGATTTTTCAAACTGAGTTCTGGGGTCTTAGAGCACTCGTGAGAATGTGTAATTTTGGTTGCAAGTCATTTGAAGAAAATCCATGGTGGGAAAGGGGGGATTTGGCATAGTTAAAGAAAGCCTTTGCCACTATTCTTAACTTAGCGTTCGTTAGGGTTAGCAGTATTTCTATTGCATGTGTTTGAGTGGGGGGGATTTCGAGTCTTGGAGCGATGCTGGCTATGGCTACTTTTGCTTGGTTGCTTGCAAGTGGTTTGAATGCAATCCACGGTGGGTAATGGGTAATTAGGGTACTTCGGCCTACTTTTACTTTCAAAGTAAGTTTTGTCACCAGTTTTCTGCTAGGCCTCGTTTTTTGAGATTTGATTGGGGGTCTTCTACATTTTTGCGACTGGCTTTAGTAAGGGTCTGGGTGGGAGCACTGCTAGGAAGATCTAATTTTGTTCTAAAACACAGTTTACAGTACACCTAGCTTGAGGGGCAAGATCCGATACATTAATTTGCCCATACATCCTTCAAAAGGTGACTCAGAGTACGCACTTTCAAAAACATTGTACTGTCTACTAGGAAAAACAAATTGTGACTTTTTGCACTCCACAACCTACATGCCTTATATTTATTTATCAGTGGTGTTGTAATATTATATCACTTCCTGTTTTTCGTTGAATAATTACAGGCCGGGTTTCAGTCTCTGCAATGGGGAAAAAAGGATGGAGTCAGGCTTCACAGTAGCGAGCCACAATTCAGCATCAGGCAGGCAGTGGACAGGGTGTCTTCTGGTGACCAACATCGATGGACGAAGCGTCGGCTGCAATGGAGGAGTGCCGCTAATAGGAGGATTTTTTTTCTGCGGGCAACTTACTTACCACTTCCAACAGGACCACTACAACCACATAGATACAGTATCCCTTGCCTTTTTCTCTGACTGTGACTGCATTTCTTGGCTCTCTCTCTGCTTCTACATTGATCCCTTAACACATCACTTAGTCCACTCCACTATCACATCTGCACCACACATAGTCATTTGTAAGTGCTCCTACGTAATTCGCAAGTCGCAGCACGCCCCAGGCCGTAGAGGACTGGGATGGCCCCAATGATGAAGCATGTCACCAAGGGGCAACCCTGGTGAGTGAGGGGACACCTAGAAAAAAAGCAATTTCTCCTTTTCTATCTACTATACCTTCTGTCAGGTTACGCAGCCCCTAAGCGCCTACCGTACTATGAAACTACATTTCCCATGAGTAGGCGGGAGACTTGCAGACTATTTAGTGAGACTATATGAGAGTACCCTTGTATGTTAGGACAGCACTTCACTGATGCCTGTCTTGTCTTCTGTTACAGGTATCCTTTCCCTGCTGACCCTACCTTTACCCATCCCACATTTTTTATTTTAGTTTGTTATTTTTCTCCCCCGCCTAATGCCTCGAACACCCTGTGTTTACACTTCTGGGTGTTGGTGACATTTGGAGGTGGAACCATATTTGCATCGACTGGATCACGGGGAGTAAACCTGACACCTTCCAGACCAACCCCATTGAGTGTTGTTGTGAATGGATTTATAGTGACCAGCAAGGCTCTCAGGTATCTGGCTACAGAGACCTTATGTTGAATATAGTTATCAATATTTCCACCCACGCCCTGTACTGTCGCATTCTTTCTTCCACAGTTGTCGAAAGTACTAATTACTTTTAACTGACATGCATGCAGTTACAGTAGTGTATGCACTTTCAAAGATTGAGGGATAGGTTTGTACCCAAAGATTTGTTTATGTTCACAATTGTTCGTCCATGCTGTGCTACTTTTTCTTGTCTCCCAAAACCTTTCCCAAAAACCCCCGTACCCATCCATTTTTCAAACCCTAACCCTCTTCCCCCGGGCTGTGTGGTTTTGATTGATGTGTGACTAAATTACAGCAATAAATCCACACACTTGCTGGGGAGGATAAGGTGATAGCAACAGGCTGGTGAAGAAATCCGAGGATATATTCTTACTCTGCTTGACAAAGACCCATGGCTAATGTCAAAGAACTTCAACCGAATTAGTTATACTTTAACATTTGTTAGGCTACAACGTGGCACTGTTCTAGTGTACTTCTGTCACCTGCTATATTCTGTATTGTACCTTTGTATTGCTCAGGAGGACAAACCAGATTTCATTTTCTTTTTTTCATAGGCAAGCAACTGCCACTGTGTCACACCAGTAGTACCACCGCTATGAGGAAATTTTATCCGCCCAGGATTGCCAATGCCAACCTTATTTGCTGTTTCCCGTGGAGCCAGCCCTGGGCCTAGCCCTACTTGCAAACAGAAATTACAGGTAAGATAGGCGTTTGGTTGGAGGTAGTATAATGGAGTATTAGGAGAGACGAGAGATTTGATTGACGGTAGTACTACTAAAGTCCTAGGACTATTCAGGAAAACAAACTTACTGTTATGTTAAACCCCCACCCACCAGACTCAAAAGCAGTAAAAAACAGGTATGGTCAGATAAAGTTTCAAAAAGTATATTTTTATAGCCCTAACAAAAGAATCTCCCGCAAGACCCTCCCTAACCCCAACGATTGTCCTTCAAAAGTCCCCAAAAATCACAACTCCCAATTCCCACCCCCCAAAAGTCTCTAAAAAAGGGGCAAGGGACACTATGGCAGGGTGCTGTTGGAATTAGCAGCCAGGGCATCATGCTCCTTGCGGAGGGTGGCAAGTTCGAAGCGGAGGCCCTCTTATAATTATGGACCTCCTGCTCCAGGTAGGGCAGTCTGAGGGATAAGCGGCGCCGGTGTGCCTTGCAAATCCTGTGAGGGGCAGCTGCTTTCTTTGCTGCTGGGCGGTGGCGTTTGGCTTTGGTAGCCCGGCTCCGTACCGCTGGAGCACTGCGCTGGCTGGCAGCCCGCACGGAGGAGGAGGCAGCTGTCCCAGTGGACGTTGTTGTTGTTCCAGACTGCGTCTCCTCCTCCTCCAGGGCCACCAGCCGCCGATATTCAGCAACAGTGGCATCCAGCCTCCGTTGCCGGGCCATTCGAGCCTGCTCCTTCCTCCTTGATGGTGTCTTGGATTTGGAAGGAGCAACTACATGAAAAAAGAAAGACATAGTCTGTAACCAATGCTCCTTAAGATTAACACAAAATGATTGAGCAGAAAGTTGTCACAGTACAAGTAGCAAATTGAAAGCACAGTGCATAACTATTGAGGACAGTATCTATGTAACCTCCGACTTCTTCATCCTTGCTCTAACATTAGTGGGAGTTTAAGGAACAAATTCTACGAGCACTATGGACTTCTATTACAGTCGACTATGACAGTACACCACTCTTATTCTTCTTCTTCTCTCTTGTTTAGGAAAATTGGTACGTTATCTTATGCAAGCCGGCATAATGCCAGCGCAGTGAACTTGCACCCGAGAAAAACAGACGCACACCATGGTGAGTGAGACAGACTTGCGTTACTGTACCGGTCCAGTACATGCAGGTGGTGAAGCTCTTACTTTTCTATTACGGGTGGCACTGAGAATACTCTGTTAAAAGGGCTACTGCTTAATTAATTTAGCTTTCACCCTACAGTGCAAATGAGTATTAGAAAAGGAAAATGAAGAAGCTAAATTATCTGATTATCTATCACTTCACATGGGATGTATTTGATGACATATGGGATGACTTTAGGTGCTTTGCTTATTATTGAGTGAACAGTGATACCCCCACACATGAATGACGTACTACTACTAAACTAAAGTTATTAAGGGAGGTAGGGAGTGCCCACCGTAATAACTGGATATATGCTGTGCTTGCAGTTGCAATACAAACTACTGCTACTATTCATGGTAGTCTTTGGACAACGTTACAACTTCTTTTCCTTGCCTTTCCTACACTGGAACGGACGTGCGGGTGCGGTGTTACATGCTCTTCAAAGTAACACTTAGTTCATCCAGTGACCGTCTACTCTCTCTAGATTCACATATGCTATCTAAGAGTCAGATAGTACCATGAATGATCCAGGCATCCATCCATTCAAAGTATATTGCACACATACAGTTTCTGTCTCACCCACCCAGGCTGTTCTCCTTCCACCCATCCTTGCTTCATCATTCACCCAGCCATGCACCATACCATTTTCTTACCTTCCCAGCCACCTCGGGGACCAAGCAAACACATATCATTCTTCTTTGCCAGTCATCATTACATTTCTCGTGCTTCCACACTTACTTACACCCTTCTTTCGCTTTTCGTTCATCCCATCCATCAAGTTCACCTCAGATCTGATTGGGATTCTTCTCGCCAAAAACTTCACAGCTAAGTCGAAGTACATTTAGAGGAGGCTACTACCTGCTTTTTTTATAATACACCCGTGCAGAAAGCACACTCTGCAGTCTTCAATCTCAATGACTAAGGAATGTATAGCTTACCTCTGCCCGCCACCACCGTGTGAACCCTCACAGGCATGTCCTTTTCTGGCACTTGCACCGCCTCCTCCCCAGAGTTGTCCTCCTCGTCCAATGCCACCACCTCCGCGCTGGCCCCGTCTCCAGATGTTCCACCTACAAAGTACATTTAATAATGTTAGAATACACCACTCACTACTATATAATATTTGGTCTAGGAGGAAGAAAGAAATGTGAAAAAAAGTGTACAATTTAATAATTTTTGACTGTGTACTCTAGAGTAAAAATGTCCCTTTTTCCAGGGAAGGCTGTTGTCTTGCTGCACTTTTTGGCACAACTGATGAATGTTTGCTTTTTACTTTTTAACACGCACCACTTTTTCTCCTAACAGACAGAACCTTGACTTCTAAGAACACGAGCAGGATCAAGTTCAAACCAGGTGAGAGCTCGGCTCGACCACAAGAAATGTGTCCAATTAATCGTCAGCACTAAGCACTTTTCCATTTTCAGTTACACGTTCACTTTTATGACAAACTTGAATTTAATAAATGTGTTTACTTTTAATAAAGCTTTTAAACTTAAATAGACTCTGTGGTTTTTGGTCCTCCAGACTAGAGTGGATGAGCTAAAGGTTTTCGAATTTTTGCAAGCATGAGTCCGTGCCTCTGCCATCGGTGACTTTGGGAGCTAAATGACTCTGCCACACTATCTAGTCAGTAAGGAGATTGGGGCCGGGGTTCAACTACAAAGTCTGTTATCACTGAGGTATGTGGAAAGTCTAACAGTTACAGCACCTATTATAATTGATAAGCTAAGCGATGCATTATTTAGTGTCCATAGTTCTGTTTGTGCAGATTTGTCCCTGCAACAGTAGTAGAATGGATTGTCCTATCCAAACCAAAAGTAAAGTAGTATCTTATTATTTCTTGGTGGTGGTCATTCACCTTTTTATTGTTGGCAATGGTCAAAGCATAAACATTTAGAATACTTGAAAAGACAATATGGACAATCCCAGAGGACTACACTCAGTGCATAGAGCTATTGCTGACTAGAATGGGAGTCCAATGGAAATGCCAAATGTGCAATCTTAGTTAGCTACACAGACAGACTAATAAGAATAATCTAGTAATACCACACGGAGTCATAGGGATAAGAATTTAGATCCTGTCTACAAGAAGATCAAAGACGATTTAGAAAAAATCGAATGAGGAACGCTAGGAAAAAATAAGTACTCTATATTAAAATTAAAACTTACTGGGGCCAGCAAAGGAGCCCTCGACTGCCCGGTCCTGGCCTGCATCGACAACAGCACCCTCCTCCTCCTCCTCCTGTGTCCTCCTCTTGCCCCTGGGGGAAGCTGATGTACAACATGAAAGAAAGAAAAACAGAAAACATGGATGATATTTATTTCTCAACCAAATCAAACATTTAAAAAAGAACTAACAAAGTAACAAAATATTTTTGCGAAATAGCAAATAGGGAACGACTCCACGGGATATATTATTGACCAATCTCATGTGGTCGACTACGTCATTACTTTAGTATTGCTTGATTTGCGGACCGTCGAATTGGAAACTACCCTATGTAACTCACTAAACAAAGTACTAAAAAGGTTTGCCTAGGATTGGCAGGCAGCAGTCCGCAGCACGCAAAGTGACAGCCAAAGTCCATCGTGATTGAAGATCAGCGACAACACTAAAGTTTCCTACTACATTCACCAGTCATTAAAATACTCAAACTATTAATCCACCACCACTATTTCTTCTTATCGCCATGTGTACAAAGGAAGGACTGGACTTGAGTCTGTAGGGGCTGATTTATAAGGCCCTTGCGGCTCTTTTGCTCCATTGTTGCGTGACTTTTGTGACGCAGCGACAGCACAAAAGAGGCGCAATGGTGCGGCGTATATTAACAACGTGACGCATCTGGGAGATGCATCACGTTGTAAAGCCCTGCGCCAATAGGGGTGTTCCGGCGCAAGGGAGGGCGTTCCTGCGCAGGAACGCATCCTAAAAGTGGCTGAGGGAAATCTACAAGATTTCAATCAGTCACTTTGAGGACAATGATGCGTGACTCAAACCCTGCGCCTGCTTGAAGCAGACGTACGGCTTGACGCAGCATTGGGGAGATAGGGCACCCCAGAGAATTGATGGAGCTGCACCATCGTTGCGACGCAACTCCAGCAATGCGCCACCTTTACGGCACAGATGCGTAACGCTTTGGTGACGTTTTGGGCCCATGGCGCGCCGCATTGTAATACGGCGCACCATGGGTGATGGTGGCGTGACGCACAATTACTGGCGCATCCCTGCAACTTTGCAGGGATGCGCCGGTAATTAAAAATCTGAACCTTAGTGTGTAGCATTGCGCAGTTCTTTCAACTACACTCATACATAATTTCACAGGCCAATGAAATGAACACAAAATCTAAAACAAATAAGCATAGTAGCAACACTACTGAGAAGGAGAGCAGTGTACCTGAAATGCACAGAAGATTTTGAAATAAAATGTACCTACAATGTAATGAGCAGCATTATTGCTCTTGGTAAAAAACAAAAATTTGCAATATAATAACACAGCAGGAGAAAACATAGTAGTAAAGACATAGCTACTACTACTCACCAAGCCCGGGGATCTCAAGGCCAAGGAGGTCGAGCAGATCTCGCTCACGGGTCAGGACATCCGTCCAGCGGTGGGTGGCCTGGTTGTAGGTGCGCCAGACCCGAGAGTGGTGGTAAATGGCCTGGCACACCTTCTCCCACCGCTTCCGGCGCTCCCGGGCCCCGTACCCGGCACTGATCTTGCCGCCTCCCATGATGGTCCTGGGGAGGCGGCGCTGAACATAAAAAATGAGTTGGGCCACCTCCTCCGGGGTAAAGATCTCCCGTGGCATCACTAGCTCCCCCCTCAAACGCCCGCACGGGAGCCGGACACGGGGTGCGGGACCCTTCCCCTTCTCGGGATGCTTCCCGGCTCCCTTCACCATGGTCTGGGTGGAAAGGAATAAAGAAAATAGAATAGGGAAGAGAAGAAAAGAAAAGAGTTTACAAAAGTAGTTTAAAATTAACCAAAAGTAGCAGTAAACACAAAAATATAGGGCTAGAAAAATAGAGGGATAGATAATAAGTAAAATAGATAAAAAAAACTTCAAACAAGCAAAGGATGGCAGAGATTGACAGAGGATACAAAGACCATGCCCAGAACCATAGCAATGAATGAGAAACAAGATGGCCGCGCCCGTTCACGACCGCGCGGGTAAGTTCGCGCGAGATTTTCCTTGCGAACACGCGCGAGACTATACTGGCAAACCGCGGACTTTGCGAGATTACACTTCGCGCCCGGAAACGGAAATACGTCAGGCAAACAAGATGGCTGCGCCCTTGAACGACCGCGAGGGTAACTTCGCGTCTTGCGCTACGAGCGGCTCGCAAAAACGCACAAAACCTTGCCAACTAACACGCCGCAAAAAAAACAAATTGCATATTCGCACGAATTTGCGGCTTCCGAATCCGATCTTGCGCGTGTTCGCACCCCGCGAACCCCGCGAAATTGCAGAAAAACGAGTTTTTCAAAAGTGAAAGCACTCGGCAGGGGCAAGAGTTCAAACTCATCATTAGTAACAATTCCCGGTAGTGCTTCCTGACTGGGGCCCCTCCAGAATTCAGTTGCTAGTTGCAACAATTGTATGACCCTGCTCTGACCCTCACAGCAGGCTCATACAATAGCTACAAGTAGGCCACAAAGAAGGTCCTGGGGAAAAAAAATGCACTGCAACAGAAAGCAAAATTACAGATAAGGAAGCAGGTGCCAGACTGGAATTTTAAAACAGTGACACATTAATAAACTAACCCCAAATTAATTCATCTGAGTTGAAGCAGGGATGGTGTGCTTGCTTTTCCCCCCCATAATCTACAGTAATGATGAACCAGAGGGTGGCATTGATGTAACAGAGGGTTGCAGTGGTGAAACAGAGGGTGCTGGGAACCTGTGATGATGAACTAGACGTAGAAACAACATAATTCGCGACCGTTGCGCGACGAAATGTAAGTTCGCAATTGCGAACTGGTACGAAACCCTCGCGAACTGGCAGAAATCCTTGCGAACACAAAAAAAAAAAAAAATCCGCAAATTCGCAAGAATTCGCGGATTTTGCGGATTGCGAGTTCAAAAATCCGCAAATTCGCGAACGCGAGATCCGCAAAATTCGCCCATGCTTAGGCCACATTCACTCCTTTGCAGCGCTGCCACTTCACTATTGAAAGCTACACCCCTTGATACTCATTCTGTCTTGCATACTTTTTTCGTCAGTATATTCTGTAGTGTGTTACTGTTATATGCATCTTTTCCACACCCTGCTAAATGGTACTCCATTGTTGCTTGAGTCAGTCTTTCAAAATGGCAGCTACATCATCGTATCGTTAGCACAATAAATATTTGGTGTATGTCATTTCATGGGATAGAACTACCAGCAAACACATTCACAACCAAAACAATTATCCCTATGTCTCAATTAGAACAACAAAACCACACTGTCATGCTCGGTTTTTTGGTTAAGTAATAAATAAATATCTATGGCTGATACAGCAGTGCTCTCACTAAAGTGGAAACAAAAACAATGGCTACGCACTCAAAAGTCTAGAAAAAGAAAAAAGTATTCACTTCTATTAGTTGAGTCTGACTTCAAAAAAACAATTTTTAAAATCTTTATTTACTTTTTGCAAGTAACAAATACAAAAAGGGCTTAGAAATGCCTGCAGAACATATTGAAAAAGAGAAGCAGGTTACATTTATAATGGTTTCAGTGTTGCAACATAATCCAAACTTCTTTTGTACACAATACTCTATAAACTAGTGTGGCATTGGAGGCCTGAAAGTAAGTACAAAATTGCTCAGAAATAATATGAAGGATCATTGATGCCCTCATTGATATAACTCCCTTAGTTGTAGCAAACATGTGTTAAGTGAAATCAATTAGTATGATACCGAGGTTACGTGCATGATCTGTCGGGGAGGTTGGGTTTCCTAGTGCAGGGGTCCACCAGGTGTCGCCCCAATGCAGATGGGCTGGAGCAGAGGATGATGACTTCAGTTTTCTCTAAGATGATTTTCAGGCAGCTGTTTTTCATCCAGGTTACAACGGCTTCCATCCCTTCTTGGAAGTTGTGCCAGGTGATGTTGGGTTCCTTGGTGAGGGAGAGGATGAGTTGGGTTTCATCGGCGTAGGAGACGATGTTGAGCCCATGGTTTCTGATGATGCTTGTGAGGGAGCCATGTAGACGTTGAAGAGGGCGAGGCTTACGGAGGACCCTAGGGGTAGGAGTCTTATTTTCTGTGTTCTGCCCTTGAGGAATGATTGTATCCAGTCAAGGGCCTTTCCTTGGATGCCGGCGTCGTGGAATATTGTTACAAACGCGAAGCATTGAGTGCGCTGCGGCAGCCTAATATTGAACAGTAGGATCCATTATGTCCTGTGATGACAGCGCAAAGGCGGTGATGCCGGCCGCACACAGACCTACATTTCCCATGAAGCCAGACGCGCACGTACTACTCCATGAGGAAACGCCCATAAAGGAAGAAACGGAGCGAGGCATGGCGTTGGAAATTCTTCGTCCCTGCCGGTGAAGTCGGCATCCTTTGTTTTCAAGCGAGGTCCGGTAAGGGTGCTCTGCACCGACTCTCTCTATAACCCTTGCTTCCTGAGGGTTCCGTTCTCTGTGGGTGAGCGCTGCTGCGCTCGTGCGGAGGAAGGTTGTTTGCCTGCATTTATATCCTGATCTTTGTATGTTTTGGTTAGCTTTCTGTTAAAGTAGCTCAGTAGTGACTCTTCTCTCGTCACGCCACGTATCTAGTGAATTGCCCATGCCGGTCATTGGATTTTAGCCCGCATCCATGTAACAGCAGTGACTGGCTCAAGTCACACTGTTAACTGTTAAACCTGGGGTTTTCACTGTTACATCCTTGTCTGTTAAGTACATCATGTTTTGGAAGTTATGGTGATTCAAACCATGCTATGGATTAAGACTCTGATAACAGTGTTATATGCTAGAATATATTATCTTGGAGTGAAAATTTATGTGTTGTAGTTCTTCTAACTCTATTTTCAAGAGGGGTAACAAGGAGTGGTATAGGACTACCCTCTATCCCTGTGAGGCATAGTGGAGTCTAGAAAGGGTAGGTTGCTGTTAGAATCCATTCATGTATATTTTGGAGTGGGGCAAACTCTAGTATTGTTCTATGAATGGTGTACCTTCTGTTTGCTGAATGTTTTCTTATATGTTTCCCCCACTACAGCAATAACGAAGAAATAGGTACTGTTCCATCAAAATCCTAATCCTAATAGAAGTACCTCAGGCTACGGGTTTCATTGTACCTTTTTAGTCTACATCTAGTAGGGATGAACATGTGGTGCATATAATTGTTGTTCTCATTTCAGGTCTCCCTCCTTGCTGTTCCCATCCTTTTCTCCCTTGCTTGATCCTCCCACTGACCTATGCCATTACGGCTATTAAGGTTTGGGGATATCAAAAGGTAGACCCAGCAAACCGACCCTGAGAACATACCATTGTGACAAGTCTGGTAGCTAGTGTGCGGTGGGAGACGGTGCCGAAGGCTGCTGAAAGGTCCAGGAGGATGGGGGTGCTGTTTGGCCTTGGTTGAGGAGTGCGCAGATGTCATCTGTGGCAGCGAGGAGGGCGGTCTTGGTGCTGTGGTTGCTGCGGAATCTGGATTGAGAGGTGTCCAGGATGTTGTTGGCTTAGATGAAGGAGGCTAGCTGTGTGTTGACGGCCTTTTCGATGACCTTGGCTGCGAAAGGAAGCAGCGAGATGGGCCTGAAGTTCTTGAGGTTCGTTGGATCTGTGAAGTGTTTTTTTAGGAGGGGGTTGATTCTGGTGCGCTTCCAGTTGTCGGGTAATGTGGGGGTCTCGAGGGAGCAGTTGATGGTTCGGCGTAGATTGCGTGCAATGTCTCTTGCGGCCTTGTGGAAGATGTGTGGTGGGCAGGGGTCTGAAGGTGCCCCGAAGTAGATGCTCTTCATGGTCTTTAGGGTGTGTTCTATCATGAGTGGGGTCTAAGTAAGTAGGGTCTGTTGGGTCGCGTGGCTGGGGGTGGGGGTTGAGGCTGTGCAGATGTCTTGGTCATCGAAGTTGTCGTACAGCAGCTTGATCTTGAGGTGAAATAAGGTGCTGAGTCTGTTGCAGAGATCTTGGGAGGGAGGGACGTCTGTTGTTTCACAGTTGGGTTTGGCAAATTCCTGTATGATGGAGAAGAGTTCTTTGGAGTTGTGGACATTCGAGAGGATTCTGTCTTGGAGGAAGTTCTTTCTTTGTGGATTTGATGAGTTGGCGCTGTGCCATGGTGACTGTTTTGTAGGCGGTGCATGTTTCAGGGGTTTTGCTGTTTCTCCACATCTTTTCCAGTCATCGTCAGGAGTGTTTGGATTCATGGAGTGCCATGGTAAACCAGTTTGCTTTCTTGTTGTGTCGTTTTGTAGTCTTCTGGAGGGGGGTGAGTGTGTTGGCGCAGTTGTCGATCCATTTGGGGAGTCCCTAGTTTAAATCAGTCAGTTCCTAGTGCATCGCCATGCGTTCAAAGAACTGTCCTTTTTTAAGGTTTTGTCCTCTAAGAGGTTTCTCAGTGCATTTGTAACGATCAGCCCATGGGAGCACAATTACAGCAGTATTATTCTGTTATAATGGCCCGTGTGTACTGGTCCGAATATGTGTTCTCTTTAGATTGAGTCATTTTTTCCAGTCATCTGATTGGACTGTTGTATTTGTTAATAGGATATCTAGTAAGCTATGGGTCGATGCGATTGTCTGGACTACTGCTTTATCAAAGGCAAGTGCTGTGAAGTCTGACATTGTATTCTTCTGTGTATTGGGAAATTCTGAGATGCAAAAGTGTAAGTGAAAGAAGTATTAAAAGAGGTTAGAAAAAAATTCCTCATCCAAGCCAAAAGGATTCTCTCAAATCTATGAATAAATAACCCACAGCCACGGCTGTTCTTACATCTGCATCACAAAAGCAGGGTCAGCAGAGAGATTTAAAGACCGGCAAGGGTTAGCTCCTCTACGCAAGATATCAGAAACACAGAAAATGAACCTTGGGTCTATTGTGTTGGTAGACTATTTGTACCCGTAACAACAAAAGAGCATCCCTCTTTAGTCTATACCTCTCTTAGTTTGAAAACATCCCTGAGCTCCTCCCTCTCAGAGAGGGAGTTGTAGCCCGTATCATGACTAGGCATCACAATACGAGGAAGTTCCCCAATGATGAGGCATGCCACATTTGTGTGTGTGAGGGACACCGTCTTATAAAAGGGACAATCTTTTGTTGTTACGGTTACAACTAGTCTACAAACACTTTAGACCCAAGGGTTCCTTTTCTGTGTTTCAGAATCCCCGCCAACACCAAGAATTCTGGTCAATTGGGCAAGAAGGATGGGGGAACAGGGAAGAGCATCCACCATCTTTGCCTTGATACACACTCACAACCCCTTTGTTCTTCACTACTTACACCTCCTGCTGCTTATCTTTATCCTGAGTATGACTAATCACCAATTTAAGAGATAGAACTAAAGAGTTGTGGTCACTCGCGCAATGAGGCACCAGTTCCTCTTAGAGAACTATAAAATCTATTGAGGAGGAATACCCCCTTACCTGTGAAAACTGGAACCAGGTGGAAAAATGATGGGCACAAATCAAAAGCAAAAGAGCGATTTAATTTACTTCATGTTGAAAATGAGTCTGCGAATCCCCAGACATACTAACTATAGTACAAACTACTGAGTAGGGTCCCTTACATAGATGAGCATTACAATCTCCCATTCACAGTAATGACCACTTTAGGCTGCTCAGGGTACTGGATTTAGATAAATCATGCACAAGTGCCTTAATTACTTTGGAATTCCCTGGTTTAAAATTAACGTTATAAACATCCACTACTAGAATGTCATGTAAGCCAATCTCCTATAAGCAACCAGCTATTAACATGGGGAATCAATACACTGCCAGGAAGCCTTTTGACTGAAAGTAAAAAGATACACAACCCATAGCCCTTCCTGCTCTTCAAATTGCTTACCAAAGGCTACCCAATCCAGATTGGTTAGATTAGAGCTAATTCATGCCACGATCTAGGAATTACATATGAAACTATTATGCGGCAAGGGATCAACTCTCGGGTTGTGTGATAATGTGCAGATATGGCATAAACAATAATCACTTTACATCCAATGTCACGTAAACTCTAATATTGATATAATCTTTACGAGATGACTTCAGATCATTGTACTATACAGTTCTCCTCCCTCTCCTCCCTCTGCATACCGTCCAGTATGATTCAATGTCCTACGAAAATTGTCACACTGAAATCTCAGCTCTAGAACATAAAAACAAAAATTGATAGATCTGAGAGCTGCTAAATTCAACAATAAAGAATAGGTTAGGGGACAATAGTACTAAATAGAACAAGAAAGAACTGTATAGAACACGATTGATCAGAGATGAACTAACTAGTATTGAATTCAAGAGAACAAAGTAAGACAATACAAAAAAAGAAGAGAACAGAAAAGAACTGGGTATATCAGAATACGGCAGAAAAGTGCATAATAAAAAAGGATAAGGATGGTGACAATCCCCTCCCCACCTCCTCTAAGACTCCATATTGTCACCCACCCCTGTTTAAAGGGCATCATACATATCGCAGCTTGCCTCATCAAGGCACTGAAGAAATATGACAACATCAACCTTGTACTGATGGATCTCCACTGACTCCTCTTACCAGTCTGCACCATCTTTAAAATCAGCTGCATCATCCACGAGTCACCACGACTGGCAAGCCTACCTATCTTACAAGCTCCAACCTCTAGTAGCTCTCAGCACACTGAGGTGCCTGTTATGAAGTGCCCATTCCAGGAATGTGCTAAATGTTTCAAAGTATGCACAGGACACTGCGCAGCCCATGGGCATGGCTTTGTTGAAATACAGCTCCCCCCCCACTGGAAACCTAGAAGATGAAAGCTCGAGGGATGGACTGGCAGGAGACGGAACGCGGATTCTATGTCCGCTTTTGCCATAAGGGCCCCCTGACCCACTGCCCTGACCAGATCAATGGCATCATCCACTGTTGCATAGCCCACGGAGCAGACCTCTGCGCTGATCCCATCATTAACGGATGACCCTTCAGGAAATGACAGGTGATAAATCAGGCGGAACTGGCCTGGATCTTTTTTGGGTACTACTCCTAATGCTGAAAGCACTATCCCTTTGTGCATGTGCTGTGGCAGGGGGCCCTCTATTCTGCCCAGTGCTTTCTCCTTTTCAAATTTTTACTAGTACTGCTGCATCTTCCCTATTGTGGTACGTTTTCGCTAGATTGCACAATTGTAATGTGTTGATGGGTGATCTGGCTAGTCTGTAATTCTGGATTTCTTTCTGACCCCCTGTGCATCCCGCCTTCCTTTACTGCTTTCTCTTCTTCTCTTTCTTCTCTCCCCCGTGCTCCCTCTTTCGCTTGCACCCTAAAACTGGATGTCCCCCACCACACCCAGAGCAGATGTGTTGGAATTTGCACGAGGACCCCCATGAGCGTTCGTTGGACTCGTATTTCGAGCATATGGCTGCCCCCCACGTGGTGGTGAAGCCTTCCAAGTGTTGTGTGGTCTGCCCTTGTGAAAAGTCCCTCCCTTACCTTTGTTGTGAACATGCCTCGAAAGGGGTTCTCGCTCCTCCCTGCCCATGTCCTGGTCTCCTTAGCTATCATCATCTTGTGAATGAACCCAGACACATCCTCCTCATTCCATTCCATCTCTGGGTGTGTTTGCATCTTTAGTCGGAAACCTTTATCATACTCTAGTCATGCATCCCCCTGGGGCACAGGGTCAGAGCTGATTTGCATATCGCCATTGTCTAACCCAGGGTGGTGTGGAGTGCAAAAAAACGATGGATTTGGGCCCAGATCTTTTGACTGGGGTGAATGTGTGACATTGATCCACATTCGGTCCATCACCTGTTTTGTTTGCAATACCGCGATAAGTGCGCTGGGGATGCTCAGACGTGGGTCCCAGGCACTCCACACCACTGGAGTCAAGCTAGCCGGGCTGATGAGAGGTGTTACCTCGAAACCGGTCCGGTCCTCGGATGCTTGATTCCGTTCTGGGAAGGACATGGCTTTTGTAGTTCGGACTGGACTGTTCCCATGGGGCACAGGGTCAGAGCTGATTTGCATATCGCCATTGTCTAACCCAGGGTGGTGTGGAGTGCAAAAAAACTATGGATTTGGGCCCAGATCTTTTGACTGGGGTGAATGTGTGACATTGATCCACATTCGGTCCATCACCTGTTTTGTTTGCAATACAGCCATAAGTGCGCTGGGGATGCTCAGATGTGGGTCCCAGGCACTCCACACCACTGGAGTCAAGCTAGCCGGGCTGATGAGAGGTGTTACCTCGAAACCGGTCCGGTCCTCGGATGCTTGATTCCGTTCTGGGAAGGACATGGCTTTTGTAGTTCGGACTGGACTGTTCCCATGGGGCACAGGGTTAGAGCTGATTTGCATATCGCCATTGTCTAACCCAGGGTTGTGTGGAGTGCAAAAAAAGATGGATTTGGGCCCAGATCTTTGGACTGGGGTGAATGTGTGACATTGATCCACATTCTGTCCATCACCTGTTTTGTTTGCAATACCGCCATAAGTGCGCTGGGGATGCTCAGACGTGGGTCCCAGGCACTCCACACCACTGGAGTCAAGCTAGCCGGGCTGATGAGAGGTGTTACCTCGAAACCGGTCCGGTACTCGGATGCTTGATTCCGTTCTGGGAAGGACATGGCTTTTGTAGTTCGGACTGGACTGTTCCCATGGGGCACAGGGTCAGAGCTGATTTGCATATCGCCATTGTCTAACCCAGGGTGGTGTGGAGTGCAAAAAAACAATGGATTTGGGCCCAGATCTTTTGACTGGGGTGAATGTGTGACATTGATCCACATTCGGTCCATCACCTGTTTTGTTTGCAATACCGCGATAAGTGCGCTGGGGATGCTCAGACGTGGGTCCCAGGCACTCCACACCACTGGAGTCAAGCTAGCCGGGCTGATGAGAGGTGTTACCTCAAAACCGGTCCGGTCATCGGATGCTTGATTCCGTTCTGGGAAGGACATGGCTTTTGTAGTTCGGACTGGACTGTTCCCATGGGGCACAGGGTCAGAGCTGATTTGCATATCGCCATTGTCTAACCCAGGGTGGTGTGGAGTGCAAAAAAACGATGGATTTGGGCCCAGATCTTTTGACTGGGGTGAATGTGTGACATTGATCCACATTCGGTCCATCACCTGTTTTGTTTCTAAGAAAGACAGCACGCAATTGGTCAAAGGCGGGTGCATGTCCCGTCTTTGCTCTGCCCGCGGCCTTTTGCTTACCGTTACCCGCACGGCGACATCTATTTGCAATTATCGTGCACAGACGTGTGCGCGATAATAGAAAACAGATGTCTCGCTGTGGCGGGGGTGCGTGCAACACTCGTTCTTCTTTACAGTGAGCACGTCAGTCTGTACATCTCGTAGGGCCCCTGGAGCTAGAGGTAACCCCAAAGGACAGGCTGTCTGCTCTCTACACATCATTGTGCTGCCTGGTGACAGCACCGCACCAGACTATGAGTAAAAACAACACAGTGACTGGATCTCCAGGTGATGTCATCGGCAGACAGACTGTTACTGCTGACTCATTAGAATCACTGCCCTCACCCACCCCACTGCTTCCAGCGTGTGCTTTGTGGTGATTGTCCACTTTTTATAGGAAAGATTCCTCGAACAGGTTTGCAAGTTCTGCTTACAATTTCCGTAGCCGTCATGCGAAAGATATTGTAGCCAGAGCGCACGCCCTGAGTCTGTGCACAGGTCTGTTCGGGACTTATCCCTCTCTATTGGGAAATAGAAGCATAGTGATGTACGTGGTGTATGTGTGTGTTATAGAAAATAAGTAAGCAGTAGATGTAAGATCTCGAAGAACAATCTGCATGTTGGTGGTTGTTGTGGCTCGCTTTGGTTAAATCAAGTGACCTAGTCACTTGGTGTTTGTTGTTCGGCTCCCCTTCCCCGGCTGGAACCTTAGATCTCGAGGTTCATCTCCGGATCAGGCATGGTATGGTGCTACATGAATGTATAAAAGCTACTGGTATTGTGAGTAAGTGATTGAGACTGGGATTGGAGTCTTTTATGTGTGTGTGGCCAGAGTCATCAGAGTGGCTAAAAAGAGCAAAATGGCTTTTAACTAATCCATTGGCCCTTTTCCTACAGGGAACTGCATATTAAATATGGTCCAACTGCACACTTAACAGACTTGTGTTTATGAACCTTCTGTTGCATGGCTGTTATTTCGGGTTATTTTGGTAGCTGTCCTGACAGTTAAAGGCACATTAGCAATGACATGTTACTTGTTCGAGGTGGTGGTCGCACTCGTCATCCAAAGATGCGGAGTTACTCAGCCTTTTATCAGCATGACAGGTTTAATGAGTTGTGATTTCATCAGTAGTTCATGTTTGTGCAGAACAAGCAAAGTGGCATTTGGCGCGTTTCTGGACAACGTGAGATGCAAAGTACTGGCAATGACATCGCAACTTTACTGTAATTGTATTTACGTCCCCTGATGAGGCACTGCCGTGCTTTTCGGCTGCTAGCACGTTTAGGATTAGAAGTGGTTTAGTGTAGGGAAATATAAACTATTAATTTGTTCATAGTATTGCAACAAAATGGCGTATAGTCCTTTTTTTTAGTTGTGAAATGTTTTGCATAAAGGGGTGGTGGGGTCACTGGTCCGAGGCCAGTACCGAGTGGAATTCATTAACCATCCAACATTGGAAACCGAGTCCAAGTAAATGTAGACAGGCTGGGAATGCATATTCAAATAAATAAATGTGTCGGACAGATACGAGCTTTGCACATGCATGCCACTAAACTGATGTAGAAAAAAATATATTGCAGCTGACTAAGAGCCCGATGTAGGTGGCCCAAATACCGGTCGGTAAGGGTGAAATTCGGTAAATTTCACTGTTACCGACCGGTATTTAGGCATTCGTGATGTCTGGATGGATTCGGTAATTACTGATTCCTCATTACCGATTTCGAAATTACTGAGTCTGAATTACCGATTCCATATTTACCGAATCAGTAAATAAGAAACTGTAAAAACGATAAAAGAGATGTAGGTAAATTCGGTAATAACGAATTTCATGAAATTCGGTATTTAGGAGCCGGTAATTAACACTGACTGAAAGCAGGTGGTAATCAGCTGCAGTGTAAATAAGCAGTCCAAAATGCAACAGTGTGATCACAATGGCGGCTTTCTATGTGATAGCAAGACGGCCACGGCTACAGGCAGCAGGAGTGAGAATCTGGAGACGGTAGGAGCGCGTTTACAGACAGCAACTGACTGAGGCTGAGATCCATGAAATGTACAGGCTACACCCCCACACCATCATGGACTTGATAAGGGACCTGCATACACTCCTAGAGCACCCAATAACAAGGGAGCACACCATACCACATGTGCAGGTGCTCTGTAGCCTGCACCTACTTGCATCTGGCAGTTACCAGGGGATGATACCTGGCAGGTGGGGTGTCACAGAGTTGTCTGTCCCGTTTCTTAACAAGTTCCTGGATGCCATGATGCAGAGAATGCATCAGTACAATAGCTTCCCAAACACACAGGCGAAACTGCTGAAAACCAAGACAGACTTTTATCAAATGGCACAGTTCCCGCATGTCATAGGGTGTATTGATGGCACACACATTCCAATCTGCCCACCTGCAGCCACTGAGTATATTTACAGGAACAGAAAGTCCACTCACTCCATAAATGAGCAGGTAATCTGCGATGCTGCCAACATAATCACCGACATCGTGGCCAAATTGCCTGGGAGCACCCACGACTCATACATCTTCCAGATCAGTGGGATCTACACATGCCTGGCTGCGGGAGAATTTAGAGAAGCATACCTGCTAGGTAAATCCCTGTGACACACCCTGATAAATACTGCAGATGAATGTGTTTTAGTGTATGTAATTAATTGCACTCTCTTTCTCATCTAGGCGATAGCGCATATGCTGTGCGGTCATTTATCCTTACTCCCTACCTAAACCCATCAACCCCAATTGAGAGATGATACAATGTGGCACATAAATCAACACGCAACGTTGTGGAGCGCACGTTTGGACTATTGACAAGCAGGTTCCGCTGCCTCCACAAAAGTGGAGGTGCACGTCAGTACACACCCATCATCTGCTGCAAAATCATTGCAACTTGTGCTATGATTCACAACCTTGCCACTAAGAAAGGAACAGAAGTTGAATTAACTGACTCTGAGGACGATGATGATGAATTTGCACAGCCAGAGCCCAACGCAGCAGGAGTGGCGCCAGCACCAGATGGGAGACAAAGACGGGCAGAGATCACACGCAACTATTTTTAAGTAAGTAAGGAGACACAGCCAGTTGTTATATGTAAATTACGTAGTTTTATTCATAGGGCACTACCCCACTGCAGAGAGGGCTCAACCAGCCAGTTTAAATTGTGACATCCCCAAGAGGATGTCATGGGTTACTTCACCCAATTTAGTGCACATAGTGTGGGCTGCATCAGCGTCTGCGATCACTCACAACAGTGCTGGATGCCATCAGCTGACTGTCTTCACTGGCTGTGGAGCCGGTGCCAGCCCCATGCCCTCTGCTGCTCCTTCGGGTGTCAGTTGCAGGGGGGTTAATGCTGCTGCAACTGTTCGTCTCCTCACTGTACCCCACCTGCACACACTCCTAGAGCACCCAACAACAAGGGAGCACACCATACCACATGTGCAGGTGCTCTGTAGCCTGCACCTACTTGCATCTGGCAGTTACCAGGGGGTGATACCTGCAGTATTGGAAGACTGAGTTGTCAGCAGCACTTCAAGTGCAGTTGTTACCTTGACCAGCCCCCTAGAGACATCATGGCTGCAGTGTGCCAGCCCCTCCTCCATGGCCACGGAGAGCCTGCAGAGCAGAGAAGTGGCAGTTGCTAGGCGGTTCACTGCCTTTGTATGGTGTTCCATCCTCTGCTTCTCCCTGTGCCATGCTACCTTGTCCTTATCCAGTTTGCTGCACAGTAGCATCACTGACTGGGACATGTCCCACATGCCCTCACCCATCTCCTTCATGCCGTCAGCCAGCATGAAGGTCATAGTGGTGATGCCCCTCTCAATGTTCCCCAAGTTGTTGTTGAGGTGCTTCATTTGCTGCTGTACTGACTGAATTGCCTTGCCTTGCAGGCGCTGCACCTTCACCATGTTTGCCTCCAGCCCTGCAAAGACACCCTGATCCTCACCCTGTGAAGGTGGAATGCTTTCCCGGGCCCTACGGCGTCTGGCACCTGTATATGCTCTCTCAGAGGTGGACTGCAAACCAGCATTACTGCCATCCACTGGCACAGTTGATGTTTCCCCTCCCTTGTGTCTTCAGAGGACGACTCCATCTCCTGGAGCGTGGCAACAGCATGCCTCCTGGGACTTACTCCTGCAGGGGATGTTGCTGCTGGTGAGGCTAGCAGTAGTGGTGACGCTGGCAGTGGTGGTGACGCCCGCAGTGGTGGTGACGCTGGCAGTGGTGGTGATGCCGGTGGTGGTGGTGTGGTGTGCCCTGCACGTGCACTGGCCTCCTCCTCTTTCAATCCTGGGTGCCCTTCCTGCCTTGCTTTGTTCAGACATGCGCAATGTCTCGCCTGTGGACAGAAATAGTATATTAGCTCAGTAGTCCAGCAGCCCTGCATAGCTATAATAAATATACATTTCTGGCACACTATCTAAATGTCCTCTGCTTGCTTATCACTGATGGGTGTCACATTCCTTGTTGTTCAGGGTGATTACTGTCATGATAGGTGTTTCACTGACTACATCTCCCATAATGAATTGCTGGTCTTTACAAAAACCTGTACTGGAGTGGGATTCACACAGCCTAATTGGGGATTTGGGATAGGGAAGGGGGGGTGCACAATGCTGTGCATGCTTCTTACCTTGTTTGGTAGCATCTCTGGCTGAGCCGTCTGCATCCCCGATTCCACAGATACTTTCTGGCTCTATGGTGGACTCCACAAGCTGCTCAAGTGCAGACAGGGCAGGTGCCCTGTTCCTTCCTCCTCCTGTATGGCTGGCTTATTTTTTGTTCTCCACCATCTTCTTCTTGGTAATGCTCCTGATGTCATACTACCTTTTCTTAAGCACTTCAATGTCCCGGGGGGGTCACTCCTATGGCATTCAGCTGTGCCTGAATTCCCAGCCAGATCTTCCGTTTTTCAGATTCAGCCACTTGCAAGGACTGCTTCCAAAACAACTTGGTATGTTGTTTTACCACCTCCTCAACCAGCACCTGCAGTTCCGTTGCGGTGAATTTCAGCTTCCTCTTCCTTTCACCTCCTTCTCTTCCTGTGTCCTTACTAGCCATTATGCAAGTTTTGCAGCGAAAGTTCACACAGTGGCTCAGTTGTTCTCCTCTGCACTCCCAGCCTCTCCAGAAGGTTCTGATTGAGAGCACCTGCATGGGTGTGACCCCTTCCTGGTTGGGAGGGGTGGTGGATGTACAGAATTGGCTGATTCCTCAATTGCTGGTGTTTTGAATTTCCGATTCGGTATTTACCGATTTAGTACTTACCGATTCGGAAAGATTTACAGATTCGGAAATATTTACCGATTCGGTATTTACCAATTCGGTATTTACCGATCGGTATTGTGGATTCTGTATAATTTTTCCGATTTTTACCGAATAGGTAAATATTACCGAATTTTTACGTACATCGGAAATACCGATTTCTTAATACCGAATCGGTAAAATTCAGTAGTTAGGAATCTGTATTTCCAAGTTACCTACATATGGCCCTAACTCTTTAATGAATGTTGCACAAACCACTCTCTCTGTTATGCAGTTGCAAAAAGAAAATTAGTTTTTGCTAAGAATGGAGATTAAAGTAGGCCCAGAGTACTTAGCTTAAAATACAGAAATGTCGTTTTTTAACTAAAAGCGCATCACATACTACAGAAAACCCAAAATCAGCCCGAATGATCTCCAACGTACCAGTTAAAACTTGCCACAGTATTTTAAGGATGAGCTGTTCCTACAACGAAGGCCTTTCTGTAAAAAGCACTGTAAGGGTTGTACATCTCTCCCCCTTTTTTTAAGACCTTGTTTTAGTCTGTGACCATTGTGATGTTGTTATTGAAACCATGCGCATGTGTTCATAAAGGCCGCCTTCCAGGGTACTTCCTCGGCTCTTTGTAAGAATTGGCAAGCCTTGCCGGTTGGGTTGGCTCAGGCGCTTTCTGTTGGCTCCTTGCTGGCATCGTATGAAGACGTTTCAGTGCCTATTGATGCTGTGGCACCTTTGTGTGTGGGATGTGTTTGTACCAGCCCTTCCTGTTCACAGTGCAGCAGGGAACTACATTCAGAAAAACGGTTATTACGTAAGTCGCAAAGGTTGTAGGCCGCCTCGAAGGCTCCCTAAGATAAACTCTACCTTCTTCCCTCAAAGCAGACGCAAAACTTTGTTTACCTTAAGGCTTCCTTGTCTCAAGCCGTTGAACGCTGTCATTACCAGTTTGTTATAAATACATCTGTTGAACACAGTTTACACACTTTGCCTTTATTGGACATTCATAAACAAGCTTGGCTATCCTTAAGGATTCCTTCCTTTTCTCCGTCAACTAATCATGTGTTCAAAACTACCTCTTGTTCTTGGACTTTAATCTTCTAAACCTGGATTGTCTTCCAGCAGTTGTCACAGATGCTGCGCTTGTCCTCCTTTCAATGTTGGCTACGCTGGCTGGATGTGTGACTTGGGGTTTAGATGGGAGCATCTCTCTTGTGTCTTTTTTATGGAGCTGCTGCAATTTCTTGGCGATTTTTGGCACCTCAGTGTACTGCGGACTGTAATTATTTATGTGGACAGCATCACTGTGGGATTCCATTCTTGTTGTATTTGATTTAATGTTGTGCATTTCTAACACTGGTGCCGTAAGTCTGTGAAATGCTTTCAATTTGAGATTCCTGTATTCATATTAACCATTATCAAGGGAGTAATAACACCACACCCATTATAATATTTAGTTTTCTTTAATTTTCTCAACGTAAAAAAACTATTATTATTTCATCATGATGCATAATGTGCTCATAGAGTAATTTAAAGATTGGCACTGGGCTGGCTCCTTTGTCCATAGTGGTATTAGCTTCGGGAGAAACAAGCATTGGCATAGCCAATAGGTCTTGCCTTTGGGACCGTATAAGTGTTTAGCCATGCAACACTTGATGTTGTTGCACCAAGGATATTGTGCTGCATGACTAAATACTTATAAAGTCCCAAAGCCGAGACCTATTGGCTCTGCCAATGCTTGGTAATATATATTAATCAGAGACTCCAGAGTTCTTGCTAAGAAGTTGAACCACTGTTTCAGCACCAGGGCCCAGAAGAAGGTACCTGGTAGTGACCCCAAGAAGGGTAGTTCATGTTTCCCCCAGCAGAGTGTGGGGGCAGTCTAGGGAGACACAGACATGTCCCAGAATAAAGGGGGAGGAAAGGGTTTCCATGCCTCTTTTGAGAAACAGGGAGGAGGTTCTGGTGGGCGGTGACCCAGGGTGCCCATTTCTAACCCTGCTGCTTTGATTGTTCTTAGCTAGGACACAAGCTGGAGGAGCCTGCCTGTCCTAAGAAACCACCCACTGGTGGAACCACCACAGAGATGGCCCATGTGGCCTTAGGGGTGAGTAGTCCCCAGGGGCAGGTCATCGACCACGCCATGAATTCCCTTAACTGGGATGTAGACTCACAGGGTGAGCTGGTGATCCCTAAGGGTGGGAGTCATCACTTTGGGGTCCCAGTCACTGCTCTGAGGGATACTGAGACCAGCCGGGCCATGGTTGTGGAAAGGCTAGTTTCCCTAGAGCAATACACTGGCCAGATGTGTAGGGTGACTCAGGCCCCTGGGCAGGACTTTTTTGCCCTATGGCCCTTGCTACACCGATTCTGTTTCGAAACAGAGCTATGCCTGGGATCAAGGGACATCAGAATGTATGGACTGAGTCACCATGCCACATCAGTAACTATAGGCCCAAATTCGACTAGCTCATAGTGCCTTTCCAGCCCTCCTAACCTTTCCAGAGTAACATGGAAATAGGCACCCCAGAACACAACTTTCTAGTCCCCAGGAGAACCGTGGAAACAGATTGTCACCTTTCATCTTCTTACTCATGCATGGCAATAATAAACAAAAGGAAGACACAAGGAAAGTGTACAATATTTATTGAAAATATTGTTTTCTTTTATGAAGCTACTCTGCTGCAATTAGAAAACATATACAACTGAGCATAGTAATCAGCATTATGAGGAAACTGTATATAATAAGAAGCCCTATCATGGTTGATGATATATCTGCCTTAGTCTACCCTCACTACGTGAGCACAGTGATATATCAGTGATCTCTGGCCTCTGTAATTAGCTGGTCTGCATCTCAGTTTGCGCAAACCTGGGGCACCCATTCCAGGACATTTCCTGCACCACAAATCCTCCTCTCTGTTTTTCAACGGGCACATCTCGGTTTATATGAGAAGAAGTGCTGTGTTAGAAAACAGCCGCAGCACTTTTGTCATACCTGTATGTTAGGAGGTTTAGCTTTACTGTGCACAGAAAAAAAGCACAATATTGTTTGACCTTGTACAAAATGTTCAGACTGAATCCCAGCAGAAGAACTGAATATCAATTATAATATGTGCAACTTATTTCTAAAATAATATCAAGGCACAAAATAAAATATGTTACAAGTGGCTGTGCAAAGCACCTGTGGTGTACAACATGCAGTTAGGCTAAAATAAGAGACAACTACAATGGGCCTAAGTATGAACTCACTACACCCTGGTATCATTGGAGTAGGATGGGGAGGAGACTCAGAGAAGGGTCATAGTTAGTCCCCAGGTGCCCACATACTGCATTCTGGGGAATGAGTTGCCCCCGGTGTCAGGGTAACTGAGAGGGATGGCCACCCACGGCACCCTGACGGTTCCATTTTCTGGGGGTCCCACTCCCAAGCTAAGGGTACGGGAACCCAGATGACGGGGCAGAATGAGGGAGGGCTCACTCCCATCCCCTGTTCAGCCTCAGGTTACAGACCCTGGGCTGTTGACCAGTCTCAGAATACCATCCTTGAGCTTGTGTTAGGTAGAATGGAAGTAGGGTGCCTAACACCCAGGGCTATCACATCCCAGTCTGAGAAACCTCAGAGGTCAGAGAGCCCTGGATGGCCTGGAACCTGGCTCTGGGCACTGACAGATGTCCGTGGCCTGTGTTGGTTGCTGTCCTTATGAGCAGAGTTTTCACTGGGGTCATCCAAGGGATGGAATGGGCCTCATGAATGTGTTGGTCATAGTGGTACTATATGCTTGTTGTGAAGCATCTATAAGCAAGTTAAGGTTAGGTGCTGAAAACATAGGGTCCACAGATGAAGGGTTCCCCCATGGGTCAGGTTGGATGAGTATAGACAACTGAATTGAGAGAGGCGTAGAACTGACAAGTGTCACATCGACCTGTCAAAATAAACCATTTGCCAGACCTGCCTTTTTAATACATATACATCACCCCTAGGGTAGGCCCTGGACATCCCACGGGCAGGGTACAGTGAATTTAAAAAAAATGGACATGTACCTTTAAGTTTTACATGTCCTGGAAGTGAAAAAGTCTTACATTTGTTTTCCTCTACTGCAAGGTGTATTTCTTCCATAGGATTATATTATAGTTGCTATATTACATTTTAACTGTAATTCCCAAATGGGAAGACGTAACCAGTTCATGCTTGATGTTGGTGGAATCCTACTTTTAAATCCAAAGGCGTATTTTTAATTACAATTTTGCCGACACTGCCAAGAGTCACACATCATTCGGAAGTGCAGCGGGGGCCATTTACAAGTGCCAGCACCACCGGACGCCACCAGCACCTGCGCCGCCGCCCCGGGACTGCAATTCCCAGTATCCTCAGCGGCGGCGCGCACAAGTGACGCGCCAGGAGGCGCATTTAAACGCTTAGCCCTCGGTGGAGCGGGGGGAGCCTACCTTTTGCCGACACTGCCAAGAGTCACACATCATTTGGAAGTGCAGCGGGGGCCATTTACAAGTGCCAGCACCACCGGACGCCACCAGCACCTGCACCACCGCCCTGGGACTGCAATTCCCGTATCCTCAGCGGGAAGTGACGCGCCAGGAGGCGCATTTAAACGCTTAGCCCTCTTCGTCGCGGGACGCGCCGGGCGAAGCCCGGGCCAAGGGCGGGCCCGTTTAAGCCTGTTCAAAACCGGACTAGGACGGGACGGGCCACCCCCCTTACATCGACAAGGTCAGTGGGACCACGCTTATATATACCTTCTTAAATTAATTTTGTTGAATTGACTGGGCTACGAAATATAATTCATACTTTTAGGACTGATAGAAAGTCGGATTATTATGGCTACATCGCCAGAGGCAGGAGGGATTAGCAGGAGAAGTACAGGCGGAACACTAATGGGCACACTAGACAATTTTTTAATAAGAGTGTCAAGTGCTCTGGCTAAAGAAATTGAATTGACTGAAAATAGACTATCTCTCGACACCCTTCTAGATAAGTGATCATCCATGGGTAGTCTGCCAAGGGCAAGGTCACCTGTCCCCCAAGAGATTGATACCGAAGACACGGTGTCTTCCACTGAAGAAGTTGAGATCATTGATATTTCACGGTCAGTGGGGCCTGCTGTAGTATTACAGGAAGCACAACCTATTGTTTCAAATACCAAGCCCAACCTGAAAAGTTCTTCTAAGAGGCTGCCCTCACCTAACATAAAGACCAGGTCTGCCAGAAGTGCATAAGCAGGAGTTTTTAAGCAACCATAGGCTCCAGCATTAAAAAGGAAACGCACAGGGGTGCAATCGCAAGGAATAGAAGGAAATGCAAAAAAAACAAGGGAGTGTGCGCCCAAGTAGTTTGAGCAACCAAGCACCCCAGTTTGTTCTAATACATTAGCATTAAATGAAGGGGCTAACTCACTGCGAAGAAAAGAAGGAGAAGTACCTGGAGAGTTGGATAAGTCTTTCTGGAACAAACTTGAAAGTACTGTCAAAAAATAATACATCCATTATATGACAGACTAGATCGTATTGAAACAAGATTGGTGTGTATGGAACTCTCACTTGTTGCTGTACAGCAAAGGGGGGGTAATAAGGGTAGTGATTCAAAACGCACGCAGTCTAGTGCACCAGGGCAACCAGTCGGGATGCAAACTTATATGAATCATCACTTCCTCAAGCACCCTGAAAAAGTTCTAATAACTTGGTAGCAAATATCCCAATGGTACCAAGTGTTACTGGTCCCCCGATTGACCCAGCAGGGGCCCTCCAAAAGCCCAGACAGTTAGGAATAACACGGTAGAAGTAGGTAATTCCGCAGTGCCACCCCACCAACCAACCCAAACCCCCATAACCCAGACTGTACCTAGTTTGCAAATAATTGATCTCCCCCCAGAGTCAGCCCCTTATGTGGTAGTACTAGTAGGGGTCCCTCCATTAGAAGAGGGGAAGAGGGAGTCTTACATGGATTTAAAAAAACAAGTGTATTTACTGGCTTAATGCCAATCGGCCTTTACCAAACAATATAAGCGCCGAGATATTGTTTGCCAGGAGAGTTAATTGGGTGGGGATAGGGGAGAAGTCTGTCGGGGGGGTTGTATTATCATTAATTTTAGGGATAGGAGATGTGTCGAACACATTTGTAACTGGGCACAAAAAGATCTTACGTCACGAATACAACCACTCCCTCTCATGTATTTCTACTCAACAGTACTGTTCCCACATTGGGGTAATTCCATAGGGCGACAAGGACCAAACCACCACACCCAACAGAACATAAGGTTACAAAATAGGTTTGATGCACTCTCAGGGCTGGAGGACTGTGATTGACAGCAAATATAGAAAGGCTGTAATAGTGTGGGCATTACATCAGAAAGATGGGTAATCAAAAGTAACGCAGTACAAGGATCTCCTGTAGTGATAGGTTCAATACAGGTGAGCGAGTGGAATACCTTAGAACTACTGTCCTGGAACGTGGCGGGACTATCAGCCAAATTCCGAAATAATGAGTGGTTGGAATATGTACAAAAATACAATGTAATTTGTGCCCAAGAAACTTGGGAAGCTAATCCAACTAATTTTAATTTGGAAGGGTACAAACTGTTTGGAACCCCTGCAGCCAGATCAAGGGTAGGTAGAGCAAAAGGGGGTCTCCTTTTATGGGTCAGTCTGACTCTAGATGGGACCTGGAAGGCCCTTAACTGGAAGTCAGACTGTATGCTAGCAGTACAGTTTAAAACTAGGGATCTTAATCTAATTATAGTTAATTTTTACAACGCAGGGGGATGTCGAGTGGAAGAGTTGGAAGAACAACTTGGAATACAAAGAGAGAAGATGAAAGATGTGTTAGCTCCACTAATTTTAATTGCAGGAGATTTCAACTGTCATTTATGCCCTGAGTTGATACCTTTTACGGAAGACTGGTCTTCCTGTAATCTGGAGGAGGGAGCTCATTTTGATTACTCAATAGAGGGGGCCAAACTTAACACTATGATGGCACATTTTGGTTTGACACACTCTATGGATCTCATATCCCTCAACCACAATGGTGGGGTTAATCCCACCTTTAAAGGAAGAGGGTGTAGTTCTTATATTGACTTTGTAATCACGTCACAGTTATTAAAAGACCACAATCCCCTTACATTGACAATGGTAGTGTCTCAGGCAAATAAAGAGAAAAGGAGAAGAGCTATAGATGTAATGGAGATGATTACGGACCAGGGCAGACGTTTAAAATGGGCAAAACTGGATGGGGCAAGCTTCTACAAATCGTTAGTGACCAAGGGGAAACAGCATCTGGAGGTGTGTTTAGACCCTGAGATAAGTGGGTCCCCGGTGGTCGAGGCATTTGAGGAAATAGAGCGGCTAGTGGATAGCCTAATGCACTCGACAGGGAAAGGTAACGCACCAACTAACCCAAGATGGTTTGATAGAAGATGCTCCTTAGCCCAAAGAAATTTAAGAGCCGCACTAAGACTTAGACCCAGAGATAGTTTAAGGGTTGCCCGATGTAGGTCAAAGTATAAACAAGAAGTTAGACGTCAGAAAAAAGCCCTCCAAACCGAAACATGGGAAGATTTACGTGAGGCGGCAGAAAAAAGAGATCTTCCTAGGTTCTGGTCAATAATTAATAGACCCTGCTTCCAGGATGGGAATAACCCCAGTATGGCGTCAAATGTACTCCCCAAACAATGGGTAGAACATTTTGGTAGCCCATTTAATAAAGGAACCCTGATGGAAGAAGATATGGGAGACTGCAAGGAGACTAGCACAGAGGTGATAGTTTTTACCCTAAAAGAGATTGAGGGTGGTATAAAGGGACTTACTCGAAATAAAGCCCCTGGCCCAGATGGGATGCCGCCGGACCTCTTTTTAAGTAATATAGAACTATGGGGGCCAGTGCTGACCAGAGTAATAAATGCGGCTATAGCCACGGCTCTACCTCGCTCATGGTCGACGGCTACAATTGTTCCAATCTTTAAGAAAGGTAGTCGGGATAGCCCCCAATGTTATAGGCCCATTTCTTTAATAGATGTTTCAGCTAAAGTAATCGGCAGGGCCATCCTAAATCGACTTATGAGCTGGGAAGAAGAAAACCGCATCCTTACAGAGGTTCAGTATGGTTTCCGGGCTGAAAGATCCACGATTGACTAGTGTTTAAACTTATATCTATTGGTCACAAAGTACACAGTAGCTAGTAATGAGAAAGTATATCTAGCTTTTATGGATCTGGCAGCAGCATTCAATTGTGTAAATCGTTCGAAGCTGTGGGCCATATTGTCTGGTCTCGGTGCTGATGCTGGTCTAATCCATATACTGAGAACCCTTCACTTCAATACATCTGCAAAAGTAAGGTACAACCTAGAGGGAGGCCAGGCTAAGTCTTTTAAATGTACAAGTGGGGTCAGGCAAGGGTGCATACTTGCACCCTTTCTGTTCTCCATTTATATTAATGGCCTTGACAATGTTTTAACTGATCTAAAAGCGGACAACCCAAGAATAGGAAGTAGACCAGTGCCAGTTCTGCTCTATGCGGACGACGCAGTCCTGCTGGCTCGTACGCCACTGGGACTGCAGCGTCTGATTGACAGGTTCGTCAAGTTAATGAACAGCTTAGACCTGTCCGCCAATCTGACAAAATCATATATCATGGAGGTGGGCCCAAAAGACACAGTGAAAAAAATTCTAATTTTAATTATAGGATAGGCTCCACAAGTCTGGCAAAAGTACAGACTTTTTTTTATATCTGGGCATTTTATTCGATAGGAATTTGAGTTTTAAGCCATTGATCGAGATGCATGGAAATAATTGAATTTTGGGCGCAGATTAGGCCGATGGTCTCCAGAGCAAATGATGACTATGTATAACTCGGTCACGGTAGCTAAAGTGGTGTACGGGGCAGAGCTGTGGGGGAAACGAATGTAAATAAATTACAGATACAGGAAAACAAATACCTAAGAAGGCTCCTTAAAGTCCCCCAATGCGTACCATCGTATATAGCACATGAGGAACTAGGCTGTAAGCATTTGGAGGACAGGGTGAGGAATAGGCCCCTTGTCGCCTGGTTAAAGATATGGGTTAACCAGGAAGCAAACCTGACCCAGCAGATAATTATGGATTGTGTGGGTAGAGAGAAAGGTATGTCCATCCCCTGGCTGAAATATGTGAAAAGGGGCTTTGAGAGCATTGATTGAGGAAATTTGTTCTCAAATCCACAGAGCATTATTAAGCAGGATCAAGCCAGAGTGAACGAGAAGCTTATTAAACTTACAGCTATAGCACGCAAAACTGATGTAAGTGGTAAGCTGACAGTTCAGGACTACTTGTCAGTGAGGTCCTGTAGCGAGATGGAGCCCTATCTAGCCCTTGTACACAACTCACATGATAGGTTTTTATTAACACGTTTTAGGCTCAATCTGTTTCACCATCTACTAGCTGTACCAGAAGGTTTCACCAATTCAGTTGAGTCAAAGGGTCCCTGCGGCTGCGATCATCGATCTCCACAGGATACCCTTCATTTTGTATAATTATGCCCGTTTTATCAAATGCCTAGGAGCCGTTTTTTAATAGCGCTTTTTAAGAAGGCCAATCTTAGAACAGTGAGAGATGCCCTTGTTTTTTTAAAATGTCTAGAGATCCCATGATTTTTTTCTGTGTGATAAATTTTTAAGAATCTCAGTTAGGTTAAGGACCACTATTGGAATATGAAAGCTGAAACTGTTACATATGGAGAGAACATCTGTTTTTTAATTGATGGATTAGCTGTGATGTTATATACTGATCATCTTTTTTAATACAAATTTTGTAACATTTTAAACACTGTACTTTTATGGTATTTGCAAATTGCCGAATAAAGAATATGATTGATTGAATTGCAATTCTGAAAATGGCACTTTTAGAAAGTTGGGATTTTCTTACGAATCCATTTGGTGCCTGGAGCCTATCTTTGGTTACATGACTGGGTGTAGTTGGCAGTTGGGCTTTGTGTATTCCTTCTAGACAGCCACACAGGGAGCTTAGGTGTGACTGGATGGGCCACCACTGGCAGGATGGGAGGGAGGAGCTAAGCCCAGCCTCACTTGACCTGAATAGGCTGTATCCTGTTTCCACACAAAGGGCTGCATACCCCTTGTAGTTAGTCTGTAGCAAGGACAGAAAGGCAGGGTATCCGTGCACTACAAAGGCATGCCCCTAGAAGCTTCTCTCCACTTCAAAGGCACAACTGTGTATACAAGCAGCACCTCAGACACAAACACTTCAGTACACTTCTGGACCCATGGATACTCTGCCAGGAAAAAGAAATACTGGCTGGACTGCTGCTCTGAAGGAACTGCTGTACTGATGACCTGCTGCCTTCTGTTATCTTGCATGGGTAAGAAGGACTGGACCTGCATCTCTTGAACCCAGAACTCGGAGTGACTCCAAGAGAAGCCTCAGGAACATAACAGGCTTCCAACAAACTTGCATCTGCACCTGGACTCTCCCATCTGTGAGTTTTCCCTGCCAAGTAGTGCCACCCCTCTCCTGGACCCTTGGAAGTGGGCCTATGGTGCTCTGCCAGCCTCATAGGATCCGGCGGAACAGACACATCTCCTCTGCTGCTTGGCACAAACCCGAGCAGAACCAATGCATCGCTGCACTGTGTGGATCTGAACCGCCACAAAAGACCGGCATTGCATTGTAGCCCAACACATCGGAACTGCTACTGCGCAACGCATCCCCGGCGCAGGCAATTGAATCTCTCATCGGCAGCCTCGATCACAATGCAGGACTCCGTATTGCAGCCCCGCAGCTCCTTGGAACCGACGTATCACCCAGACTGTGTAACTCATTCCCAACTGCGGACTGGGACCGACGTATCGCTTTGGCTGCGCAGCGCATCTTAAACATGGATCCATGCAGCGCTCCGCAACCCAGGATTAAAGGTACTTTTGTTCAGCAGGCCTCACTGGGTCCCTGTAGCTGGCCCATGCTCCATCGCAGTTGACCTAGACTGGTGACTTTGTATGAGTCCGGCATGACCAGATCTCACAAGTTGGTGCTTTACACCTTATGGCAATATTTTTGCTAAAATCTTCAAATTTCTATATATCTCGTTCTACTAATTGAATTTTTGTTGTGTTTGTTTTGTTGTATTTAATAAATGTTATTGTATTTTTCTAACCTGGTGTGAGATATTTTTTGCGTGGTGCGTTCACTGTTTTATTGTTTGAAGTGTTGCACAAATTCTTTACACATTGCCTCTAAATTAAGCCTAACTGCTCTGTGACAACCTACCGGGGTGAGTATCACTTTAATTCACTATGTATCATTTTCCATTACCATCCAGCATACATGCCAACATTTCCGAACTATAAAGAGGGAGATTTAGAAAAAACATAATCGGGGTAATGTATCTGCCCCATTGTCTTCTACTGAAGCAGAGGCAGTTTCAGGTGGGAGACAGCTACAATTTAGCCATTTTGGGCTTTAAAATTCGAGTCTTCAGCTTGAATCTGGTTTGTTGTCATGCATGAAACATCATTTTATTTTTGAGAGTTTTACATAACACTAACAAAAACAGAGTTTGGAACTGTGCTTGATACTCGTGTTTTTCTCCTAGATTATTGCTGGGACTCACAGGATGTTTTAGAGCTAATGCCTGTGATTCAACCTGAATCCCCACTGGCACATCAGAGGGACGGCCTTGCAAGTGCGCTGCTGCAGATCATGGCAAAATATACTTTGTTTATCTCGTAGCTGGCAGGAGCAGGAAGTCAGAGCTATGGCAGGTAGAGTGTGACAAAGGGATGTGCAAGACCTCAAGCTGTCTTGTCTGCAAAAATCAGATTTCTGCATGCAGGGATCGGGAGGGGTGCCATGTATGGTCCGGTTTGAGAGCACAATTCAGTACAGGATTTTCACTTTTACAAAAACCTCTTTGTACAGGCTTCATGTAAAATAATCTTGCTTCACTTTTAATAATAATGTAGGCTACATAAATAAGGAACATGACACACTGACATATGTATGGTATTTTGTGATAGAGTCGTCTTGTCATGGGGATATTTTTGAATGTTTCAGTTTAAAAAAAATATTCGATAGGTGTCACTCAATTCAGTTATATAGTCGTATGTACTTAATGGAGACAGTGGGAAATGTTGAAAAATGCATTTCTTTCATTTTACAGTCCTTATAATATTTTATATGACATGTGTTGCCTGAATTACATCCTTTAATAGTTCGGCTTGTTTTACGGCTCTTAGACCCCCTTGCTCGGCTCTCCCAAGGATGTCCGCGGCCTTCCATCCCAAAATATAGTGTTTCCTATGCTCTTGCAGGTACAAGAGCAGAATTTAAAAGTCTAACAAGAAACGCAGAATTTAAAAGTCTAACAATAAACGAATGTAACATAAGAGTAGAACAGAGTGGCCTTGAACGGAGATTGTTAACACGGAACTAGTAGGCGAACACTGTGCACCTCCGGTCTCCCTCCCCTTCTCTGTGTACAGGCTGTTGCTGCGTCACTGGACGGGGTTGGGTCGCAGGGAGAGCTGCTGACGTCATGGGATTTTACATAATGCTAATCCTCTGCCAGAGCAGAGGTCAGGAAGAGTTCTTCCCGCGAAGCATTGGATGTTGCGCTTCCCAACACGTCCAACTCTCGAACACGGAAGGGACTCTCTGTACACTTTAAGTTGCGCAGTGAATGAACAGCACAGGGTGGTGCAGCGGTGGAGTTTGAACAGGCAGCAGAAGAACATTAATAAAAACCAAAAGGAGCATTGCTAACAGCTCTCTTCGCCACAGTGCTGTGACGCCAGGTCACCTTGCTCTGCGCCCAAAATATACTCCGCAATTAATTGTTAAAAATATATTTGATGGTATGCTGAAATAATAATAGTTCGCCTCCTTTACAACAGGCACTTTAATTAATGGCACTTACAGTCTTAACACAGAACTCGAATCACGGGCCCGCCTACACAAGCCAAATTGGATCGAGGGAGAGATTATTCAATGTTCAAAATCAAGATGTGGTCTGTGAGCACTGTCTTGGTCTGAGAGAGTAAATCGATACTTTGGCACAACTCCAATTTATATACCCAAGTTAATACATATACATGTCATCTGGAGTCAACAAGAAGGCTCCTGTTAAGAAAAAATACCTCTATCTAAAACAGCAACATTTCAAAAAGGTATATCCAGGGCCACTGGAATTGTGCGGCATGACAGGGCCAAATTATGTGGCAGGGTTGAGATAATTATGCTGTAAGGAAAGGCAAATCATGCGGTATAATGCAGCACTTTTTGTGGCAGTATTACCAACAATGGCTCCTTCATTATGGCGGAGGAGCATCCCCCCCCCCCACCCCTCCTGCCAGCAGAAAACTTGAAAAAGAAAATGATAATAAAAACAGGTTTATTATCATTTTATTTTTCGTCGCAGGGCCGAGTCTTGGGATCGGGGCCATCGTGACAACTCATGGAGTGGTGGGCACTGCCACATGTGCGCATATGGGTTGGGCCAGCCGTTTTAGGATTGCCAAACCAACAGGTGCACTGAGATGTCTCTAACCTGAATTGCCGCCTTGGAGACAGCAGGCACAGGCTCCCAGTCTCTCTGGGAGCACAAATCCAGGCCAATCAGGCCAATCCCTGTGCTTCTGTCATGCAGCTAGCAGCGTCTGGATTGGCGGTAGGGGAGTGGTAGCCTCAGTCTGTGCTGCAGTGGAGCAAGAAGAGCAGAAAGGGGCAACAAGAAGGGCAGCAGGTACTTTTTGTTTGTTTGTTATATTATGTGTTGTTATTGTCATTGTACACCCCACCCTGCTGCCCCACTACTTTTCCCTGACACCAGCCACTACTGAGTATTACTTCATTATATTGCCATTTTTAAACTTGGTAATACTTCTGGGCTTTGGTTGCACCTCATTCGTGCCCGTTTAAAACCGAAATCTATATATATAATAAAAACGAATGTATGTCTGTCTGTTTCGCCTTTATGCATTACTACACCATTCATCCGATCGGCATGAAACTTTGGGAAGTTTTTGAGGACACTCCTGCGAAGGTTTCTGGCAAAAAATTAAAATGAAAAAAATAAAAAAATAAAAATGTGCTAAAAGTTGTTGTGTAATCTCCTGTGAAGGTTTCTGGCAAAAAAAAAAGAAAAACGTGTTAAATATCCGCCCCCCGGCCCACCAGGGCCCTCATAATCTTTCCAATAATGAACATTTACAGTTTCCGGTGCGACTCGCTTTTGACCATCAGCAAAGCACAAGGACGGGGGAGGAGCTTCGCGCGCATCCAAGATGGACGCGTGAGCACAGGGCTCCCGAGACCCTTTCTGCCTCCCGCATCTATCCTGCCACGTATCCTGATTTAGACAACGGGTTCTACTAGCTGATGCCCTGCTGACACGATATCTCTTTTCAAAAATCGATTTGGCTGCCGGGAAGTGGACTTACTGCACTTCGAACTTTGCGGCCTATATCGAGGACTATCCACGGACTTGAGTCCCCGAGGTACCCAGGTGGTAATTGAACAACAACGGCCAGTGAGATTCGGCCACTGTCCCTGTGGTACTTTCGGTTTCGTTTTTGGCCATTGTCTACCGCAACTTGCTGCCTGTTGACACGGCTGGCCTGGGTCTTGCTGCCGGTTCTAAGCTTGTCCTTCGCCTTCGTCCCCTGACTCTACAAGTCTGTTTTGCGGAGAGCCATTCTAACCAGGTCCCAAAAGGCCCGTCGGGGCTCGCCGCTCAAAATGGCGGGCAAGACGGAGAGCGAGAAGCGAGCAACCAAGGGCACATACCGAGGGGGTATCACCCAATCCAATACTATGGATCGCTTCACCCGCCCAAAAGGATCCCCTGGTGGTGTGGGTAAAGTCTTGGACGAGACTGGAGATGGCTCTCCTGCAACTGAGGAATTGACATTGAGGGACGTCATGGGCGCCATCGCAAGTGTTAAGACCTCTATGGGACAGCAGTACGAGACACTGGCTTCTAAGATAGACACAGTGGCGATCGAAGTCAACCTCATCAGGATGGATCTTGCGAAGACCAATGAGCGGGTCAAGTCCCTGGACATCAAGACTTCAAGCCTCACTACGGATGTCTCGGGTCTTCAGACCGAAGTTCGTAATCTCCGAACATCTAATGACTTGTTTGCCCGTCGGCTGGATGATTTCGAGAGCCGGGCAGGGCGCAACAACGTCCGCATCATCGGTGTTCGGAGAATTCCACGGACTTATCCACAGACCTTTTGGTGGAGGACCTTGTGTTGAACCACTTAACACCCAAGGGCCTCAGTAACCTTTTCACGGTGGAGCGTGCCCACAGAGTTCCCGGTGGGAAGCCTAAACTGGGTGCCGCCCGAGGCCTATAATAGCCAGGATTTTTAATTTTATGGACAGAGACGCTATTCTTCAAGCATCACGCACCAATGGTCCCACTAAATTTGAAAACGCATCGATCAGTTTTTATCCGGACTTTACACAGGCAGTGCAAAAACAACGCATGGGCTTTACGGTGGTGAAACGGCGACTTAGAGATATGGGACTGAAGTACGCTATGCTTTTCCCGGCCCGACTGAGGATTGAATATGAGGAACGTGCGCTCTTCTTTGACCGCCCTGAGGTGGTCAGTGACTGGCTCGATACTCTGCCGATGCATCGTACCCGCCCGGAACAATCGAGGGGCGCTGAAGGTGGCCTGGAGGAACAGGAGTAGTGAGTCCGTGCCGGTGAGCCAGCTTTATGGACTTATAGCAGTGGCTCTATGATTCTTATGTACATATATTGTGATTACCCGGGGGTGGGGAGAATCAGGACTCTTCCTCCTCTAGGGGTTTTTCTCTCTTCTTGTAGGTTAGTTTAATGGGGCGACAGGCACACTGCAAGTTGGGGTGGCTTTTTGGTCTAACTCAGGGGTGCAGGGTGAGGGAGTGTGTTTTGGGAATTCTTTTGGGGGCGGTGGGGGGTCTTTGTTTCTTTGTTTATTTCGAGGCTACGCTCTGCGGCATATTTTATCTTTTGTGTCTGTTTCTTTGTGGGGGGCGTACTGTTCTCATTTCTGGGATGGGGTAGGGGGCTGAGGGTGCTGAGCTGGAATGTCAATGGTCTGGGTGATAGGATAAAGCGGGGGATAGTTTTGCAATACCTGAAGCGTCTCTCCCCAGATATAGTCTTACTACTGGAAATGCATCTAATAGGAAACACATGCCATGCACTGAATAGACGAGGCTATCGCCTGGCGGCACACTCCAGATTCACTACTGGGTCAAGGGGGATGGGCGTCCTCGTTAGGAGCTCCCTCCCCCTGGAGATAGACGACACTGTGCTGGACGATAGAGGCCAATATGCGGCCATTACGGGCCGCTGGGAAGGGAAGACGATCTCCATACTCTCTGTATATGTCCCGCCGGGCCAACAGTCCACTACATTTTCTGATTTGGGAAGGGTGGACCTGGGGTTCCCTGAGGGCATGTTGGTTGTGGGTGGTGACTTTAATTCGGTTGTCAGTGGTATTGAGGATCGTAGCCCCCCCAGAATTCTCCCGAAATCGCAATCATGGCTGGGCAACTTTTTGGATGCGCTGGGTCTAGTGGATTGCTGGAGGCAACTGCACCCCGGACAGTCACAGTATACCTTTTATTCGGGAGCACATGGGAGTCTCTCGAGGCTTGATTATATCCTCATACCGGCGGTGCAGGTGGTCTCTGTAAGGGAAATTAGACACCTTGCTAGGAGGATCTGGGACCACTCCCCATTCTGGCTTACTATTGATGTACAGTTGGGAACCGAGGGCCGGGTCGCTCCGATCAACCCCTGGCACCTTTGTAATCCTAAAACCAGAGCCGAGGTGGTTAAATGCATGGATTATTACTTTGCTGAGAACGAGGGGTCGGTGTCCTCCCCCATCTCCTTGTGGGAGGCTTATAAGACTGTGATTCGTGGTCAAACTCTGTCCTTGATTGCCAGTGCGAGGAAAAGTAAGAATGAGGAGGTGGTGCATCTGGAAAATGGAATTACTGTATTGGAAGAGGAGATGGAGTCTGGGGTTACACCTGAGGGATTACATGCTTTAGCCCTTAAACAGTCTGACTACAGGGCTCTGGTGACTGACGCGGCCAAGGCAATGAGTCGTGAGCAGCAGGGGCGTCTGTATGATGTTGGTGATAAAGCGGGAAAATTGATTGCTTGGTTGGATAGAAGAGACAGATTGAATCGGGTGGTGCCTGTTGTTGAAAGAGCGGATGGAACGCGGGTTGTGGACCCGGTTGAGATAGTCGGGGTCTTTGCCCAGCACTTTCAGAAGGTTTACGCGCCGGTTTCGGACAGACCGGAGGAGGACTCACATTTGCTACTTAGGGATATCGCGTTGCCTAGCCTGTCGGAATCAGACAAGGAGCTTATGGAGGCGGAATTTTCCACCGATGAAATAGCGCTCGCTATCTGCTCCCTTCGCTCGGGGAAGGACTCAGGCCCGAATGGTATCCCGATTGAGCTGTACAAGCTGCGCCCCGACAAAATGGCGCCACATCTTCGCTGAATGTTTTCGGCATCGCGAGATCTCGGATCCCTTCCCTGGGATCAGAGACTGGCGTCCATTGTAGTCATCCATAAAGATGGGAAGCCCCGTGAACAATGTTCATCATACCGGCCGATTTCGCTTTTGAACGTAGAGCCAAAGATCTTGGCAAAGCTTTTGGCAAATCGGCTGATAAAGGTGGTCAGTGATTTGATACACCCGGATCAGTCTGGGTTCATTCCCCATCGAAACACCGTGCTCAACCTTCGCCGTCTTCACGGCGTATTGGCAAGGGCGAGGTCTCTTAGTGAGCCGGCCATCTTGGTTTCTTTGGATGCCTCGATGGCCTTTGATACGGTGGAATGGCCGTATTTGTGGGCGGCCCTTGCAAAATTTGGTTTTGGCCTCAATTTCATCGGGTGGGTTAGACTCCTATATGAGCAACCGCTAGCCCAAGTAGTGGTCAACGTTAGGGCCTCGGAACCCTTTGTTCTCGGAAGAGGCACACGGCAGGGCTGTCCTCTGTCGCCACTGCTCTTCGCGCTTGCCCTTGAGTCTCTTGCCGCGTGGCTTCGGCGGGAACCATCGCTCAAGGGCATTAGGTGGTCCCCTGACTTCGAGGATCGTATATCGTTGTATGCGGACGATATATTGTTGTACCTCACTTCCCCTCGTAAATCATTGGGAGTCTTGTTCGACGTTTTGAGTTCCTTTGAGAGAAATTCTGGCTTGGTTATTAATTGGGCCAAGTCCTGTATTTACTCTCTTACTTGAGAATTGCCAAACGATATTATTGGGCATCCCAATTGAGTGCAGTTAACCATGCAATGTACGGTCCTGTTCCGAATCCCGCATTCGAAATGGATAGATGGCAGCTACCGGGAGGCGACTATAATAGGGCGCTCTACTCTAGAGCGGCTAGGAAGAATCTGACTGGCCCCACTGGGGTAGCGGTACGGGTGTGGGGTAGTGCAACCGCGGCCATGGGGTGGTCGTACAACCTACTAGAGCTACCCCCCTGTACGCGGCGGAGAGACTGGGCAGTCTTTGGACGACGAAGGGATTCGACAAATGGGACCTCATCGGCATCAGTAAGGTCGGTGATCTTTGGGTCAAGAACAGAATCAAGACTTTCGACGAACTCAAACGGGAATATACATTGAGTGATAGGGAACACCTCCGCTATATCCAGATCCGCCATGCGCTTGAGTCGGTCTTCCCAGCCGGAACCGCTATTCCAGAGTCCTCTCCCCTGGAAGATAGAGTGCTTGACGGGTACGTCCCTGATAGCACTATTTCTCTCATTTAAAAAAACGTATCAATGACCGCTCGGACCTCCTTGTACAGCTTCGTGGGGCTTGGACCAGCGGTGGACTGGAGTTGGATGATGAAGACTGGCAGGCCGCGATATCTTCCCCCAAGGAAGTCGCGAGTCCGGCGCGTCTCCGGCTGGTGCAACTAAAGATTTTGCACCGTGTCTATGTCACGGGTCCACACCTGATGTGTATGGGTTATTCTGTGAATGGGTTGTGTAGGCACGGCTGCGGTATGCTTGCTACTTTTCTTCACATTATATGGGAATGTCCGGATGTTGCGGTATTTTGGAACCGAGTTCATGCGGTTATGGAAGAGGTGATGGGTGTTGCGTTATTGCCTGAGGCCAGACGCTGTTTGTTAAACATCTGGGAGCCGAATGATTACAGTGTTGCTCAGACTCAATGGGCCACCCTCGGCAACTTGATAGCGAAAAGGGACATTGCCCAACTGTGGGGGTCTCAAAGGGCACCTTTAGTTTCAACATGGAAAGAAAACATGGACTGGTGCACGTTCATAGAAAATATTGTATATGTTGCCCGTGGCAGGCCAAGAAGTGGGGGAGGATATGGGGCCAATGGAATTCGTATCGTGGAGAGATTTGCACCCCCCCTTTGGTTGAAGTCTCTGACATTCCTCTGTCCCCGTGACCGTGCATTCCATGTTATTTACTTCCTGTTGTTTATGACTTGCTTGCCTACTCTCAGCCCCCTTCCCTCTCTGAGATCCTTCATCCTTCATTAAATTAGCTCCTTTGGCTAGGTCGCTCCCCCTACTGTTTGAGACAGCCACTAAAATGTATAGTCGATTACCTCGAATTATTTGTTTAAGTGTTTGTTTTATAAAATATAAAATGTGAAACCTTTTGTTTATCCTCCTATTGCCACAGGTTCTCTATACTACCATGCGGTATCACTGCCGGGCCCACGGGTTGTCGGCTGATGAGCTGTGTATCATTGTGAACTTGGTGGCTACTGGCTGGCCTCTGTGGTTGTAGGTCTGTAATTGTACTGCTTTTCTCGTAATAAAGATTTAAAAAAAAAAAAGCACAAGGACAATCGCTGCAAGTGTGTGGACTAGATTTGGAGAATCCGTGCTTCTCACATGGACAACTGTATGTGGCCAACTCACGTGTCGGAAAACCTTCTGATTTATACGTCTACGCACCAGACGGAAAAATAAAAAATATCGTGTATCCACAAGCGCTCGAATAAATAAACAGAATTAAAACAACACTTTGAAATGTTTTCCATATTAAAACGAAAAAGTTTCAATAAAAGTGACACAATGTAAATTGAATGTTATCATAACAGGTTTCCTTAAATTTTCTTTCTTCTGAGATCCCAGCAACACGCGACGGGTAAGGTAGTATAGCAATAAGCAACTAAAAGATGACCAGTCCAACTTTTCAAAGGTCCCTCAACTGCGCAGCAACACGTGGCGCTACATGTTTAATAACCTTTCAACTGTTTGAGCCAGAACCAATTTTTTTTGTTAAAATATGCAGAGTATTGGCAGATCATGGATTATGTGGCAAATGCGGCAAAATTATAATTATGCAAAAATCGCCATGGCTGCAAGTTCACCTAATTCCAGTGGCCCTTGCTATATTGCAAAATACAGAGCTGCCGACTCACACAGTGCCACTGCGTGACACACAATATCAGCTCCCATCACACGGTCACCCAGTGGGGAGCCAAAATCACAGTGTCAGGAAAAATTAGCAGAAAACCACTGCAAATAGTGGATTTAGTCCTTGTTTTCCGAGGCTATGAACTGCTGACGCCCATTAAGGGGTGTGAATATACCCCAGGACTTCGGCACCAGCCTCAGCAAGCTTTTTCAGGGGAGAAGGAGGGGGCATGGGGGCAAAAGTGCCTCATAGGTACTTTTTGTCATGAAGCATCACCCCCTCGTAAGCCCGCCCCCTCCTCACTTGGTGATAGTTGGCAGGAATGCAAAATACAACACCAGTCTATGCAGAATTGTTCTGACTTCTTTTTTGGAACGTGTACTTCAAAATGCAGAGTCTACTGAAATTATTTATTTATTTGCGCTTTTATAAAGAATGGTCTTCTAGACCTAGAGGTGGCCAAGCCAACTACTTAACAGGGAGAGTCGAGGCAGAGCCACGTCAACGGTCCGGCTCGGCTCCTAGAGCCTGTGCACGAGTCGAGCTCTGACAATGTTGGCTATGTAAATCACACAGCAAACATTACAAAGTCTCTTCAAAAGTCAAAAAAGTGTATTACTTTAACATGCTGAAGTTTTAACATCAATAAGTCATATTATTTCACTGAGAAATACTTATTAAAACCATGAGTGAACTAAGAGGCAAGAAATTTGTCATGGAAACCCCTGTTTGTGGCCCAGACTATCACAGAGCCACATTGTGTTTTTTAAAATAACCGCAATATACTGTGTTTTTAAATAATTGCACTGTACTGTGTTCTTAAGAAATATTGCACTTACTCACCCCGTTCCACCGCAGGCTTAATCGCCTGATTGTCGTGGAAGGTGAAGCTCGAACCCTTGTCCCGCCCAAACTCCCGGTGTGAGAGAGAGGCGGAGCTCTGACGGTCACGTGACCTAGCGCCCGTCCTCTACATCACTCGGGTGCCTGCTGTCTTCGCCCCAGACGCACGCTGAAGGCGCAACAGAGCACAACTCATTTTAGGAAATTCCCTGATAGTGACGCCAACTGTTCTAGGCGCACAGCACTTTTTAAACACCACTTGCACTGTTGGAAATTGTGTTTTTAAAATAACCGCAATATACTGTGTTTTTAAATAATTGCACTGTACTGTGTTCTTAAGAAATATTGCACTTACTCACCCCGTTCCACCGCAGGCTTAATCGCCTGATTGTCGTGGAGGGTGAAGCTCGAACCCTTGTCCCGCCCAAACTCCCGGCGTGAGAGAGAGGCGGAGCTCTGATGGTCACGTGACCTAGAGCCCGTCTTCTACATCACTCAGATGCCAACGGCCCGTGCAGCGCTCGACCGGGGCCAGGGGCCACCCTCCCTGCTCCCTCGGCAACCACCACCTTTAAATACAGCTCTGAAGCTCTACTAAAACTCAGAGGACGTGTCCCCATATGTCCCACGAAATGTAACCTAACTCACAAGAACTCAAGGTGTCCCCACTGTGGGCTCCAGCTCTCCCCGGTCCCCGAAACAGGAACCACCCCACAGAGTATCTTACTCCTAAAATGTAGATCTCTCCCTAAACACACCACCGAGATCTTTCTCCTGCTGGAAGAACTCAATCCTGACGCCCTGTTTCTCACCGAAACCTGGCTGCACTCTGACTCAGACCCCAACATCATACCAGCACTACCGAAAGGGTATCAAATTGAGCGAGCAGACCGCACAATAGGGAGAGGGGGCGGACGGGCAATCGTCTACAAAGACTGCTACAGCTGCCGTACCTCCTCCCACCCCATCCCCAACTGCGAGAGCCTCTCATTCTCGGTAGACTCCTCTCCTATAAACACCTTGACCGGAATACTTATCTACCAACCCCCATGCTCCGTGGGGCAGTTTATCGACTCCCAATCTCCCTCCATTGCAAGCCTAGTATGTGACTCTGCAAACTTCACCCTTTTGGGAGACCTGAACATCCATCTAGATAAAGCATTAGACGCCGACACAGTAGAAATAACTGGCAACCTGGCCGCACTGCAGCTCCAGCAACTAGTGCTAAAATCCACCCATTCAAGAGGCCATCTCCTTGACCCCATTTTTACCAACTGTCCTGGCTTATAAGCAGGAAAGCCTCTGCCCCTGCTGTGGACGGACCACTACCTAATCCCGGCAATCTGGAGCTTCCCAATGCCCCCCGAACTACAATTACTACCACCAGGAAGGAACGCAACTGGTCCAAGCTCCCTCTAGCAGAATGGTCATCCTCATTAGACGCCCTCAAACCACTGCACATTACGGACCCTTGCACCGCTAATGACAACTTTAACAAATGGATCTCTAGCCCCCTAGACCAAGTTTTCCACATCACTACCACAAACCCCCAAACGCGCCCCTGGTACACCCAAGACCTCCGAGATAAGAAACGCCACTGCAAAAAACTGGAGAGACGCTGGCGCTTAGACTACTCCCTCCCTAGGAAAGCAGCCTATAGGGCCGCAATAAGAACATACAAAAACTAAATCAGAACAGCACAAGCCTCCTTCTATGAAAGTAAGATCATTGCAGCCGCATCCAAACCCAGAGAAATCTATAAAATCGCTAAATCCCTCCTTAAACCACCAGAAAACCCCCAATGCCCCAACCCACAAGCTAGATGTGACGACCTGGCAGAATTCTTTCACAACAAGATTCAAAATATATACTCCACCTTTCCACAAACACCAATCCCACCCCTAACCACCCCTCCCGTTCCTACCCCCGAACCTCAGCCAGCCTCTCCAAACCCGGGGACTCTCGCCATCATACCCCCATTAGACCTATCCTCTCTGGAATCGATAATGCATCTCGTAAAATCCGGCTCCCTGAATGACCCAGCCCCTCCACGATCCCTGCGGACAGTCGCAACACACATCCTCCCCACGATCCTAGAGATACTCAACTCCTCGCTTGCCACAGGAATTGTCCCGCTATCATGGAAGCTCGCCATGGTCAAAGCACTCCTTAAAAAAACCTAACCTTGACCCCAACATCCCAGGGAACTATCGACCCATATCCTTGCTGCCTTGGCTTAGCAAGATATTAGAAAAACACGTCAATAAAACTCTGACAGAATTTCTGGAAACCCAACAGCTGCTAGACCCCACTCAGACGGGAATCCGACCCATGCATGGAATGGAAACCGCCCTCGTCAATGTGTTAGAAGAGGCTCGGAAGATCACTGACCAAAGAGGCACTGCAGCCATTATCCTACTTGACCTAGTGTGCCACCTTCGACACGGTCAACCACAGCATATTGCTACAACGACTCACCAACATAGGTGTTTCATCAACGGCAATTTCCTGGTTTCTAAAGGATCGATATTTCCAAGTTTTTGAAGGCGAAACTTCATCCACCAAAAAACCCCTAAACTGTGGGGTGCCACAGGGCTCCTCCCTAAGCCCCACACTTTTTAATGTGTACATGAGCCCCCTAGCTGAGGTAGTCCGCCCCTTTGGGCTAACAATAATCACCTACGCAGATGACACCCAGCTAGTGGTGGCTCTGAGTCAGGCCAACTCCCCCCCATTCCACCTCAGGGACAGCCTCGAGGCAGTTGCCTCCTGGATGGCCTCGTCCTGTCTCAAATTGAACGGAGATAAAACGGAGCTAATGCTGGTAGGCCACCGCCTCCACTCCAACATCGAACACCTCTGGCCTCCATGCCTCGGGCCCCCTCCGGCCCCCAAGGACTCCATCAAAAGCCTGGGTGTCTGGTTGGACAGTTCCCTGAACTTCAAGCAACAAGCAGAAAAACTCTCTGCCACCTGCTTCGGTCTACTCAGACTGATACGAAAAATCCCTCCCCTACTACCATTCAATGCAAGAAAAATTATGATCCAGGGCTTAATCCTGTCACGCCTGGATTTTGGCAACGCCCTTTATTTGGGAGCCCCACAGTCCACTCTAAACAAATTACAGGTGGTCCAAAACTGCACTGCACGCACCCTTCTCCATATCCCCTGGCACACATCAGTCAAGCAAGAACTTAGGAAGCTACACTGGCTCCCAGTCAGGGACCGAGTCGCATTCAAGTACCTCTGCATCGCACACAGACCTTTTTGGAAAACCGGAGCCCCCATTAATCACTCACTAGTCACCCCTGCCCTGCCTCTACAATTGCTCAGGGAACCCAACCTGCTGCCCTTCAGGAAAGGCCTAAAAACGGAGCTATTTAAAAACTAGCACATGCTCCCAGCACCTCCCACGCGTTTGTTCGCAGCGCTAGGACGCCTCCGGGTAGCTACCGCGCTCTACAAATACTCTTTTTCATTTAATTTCATTTCATTATAGTCTATTAAAGCAAACACAATAGGTATTTGTACACCTCTTATTCTGAACTCACATATTTTCATACGCGATAATGAAGAAAAAGGAATTTTGGTGAAATAAAATATTTGCCAAAGATCACACAACTTATGCGGGGAAGCCGCAATTTATCCCAGTTTTCTGGTTTCACTTTGTTCAAATCAGCCACTACAAGTGCCAAAGATTAGTGGCAAACTGTCTATTAGCTCACTTATTCATTGGCTAATTTACAAATGAGATGTGTCGAGTCAAGCTTGTTCTCTCACTCTTCCTCACAGTTGTGTGTCAGTCGAGCAAGTGATGTGTCCAGAATCACAGGAAGTTGAGCCGACGCTGAGAGTCAAACGTGGTTCCTCTGTTCTCAAGTCTGCATCTCTGGCCATCACACAACTTCCTGGGTGGAGGGAGAGTGCCAGGCAGAAAACACTTGAAACCTCGGCTCGTTATGGGTTCGAGGTTCCAACAGGTGCTTGAGCTATGCTGGAGTCAGGCTTCAGGCTGGGGTCTGACTCATGCTTTAAATTGCTTGCTGTTAGAAATCAAGTTGTTACAAAGACGTGTAGTTACATCGCATGCCATTACTATGCAAGTCATTACAACGACTTGCTGTAGGGGGCAGAAGGTGTTGGATTTGTCGACCCTACTGTTACACATACTGGAGTTGGAATAGTAAATTATACTATTCCAAACCCCAGCGCCCCCACTACAGCAAGTCATTATAACAACTTGCATTTTAATGGCATGCAATGTAACAACGTGTCGTTGTAATGACTTGTGTTGTAATGGCAATCGGAGAAAACACCTGGAATATCTTCTGCTGTCACCGATATATGATGTTGTAGACAATAATGTCGAAAGTCCTTGGCAATCTCCACCAGCAGATGAGATTTCGTCCCCTGCAACCAATTGAAATACCGGACCGCCGATACATTGTCCATCCTCAACAATATGCAACAACTTAGTCTGTTTAGGGATGGAGTATTAACATGTGAATGAAGCAGGCCAGGAGCTCGAGATAGTTGATATGAAGATGTAGTTCCTCCGGGGACCACCTGCCCTCCGTTTCAACCAAGCCGCAATGGGCTCCCCAGCCCCATGGACTGGCATCGGATTCTATTATTACTTCTGGAATCAATTCAATATATAGCCTTGCCTTTCAAGGCATCCATATGCTCCAACCACCAGGACATCTTCATCCTGACTTCCACCAACAGAACAATTTGATCCGAATAAGCCAAACCCCTGCAAAGATGCCTTATCTTCAAGCGTTGGAGGGCCCGTAAATAGAGCGGACATGGAAACATTTCCTGAATGGAGGACTGCAACAGTCCTACCAGGCGGGGCAAAAAACGATACAGTCAAAGAGGCAAGTGGTCTCCTCAACTGTTTCTTGATGGAAATCTACTTTTTAGAGGGTAGAAAGAGTTGGGCCAGGATGGAATCCACCTGAAACCGCAAAAACTAATCAACTTTTCTGTGTTGTTGATGAATCCCAGATCCTGAAGGAGCTGAGTCATCCAAGAAAGATGAAGAAGGACCAAATCCTTGCCCTGTACCACGACCAGAATGTCATCCAAATATATAATCAGAAACCCCCCCATTCCCAGAGGTATTGAACCACTGGCAGAAGGAGCTTGGTGAAGCACCAAGGAGCCAAAGACAGTCTGAATAATAATTTAGATTTCAGATTCAGATTAATAATTAACAATTAATTATAAACACTGGTGGCACCATTAAAACTGAAGAAACCTGTGATGGGGGAGAAATAGGAACAGCTAAATAAGCATCCTTGAGGTCAAGACAAACCATCCAGTCTCCCTCTTGCAAAAGATCTCATAACAAGTGTATGGCTTCCATCTTGAAATGGTGATCCAAAAATTAAATTCTTTGAGATTCACAACTAGACAGAAACCCTGATCTTTCTTTTGGGATCAAAAATATTGTGCTGATAAATCAGTGCTGGTAAGGGTTCAACTCTATTATCGTCCCTTTCTGCAATAATGACAGCACTTCTTGACCTATGAAATTGCTCTCTGTTTGGGAAAAATGGAAAGGATTCGGTTGATTCCCCTGAAGAGGGTTGGAGTAAAACTCCAGGCGGAAACCCTGAACGGTCTGCAACACCCACAGATTCTGATTAAGTACCTTCCAATTGTGTAGGAATCGTGAAATCGTTCCCTCCACCATCATTTTCTAGGATGGACCAAAATATACCTGAATAGGTGGCATCATTGGTGTTATTGCCTCCCTTGTATCCTCCTCTATTGCGAGTGGGGTAGAAGCTGCAAGGTGGAGCACCACCTCACCCTCTGGATGGATTTTCTGGCAAGGCCTGGTAGAAACTCTGGCCAGTTGCCCAACCTCAGAAGTGTCCGTCCCGGACATAAAGGCGACTATTGAAAACTTTTTTCAGTGAAGACTGAGCTTTACCCAGGGTGGAAAGGTGGACACCTATTCGCCCAGATTCTTTATAAACTTGTTTCAAAAGAGTGGTTCATTGGCTAAGATGCTTGCCTCCGTAGAAGCCAAGTCTGCCAGCTGAGGATGAATCCTCATGAGGAAGGATCTGCTCCTTTTAGTCGATAGGGCACAGTTAGCGTTGCCCACGAAGCAGAGTGCTATTTGTGCCCATTCAAGAAACTCAGTAGGATCTAGCTGAGTGTTAGTATTCTTAGATTGGACAGCCAAATCTAAAATTTTGGTGAGAAGTCCAGAAACCTCCACCAGTTTGTCCTAACATCCTCGCCAGACTCTTCCCAGCTTTTTCTGAGGTTCTTCACAATTATTTTTAGAAATAATGCCATATTGGGATCTAGCTCAGGGGTATCCGTAATCTTACACAGGAGAGATGGACGGGGACATTCTGATCGTAATATACTGCGCACTTCACACTCAAAGCCTTGGTGAATATTATCATACACATAGTGTGCCACCTCTATACAGGTCACCCACTCAGTGGATCTGGTATGAACTATATTTTTAGGATCTAACTAGAGATTTTTATTGATCGAACATCCAATGTAACATGGTGCACCTTGCATTTACGTTTAGTCGCAGGACGTTGTTTTTCCAGGGCATCTTCCGAGTTAGAGGTGGGGGGGGATGAAGGTGAAGACACATCTGCCACCCCAGGGGTGGAAATCGTGGAGGTTCCCAATGCGCCTTGCAAAAGGAGCTCTCTTTAGCCATGATCCCTAAGGTCCAAAGAAGTCAGATGTGACAGAACCTCCGATGAGGAGGAACACTTAGGTCATAGGGCACCTCTTCATACTCTACATAATCATCACCCTCCTCAGCGTAGTACTCGATCGTGAAAACTGGAGGGGTGGAAGAGGTTCAGGGGGAGAGTAAGGACAAAGGGTGAAACAATCTTAGAGATTCTCAAGGTCAGGAACCCAGACCAGCAAAGTCTTATAAATGTACAGTATTTTCCAAAATATATCAAAGACTTTATTTGCGTATATTCTTGAGGCGGAAGCCACCCCAAAACTCTCCAAGGGCAAAACCCTACAACATTTCTGCACCCCATCGGGTGTTCACAGGGACAGAGAGGCAAAGCGAAGCACACACACAGCAAGGAGCTGATTAGAAGAAGAGACCATTCTGATCTGACTCCTGCGAGTGCGCGAGGCCCATAAAGAGGAAAAGAGGACTCAGTCTTGCTCCACAGCTGGTCTGACAATTGGGAGGCAACACCCCCATGAGGCAGGCGCTCAATCATCACAAAATAAAAATAAATGCTAAATAAACAGTGATCAAATACTAACATTTCAAACAACCAAATTGTTATGCCTCATTGACATTACGACATTATAAGAATAGATAAATGCACTAAGCTGAGCTGCAGCAGCAGCAAAGAGAGAGGAAGGACTATGGTCCTATGAACAACATAGAGATAGTCATGGCCTCTAGTGATTGGTGGGGAGAAGGAGCCGTGAGGGCTCATGAATTATGTTGTTTAAAAGTTTGATTGGCTGCTGTGATTTTCAAGTAAAGAAAGAGAAGCATAATCCGAACACTCCGTTCCTGACATAACATTTGTCTGAGGAATCATGCGGCAGTAAGCAGTAGAAGGCCCAGCCTGTCGCAGACCGTCAGTGCACTGGAAGGTCTGCCAACACCCCCTGGACGATCCTCTGAAGTGGCTGCACTCCATCCCTCCCTTGCGCATCCGGAGCATGTGTTTCAGTTATGAAGTGTATGGCCTAGGGTTATCTTGTGCTGTGGCCACACCCTCCGATCTGAGTGTCAATTTGGAGTCTGAGTGTTTGGGCCCACCTCCCACTCCGGCCTTCGCCTCTCATCTCTACTCTGCTGCTTATAATTTGATCCTGCGAAGTTCAAGCTTGGGAGTGATCTTAAGATCAGGGCATTTTGGATTGTGTCATGGCTCCTCCCCCTTGAAGGTACTCCTTTGACCTTTCCTTCTGTAAACACCAAATATAACCTAATGAGTTTTTTCAAATCAAGACGTATGTGTTACAACTCAGTCACTCTAATAATACAATTATAGCGAAGACTGTTTGGAGAGTTGAAATCCTGTGGTACACACCTATAACTCACCAAGGAAACATGACAAAACCCAGTCCTCTTCTGTGGTACTATAACCAGAACATCTAATACCTCACAACAGAAGAAGAGGGATAAAGAGAAATGAGTAACTCTAAACGTCATAACTCCTCAAACTTCAGGAGCTAATATGACATAGCCGATGAATAATAAGTCTGCTCTAGAGGCTAATATTAATGGACGAGGCTGAACCACACAATGTCTAAATCAAATGCCACACGTTACCTCAAATTCCATCAAGTGGCACAGGGTAATTAAGAAAAACTTCACACACTGACAACAGTAGAAATTAAATCAAACCAACTCACAAAATGCAGGCAACAGGAAGTCAGTCACACAGAACTGCTTGGCAAGAGACAAAAGGTAAGCAGCAGGGAAAACTCAACTCGGAAACACAAGTCAAGGAAGCTCCCCACATCATACATGACAAAGCTAGTCTAGAAAACAAATGCCACACACTAAGACACATAGTTCTAAAGGGTAAGTGTTACATTCTCTTGTTTTATATTCATCACTGTTCCTTTAATACTGGTGGAATGTTGGCTACTCCACTGTGTGTACATAGGAATGTAAGGGTCAGTTGGAGCTTGGCTTTTCATCCTGTGACATCTTAGGGTTAGTGACTATCTCAAGCAGTGAGTTGTGACTATTTCTTTTTATCTTCGTTGATTATATTTTTGTTTATTTTGAATTCTACTGCTACGAGTACTGAAGAACAACGCTAATCCAAGGTACTGTGTTTATTTTCTTACCGAGATATTGCCGATTTTGTTTTTGGAAGTTATGTTGCGTTTTTACAAAATCTAGGAACAGGATTACTAAGCGTTTACAAGTTGCATCTTTTAAAATCATTGAGCGAGCAGCGCGAACAAGCGAGCGCGAGCAGAACATCACGAGCTCACTCACCTCGCATCGGTGCCATCGCTCGATATCTCTAAGCAACGTCAGGTGGAAGAGCATAAACAACGTCAGGCGGAAATGACGCAACAACGCTACGTCGTGTAGCGGCCATTTTGCGGTTACCGAGCAACACGTTGTTACCGATATAGTCCGTGTTGGATTATATTAAACAAAACAACGTTCACAACTAAACGAAACTACATAATCAACTACTCGCATTTTTTTTTTGTGTTAAACTAACACATTTAAAACGAATTGTTTGGATTAATACAACATACTCACCTGCAATCTTTGTTTTTCTTCGTCAATTGCGCAATGCATTCTGGGAAATTGGCAATGCATTCTGGGTTATATTTGTAAAAAAAAAAAGAAGATACTTTATTAACCTCAAGCAACAAACAGTACTACAATATTTTCTCCTTGAATTCAACACAGACGACGGTGACTACTTTGTGTTTGTTAATTTATTTTTTTTTACCTTCATTTGTCATTTGTCATGTTTATTATGTATATTTATTATAATTAGTCATTATTTAGCATGGAAACTAACAATATTCTAGCTCCACCTAAATTTTTGCAAGATCCTGGTGTACCTCCTATGAATTGGGAGGATTGGCGTGAATCCTTTGAAACTTATCTGGAGGCCATTGGAGGAGAAGTATTTCTTTCCTCACGAAAATTAGCTTTACTCAAACACAGTCTTGGTGTTGAAGGTAGGAAAGTACTGAAAACATTACCAAGTGTATCTAGTGTTAACTCAAAAGTATGTGTGGGCGGAGATGAAGACCTCAGTGAAGAAGAGGTTGTATTTGATTGTTCAAAACTTGAACCAGTTTTATCTGATGAATATCTTGATGCACTTAATGCGTTAGAGGAGAATTTTGGTAAGAAAACCAGTATTGTTGTAGAAAGACATAAATTCTTTTCAAGAGCACAAATGGTTGGTGAGACAGTAGAACAGTATGTTACTGCTTTAAAAAGGTTGGCAGTTACTTGTAAATTTAAAGAATTACATGAAGAAATAATAAGAGATCAGTTCATTAATAGAACTAACAATGTTAAAATTCAGGAGAAATTACTTGACTTAAAAGACCCATCTCTTCATAAAACTATTTCTGTTGCTAGGAGAGTTGAAAACAATTCACGTTATGTTAAAGAGTTAAACAATATACATAGTACAGATCGTAAATCAACTGATAACAAAGATTCTGGTGATGTGTGTACAGTATCTAGTAAACAAAAAACTTTTGATAGTAGATATAGTGTTAAACGCGATATTAAAGTTAAGCCTCGCATTTTTTCCGGTAATAACAAAAGCACCTTGTCATACAACAAACCATCTTCTAGTAAAACATTGGTTCCTAATAAGCAGTTTTGTTTTAGATGTGGTAATACCAAGCATACTACTGAAAATTCTTGGTGTCCTGCATCAAATGTCACTTGTTTCAAGTGTAATAAATCTGGTCATTTTGCAAAAATGTGCAGATCAGGCAATCCCAATGCTTGGAAAAGTTCTGTCAATTTTATTGACGAATCTATTGACTCCAATAGCGACAGTGACATTGAAGTTATGACTATTTGGAATGATGATGAGGTTAATCAAATCTCTGAGGAAATTCAACCTCCTAAATGTGAGGTCACTATCAATAGCCACAAGCTATTTCTCTGGGCTGATTCTTGTTCATTATATACCATTATTGATAAGATCATGTGGGAAACTTGTGGTAAACCTACTTTAGTTCGTTCACAAAGATCTCCTGTAGGTTATCTATGTATTAAATTACCTGTGATTGGGTGTTTTACATCTGAAATCATTTTTAAAGATAGGAGTACCCTGGGAACTGTCTATGTTGTGGAAAAAGGGAGAGCATTACTAGGGTGGAAGGAATTATGGAATTTAGGGATGACTCTTGATCCTAATCACCCAGATCAAGTTTTATTATCTCCTAATTGGCATAAAAAAACTTCTGAGGAAGTTTTAGTAACCCAGGTTGACAATGAAGTGTTAGAATGGCATAAAAAATTCCCTGATTTGTTTAATCCTAAATTAGGATGTCTCAAAAAAATTGAACATAAGATAATTCTTAAACCTGATTGTATACCTATTGTCCATAAAGTACGTAATGTCCCTTTAGTGTTAAGATCTCAACTCAAACTAGAACTAGATCGCCTTTGTCACCAAAACATTATTGAACCAATTGAAGCATCTGATTGGCTTAGTCCAGTGGTTTTGGCACGAAAACCTAACGGAAAATTGCGCATGTGTGTCGATTTAAGAGATTTGAATAAAAATATTTGGGTGGATCGCTATCCACTACCCAAAATCAATGAAATGGTTGCTTCCGTTAAAGATGCAAAATTTTTCTCGTCAATTGATTTATCTAATGCCTATCATCAGATAAAATTACATCCTGAATCTCGCCATCTAACATCCTTTATCACTCCCGAAGGTGCATTTCAGTTCTTGAGAATGCCTTTTGGCTTATCTTCTGCTTCAGCTGTTTTCCAAAGAGTCATGTGCAAAGTTCTTGAAGGTATACCTAACATGTTAGTATTTCAAGATGACGTACTGGTATGGGGAGCAGATAAAAGTGACCATGACATGATTTTGCATGATGTATTATGTAAACTTCAAAAGGCTGGGTTGACTGTAGCTGCTGAGAAATGCAAATTTGCCACCAATGAAATTGAATATCTTGGGCACACCCTATCTGCTGATGGTGTTAAACCTAAAAAAAATGTATTAGATGCCATCAAGAATGCTCCGGCACCATCTGATAAAGACCAACTTCGTTCTTTTTTAGGTCTTGCCGAGTATTATTCAAAATTTGTGCCAAACTTTGCCTCTAAGGTCTTTTGTTTAAGATTGTTAATGAAAAAGGGTGCGAAATTTTTATGAACCACTGAGTGTCAGTCTGTATTTGATGATGTGAAAAAAGAGATTGCAAATGCTGTTGCACTTAAACCTTATGATCCCAACAAGAAATCGATCATCGTGGTAGATGCTAGTGCATATGGACTTGGAGCTGTTTTAATGCAAGGGAAAGACAAATTCGAGTGGGTGGTAGCTTTTGCTTCGCGTACATTGAAGGGTGCAGAGCCTTCCTATTCTGTTATCGAGAAAGAAGCTTTAGCTTGTTTTTGGGGTGTGAATTATTTCAGGAACTATGTCTGGGGCACTAATTTTGAGTTGAGAACTGATCATAAACCCCTTGTCGATATTTTTTCTACTAAGGGTGCAGGGAAAGCCACGCCTAGAATTGCTAAATGGATTTACAAATTACAAGAATATGACTTTTCAATGGAATATGTACCTGGTATCAAAAATGTCAATGCTGATTGTCTATCTCGACTCCCTGTTGGAAATGAAGATGATGTGGTAGAACAAGATGAAGACTGGTCAATTGCCACTGTAGATGAAGCTTGTAATGGTGCTATCAGTTTGGAAGTATGGAAACAAGCTGTTCAGGATGATGTGGTATTGAAGGAAGTAATTGCACGCTTAACATCACCATGCAATAACTTCTCTTGGAGCAATTCTGACTTGTCCGAATATAAAACAGTATGGGCTGAACTTTCTTACGATCTTGAAGTTGGTGTGGTTAGAAGAGCCGATAAACTTGTAGTACCGTCTTCCTTACGCAATAAGTTACTGGATCTTATGCATGAAGGACATTCAGGCATGTCAGGCATGAAAAGAAGATGTAGGTGTGATTTCTGGTGGCCAGGTATGGACAAGGATGTTGAAAGGTGTGTAAGGAATTGTGCCGCTTGCACATGTAGTGATAAATCTCATGTTTCTCAAGAAACTACGATTACTTCTGTTCCATTTCCTGACAGACCATGGCAGAAATTAGCTATGGATATCTGTGGTCCGTTCAGCATTGGTAGTATTGCTGGTAAGTTTGCCATTGTGTTAATGGATTATTATAGCAAATGGCCAGAGGTTGCATTTGTCAAAGAAGTTAAGGCTTCCAGTATTGTTAACTTTTGTGAAGAGGTTTTCCATAGGGAAGGTTTTCCTGAGAGCATCACAACTGATAATGGCCCTCAGTTCATTGCTTCAGAATTTCAAAGTTACTTGCATTTATGTGGTATAAAACACATTACTACTGCTGTTTATTGCCCTAGGGAGAACGGCATGGTAGAAAGGTTCAACCGTGTTTTAAAGGATTGCATACAATTAGCTGTGACAGGTGGAAATGATTGCAAAGTTGCTGTCAAAAATATGGTTTGGAGTTATCGGAATACTCCACATTCTGCTCCCTTGGTGTCTCCTTTTCATCTTTTAAAGGGGCGTTCTGCTGGTAATAAGGTAACTCCTGCATGGATGCTCAAGATTTCTGCTGGTCATGATTATAAAGAAAACCTTAACAGTAGAATGAATACTTATCAGAAAAAGTATGTGGATAGGCATAATGACAAAATTAAGAAATGTGTAGGTAGTTTTCATGTTGGTGATTTGGTAAGATCTTCTCGCTTTGGGTTATCAAAGGACGGTTCTTCCAGATGGTCTCGTCCCAAGAAGGTGTTAAAAGTATTGGGTAATTGTGTACTGCTGGATGACGGGCAAAAATGGAATTTATGTAATGTTGTTTTATGCAATGATTTGGAACGTGATCTTTGGTTGGAAAAGATGCCTAACAGTTCTCTGAAGAAGCCTGGTTCAAATTCTGCTTCAAATTCTGTTCGTCCTTCTCTTGTTCAATCCATGTCATCTGGTCTTCCAAAAGAGGATGTTTCATAGCCAAGAAGATTGTCAGGACGAATTATTGTGAAACCTGTTAAGCTTAAAGATTACATGCTGTAACTCTGTTTGTAAATATTAATGATCTCATGTTTCTTTATATCGTACATTGTTTTTTTTTTTTTTTTTTTTTTTATTTAGGAAAAAAGATGTGTTACATTCTCTTGTTTTATATTCATCACTGTTCCTTTAATACTGGTGGAATGTTGGCTACTCCACTGTGTGTACATAGGAATGTAAGGGTCAGTTGGAGCTTGGCTTTTCATCCTGTGACATCTTAGGGTTTATTATCTACAATTAAACAATTAATCTTCACCTGCTTCCTGTGCTTCTTACTTGCAAAAGTAAGCTCTGGATATATAAAAAACATCATACCTGTTACTCTTGAATCTTCAAGGCAGTGTCTGCTCTTCCGACGAACAATCAGTGAATACTGATATTTGTACTGCATGACTTTGCTCCCTTGATTGTAAAGAAATAAAGGGATATAATTGGTGCTCGGTTTTGGGCTCAATAAGCCCCAGGTTAAGCTCCTTTTTAAGCCCTAGGACGTCAGTGGTAAAAGTTTCTAATTGTCACAATCCAAGCCCAGTAACCCCAGTCAGCTCTGGGACTCCTGAAACTATTCCAAAATGAGTATCTTATTGGCCTAGACTCTGCATAATACGTAATAAAGGACTGGGGGAGGCCGTGCACTGAGGCACTGTCATTATTCAGGGGATGTGGCCAAAAGAACCATCATGGAACAATGTGATACTCATTGGTGCAGCTTGCTGGTCTGTGTATGGGGATTGTTTGGATATGAAAAACATACTACATCATCTTAATTTGTAGCAGAAGTAACCTCCCATATTTTCTAAGGGTCTGTAGAGACTTGGGAAAGTTTCAGTCAAACCTAATGATGATCTTGGACCTAGGGAGGGGCCGGAAAAGAGGGGATCTTACAAATTCAATTAACTTTGACAACTGAATCTAGCATACATTAGTTCCATTACGAAACTTAAAGACAGGTTACTGCATATCTTTGAGCAATCTTTACTTTTATTCAAAGTGTATTGTGTTTTCTCTTACAAAAATGTCAGCTCGAGTATATCAGTTTTGTATTTCTGTTAATTTGTAATCTCTTACATCTATACCTAGGCAAAAACACTTACTTGCCACAAATAAAAGTTACAAAATATGTTAAAGAATCGTACAGGGTGTCATCTACTGCAGCTATTAAATGGAGATCGAGGGTGCATCTACCTTTTCCTTTGCAGTTTATTCCACAGTACAGTATCCAGCAGAGGTACTTCTATGCTAGAAGCTAGACTTCCAACTGTGTTGCCTGTCCTGGTTGGTCTCTTGTCGGGGGCGATCACATCCTGTGTAAGAAGTAAGTCAATGGAATGAAAGGTTTGGAAGCGTAGCTATCCCTATATGGAAGTCTCATGAACTTAATCCATAATTTCCATTCATACAATGACACCTGTGATTCTGCTTTACTAATTTGAAAACATACCTAGGCAGCCATATTTGTATTGTCTCACAGTGTGCCAGTTTCAATGTTTTCATAAAGTCTACACTAACTTTAATGTATCCCATGTAAGACTCTACATTTATATAATCTGGGGTAAAATGGCTGCAGGATGAGCAGCACGCTGCCTTGGGGCTATCAATCTGACCTACGGTCTCACCAGAGAATAAGAGAGAGATGACGTGCTGTGCTCAAGAGAATATCTTCATACTTCACATTCTGGCATTTTAGATGAATAAACAAATATGAAAGCAAACTGATGAGCACTAAACAGAGGACAAACTCTGTATTCCCTAATTAGACTGCACCAATGGAAGGAAGTGGTTGGCAAAGGAAGGCATCTGGGGACATTAGACAACTCTCCCAAAAACAGATTAAAAGCCTCTGCCGTGGGCTTAAACTTTGTGCTTTTGTCTTATTTAGAATGTTACTGTATTTGAAGTTCTTTGTATTATGTTCCAGGGATTCTGGGAATTTTGCGAGGATTGAGGGAGACGACTGGGAACTGTGTGGAGTTTGGAGGTGGAGCTGCCTCTGACCACAGCTGTTTTGGCTATAAATGAATTATTTACTTCTCTGTTGGATCCAGCTTCATTACTACAGCCTCCGTAAAAGCTATCTTCTCAAGTTAGTTAACAGACGATTCTGATCCACAATGGTCCAGTTCTGGATTGTCGTGAATTAAACTAGTTTGGTCTGGAATATTTAGTGCTTGTGTATATGAATTGAAAACAGGGTAAGCTAACACTATGTAATGGTAATGGAGAGCGCGGGACTTGCAGAACTGGGTGACATGGAACTATTGTTTAACCCTAGAATGTATGTCTAACCCCAAACATTTGACTGTGATATAAAATATTCCTTGCTGGGAGAGATTTTTAGGACAACTACAAGCGCTTGTTAAAAAAAAAAGTTAAAGGGCTAACATGTAGCTGTGAAAAACCCTCAAATCATCTGTAGTTTCTCTTCATCATTATTCCTTTTGGCATCATGATGGAGCAAGGTTTCGTATAGAAGAGACTTGCTCGGATGCAATCCTCTAAAATAACGTGTAATACTGTAATTGACATGTTCATAAATACTAATATTGCATTACAAACCTTATACAGAATTTAGGGGAAGCTTGCCTATGTGTACTACTAACCATTACCCGAGTGACTTAAAATGGACTCCGAAAAAGTGGAAAATTTCTGCGCATGCGTCTACTGCATCTAGGTAGAATGACGTCCTTTACTTTTGGTGGGAAACTTTGCAGCTGCGCAGTAGCTATTAAAATGTTTGCTTGAAACTCACATGTTAATGCACATGCTATGCTTAAACTAAACCTCACACATTTTATTAAATTGCTAATGCAAAAAGATTAAATAAATTAATGGGATTAGAATAGAAATAAGTGGTATACAGTGCATTCATTTATTTCTGTATTCTACATATTTTTCTTTGATTTTGTTAATAGTTCGTATTTGGGCCTGGAGGGTGACTGAAATCCCTACCCCAACCGACTTGTGCGTACGCGCACCCAAACCCGTCTGGAACCATGATAAGTCAGTTTAAAGACAGCCAAGGTTGCTCTAGCAAGAAGTGCTTGGGAACCTCACCTCTCGAGGAGTGGATGGAAAAGAAGTCAAAATTTGTATACAATGTATTGATCCTAATGTGAAATGCAGGTGGGAATAAACGAGAGAGAGAAGAGAGACCGAGATACTGCCAGAGAAGAATCCAATCATCTAGAAGGGGAACGTGGAAGAAAATTGGAGGATGCACATTTAAGGAGGGAAGACTCAAAGAGAGTTTTGCCAGAGAGGGGTGCAATGCTGGTGTTGCATCTAGAAGAGGTCACCAATCCTGTCCTGGACCTGTCCAGATCCATTGGCTCCTGACTGTCTCAGGGGTCCCTATCCAGCTCTGTGGCCAGGGGTTGGTCCTCATACCATTCTAGGTAAATATAATTCTGTGTAGTATGTCCTTGTACTGCTTTCCAGGTACTGTCATCATGATATTTTAACCAAGACTTATATTGTCCTATTCATGATTTTTCCTCAAGAAATCGGTGTATAACGTATTGGTATTTGACTCTAAAAATTATTGATTAGATAAAACTTTTAAAACTCTCTTGAGTCTGTGGTCATTTTGAATTAAAGTTTAATTGACAAATTCTACTTATTCTACTAACAACAAGATCTATCGACCAGAGGAAATTAAGACCCAAGGAGATAGGGTTGGTAAGAATTGGTAAAGGTAAAATTCATCACGCAGGTATATCAAAATTGATTGCAGCGGTGAATTACTGGCTTTATTGTATGAATCTTTATGGGCCCAGGTGAGTATGATAGTTTGTAAGTAAACCATGCTGGTAATCCCGTTCCATCAGTTTTACTTGGTAGCAGAGCTATGGTTAGGTTTTAGTTAGGTAGAAAATTGTGTATTGAATTATTGATTATTTATTAATCAAACCCATGTGTATTGTTTTATGTTGTCTGGAAATCCCCGGGAATATTGAATAGTGGGTGGTAAATGGAAGCCATACTGCAGTGAGGTTACTTGTCATGTTTAAGACAGTGTGGAAAGTTAGGCAGAACTAGAAGCACTGATTTAGGGATGATTTTCTTTCGTATGATAATAAGAGTGATTGGTAGCAAAGGATATCGCTGGTGATACGTTGGTCTTATATCACCTAGAAAGGATAATACTAAAGGAGTAGCAGGTTCTTTGATGCTTGAGTGAAGAGTAAGGAGAAGAGGCTTTACTCGTAGTGTATGAAGAGTAAGCAAAGAGGTTTTACTCGTAGTGTGTGAAGGGTACGCTGAAAAGTTTTACTCGCAGCAGAAGAATTTACTTTTCTTTGAATTTAGTAAATCAGGCACAGTGGCAAATGTTTCTACGGTGTTAATTAATGAAATATGTACGTAAAAATTTAAAGAAATTAAGTTTGCATTACCCTGTGAAAAGAGGGGTCAGTTGCGGGTGTTACACTGACGTCACAAAAAGCTGCGCTGGGATTGGTCGAGACAGTGGACATGTAGCTGATGCGAAATTGCAAAGGAGGGGTCAGTAGTGAGGAGTGATACGGACGTCACTGAAAAGCCTTGGTTAAGCGATTAAGCAAAACAGAAGTTGATTGGTCACCAGAATAGAAGATGCTCTGGTATTGGAGAAGCCTTAGAGTAAAAGCAAATGTCTGATTGAGCATCAAAATAGAAGCCCCGATATTAATGGACAGTGGGATTTGTATGTTGAGACAGGGATCTGACTATAATAGGGACTCGTCCAGATAGAAGATTTACAGGGTTTGCCCACAAACAGTGTATTAAAGGAAATTCACATAAAATGTACAGAGAAAAGAGAAAAATGTCATTTATGCAGAAAATTATTTTTTTTAAAAAAAAAGGATAAACCCATTAAAACTAGAGAAGGAATTCTTATCCCTTCCCCGAAAACGCCTGCATCATACACGATGATGGAGAGAGGCTATCATACCTATGTATGGCTAGAAAATTGGATAGAATATTTAAAAGATGATGGAGTATTAGCATTTCCTGAGTTTGGAACATTTAATGGGAGAATTTTACATAATTTAGGAATTCGCATGAATGAGTTAGACCCAAGACCTAGATTGATCCAGTACGAAACTTTAGAAGAATGGGAAACGGAAGCATTTGAGCATGATAGATGACGAAGTAACAGAAACCTGAGTACATTTTATCCCAAATTTCCTCGTGAATCTCGGATAGTCAGATGAAACAATGGAGAAAAGCCATGGTGGTGGGAGGATTATATCCTGCACTAACGACAAAAGAACAGACAGGAAGTAAATGTACAGAGAAAACAAAACATTGAATGACAGGTAGTGGAGATTCAGAAGATGATTATTTTGAAGATATTTTAATGAAAAATCCTCCACCTTAACAAGAGGAATCAAATAAAACTATCCCTAGTGCCTCGATTCTGAAAACACCTTTAGTTCCGCAGATTGTACACGAAACTACAATGGAAAGGGTACTTCAAGAAAAAGAGAGGGAAGCCATAAATAATAATAGAAGTGAATTAATTAAAAAAATAACCCAGCTGAACACAAATCCTGAAGCACTAACAATACCATTAACTATAGGTCCTGTTGTTCCCTTATGAGCTAAATTGTCCAAAAACACCTAAAGACCAAGACAGCGAATGTGAATCTGTAATTTCCATAATGGACTTACCAATAAGAGGGCAAATAAATGATTCACCCAGAAAAGTCACACCAGATTGTTCGAAAGAGGTGTGAATTGAGACATCTACTGGAACGAAAAGTGCCACAATGGTAACCCCAGAAGAAATAGAAAGATGGACACGAGAAATAGACAGACCGAAACCCCAACCCAAAATATTAGATATATTTAAATTAAGAGTTGAATTGGAAGAAATGATAACTGGGAATGTAGGAGTGGATAGATTAAACAACTTTAGTGAGGAAGAGTTACTGTCCATATGCAGAAGCATCACCCGAAATCCGAACATATTCCATGAAAAATTGATGAATTTGGCCTCAGAAATGGGAATTGACATAGGGAAATCCAAAGTATTACAGAAACCCTATAGAGCAGAATTTTCTGATAAGGATTTAGAAAACATGAATGTGTCAGGAAGGAAATTACAGATAAAAGAGTTGTTGACACTGATATAAAAAATGGGGAGATTTAGATAGATGGAAAACTAGGTGAACAAAGAAAAAGGAAGAAGCACAGGTACATCAAATGTCATCTGAGTACTTAGTGAGAGAAACAGAAAAGGTTGAAAGACTGTGACCAATGAGAGAAGTTCCACAAGGAGGTTATGTGCATGTCACATGGACCCGATAGGATATTTTATCTTTTGCCAATGATTTCCCAAAGTTGAGAGAAAAACCAGTAGAATGGTACAGGCAAATTGAAAGGTTTGTGAAGGTTTCAAAAGTTTTGTTGAAGGACTTGGATGGTTTATTCGACATAGTTGTACTTGCTGATTTGTGGGCAGAATGTAAAATTACAGTAGATTGGCCCAATGATGAGTACGCTAGAGATAAAAAGTCAGGAGCCCCGTCAGACGAAGTAATGAAAAATATCACCAGGTAATCAGTTTCCTGAAAGGGAAGATCACCCCCAAAAACTTGATTGGATAAAAATAGACAGAACAACCCAAGAAAAAGATGAGTCAGTACATGCCCACTATGAACGCCTTTTACAAGTGTTCAAGCAGTACAGTGGGTTTGAGAATATTAGAGACACAAAGACATGACGCATTTCGTGTATTGATTTGTGTCTGGGTTAAGGTTGGACATATCGCAAATGATAAAGCAGCACATGTTGTGCTGGCCCAGCACAAGCCCATAGATGAAATCCTCAAGTATGCAAAGTACTGTGGAGACGAAATCGATAACAGACAAAATAATTTTGCAGAAACAGTAATGGTGCCCAAGTTAAATTAGCAGAACAGCAAGAACTCGAGGTAAATAAGCAGGCAGAAAATCAAGGAAAAGGGCAAGGACAAGGCGAAAATAGTGGGGGTAAATTAAGAGGGCGATTGAGCAGAGAAGATGCAAAGAAAAGGTTTCTCTATAATGGGTGCGGAAAATTAGGGCATTGGAAAAACAAGTGTAAAATTATACAGCATAATAACACCCAAAATCAAAATTTAAATACACAGAAGGAGGTGTGGTAAGAAAAATGTTGTAACACCACAGTTTCTTATGCAGGATTCTGATTTTGACAATGATATACAATGACGGTGCCTGAGAGGGGAGGAAGAGGAGTGCATACTTGGCACATCCTTGCCGGTAGATCAGTCAGGTCCATATATAGATAGTAAGGTTAAAGGAAATTAAATCGCCTTCTTCTTGGATACTGGTGCTACCCGTTATACTGTGAGAACAACAGACATCCCAAACCTTCCCCTCTCAGGAGAAGCGATCCAAGTGCTTGGCGTTTCTAATAAGCAAATTAGGACCCCAATTACGAAACCAATGGCGGTGTGTGTTGGCAATTTTAAAGAAATGCATAAGTTCCTGGTATGTGACTCACGTCCTGTAAACGTACTAGGAAGGGATTTATTGTGCAAAATGAATTGCACAATATTCTGCACACCGGATGGTGTTGCAATTCAGACTCCGATGAAGACGGAGTTTACAAAATCATGTTAGCCAAGCAAGGTACAGAAGTAAATGGAATGTTTTCCATGATGATGAAAGACGAGCTACCAGATGAGGTCAAAACTACCATGAATCCTGAAGTGTGGGATTTTACAGCGAAAAAGTAGGATTAATGGCAAATGTAGATCCAGTAAAGGTAACCGTGAAAGAAGGTGCAGTTTATCCAAATACCCGACAATACAAAATGAGTCCGGAAATTAAAGCTGGTGTTGCAGCAGAAATTGATTGATTGGTTGAGCAAGGCATTTTGAAAGAAATAATGAGTAGTCCCTGTAACTCACCCATAATTGGTATAAAGAAACCTAACTGGAAATATAGGGTGGTTCAAGATCTGAGAAAGATTAATAAGATTGTCATACCATGTTGCCCTGCAGTGCCAAATCCAGCAGTAATTTTAAACCAGATACCATGGACAGCAGGATGGTTTACCGTAATTGATTATGCCATGCCTTTTTCACCATTCCATTGCATCCTGATAGTCAATTTTTATTTTATTTTAAATTCGAAGTGTGTGTTTACATTTGGAATCATGTTCCTCAAGTGTACACTGAAAGTCCTTCAATTTGTAACCAAATTTTGAAAAGATTTCTTGAATCTCTGGTGTTGCCCAGACAAACAGTTTTGGTGCAATATATTGACGACCTATTGGTCGGGTCAAAAACTTGAAGTGACTGTGTTTCTGATTCAATTGCTTTGCTAAATCATTTGGCTAAGGGTGGACATAAAGTGTCACCAGAGAAATTACAGTTTTGCAGAAATTCAGTCAAATATTTGGGACACCAAATAGAAAGAGGAGTTAGGAAAGTGACCACAGAAAGAATAAAAATAATAAGACAAATATGATTACAACAAACCCAAAAATAAATAAGGATGTTTCTTGTAGTTGTAGATTATTGCAGGCAGTGGATTGTGGGGTTTTCATTATTGGCCAAACCTTTGATACAAATGACCAAGAAACGAGCAAAAGATCCGGTAGAGTAGGATGATGAAAGCATGACAGCTTTCTTAAAGCTACAAAACTGTTTGTTTGAAGGACCTGCTAAAGGTATGCCAGATTATTCAAAAGACTTTGCAATATTCTGCTACGAGAGAGATAATTGTGCACTCTCACTCCTAACCCAGGGACATGGCCTAATGCAACGTCCTGTGGCATATTTTTTTGCTACTTTGGACGCTGTGGCATCTGCATTGCCAGGATGTCCAAAAGCTGTAGCCACAACATGCAAGAGCCTGGAACAAAGTGAATCAATTGTAATTCGACACCCTATAAAAGTGTACGTCCCACATTCAGTTGTAATTCTGTTGACAAGAACACAAACTCGGTATCTTACTCCTAGCCGTTTGACAAAATATGAACGAGTCATACTAGGAGCTGAGAATGTAACCATGGTCAGGTGTACTGTTTTAAACCCAGCTACCTTGTTACCAGATCCATACCAGGAAGAGGTGAAAGATGAAGTCGAACAGGAATGTCTCGATGTTACAGAACTCAATACCAAACGCCGTCCAGACATACAGGAAGAACCCTTAAAAGATGCAGAACATGAGCTCTTTGTAGATGGCTCGTGTATGCACCATGAAGAAGGAGGATTGCGTGCTGCTTACGCTGTGTGTACATTGGCTAGAATAGTCGAAGCATCCTATTTACCAGGAGTCAAGTCTGCACAAGTAGCCAAATTGATAGCTTTAATTAAAGCTTGTAAAATTGGGAAAAATTGGAAAGTAACCATTCACACTGTGTAGTTAGTCGATCTGTGTCGGTCGCCCATGGTCCATTTTTATCAAGAAGAATGAGTAGTAAGTATGGGAAAGGATTGATTTTTATTATTTTTATTCCTTTTTTGTCCAATGCTCCCCAATATTTCTGGGTAGAAGGTCTTGTGGGGAAGGCAGAAACAAGGTATATAGAAGTCAAAGAAAGAAAAAAGAAACACACAGGGGAGCTTCAAATGGTGGCGTAGTCACTGTCCTAGTGTGGTCTTGGTTTGATGCTTTCCCCGGGTCTTGAGCCGGTATTTCAGTGGAACTTTGTCCACCTCTGTAGAAGGGAACTGGGAGAAAAGAAACAAACAAAAATGTCAGGCTGCCGTCCTGAAACTATATGCACATATGGGAATAGTGCTCTCCTCGTACGTTCCCTACTCCAATGATGTCCCTAAGTGAAAGGGAAGGGTTGAGGTGCTCACAGTGTGGTGCCCCGTAGTCCTGCCACCAACCCTGAAAAGAAAAGAAGTGGCAGTGGACAAGTGTGCTGCTCACCATTCAGGATATGTGCTGAGCAGGTTGCCCAACACTGTGCTAAATACAAAATAGCATTAAAGAAGAAAATTGAAACATGTGGAATCAGCTGCCAACTTATGCTACTTGGGTGTATAGGAACATGGGAGGAGGTAAAAGACCTACAAGATGAAGTAGACATAAAAGAAAAGGAGGAGTGGGAGAGAATAGGTTGTCAGAGAAGAGCCAAAGATGGTGTGTGGGTCTATTTAGAAGGCAGACCAGTGATGCTAGACTGCATCATTCCATCATTGGCTAGAATGTATCATGGAGACACCCACATAGGCAGAGATGCTATAATTAGACTTTTCAGACAAGATTGGTTCAATGCAAGGATCAGGAATGTCGCAGAGAGTCTTTGTCAAAGATGCTTTATATGCCAACAAATGAATCCAGGCAGGAAAACAGTAGTCAGCACGGGAAAAATTGGAAAGGCAGAAGACCCATTTGTAAGACTTCAAATCGATTTCATTACAAGACCGGAGGCTACCATTACGCATATTTCTTTTAATGCAGTCCAAGCAGCTGCATACATCATAAATAATGCTCCGTTTTCCATTTTTACTGAGTTTTACAGATAAATACAGACAGAAACCCATTTATTTTCCTGTCTGTGTTTATTTTTTAAAAATGGATAAAAACAGAAATTGGATTCATTTTTTGAGTGATTCTAAATGTTGTCAGTCAGTATTGGCAAAGCAAATGACTGTGCAGATTGACAGGCAAGAGAGGTGGAAAAAGAAAGGAGTTTTAGTAAAAAGGCTTAAACAGTAGTAGATATGTACAAGGTTGATACTAATTATGTGTAGGTTTTCATATAATTGCATTGATTTATCATCTGTGGGTTTTCATATCATTAAAACCTCTAAGGCATTTAAGCATGAGTTTCTTATTTATCAGTTAAATAAATGTGGAAATATACTAGTTTCAGCTTAATTTTTCCACAAAACCCAAAATAAATATGGATAAATACAGATAAAATTAGCAAAAAGTAAATATGGATAAATACAGACGGAAAAGTCAAAGGAATAAATACCATAAAACCGGGAGCCCTAGTCGTAAAGCAAAAGGGTTCCAGAATAGAACATTAACAACAAATAAAAGGCATGAGCCCATAACAATCTTCCTCTTTTAACCCCTTCACTGGGGCGGCTATTCCGCCGCAGTGCTAAGGGGGCGGGCGGAAATGTGGCGGGCACATGCTGGTGACGGAACCGCTCGGTTGCGCTGTGCTTATGACGGAGCGGTTCCGTCATGGCCCCTCCCGCTCAATAGAACGCTCAGCCCAGGCGCGGAATTCGCGCCGCGCAGGAGCGTCGGCCGAGCCATGACTGAACCGCTCCGTCATCAGCACAGCGCCACCGCAGCTGATGACGGAGCGGTTCCGTCATCAGCAGGGGAGGGGTTAACTGCAGCTCCAAGCAGATAAGTTCATTTACATTTACCCCCCCACCCTCCTTTCTCTACCCCGGTCAACTCGATCTCCAATTTATAGAGACAGGTCCCTAACCCCCTCTTATCCTCTTTCTGTTTGAATTCTCTCCTTTCGGGACTTTGAGATTCTTACCTTACTCCTTCTTCGGGGGAGAGGTTTGCCTCCCCCCCGGCACCTCTCCCCCATGCTTCAATATTACGATTTTTGCGTGCACGCTCTTGCACGTCCTCATTTCAATCTGAATGTGCTCCCCCGCTCTCAGTTTCACGCATCCTCACATCTGTGCTGTTCACCACCGTGCTATTACCCAATAATGGCCCTATGCTCTTACTCGGCCTGACCGTCTTCTTCGTCTTTCGGAAAGTGCCGCTTTAGAGGAAAGGTCCTTGGCAACATGCACATCGCGTCTTCGCGTTGCCAGGGTGCTTTCTTCACTCTATCAATGAGACTAGGCTGATCGGGCGCTCAAGCTTTCTGACAGTTACTCGACCCCGATTAGCTGGCATTTAACAGAACACTTGTTTCTACGACCTGGAGGCTCGTTTTTTTTTACCTAAAGGATTGAAAATGGTTTTACTTTCAAAATGTCGTTAGTATTTCATATTCTGTTGTTGAAACACCTTTTTGTGGCTATCTTCTACCGGCTGTCTCCTTTTAAAGCTCATATTATCCCCCCCTCTTCTTTTGACCTAACAAACCTACATTTTTTATTAATATATTACAAAAAGGGGCTCAATTTATCTAATTTTAATACAAAATATAAAAAAATTGTTTTTTTTAAAAAGAGGTCAGATAAGGCATTTTACTGTTTACCTAATAACCCTTCAACATCTATACTATGTCTGATATTGACTTCGATGAGGCTAGCACCCCCCTCCCTAGTATGGATAATGAAGCCTTCAAAAGTATGATCCATAAAGAAATTAGATCTTGTATGTTGGAAACCGTATCAAAAGTTATAATATCTAAGAGATCACTCCCCTCCGAGGAGGATGATATTAATGAGAACCAACATACCCTACCCACTGACGATCTCATCAAAGTAAGGGGGAAAATACTCAAAAAGAATAAGAATATTGATCAAGCTACCCCCAAGATTACTATGGGAGGTCCAAGCACCTCAACATTTATGGGAGGTCACCACACCACAAATACATTGGGTGTCCTTGGCGGCACAACTCTTAATGGTGCCCTCAGCAGCACAAAATATTTGGGTGTCCCTAGTGGCACAAAATATCGAAGTGCTCAACATAATGATCTCCAGTTGGGAAACGATGATTTTCAGGATGATGATGCCTCTGACCTTCCAGACGAATATGTCCTAGATTTAGATAAGGATGACCAGGAGTTTTATTCTCTACCATTTGAGGACGACCTCTCTTCATCGTCAAAGGACAATATTATTGACCCTTTGGGTGACGAAATGTTTTCTCCCATTAATATAAAACACCCTAGAAGCACAGAATGGTTCCCCCATGAACATGTGGGCAAATTCATTAAGAAATGGCTAAGGAACCCTTTGGAGAGAGACACTCATAACCTATTAAGAGCTGAATGCTCTAGGCCTTCTGCAGAGGAAAAAGTCTGCTAAACCCCAAACCTTGACCCCAAACTAATCAAATACCTTTTTAAACTCGGGAGGTACCCAAAAAAAAAGGATGGAGAGATCCCTTAAGGGTTGTCAAGAACGGGTCCTTGATATCCTGGGTCCTCTAGCCAGGATCATCGGTACAGCATGCACCTGGACTCTGAAGTAATTAGAGGTCTTAGCCAGAGAGCCTTAATTTTAATGGGCGACGCCGACGCCAGACTCAACTCTGAAAGGAGAAGAGTGGTTCTCACTAAAATCAGCCCGAAATTGAGTGATTTGGCTGAAGAGCCCTGCCTCCCTCAACCCCAAGGGATTATGTTTTGGGGAAGATCTTATTAAGACAATAGGTAAATACATGTCTACCTTTACAGCATTAGACAAAGCCCACCAAAATATGAAGAAAGTTTTTAACACCAATAACCTTTTTGTAAGGGCCGGAAGAAGGGGCCTCTCTTCTGGCCACTTCAACCTAGATCTAGAGGATATGGTGGAAGGGGTTACCAACCCTCAAATACCCCTCAGTTTTATCCACAAAGAGGAAAGGGCTTTCGCTCTAGAAGCTTCAGATCACGAGGATCCTCCAGCGACAACAACCCTCAAAGTGAGTACAACAACTCTCTTTCCTACCCCTTCTTTTTCCCCAAAGGTGGGAGGCAGACTCAAATTCTTTTATCACATTTGGAAATTAATTACTCAAGACCCATGGGTTCTGAATACGGCGTAAGGGTTTATGATAGACTTTATAGAAATTCCTTCACAAACTTCTTTCCCCAGAGACATCCCTCTCACCTTATATCAGGAAAAAATAATAGAGGAGGAGATATCCTCCATGCTCCAGAAAGGTGCAACCATAGAAGTCTCCCTGGAGATGTTAAGGTTTATAATCACTCTCTTTCTCGTCGAGAAAAAGGACAAGGGTTGGAGACCTGTCATGAACTTAAGGGACTCAGCAAATATCTTGTTTACAGGCATTTCAAGATGGAGGGCATTCATCTTCTGAGAGACTTACTATTAGAAGGAGACTGGCTAGTCAAACTAGATCTAAAAGACGCGTACTTTACCATCCCTATGGCCAAAGCTCATCAACCTTTTTTTCAATTTATGTGGAAAATCCATCTCTTCCAATTCCAAGCTCTCCCTTTTGGCCTCTCCTCAGCATCATGGTGTTTCACCATAGTGATGAGATCAATTGCCTCTTCCCTAAATAAAAGGGTATTCGTATGATCATATACCTAGACGACATCCTCATTCTATCCCAGGACCATTCTCAAATCATTCAAGACCTGAAAATCATAATAAATCTTTTAGAAAACCTGGGGTTCATCATAAACAGAGAGAAGTTGATATTATCTCCCTCCAGAACCCTGGAATTCTTGGGGTTTACCATAGATACCACGAAATGCCTTCTTCTACTCCCATCAAAGAAAATTTCCAAAATCAGTAAAGACACGTTCTGAAACAACAGAATTTATCCTTGAGGGAACTAGCCAGGTTGCTCGGTCTCCTTTCCTCCTCTATCCAAGCTATCTTTCCGGGTCCCCTAAATTATCGAGCTCTCCAAAGAGATAAAGCGAAGGCTCTATGATCTGGCCTCTGGTATGGTGATCGCATTTCCCTGGACCAGGAAGCAAGATTAGAACTGATCTGGTGGCTAGAAAACTTGGATGCTTGGAATGGAAAAGGAATTTTTGGTTCAACACAAGAATTTGTCTTAGAATCCGATGCGAGCCTTCATGGCTGGGGAGCCTGTCGCCTAGATCAGAACACAGGCGGTGTTTGGTCTCAAGAAGAATCATCTCAACACAACTACTTATAACTGATGCTCTGATGAGTTACATACATTTTCTTCAGGGCAGATCTGTCATTCTAAAGATGTACAATATGTCCGCGGTTGCCTATATAAATCGTCTGGGTGGAATAAAGTCTGCAGACCTCTCAAATCTAGCCAAGAAACTTTGGCTGTTCTGCCTGGAACACAAGATCTCCCTAAGGGTCAAATATCTCCCAGGAAAAACAAACATATGTGCGGATTGGAACTCGAGGTTCCTCTTAGACCACAGCGATTGGAAGCTCAACGTTTCTGTTTTCAATTCTCTCAACAATATATGCGGTCCTCTGGAAATAGATCTCTTTGCGAGCAGGTTGTCCTTCCAACTGGAGAATTATTACAGCTGGATGCCTGACCCGTGTGCTCTAGCGGGGAATGCCTTTCTCCAATGCTGGAAGGGGTCCAACGCGTACGCCTTTCCCCCCTCTGCCATGATCCTTCAGAAGGTGAGACATCAACGTTGTTCCATCATCCTAGTTACAACCTTCTGGCCATCCCAGGCTTGGTTTCCCACTACCCTGGAACTGGCTTACAACCTTCCCTTCCTAATTCCTTACCTAGTGGATCTTCTAACAGACATAGATGTACGAAGTCCTCCCCTAGTTCAAACAGGGATTTTGAACCTTCTTGCCTGGAGAGTGTCAGGCGATCCAGTGATCTCTCAGGACTTTTGTCAACAGCTTCAACTCTCCTCGGAGAGTCTTGGACGCCTGGTACACACTACCAGTATACCAACATATGGAAATTGTGGCTACGTTGGTGCTTGGAAAGGAATCTTGATTCCGTGGAGGCACCTATCGTTGACATAGTTAACTTCCTTGTGGAATAATTTGAAAGGGGTCTTAGTTATAGATCTATCAATTGTTATAGGTCAGCTATTTCAGCAGGACATGCTCTTGTCTAAGCATGGGCGAATTTTGCGAATCTGGCGTTCGCGAATTTGCGTATTTGCGAACTCGCAAACCGCAAAATCAGCGAATTCTCGCGAATTTGCAGGGGTTTTTTTGTGTTTGCAAGGGTTTCTGCCAGTTCGCGAGGGTTTGCGAACTTACTTGTCGGCTCGCAACGGTCGCGACTATGTTGTTTCTACGTCTGGTTCATCATCACAGGTTCCCAGCACCCTCTGTTTCACCACTGCCACCCTCTGTTTCACCCATGCCACCCTCTGGTACATCAATGCCACCCTCTGGTTCATCATCACTGTAGATTATGGGGGGGAAAGCAAGCACACCTGCCCTGCTTCAACAGACATGAATTAATTTGGTGTTGATTTATTAATGTGTCACTGTTTTAAAATTCCAGTCTGGCACCTGCTTCCTTATCTGTAATTTGCTTTCTGTTGCAGTGCAATTTTTTTTTTCCAGGACCTTTGTGGCCTACTTGTAGCTATTCTATGAGCCTGCTGTGAGGGTCAGAGCAGGGTCATAGAATTGTTGCAACTAGCAACTGAACTCTGGAGGGACCCCAGTCAGGAAGCACTACAGGGAATGGTTACTAATGATGAGTTTGAAGTTGAACTTTTGCACCTGCTGAGTGCTTTCAGTTTTGCAAAACTCGTTTTTCTGCAGAACAGCAACTGTAATGCCCCAAACAAACATAGGCAACTGAACTCTGGAGGGGCAACTCAGGAAGTACTACAGGGAATGGTTACTAATGATGAGTGAACTTTTGCACCTGCTGAGTGCTTTCAGTTTTGCAAAACTCGTTTTTCTGCAGAACAGCAACTGTAATGCCCCAAACAAACTTACTTGTGAAAGTTGATTTCTAATCCAAAAGTGATCCAAAGAAAGTCAAAAGGCCTCAAATCCAAAAAAGTGCAGGCAAATGTCAACCTGAGGAGTTATTCTGATAAAAACCATCATTTTCAGAAGGTCTATGCTGCTTGCTAGTGGATTTCTCGTGCAGAATTGCAAATTTTGTAATTTCGCGAGTGCGATATTGTTGCTGCCCGCGGCACCTACATGTTCGCAATTGCGAACTCTCACGATGCGTTGCCAAACTCCAGCGGGATCCCGCAGCAAGATCCAAAATGGCGCAGCACTCGCAAAATATCGAGAAAAACAACTCGGCAAACGCTGAATGACGGTAAGTGAACGCCGCACGCCGCAAAATTGTATCACCAAGAAAAAAAAATCCGCTGCGTGCGAATTTGCGGATTTTCGGCAAATTCACGAGCGTTCAGGGATTTCAAATTTACGGAAAATCCGCAAAATCCGCGAGCGGAACGGATTTTCCGCCCATGCTTACTCTTGTCAATGGCAAAGTAGGTAAAAAAGCCAATATTTGTAGAGTCCTCAATAGCATTAGACTCAGGAGGCCTCCTAAACCTAGATATCAATCTCTTGGGGACGTTAAGTTAATTCCTGATCTTTTCTCTAACTGGCCTGATGATATTCATTTCTAAATCTGTCCATCAAACTCGCTACACTGATATGCCTAGTATCTTGTAGTAGGGTCTCTGACGTTAAAGCTCTTGAAATCTCAAATAGATCCTACAACATGTTTTGAGTCAATTTTGATCTGTTTAGGAGAACCAAGACTATGTCTGATTTAATCTTTTATCCACGTTTTGATCTATGCAAAAAACTTTGTGTCGTAGACTGTATGAAAGAGTACGACTGCAGAATGAATTCTCTACATCCTTTAGGTGTGAATCAGTTACTTATCTTCTTCGTTAAACCTCACAAAGCTAATACTTCTGCTTCTATCGCTAGATGGGTTAAAATTGTTATGAATTGCTATGGCCAGTAAATTCTTCTGGTCCCGTGGTAAGTTGGATGATATTCTTAATACTGCGGATGGGTCTAATGCTAGGACTTTCGCACAGCATTATTGTAAACCAATTGCTCATATGTCTGATGTAGTCTGTTAGACCTGGCACCTTGGCGTGAGTCTCCCTTCCACTTTTTGCTGATGTGCCTCCGATGTTTTGCTGGTTTTCCGATACTCAGGGCACTGCGCCACGGCTGATCCGTGCCGCAGTGCCAGTGCTCCCTACTGTAAATTGTACATGCGATTGGTATCCATGATTGGTTCTTTGGGTTTACTGTTAGTCCCTAGTAAAGTGCACGAGAGAGTGCCGGGGCTTGTAGATGCCAATACTGCTGGTGGGCCTGCAGCGCTGGTTGCGCCACCCACCGAAGCAGCCGTAAAGATGTGTCTGGGAACTGCGACCGCAGAACCCGCGTGCGGTCTCGTACTGTCACGCTAGCTGGGCAAGTGCCCCCACTTGCCAGCACCGACCCTTCCCTTGACTACATGTTAGTCACCCCTATGGTAGGCCTGCGGGCAGGGTGCGTTGTAGGTGTAAGGTAGGACAAGCCCTGATGTGCGTGGCATGTCCTAGTAGTGACTTACAACCAAGACCGTATTTCACTATTGAAGGCTACCTGCTCCATTAGGCCAGACTGAGCTGCGGGAATTATTACACCCTATAATCCCCGCAGGCTCAAGGAGCATGGTAGCGAGTCATGTTTAGTATGCCTGAACTCAGGATGATAAAATATTTCTTGTAGTCAAGTTTATTTTAGTATCCTGGGTTTGCAAATGCTACTTTTAGAAAGTTAGCATTTGCTTGCTTAACCATTTCAGCCCGCCTCTGCTGGTATGTGTATCCGACTGTCTGGGATGTGTGAGTGACAGGGCTGGAGGGATGACAGGTGGTGAATGCGCAGATTACACCTTAGTGGGAGGTAGGAGTGCCTCTTGACTCGAACTGTAGCTGTGCTCGACCACCACAATGCTGGCTCCACCCTCCTGGGGAGCGGCGGATGACTCTGCCGACGCCTGGCCCAGGAAGGGAGCAGCCCCCATCAACAAGGCACTCTGGCCACCCCTGTCCGGACAATGCTGGCTCCACCTCCTGTGGGGCGTCTGATGCGCCTGCCCCTCACACTGAAAGCAGAAGCCGGAGTACACCCACCGGGGTACTCAAAGACTGAGAGTGGCTATGCAAAGGCCCCCCTGGCCTGCGAGAACAAAAGAATTGGCCTATAAAAGAAGGAGCCCTGCTCCTTGAAAATTAGATCCTGTTTGGGCCACAGAAGGACTCTGCCCTACGAGAAGGACCGTGAGAGACAAGGAAGGGTGCTGACTCTTGCCTGTGTCTGGTGCCTTGCTGCTGAAGGAGAGGAAGAAGAAAAGACTACGAAAAGACTTTTGCTTTACTTTGTGCCAAACTCTGCTAAAGAGATCTCCAAGGGCTTGCAACTGAACTTGCCCCCTGACCAGCGTCCCAGGACCAGTGGACGCTACCCCCTTGGAAGAAAGCGACTGCGGGTGCTGACCATCGCCGCAGCACCGACGGAGGAATCTCCTCCAAGGCAACGACATCCACCTGACCACCGTGACCGGGGCCCAAAGCACAAGCGAGAGCAAAGTAAGGACCAGCCGCCGCTGGCCCGAACACCGTGACCGCAGCTGCACCGGGAGCCCGAGAGCAAAGCGAAGGAGGACCCGTCCGGTCCGAGCTCTCGAGGTGACTGCATAACGAGCAGCCACTCACCTGCAAAGACGGACCGTTGCCCTGTGAGAATCCGCAAGGTCGGTAGCCTGCCCGACAGCCCAGCTGTGAGCCCACAGCTGCACCGGCACTTGGCTGGGTACGTCCTGCACTTGGGGACCGTACTGCCACTTGCCACCGCCGCACAGCCGCCGCCTCCAGGGTCGGAGCGAACGACAAGGAGAGGACCCTGCCGCCACAGAACACCGCTGCCCCGGACGACCAGTGACCTGCTCGGCTGAAGAGCCGCAACGATCAGCGACCCCGGGAAGGCAACGCGACGTGGGACAGATCCCCTGGAAGCCGTCGGCTCCACAAGAACTTTGGTTAACACCGGCCTACGGGCCTCAAGAGAACTGCATAAGAACTGTGGTAACCTGAACTGAGTAACCTGCAACCGTTATCATAAAGTACGTTGACTGTATTCACAAGCCTGCTTAAAATCTATATAAAGATATATATTTTTACAGAATACAGTCTGGTCTCGTTGTGTGGTGGGTTGGTTGTAAAGGTGTACTATTGCAAGTATTTAACCCTATGTGCCCCAAAGATTAGCCTACGTCTGCTTAAGCCACACTACCTAGAGGGTAAGCAGAGGTTGTCTGGAAGGTAACCCTCAGCCCTGACGAGGAAGAGAGAGTCCCTGCTTGTCGCTAGTGTTGCACTGCGCCAACTAGAGCCTCCCCCTTCCTACATTGGTAGCAGCGAGGGGATTTCGAATTTACACTTGCGATATCTATACCTGAGCTTCTGACCACTACACAAGGATTACGGTCCAGTTACTTAGCCACAGACTTTGCTTTTTGAATTTTGCCGAAAGAAGATTCCGAGTGCAGAAACCATGCCGGGCACAAAGAGCCTGGATGGAGCGGAGTCCACGACCTCCGAGGTGTTGGAGGTGGAGTGGGACCCCACCAAAGTGGATAAATATTCCAGGGACGAACTGAAGTTCTTTTGCAAGAAACTCAAGGTCCCGCACGCTGGCTGCAAAAACAAGACCCAGCTCTCCAAGGCCCTGAAAGCCTGGATAGAGTCCCGGAAAACCCCGGAGGAGCAAGATGTCCTCGCCGAGCAGAATGCGACGGAGGAGCAGAATGCACTTGGGGATCTGATCGACCTCGAGAGGCAAGACAGCGAGCACAGCTTTGGTAAAGGCCTGTCGCCAGAGGAGCTGGCGGACAGGAAGGAAACGAGGAATCACGAAAGAAAGTTGGCAGAATTGAAAATCCAGCTGGAGCTTGAAACGAAAAGAATGGCGCTGGAAGAGCGAAAGCACCAGATGGATTATGAAGTAAAAATGAGGGAGATAAGTCTCAAGGAGAGAGACTTGGATCGTCCTCCCTCTGGTGGCAGCACATCGCCAGTGCAGGTAGAGTCAAGAGTGCACATCCCGAAGGACGTAGTGAAGGAGTTCTTTAAGGGGGATGACATAGGACAGTGGTTTAGGGCATATGAGGTAGCCATGTCCTCCCACCGGGTCCCTGACAAGGATTGGGGAGCGGGGTTGTGGGAAGGTTCCTTAGCGAAGGGAGAGATACCTTGCTAGATTTGCCCGTTGAAAATCAGAGATCCTATGCCCACATGAAAGAAGCTTTAATGAACAGGTATGGGCTTACCCCTGAAATGTATAGACAGAAGTTTAGGGGATGTACTAAGCGGCCTGGGAATACGTATGTGGAGTATGTGACTTACTTTTGCAGAGCACTGGATGGTTGGGTGAAAGGTAACAAAGTTATTGATTTTCAAGGTCTCTTTGATTTAATTGCATGGGAGCACTTGTCTGATCACTGTTTTCCTGAGTTACGCCAACACCTGATCGATAGCAAGCTGTCCAACCCGAGGAAGCTTGCTGAGGAGGCGGACCGCTGGCTCAGCACCAGGGTCCACAAGGGTCCCGTGGGAGACTCCGCCAAGAGTGGGCAGGGTCCCCAGCAGAAGAGTGGGGGGGACAAAGGGGGAAAACAGAAAGGGTTCCAAAAAGGCCCCCAAAGTAGTTCCCAAGGGAGCCCGCAGCAGGGTTCTCAGCCTCCCCCACCTCCGAAGCAGAATGGGGCCCCGACAGGTAAACCTGTTCCAAAGGGGCCCTTCAATTGTTTCAAATGTGGCGAGCCTGGGCACATATCCAGTGACCCCAAGTGTCGCCTGTTTGGAAAACCCGCACCCACTGGTGCTCTGCCCCGACAAGTGACTAGCGTTCACCTGGGAGAAGAAATGATGGTCCCGGGGGGTGGAGATCCCGTTCACATGACCCTGGTCTCGCTAGGAGACAGTGAGATGATCCCTACGAACTACCTGCCCTCTAACACTAAGAAATATGGGCAGGTGGTGATCATCAATGGTAAGGAAGCTGAGGCTCTTAGAGACACAGGAGCCAGTGTGACTGCAGTGAGGCAGCACCTGGTGTCTCAAGAGCAGGTTGTACCCCATGCCTACTGTAGGATTATCAACGCTGATAATTCAGAGAGTCAGTGTCCGATGGCTCAAGTTCCCTTCGAGTGGGGGGGGGTCTCTGGTACTCTGCAGGTCTGTGTAAGAAAAACCATGCCTGTTGACTGTTTGCTAGGGAATGACTTGGAGCACTCCCCTTGGGAAAAGGTGGAGAAGACGACTCACCTGCGGATGGTGGGTCTGCCTGACTGGGCGTGCGTGACCACCCGGTCGATGGCAGCCAGTAGGGGTGATCGAGAGGTCCTGGGGCCTGAAGAAGAGGCCCAGGAACCGGCCTTAGGGAGAAGGCGCAGGGGGCGCGGGAAACCGGCTCCTGAAGTTCCCACGGTCCAGGAGGAAGCAGACCTTGAGGGGGATGCCCTGGAGCCTACAGGGGAACAGATCGCCGAACTGGGGGACCTGCCTGAGCTGACCCATTGGCAGCAAGAAGGAGGACCCTCCAGGGAGGAATTCTGCAAGGAGCAGAAAGAATGCCCTTCTCTCGTGGGTATGCGGCATCAGGCTGCAGACCAGGCCAATGGTGTTCAGGCCAAAACACATTACGTGTACTGGGAGAACGACCTCCTGTATTCGGAGCCTAAGGCTGCTGAACCTGGGTCAGCCCGTGTGCTGGTGGTACCCCAGAAGTTCAGAGCCTTCCTACTGGGTCTGGCTCATGATGTGCCTTTAGCAGGACATTTGGGGATGGACAAGACCTATGACAGGCTTGTCACCCACTTTTACTGGCCCCAAATGCATAAGAATTCAGATGCTTATTGCAGAACCTGTCCAACTTGCCAGGCAAGTGGGAAGACGGGAGGGAAGAACAAGGCTCCCCTCCAACCCTTCCCTGTGGTCGGTACGCCATTCCAGCGAGTGGGTATTGACATCGTTGGGCCTCTGGACCCCAAGCCAGCCATGGGCAACAGGTTCATCCTGGTCTTGGTGGACCATGCCGCCCGGTACCCTGAAGCCATCCCTCTGAGGACAGTGACGGCTCCCGTGGTGGGGCGTGCCCTGATGGGAATTTTCTCACGAGTAGGATTCCCTCTAGAGGTGGTGAGCGACAGGGGGACCAATTTCATATCGAAGTATATGAAGTCCCTTTGGCAAGAGTGTGGCGTAACGTATAAGTTCACCACGCCTTACCATCCCCAAGGTAACGGGTTGGTTGAGAGATTCAACCGAACCCTAAAAGGCATGATCATGGGCCTGGAAGGTCCGATGAGGCGTAAGTGGGACGTCCTCTTGCCATGCCTACTCTTTGCATATCGCGAGGTGCCGCAGAAGTCCCTAGGGTTCAGCCCCTTTGAACTGCTGTACGGCCACCCCGTGAGAGGACCCCTGAGTTTGGTAAAGGAAGGCTGGGAGCAATCTCCCAGGAAACCTCCCCAGAATGTATTTAGCTACATGCTGGCCTTCAGAAACCAGACCAGACGCTTCAGACAACTTGCCGAGGCAAATCTGGAAGCGAGCCAGGAGGAAATGAAGCGGTGGTACGATCAGAATGCCACTCTGGTCGAGCTTCAGCCTGGACAAGAGGTGTATGTCCTGGCCCCAGTGGAGCCCTGTGCCCTTCAAGATAAGTGGACAGGCCCATTTGAGGTTGTGGAGCGCAAGAGCCCCGTGACATACTTGGTGGACATGAAGACGCCCAGGAACCCTTTGCGGGTCCTACATGTCAACCGCCTCAAGCCCCACTTGCGAAGGTCCGAAGTGGGCATGTTGTTGGCAACCGATGACGGAATGGAGGAGGAGTCGGAGCCTCTTCCTGACCTCTTGGTGGCCTATGAGAAGGATGGGTCAGTGGATGGAGTTAACCTCTCACCCTCCCTGACCGCCGAACAACAGGAGGACTGCCGCCAGTTGCTGGGGCAGTTTCCAGACCTGTTCTCCCTGGTTCCGAGTGTCACAGATTGGTGCGTCCATGATGTGGACACTGGAGACAGCTTACCTGTGAAGCACAAGGCTTACAGGGTGACTGACAGGGTCCGGGCCTGCATCAAGGAGGAGGTCTCCAAGATGCTTGCCCTCGGGGTGGTTGAGTCTTCCAGCAGTCCTTGGTCCAGCCCCGTGGTCTTGGTTCCGAAGGCTGCTGCGCCGGGAGCCACACCCGAACTCCGGTTCTGTGTGGACTACAGAGGACTCAATTCAGTCACGAAGACTGACGCGCACCCCATCCCCAGAGCTGACGAGCTCATTGATCGGCTAGGGGCTGCCCGGTTCCTCAGCACGTTTGATTTAACGTCTGGGTACTGGCAGATCGCCTTGACCGATGGGGCAAAGGAGAGGTCGGCATTCTCTACACCAGATGGGCATTTCCAGTTCCGGGTTATGCCATTTGGAATGAAGAATGCCCCTGCCACCTTTCAGAGATTGGTCAACCAGGTGTTGGCTGGACTGGACGAGTTCAGTGCCGCCTACCTGGATGACATCGCGGTGTTCAGCGGCACCTGGCCCGAACACCTGCGACACCTCTGGGAAGTGTTGATGGCCCTGCGCAGAGCAGGCCTCACAATCAAGGCAAGCAAGTGCCAGATTGGGCAGGGTTCAGTGGTGTACTTGGGACACCAAGTTGGGAGTGGCAAGGTAGCACCCTTGCAGCCCAAGATCGAAACCATCCTAGCTTGGGAACCCCCCAAGACCCAGACTGCAGTGAGAGCCTTCCTGGGGCTCACTGGGTATTACAGGAGGTTTGTCAAGGGCTATGGCACGATCGTGACCCCCTTGACAGAGCTGACTTCGAAGAAGCAGCCCAGGAATGTGATTTGGACTGACACCTGTCAGAAGGCTTTTGACACCCTGAAGACTGCCATGTGCACGGCGCCCGTGCTCCTGGCTCCTGATTTCTCCAAGGAATTCATAGTGCAAACAGACGCTTCAGAGCATGGTGTAGGGGCTGTTCTTTCACAGATGACTGAGGAGGGCTTTGACCAACCCGTAGCCTTCATAAGTCGGAGGTTACTTCCACGGGAAAGTAGGTGGAGTGCAATAGAGCGTGAAGCATTTGCTGTGGTCTGGGCACTGAAGAAGCTAAGACCCTACTTGTTTGGGTCTCACTTCCGAGTTCAGACGGACCACAGGCCCCTCAGATGGTTGATGCAGATGAGGGGTGAGAACCTGAAACTGTTGAGGTGGTCCATTACTCTACAGAGCATGGACTTTACGGTGGAACACCGCCCTGGCACCGATCACGCCAACGCTGACGGTCTGTCCAGATTTTTCCGCCTTAGTGATGTGGAACTCCCTGGGGAAGGGTAGTTCCCCCTACATTTCAGCTGGAGGGGACACATGTTAGACCTGGCACCTTGGCGTGAGTCTCCCTTCCACTTTTTGCTGATGTGCCTCCGATGTTTTGCTGGTTTTCCGATACTCAGGGCACTGCGCCACGGCTGATCCGTGCCGCAGTGCCAGTGCTCCCTACTGTAAATTGTACATGCGATTGGTATCCATGATTGGTTCTTTGGGTTTACTGTTAGTCCCTAGTAAAGTGCACGAGAGAGTGCCGGGGCTTGTAGATGCCAATACTGCTGGTGGGCCTGCAGCGCTGGTTGCGCCACCCACCGAAGCAGCCGTAAAGATGTGTCTGGGAACTGCGACCGCAGAACCCGCGTGCGGTCTCGTACTGTCACGCTAGCTGGGCAAGTGCCCCCACTTGCCAGCACCGACCCTTCCCTTGACTACATGTTAGTCACCCCTATGGTAGGCCTGCGGGCAGGGTGCGTTGTAGGTGTAAGGTAGGACAAGCCCTGATGTGCGTGGCATGTCCTAGTAGTGACTTACAACCAAGACCGTATTTCACTATTGAAGGCTACCTGCTCCATTAGGCCAGACTGAGCTGCGGGAATTATTACACCCTATAATCCCCGCAGGCTCAAGGAGCATGGTAGCGAGTCATGTTTAGTATGCCTGAACTCAGGATGATAAAATATTTCTTGTAGTCAAGTTTATTTTAGTATCCTGGGTTTGCAAATGCTACTTTTAGAAAGTTAGCATTTGCTTGCTTAACCATTTCAGCCCGCCTCTGCTGGTATGTGTATCCGACTGTCTGGGATGTGTGAGTGACAGGGCTGGAGGGATGACAGGTGGTGAATGCGCAGATTACACCTTAGTGGGAGGTAGGAGTGCCTCTTGACTCGAACTGTAGCTGTGCTCGACCACCACAATGCTGGCTCCACCCTCCTGGGGAGCGGCGGATGACTCTGCCGACGCCTGGCCCAGGAAGGGCGCAGCCCCCATCAACAAGGCACTCTGGCCACCCCTGTCCGGACAATGCTGGCTCCACCTCCTGTGGGGCGTCTGATGCGCCTGCCCCTCACACTGAAAGCAGAAGCCGGAGTACACCCACCGGGGTACTCAAAGACTGAGAGTGGCTATGCAAAGGCCCCCCTGGCCTGCGAGAACAAAAGAATTGGCCTATAAAAGAAGGAGCCCTGCTCCTTGAAAATTAGATCCTGTTTGGGCCACAGAAGGACTCTGCCCTACGAGAAGGACCGTGAGAGACAAGGAAGGGTGCTGACTCTTGCCTGTGTCTGGTGCCTTGCTGCTGAAGGAGAGGAAGAAGAAAAGACTACGAAAAGACTTTTGCTTTACTTTGTGCCAAACTCTGCTAAAGAGATCTCCAAGGGCTTGCAACTGAACTTGCCCCCTGACCAGCGTCCCAGGACCAGTGGACGCTACCCCCTTGGAAGAAAGCGACTGCGGGTGCTGACCATCGCCGCAGCACCGACGGAGGAATCTCCTCCAAGGCAACGACATCCACCTGACCACCGTGACCGGGGCCCAAAGCACAAGCGAGAGCAAAGTAAGGACCAGCCGCCGCTGGCCCGAACACCGTGACCGCAGCTGCACCGGGAGCCCGAGAGCAAAGCGAAGGAGGACCCGTCCGGTCCGAGCTCTCGAGGTGACTGCATAACGAGCAGCCACTCACCTGCAAAGACGGACCGTTGCCCTGTGAGAATCCGCAAGGTCGGTAGCCTGCCCGACAGCCCAGCTGTGAGCCCACAGCTGCACCGGCACTTGGCTGGGTACGTCCTGCACTTGGGGACCGTACTGCCACTTGCCACCGCCGCACAGCCGCCGCCTCCAGGGTCGGAGCGAACGACAAGGAGAGGACCCTGCCGCCACAGAACACCGCTGCCCCGGACGACCAGTGACCTGCTCGGCTGAAGAGCCGCAACGATCAGCGACCCCGGGAAGGCAACGCGACGTGGGACAGATCCCCTGGAAGCCGTCGGCTCCACAAGAACTTTGGTTAACACCGGCCTACGGGCCTCAAGAGAACTGCATAAGAACTGTGGTAACCTGAACTGAGTAACCTGCAACCGTTATCATAAAGTACGTTGACTGTATTCACAAGCCTGCTTAAAATCTATATAAAGATATATATTTTTACAGAATACAGTCTGGTCTCGTTGTGTGGTGGGTTGGTTGTAAAGGTGTACTATTGCAAGTGTTTAACCCTATGTGCCCCAAAGATTAGCCTACGTCTGCTTAAGCCACACTACCTAGAGGGTAAGCAGAGGTTGTCTGGAAGGTAACCCTCAGCCCTGACGAGGAAGAGAGAGTCCCTGCTTGTCGCTAGTGTTGCACTGCGCCAACTAGAGCCTCCCCCTTCCTACATAGTCTTACAAAGCTACCAACATGCATAATGGTAGCCTCCGGTCTTGTAATGAAATTGCGATTCTCCTATTACCATGACTAGAGAATCTGGATTTCATGAAAGACGGGGTCCGGTTGTGAGGGACGTACCAAGGTCCATAGCGGGTGCCTGGCGACGCGGGCGGTGTGCTAAATCCGCCACCACCCCCTCCAGAGACCCATGGTGTAGAGACTTCTCACACCAAACGTGCAATCTGGTTTCCCTAAATGAAAGGGCAACCTCACTTTTTTCCTTGGATTGCATTTTTTATACCTTTCACTTTCACGTCCTCAGGTTAGGGTGGGCCTTAGCGCGCCCATACCGCTGAGGCTCAGTCCATTGGTCCTGATGAATGTCAGGTAAATTATACCACGATGGCTGAAACATGTCGACCCCACCTATTGGGAAATAGCTGAACAATTCCTTTAGCCCAATTTCCCACACCTTGTTTTTAGTGTGTCTGATTGGCCATCTAATAAAGTTATTTAGGAACACAATCTAGACACTTTTAAACCACCTAATCACACTTTTCCGAAAATCCAGCTCCACAGTAACACTGGCGTCGCAGCACACTGGGGAGGCATTCGGCCTCTCCCGGTGGGGCTCGATGATGAAGCATGTCACCAAATAGGTTGGTGAGTGAGGGCTTTCTTAAAAAAACGAGAACAATTTTTCCGAATCTAGTAAGATTCCCCATGCTCCCTCTACTCTATTTTTCTTCTTAATATGAAGTAACACTCTTTTGTTGTTTACAAGAATATGTATATGTAGCACATTTTTAGCACTAATAATATGTTTAGTACTAACAATAGCCATCCTCTATTTAATGGTTACAAACAAACAGAATAGCACTAATACACATGAAAGAATGGCTAACATTAAAGCGGATAGAGTAGATTTAGAAGCACCAGTTGAGTTAGACTTACATCACACTTTGAATAAGAATGATACAGATTTAAATGTTTTTGCAAACCTATTAGTACATTATGTATAAACCATGGAAGTTAGCGATCATTATGTGTGTATGAAGCAACCAACATCAGTAGCAGAAACAATGTAGTGTTTTAGCTAGTTTACTTTATCGAACTGGAAAATTACAATATCATTATTCTAACGTAGATGTGATTTTTTCTGAGGTTCCTCTGCGAAAGAGCATGAACCCAGTTCTTAGTGCTAGAGACTCACAATTCATGGGTGAATATTTTCTAACAATGAAAACTATAGATATGGCTGAAGCACACAAGCACAATTTAACATGTAAATTACATGAAGAAGAAAATATATTTTTGAATTTAGTTAAGCAAAGGAGACAGGATTTCAAAAGAAGGGCCTCTGAAACGAAACCGTAGATAACCTAAATGGGCTGAGAAAGTATACTTATTTGCAACTGGCAAGACTCATGCTGCTATGTGCCTGGACCTTGAGAAGAAAGAGAACATCTGTCTCCATGGGTTAAAAACAGAATATAACCATATTTTGATTGGTTCCAGTGAATGTGAACACAATTTCTTAGTAATTGGGGGATGTGGACTGAAAGGGGGAACAGATCCAGTATTTCCTGGAATCTATTGTTTGGGGAAACAAAGCTTATTTTAAGCTGCCTGAGCATTAGTACGAGAGTTGCTATTCCGGAATAGTATTCCCTAAAGTATACCATGTTAAAAGAATCACTGGAAGCAATGACGATAATAACGGATTACCACGTAACAAAAGGGCTAGTTTTCCAGAAATAGTAGGTGACGTATTTGGTACATTGATATCTTCAGTGGGAGTTTATTTGAACTCACGAAAAATCTGTCAAATGTCTACAGTAGTTGATCGGTTATCAACTGACACTGCTGGAGGATTTTTATTGATCAATACCGAAATGGTTGCAGTCAGATCTATGGTTATGCAAAATCAACTTGCTCTTGTTGTTATTATTGGCTAAAGAGGGCGGAGTCTGTAAAATGTTAAAAGTGCAACATAGTTTTGCCTTTAATTCCTGATAAAAGCGTTGAAATTGGAGGCTATATCAAAAATATTACAAATTTGGAGGAGGATTTAAAACCACTGGAAGTTGACAGTGTATGGAAGAAACTAACAAATAGTATTTCCACCATAGGTAGTTAGTTTTCTAACATATGTAAAAGTATTTTAGATCAAATAATAATGCCAAGAATGGGAATAACCTTATCAGCTTTAGCAATAATGTTTTGGTGCAAATTTTGCAGGAAAAGAAAGTGGTATAAAGTGAATGAGAAAGGAAAGAAGAGAAAATATGATGAAATTCAGCTTGAAGAGATAAGAGAAGATATTTACAAAATAATTAAAGGTTTACGATATAAGAAAGAGAAGGGAAAAATTGACAGAGTCGAAGAAGAAATTGAATTGGAATAATGCTAAAGTTGGCATCTGATTTAGTAATGGAAATTAGTGATGGCATAAAATGTCATCAGAGAGGGGATTTATGGAGCAAGGTTTCGTATATAAGAGACTTGCTTGAATGCAATCCTCTAAAATAACATGTAATGCTGTAACTGACATGTTCATAAATACTAATATTGCATTAGTGGAGAAGTGTGGCTCACTGGTTAGAGAAGGCAAACCTGGAAGCAGAGGTCAGCCCGGGACCAGGGTTCAATTCCCGGCTCGGCGGGGTCTTGAGTCCAAAAATGTCCATGGACTCGATAATCCTCGCTCTGGTGCCTACTCGATTCACGGGTTCACACTCTGCGACTCTGGGCAATAGCTTGCTTAATCTCCACAACGGCCCCTCGTGGCGGGATGCCTGGCTTTCACCTTGCGGATACCCTGCCAGGGTTATCTCACAGGGGAATACCAGGACGGGTTCCCTAAGCAAGCGCTTAGAAACCGCTCGATGATTTGCGCTATATAAATTCCTGTACATTTACATACAGAATCTAGGGGAAGCTTGCCTGTGTGTATTACTAACCATTGACCGAGTGACTTAAAATGGCCGCCGAAAAAGTGGGAAATTTCTGCGCATGCGTCTACTGCATCTACGTAGTATGACATCCTTTGCTTTTGGTGGGAAACTTTGCAGCTGCGCAGTAGCTATTAAAATCGCCGCTTGAAACTCACATGTTAATGCCCATGCTATGCTTAAACTAAACCTCACACGTTTTATTAAATTGCTAATGCGAAAAGATTAGATAAATTAATGGGATTAGAGTAGAAATAAGTGGTATACAGTGCATTCATTTATTTCTGTATTCGAACATATCTTTCTTTGACTTTGTTAATAGTTCGTTTTTGGGCCTGGAGGGTGACTGAGATCCCTACCCCAACTGACTTGTGCACATGCGCACCCAAACCCATCCGGAACCATGATGAGTCAGATGAAACACAGCCAAGGTCACTCCAGCAAGAAGCATTGGGAACCTCACCACTCGACCGGAAGAGGGGAAGGAAAAGAAGTCAACATTTGTATACAATGTATTGATTCTAATGTGAAATGCGGGTGGGAATAAAGCTTGGGAACGTAAATTAATGGGTGGGAATATTGAACAATGAACTCAAGAAAAAGCATTACATTAGTATGGTGTGATGACCTCTCGCCATCTCCTTTCCCAATCAGAAGTAGGGGTTTTCACGGTATTGAAACATTGGGGGGTGGTACATACACATACAATAGTATAACTAGGGTAGGCTTAGTCAGTTAGATGTCACAGACCCTGTCACAGACCGATCACCTACGCAGATGACGGCAGATGCCACAGAAGTCAAGACACTGTCCGAGCACTCTGATAGACGACATGAGAGAGAAAAAAGAGACAGATATACTACCAGAGAAGAATCCAATCATCTAGAAGGGGAACGTGGAAGAAAATTCGAGGAGCACATCAAGAATCGAAGAGAGTAGTGCCAGAGAAGGGTGCGACACTGGCATTGCATCTAGAAGAGGTCACCTATCCTGTTCTGAACCTGTCCTGCTCCATTGGCTCCCGACTGTCTCAGGGGTGCTTATCCAGCTCCGTGGCCAGGGGTTGGTCCACACACCATTCTAGGTAAATATAATTCCGTGTAGTATGTCCTTGTACTGCTCTCTGTTCCACCCTTTCCAGGTACTGTCATCATGATATTTTAACCAAGACGTACATTGTCCTATTCTTGATTTTTCCTCAAGAAATCGGTGTATGACATGTATTGGTATTTGACTCACAAAATTATTGATTAGATAAAACCTTTAAAACTCTCTCGAGTCTGTGGTGATTTTGAATGAAGTTTAAATGACAAATTCTACCTATTCTACTAACAACCTGATCTATTGACCAGAGGAAATTAAGACCCAAGGAGATAGGGTTGGTAAGAATTGGTAAAGGTAAAATTCATCATACAGGAATATCAAAATTGATTGAAGGAGTGAATTACTGGCTTATTGTGTGAATGTTGATGGGCCCAGATGAGTATGGTAGTTTGTAAGTAAACCAAGCTGGTAATCCTGCTCCATCAATCATATGCCACAAAAGTACAAAAATGAATGTATGGCAAATATATGATCCATCTTTTAAAATATACAATTAGAAAATACACCAGATTTACACATAAAAAAATATTAAAATGAAACAACAGGGATAAATCACGGGCATCTAGACTTTGTTTCTTATTCTTCAGGCATTCTGGATAAAACTATTACCGCCAAACAAGCCATATCAGAGAAAAGTTATTGAATGTGCAAAAGCTTGCTTCTACATTACCTAAAGATTAAAGTGTGTAATATCGACAACAAATATAATTTCCTGGGGAGAGTAAAGATGTTGCGTTTTCTGTGAAGACCAATTGTCACATGGGCAACACAGAAGATTTGCAAACTTGGAGCCACTTGTTGGAAATGTAACTAAAAATTCATAATATTCAACCTAAAACGGTGTAAATAGAATCAGTGTTGCCTTTTTGGCATCTACAAATTCTTTGCATGCATAGTTCACAGGATGACTAGACATGGTAAAAATTACAGCGTAACAATGCACTGGATATCATTGTGTCTTTTAAATTAGTCCAAGCAGCAAGGTACTAGCATGTAGCGTCGGCAAAAGACTAGGTAGGCATAATAATTTTGTTAACCGGAACAAGGACACCTAAAAGAACCCCCCCAAACAAACATGATGGGAGAAAACAGTGGAATCAGGATGGGAGGCAGATATCAGTAAGGTGGGGAAGCTCCGTCTCATCAAATCTCCGACATTTCAATGATTCCCAGCTTACTTATGTTCAAGTGTGCAGGCCAGAACCAGCCCATATCCATTTGTGAAAAGAGGGAATGTGCGCATTTGTGCAGCAACACTATGTCAGAGGGGTTTGTTCTAATTTTTAATGAGGGCTTACAGTTATTCCAGAAGTTCCTAGTTCCTCCCATCACTGCGATATCAGGTATTTGCACAACACTTTAACGCCTAGATGTACAAAGGCATTTTGCATTTCCTTAGGATGAAAATTTTGGCTACTAGGCAAAGAAGGAGGAGGAGACAGGAGAGGGTATTTAGGGTGAGGGTCGCCCTTTTTGAACAAACTGAGGACATATATGTTATGTCCTCAGTATGTTAAGTACAGACTCAGTAGTGAGGTCATTCCGGAATTAATTGCTGAATTACAACCTCAGCTATGGACCCAAACAACCAGATGCAATGTAATCTCACCACATGTGCAAGGTTTGCATGGTCTACACATTTTAGCTTCTGACAGTTACGAGGGAGTCATAGCAGTGGTGTGGGGGAGGAGGGGGTGTCACAAAGTGTATTTCCAAGGTTTTTTCACCTGTTTTTGAACATCCTGGTTAGCAAAGTGAAGCAATATATATGTTTTCCAAATACTCCCTAATATTAGCAACAGTAGAATGTTGTACTGGGTAGCACAGTTTCCGAATGTAATTGGCTCTGTTGATGGCACCCATATTGCCATATGTCAACCCTCTGCAAATGAAATAATTTACATAAATAGGAAAAGCCCCATTCACTCAATGTACAGGTAGTATGTGATGTCTCATGCAATATAACTGACCTTGTAACCAGATTCCTAGGCAGCACACATGACTCCTTTATGTTCCGCCACAGTGGAATACACAACCATCTTCTCAGGGTGATTTTGGCGATGGCTTTCTACTTGGTAAGAGAATTGCAAACTCAATTCATACAGTGCCCAAAAGTGTGTTTATAATATGACCTAATGGTTTCTCCTACTGATACTATTTAAAGAGACAGAGCATGCCTGGCTCCCTTGAATGCTGACACCATACTTGAATCCAAGAACTAGAAGTGACCAGCAGTACAACAAGGCACATAAGACAACATGATCAATAATAGAATGTACCTTTGGAATACTCAAGTCTTGATTTAGATGTCTCTATAAAACTGGTGGAGCACTACTTTGTAAATTGATACTTGTATAGCGCACTACTCACCCGCAAGATACAAGACATGTTCCACATGTGCCATTCTCCACAAAATAGCCACGAGGAAGAGTGTGCACAACATCAACATAGAGCCAGAATCAGACTTAAATGAGGAACTACCACCATTACAGATTCAGCAAAATGGGACATGTGCAGCAGAGGATTGAGCATGATGCACAGAGATCATCTTAAACTATTTTTAAGGTAAGAATGGTGATCACATCAAAGAAATAGACAACGCTCATTAGGATATTGTTTTGTGCATGCCTGAAAATTAGCTTTTAATCAGGTTGTAACAATGTGAATCTTCATCAACTGTATCCAGAGAGGTTGTACTAATTTTTAACAAAGCAACACAGTTTGAAAACACAAATATAACAAATTAGTCTCAGAAATCGGAGTGTCTACAAAATTCCCTTTTAATGTCCTCTGGCGTCGGTTGCCTTCTCAGCAGGTCTTGGCTGTGGAGGTGGGGATATATCTGTTCTATATGTGCGTCAGCATGTCCACATGGTACAGCATCCATCTGGCACAGATGTAGCAATGAGGCTAGAGCCATCCTTTTTCAGGTGGCAACAAAATGTTAGAGACAGACAGGTTACGTGTTTCTATGTTTTCCAGAGCTGTGGTCACTTGGACCCGCCGCGTACTACATTTTGGCAGCAGTGCCCCATGTCAATTAAGATATTGACAGTTCTCCTGGGAATAGTGTTCGTGGCTACTGCCAATTGATTGATCAATTTTGTGAAAGCATCATAGCGTGCCATGTGCTGCCTGTGTCTGCGTCTTTGCAAAAAGTTGTTCCGCCTCCATGGCAGCAATCCAGCGGTCTTGCCGTTTCTACAATTGCAGCATTGACCTTGTTTATGTTTATGTTTAGGGGGTTTATAGAACACAACACTTTCTCATAGAGTGTCCCAGTGCTAAACTGTGCACAAATCCTTGAGATTGTGGAACTTTGTACACAGAACTGAAAAAGTGAGGTTTTATTAAATCTTTTAAAAACCGAAATATCCCCAGCAGCCCACAACTGCTGTAGAAGGGTGTCCCAAGGTAAGAGTAGCAACTGCCACCCCATCTTCTCCTTCTAAACTTGGGGACCACCACCAAAAGATAATTAGAAGAGCAAAGGGATCTAGGTGTAAGTAAAGGGATGGCCCTTCAAGATAGATACGGGGGGCCGTAGTGGTAAAAGTCTTTTTTTTGTCATAATAAGTCCTTTTAACCTCACCCACTCTTTGGAAGCCAGTGATGCTCTCTCAAGTATGGTTGGATGCAAGTCCTTCTGGGCAGCTTTAAAAGAAGATGCGGCACCAAATTCGGCACCAGCTGCAATCTCCTCAAGAGATAGGCTGGTACATCTAAATACAGGGAATTAGTGTAATGCCTGGATTACTGTTTTCTGCCGGGGCGGTAAGAAGAAGATATGGGAACTTCTTTAGGCTCTTTAAAAGTCCAATACAAACCCTGACAACACTTGCTACCTGGAAGGCAAAGGTGGAAGAACTGTCCAACTTCACTTCTAGGTTACATGCCACTGTGGCAGGGGCTGGGGGGTGGAGCCCTATTAGGGGATCCCGAAAAGCAAAATATCAGTCTTGCTGACATTGCATTGGAGGTTACTGGAATTCATCCAGTGGAACCCTGCCTCAGTGCAGGTTCTATATTGGGGCTTTTTTTTATCAAATGTGAGGCATAGTTGAGTATCATCGGCGTAAGAAACTATTTATAGGCCAAATGAGTCAACAAGGGACGCTAAAGGAGCCATATACAAATTAAAGATTGTAGTTCTCAATGCTGACCCTTGAGGTACCCGACAGCCCAGTGGCTTTGGTTCAGAGGTGAATGGAGCCATCCTCACAGACTGATGCCTGCCTGTAAGAAAAAAACTCAGCCAGGACAGTGATGGGCCACTCACGAATTTATCGCCCAAGCGCTCTAGTAATAAAGAGAGTAAGACAGTGTTGAAATCTGCAGATAGTTCCAGTTGAATCAGGGCTACCCGACTCCCCTGATCTACCACCACCTTGATAGTATCAGCGACCTCCAACAGCAAGGTTTCAGTGCTGAATCCTGGATGTAAACCTGACTGGGAAGGATGTAACAGCTTGTTCCTTTCTAAGAATCTGAAAGTTACCGGTATATACGTTTTTCCAATATCTTAGCAAAAGCTGGCAACAAGGATGTTGGTCTGAAATCGGACAGATTTGATTTGTCTGCAGTGAATTTTTGTACAAGTGGAATTAAACTGGCCAGCATCCAGCAACTGGGGACCAGAGCTGACTATTCCTTGGCATGTTTTGCAGTATGCCTGTTAACAGTTTTTATCTGTTTGGCTAGCAGGCCCTGTACTGTGACAATGGATTTCTCCAGACCAGAAAACAATGGAGAACTGTCTGCCATGTCTTCAGCGACATTATCATTGTGGACTGTTGGTTGTTGGACTCTACAGTGTCTGTGTATCTAGTGCACAGATGTAGTTGTATTCCTGTTTTGTGATAGCACCTCATCTCCTTCCTCAAAGTCTGGTAGTGGTGACACGTTTGCCGTTTGCTCTCCTAGTAGTTGGTATAGGAGTAATGGGCTTAGGAGTTGCGATTCTGCTGCCATCCGTTTGCACGTGTTTGTCATACTCAATAGGTTCAGGCATGCCCTGGGTTGATCTGTGGAAATATATATATATATATATATATATATATATATATATATATATATATATATATATATATATATATATATATATATATATATATATATATATATATATATATATATATATATATATATATATATATATATATATATATATATATATATTTGGTTATTGTAAATAAATGGCTAATGAGTCTGCATAATATTGTTGAAAATTGTGATTTATGTGTTTGTGACATGGAGATTATGAATGTAGTTTAACTATCAGCACAGAGTTCACTTTGTAACTTAGATGTACTACAACGCCCATAATAAATTTCCAAAGTACAGCAAACACCTCTCTGGAGTTTTTTGTTAGCTAAGATGTTGTACTTGAGGACTTACAAACAATATGGTTTAGTAAGAAATTAACGGGAAAATTACTTACCTTGGCTGAAGCCTGCAGGACTGGAGGTTTCAATGTCTGACACTCCCACCACACTTCCAGGTTCAAGTGTTCCCTCAATCAGTGATTCCATTGGAGAGGAAGGGGGGTGTTTGGAGGGTCCACCATCTGTGCCACGAGCCTCACCCATCCTGCTGACAACCTACTCTTTAGTGCGGGATCTTAGGTCATAGCAGCATTTCCTAATCTCTAGTATGGTCTCTGGGTGACACCAAGAGAGTTGACTTTCTCTAGGATGCTGTTCCACATTTTGGTTTTCTGAGTCACAGGAACAGAAAATTATGCTTTCCCAAAGAGTTGATCCATGTGCGACACACATTCTTCGGTTAAAAGCTCCAGCTCCTTCTCAGAAAAGCTTCCTTTTCACTTCCTGCTGCCAAGGTCCTTGGGTTAATTTTCCTTGGACATTGTGTTCTCCAGAAATTAGGATTCCACTGCCAGTAGTCAGACTGGAGCATTACTTCCTTCAAGCGCTAGCCTAGGCTTCTGGATTGTGGCCACACCCCGTATTTCTAAACTTCCTGGTTCTTACATCATTCAGCATTTAAAAATGTGACTTTTCCTTATTGTGATTTCTTATTTGGAAATCGCAATTTTGTGATTTCCAAATAGGAAATTTCCTATTTACAAATGCAAATTTGTAGAAATCGCTATTATTGGAAAACTCTCCTCTATACATCTCATTTTGCGATTTCCACAGATTTGCTATTTGAAAATCACAAGCACAATCTTTTGTACATGAGGGCCAGAGTTCTTCACTGTAGAGTGATGTCTGTTCAGCTTTAGCTCACTGCAGCTGCGCCCTCTGCCATTTGATAATGGAGGGGGGCGCAGAACTCTTCCATATCATGGTGACCGCATATAAGGCCAGTAAAAGACCCAGATCCACCTGACGGGCCTAGCCCTATCTGCCTTGTATCTTTTAAATAAGCCTATAAGCACTATTCAGGCAAATGCAAGCTGGGTGTAAAGTTGCGGCCGCCACTGTACCAGCTACCTGCACCCAATAATGGCCTATCGCAGGACAGGAGCATAACATGAAAAAAGTCAGCGTCCATGGCCAGGCATCTGGGGCAATGTGCTATGGAGTCTGGACAAACCCTTCCTAATCTGGCAGCGGTAAAGTATGACCTACAGAAGATACAGAATGATGTCTGTTGAAACCGAGAGGTGCCTAATACCTTGTGAGGGTACTGTACCACTTTCTGCCATTCCTTATCATTACAAGCTCGCATCATCAGACTCCCATTTGTCTCGGAGCAGGCACAGCTCTGTGCCACACCCTGGTCAAACAGGATGACTTTGGAAGCCATCCCAGAGTCATTGGATGATAATCCAACTACGTTAGAAGTCATTTTCTTGTCATCCAACATCATCAAGCTCTTGAAGTCATCAGCAAAGTTTAGAAACTTGCCCTGACAACTTGAGGATGACTTGAAAATGGGTACCTGATGACTTCACAAGATGTGGTTGTTCCTGATGAACTTAGGTTGACTTGAAAATTAGTATTCGATTACTTTACAAGATGAGTTTGTTTGTGATGTTTTGATGATGATTTGGAAATTAGTACTGGATACTTCACATGAGCTATTTGCATTTAACAGGAGCACAGGGTTTATGATGGTTTTGGGGAGATTTGTTGAATATTTATTGAGCATGTCCACCATTTTGGTTTCATATATTAAAATATTAAATGTATCTTTTATTATATACAGATAAGCATCCAGTGTCAGATAACTGTGTTTTAGGTAAATCGCTGTTAATATTTTTACAGGCTTTTTTGTACTTGTAAAAAATGTTTATACGATTGATAAAAACAACGATCCCGTCATTAAAATGATGTAGGGTTAATATTAATAATGCAAATGAAGCATTGAAGGCAGGACCACTGAGATTAAGTTGAAATGTGGTATGCAATAATGCAGCAGAGTAGACTGAATAAAACACCAGAAAGAGGCAAATTGTAGCACATATACTGGAATCAAGTAAGGCAAAATTACGAAGAATGAGCATTTGTCTAAATACATGCATATGCAGCAGTATTTAAACCATTCTGCACCCCAACATTGCTGCACGGCCTACTTCCCAAAAGCAAACCCAAATGTCCTATTTTTGATTCTGCCCAACTCACATAAAGGCAGTTTAAAGAACTTTAGCAAAAAACTGGGCAATGCCACAGACATAGATGCGAGATTACATGGTGCCATTGACCCTGGATGCCAATTTGTAAGCCTGTATCACATATCCCATTGCGATGCTTGAAATCCAGGAACTCACCATCAAAACAGCTGTTCCCTTCAAGAACTCCCATTAAATGCGCTGTCTCACAGAATTGTAGGGAAATAGAAATTTGAGAAAAGACAGCTTTAATCTGCATTTCCGTCAAACATATGAGAAGGTGAGACTTCCTGACAGGAAATATTTGCAATGATCTTATGCAAGGATAAAAAACATAGCCAGGTCCTCATTTTAAACTTCGTGCAACATTAAAATTGTCAGCTGCTGTAAACTTTTGTTTTTAATAAATAGCCTTTCTCCTTTTCACAATGTTGTGAAGTTCAGAGGAATGCGCGTGTTCCTGTCTCTTGTGTCCCCCAGGCACTTTGCACCCCTTTTATGCCTGCTGTGTGGTTTATTGCATTTCCTCCCACCCGTTTCCCCCTCCTTTTTCCAACCTCTGGGCACCCGTACCTGTTGTATTCTGGTCTTTATTTATTTATTTATTTATAAAGTTTTATATAGCGCGAACTTGATCCCGAAGGATATCAGAGCGCTGTACACAATACAATAGTGTTCGCACTACCGTGTGTTACAGTTGATTTCACTCCTTCCTTCCTTCCTCCCTCCAAAACAGTACAATAAACTATGATAAGCAGAACACAGATCATTGAAGTATATAGTAGACCGTACTTTTCTTTACTTTCAAGCTGAACACATAAAAACATACTCAGGTTTCACAAATGTTTATACCAGAACTTCATGTCAAATATATATTTAGAAACCCTCATGGCATGCTTAGACAGCCAGTATAAGTCAGTTTTGTAGTTTGTACAATTCGAAAAATCAATTTGCATCACATAAATTTCACTTAAAATGAAATACAAGGGAACTTCTCAAGGCACCATTCCTGTTTTATGCACCTCTTACCGAACCCGACCGCTAACCCTTCCAGCCCCTACGAATCCATCTGTCCATGAGCAACAGCGAGATAGGACTAGAATGTCCGGACCACCAGCAGGTTGGTAAACCCAGCAGCTAACCCCTTACCCACCTCAACCTCTCTTAGACAGAGCAGACATCAAGAAACATAAGATGCCAGAGCGCCATAATGTTAGCTTTTTCCAGGGCACAAGTCCTAAAAAAAGAAGTGGGGGGACGCTGATGTCACGACAGAAAGTGACGTCACGAAACGTGGCTTGCACCATCAGACTCATTGCCTCCCCTCGCTCACCCCTTAGATGCAATTGCATCAAAGAAGCCAGCACGTGAGCAGTATTCTGAATGAGCTCCAATCTCGCTCCAGAGAGGCCAAAGAGTGAATGTGTGGCTCCATTTGCTCCAGTTATTGAGCTCCCGGTAAAGTAAGTGGAGGGACGCCGTCCACCCGCGTGGTACCCCGACTCGAGCCCTGGCTTTTTCTATTCATTTCGTCAATATACCTCTAGATTGTTCAAGAATAGGAGCATGAGTGGATTGATTTTTTTTGCCTCTCCGCATGATCTTATCTCAAGGTGGTGAGGACAAGAGGGCATTTTAGGTTTATAAGCCCAGTGGCCCCCTTCCTCCATCACAGCAAAGATTTCCACCCCTTCCTGGAGCTGTCTGCTTATCTGTCAAAAGCAGTGAAGTGGGCAAAGTAGCAGAGATTATTTTGATTTGTGTGCCCAATTAGATGCTGATATCTTTTTTGCTGCTTTTTTTAAGTTATAAATTGTTTAAGTAGCATTGTCACTACTTTCAAGTTTAAGTTCTTGGTGCCTTCCCTGCTGCTCAGCCTGTGTGTGTGATGTAATCAGAATGTTCGTGAATACATGGTTTGAATAAGCGGTCAGTTTGAGTGAGTGGGGCTGAGCAGCAGGAAGCCGCTCCCGGTGAGGTCTCCTTTACCATCCTACTTGTAATGAATAAACCTACCTAACTACACCTTCGGCTACTGGATTACTTACCTGCGAGAGTACATTCTTCAATGTAAAAGTGGCGATGATCGTGAAAGAACTGTGCAGGAACACAACACGAAACTAGGATCTACTAAGAAGATTACCAGATAAGCTTGAAGTTAAGACTAAAGATAAGCTTTATACGCCCTCGATGCCCCACCGGTGTCTTCTACAGCAGACAGCCCACAGAGGTATGGTTTGGGCGTTGGACGTTGTGTGGCTCAATTGGTTTGTAACCTGTTTTGCCTATTGACATTTTCAACTCCAAGAAAAACAATGTTCTTATAAGTGTTTGACAGTGTGTGGCCTGAAATCTGAAACCTGCCAACATTGAACTTGGCTTAGTGCTGTAGCGATTCTAAATGCCAAAATACGCTGTACAAGATGTTATCCTGAGTTTGGAACTTGCATAGGTTAAACATTGGATGCTTAATCTATGTGCCTTGTCGTCAAACAGCCTGCATTATTCTCTGGATTAGTAAAGTCATTTGCCTAGGGCATTTTACCTTTCTTTCATCAACTAATTTTGCTCCAGAACATCATTATGCCTGAATTCCGTTCTACTAATGATCTACATACATGGACTTATCTGATTTCAGCTGCATGAACTGGCTGCGTGTTAGTGTGTTTCATCTATAAATGCGGGCATTGTTTTCCGTTTTTCTGTTTAATTTGCTGCAGACAAGTAAAAAATCTGTGTTCTGGGAGACGCCTTGTCAGTACCGGTAATGACACCCTGCGACAGTTGTTTTTTGATACCATCAAAGTGCTTAACTGTGAGTGTTTTGTTATAAAATAGTAGTGGTCCGTTGCAATTTTTAAAAACGGAGGTGCGTGCTATGCACGGTCCGCGCGCCCTTACCAGCTCTACGACGACCTTGCGCACGGGCAGGTATCTTCTTTGGCGTCGCAGCAATTCCACTACTATTGTGTTGCCAATTGACGTTGTCACTCATGAACGCACATGGAGCCACCCAGCAGGCGTCCATTCAGCATGCCGCTATCTTGGAGCTTTCCATCAGTGAGGCACTGAGCACCAGTTAGTAAGTGTGCCAAACGAAGGTCAAAAACTGATACGCCGCGAAATATGCTCACTGCCAGGGATGACAATTAAATTCATGAGGCCTGCCAGTCCCTGTGCCAATTTTAAACAACGCCTATGAAGAAGTTGAACTGCACATAATCCGCAGTGAATTCTCTAATTATTTCAAATTGTGGTGTTACCAAGTGTTAATCTGGATGTGTCAACGGTGACTACCTTTATTATTTCAATGTATTATGTTGCCAAGCACCAATCCTTCTGACAACGGTGTCTACGTTTATTATTTTCATTTACTGTGTTGTCCTTTCCTTACATTGACTATTGTACTATTACTTTGACTTTCCCATTATACGTGTGTTTTGCCATACTTAATGAGCTGTTGTCTGCAGTAATGTACATTACATTTTTATTTTAGCTGGTATTTGTTTTGGCATGCTGTGATTTCATTTGCAGTTAATTTCCTGCCTATTAACTTTCTTTCTTATTCTCTTTGGGCATTTGAAATGTTATTACCTTTCTACATCTACTATGTGCCATGAGTGCATCGCACTTGTGTGATGAGGTCATGCGTTTTATTAAATTTGTTTGCCTGCGCATGTGCATTTTTGGGGTGTTACATCTATTATCTGCCATGAGTACAGTGCACTTGTGTAATGAGGTCATGCGTTTCATTCAATTTGTTTGCGTGTACATGTGAATCTTTGGGGGTTACATACCCCATACTGTGTGCCTACCTAGGTGTGCTTTTGGGGGATCATCCACCCCATGCTGTGAATGTTGCCTTGGCATGCGTTTCAGGGAGTCATGTACCCCATGTGTTTTGGGAGTCATGTACTCCATGCTGTGTAGGTTGCCTTGGCGTGCGTTTCGGGGAGTCATGTACCCCGTGCATTTTGGGAGTCATGTACTCCACGCTGTGTAGGTTGCCTTGGCATGCGTTTCGGGGAGTCATGTACCCCGGACGTTTTGGGAGTCATGTACTCCATGCTGTGTATGTTGCCTTGGTGAGCGTTGTGGGGAGTCATGTACCCCACCCGTTTTGGGGAGTCATGTACCCCATGCTGTGTGTTTTACCTTGGTGTGCATTTTGGGGAGTCATGTACCCCATGCGCTGGGGAGTCATGTACCCAATGCTGTGTGTTTTACTGTGGTGTGCGTTTCGGGGAGTCATGTACCCCGTGCGTTGGGGACTCATGTACCCCATGCTGTGTGTTTTACCTTGGTGTTCATTCTAAGTAGTCATGCCCCCCTTTTTGAGTACTGTGTTGTGTGGGTGTGTTGCTTTGCTGTGAAGTGCTGCGCTTCTGTGTTTGTTATTCTATTTTCGGTTCCCTATTTGTTTGCTTTTCGTGCCAGTCTGGCCAACTGACATGATCTGTGACATTTGGGTTTTGGTTTGTGATGAGGGATGGTGGTTTATGTGAGGTTGAATCGTCATGTGATGTTTCGGCATTGGTTTCATGCGAGGTGAGATGATGCCTCTTTTTATGTTTTGTGCATGATGTTATGTTATGTTATATATTGATTTATAACGCGCTCTGTTAGTCGAGACTGTCCTGGCGCGGTGAGGAAACTGAATCAGAGTGAACGGGAAAAACAGCTATTCATGATGTATAAAAAGGTGAGTTTTTAACAGTTTTTTAAAATTAGTCAAGTTGGGGGAATATCTTAGAGCATCAGGAAGGGCGTTCCACAACTGAGCTCCCCTTACCGTCAGAGATTGCCCCCCCAGGCGAACTCTCTTAAATCTGGGGACGACCACCTGCTTTTTGGAGGCAGATCGCAGCTGACGGGTCGGTAGGTAAAAGGCAAATCTTTTTGCAGGGTAGGGCGGACATGGTCCATGCAGGGCTTTATAAACGAGTACTAGAGCCTTAAAACACACTCTTTGGGCCACTGGAAGCCAGTGAAGCTCCCTCAGTTGCTTACGAACGCTGAGCCTCTTCGGAATGTTATAGAGGAGTCTCACCGTCGCATTCTGGACTACCTGTAGCTTTCTAATCAGAAAGTCAGGTGCCCCGATGTAAAGGGCATTCGAGTAGTCCAGGCGAGAGAGCACCAATGCTCTGGCTACCGTTTCTTTAGCCGCTTGGGCGAGAAGGGGAAAGAATCTTCGAAGGGTGGTCAGAGTTCCAAAACAGGTCCCAGCCAGTCTAGAAATCTGGTCACGGAAACACAGATCGGCACCAAACCCGACTCCAAGGTTCTTAGCTATCCCACCCTCTCCCTTAGGGCAAGGTGATCCACAGGGCCAGATGGACTCTTTAAAGTCTATTGGAAATTGGCCGTAGAGCAAGATTTCTGATTTGTCCTCATTGCACTTGAGGCAGGCTCTTGCTAGCCAAGCAAATACAGAGGAAAGGCATTGGCGAGCTCCTGAAGTGCAGATATTATCCTTGTTCCAGGTAAAGAGAAGTTGGGTGTCGTCGGCGTTTGCCATTATCTTCGCACCCAAGTTCTCTGCCAGCAGAATCAAAGGTGTTAAGTAGACATTAAATAAAAGGGGACTCAAGGTCGACCCTTGTGGTACTCCAGTCTCTACCCTGCGGTTGGAAGAATGAAAGGGAGGTAGCCAGATTTGCTGAGACCGGTCAGACAGGAAAGACCTGATCCACTCAAGGACCGTGCCCGAGATGCCAATATCCTCCAGCCTAGTCAAAAGCTGGAGGTGAGGCACCGTATCGAACGCGGCAGAGAGGTCCAATAAAATTAGAGCCGCTCTGCCACCTCCGTCCAGGCACTCCCTGATGACCTCTGCCACCTCCACAAGTGCAGTCTCGGTGCTAAAAGAGGTACGGAACCCCGACTGGGCCGGATGGAGTGCCCCAGAGGATTCCACGAACCTCTCCAGCTGCCGAAATGCAGCCTTCTCGCATACGTTGGCAAGGGCTGGGAGAAGGGATATGGGCCGGTAGTTAGATGTAATCAATGGATCTGCAGTGGGTTTTTTAATCAGAGGGAGAAGTTTGGCTTGTTTCCACTGGGAGGGCATCATTCCTGAAGCTAGTGACTCGTTGACCAGAGCAGTAACAATAGGGGCTATTACTTCGGCCACTCCACTCAGAACCCTCGCAGGGCATGGATCAGCTGGGGACCCCGACTTCAGTGCTTTTAGTATGGCCATCACATCCATCTCCTCAACATGAGTAAATTTAGACATCTCGACTTTAACCTCTGTTGCTTGGCATAGTGAAGGTGAAGATAGTCGATCGAGTGGAAGTTGATGTGACGTCTGATCGTTTTTATATTCAGTGCAACTTGTGACATTTCTTTTATCTGTGGTGTGATGTTCTTTCATCAATTAGTTTGAACTTATATATATATATCCTCTGTCCGATTTTCCATCCTTACGATGTGTTGCTACTGTATAATTTTCCATCTAGTTTTATTATGTATTGTTTTAACGCTGTTCGGATTTCTCTTATTTCCTCTTTCAGCTTGCAGTTGAGATTTGTAATCATCCTATCCTATTTCCTGTTGAACTGCTTATTTGGAAATGTTAACTTTGTCATCGTCATGGCATACTGTATTTATTCTCTCCTGCTTTCTTTTGTTTTCCTTGTTTTGAAGGAGGGAGATGTGTTGTATTCTGGTCTTCTCCTTCCCTGCTGCTCAGCCTGTGTGTGTGATGTAATCAGAATGTTAGTGAATGCATGGTTTTAATGAGTGGTCTGTTTGAGTGAGTGGGGCGGAGCAGCAGGACGCTGCTACGGGTGGGGTCTCCTTTAAAATCCTAATTGTAATGAATAAACCTACCTAACTACACCTTCGGCTACTGGATTACTTACCCACGAGAGTACATTCTTCGATGTAAAAGTACCCCATCGTGTATCACACTTGTTGTGACGCATCAGCTCGCGTTCTAGAATGACAGCTTAAGAGCTTGACAGTTTAGATGAGGCGTTGGCCCGCTGTGGCCACCACGTTGCCCGCCTCCAATATGATGTGCTGTTTCTACTAGGAGAATAAAATTTACTTAAAAACTCTCCACTTGTGTCTCATCTTCACTTAAATGGCGATGAGCATGAGTGGAATGAGGCACTTGGGTCCCCTAAAGAAGTAGGCATCTCGGCACGCATGCGGCTGGTGCAATTTAAGATCTTGCACAGGGTCTATTACGCAAGGACAATGCTACATCGCATACACAGGGTGCCCCATCCTTACTGTCTGCGTGGGTGCGGGGAGGAGGGCACGTTCTTCCATACCATTTGGGACTGCCCCAAGATCCAGGAATATTGGAGACAGGTGCTCCGCACACTCTCACAAGCATTAGATCACTCCATACTGCCTGACCCGAGAATGTGCTTGCTTAATATATGGGGGCCTACCGACTTGTCCCGATACGAGCAACTTTGGGTCAAGGCAGGGCTAATGGTAGCGAAACGGGACATAGCACAGCGCTGGGGGGCAGCGGAACTGCCAACCAAGTCCCAATGGTGCTTGAACATGGATCGAGTGATGTTAACCGAACGAGCAGTGTACACCAACCGAGCCTGCCCCGGGAAGTGGAATAAGATATGGCTGAAATGGAATGAGTACAGGGGGGACATCTGCCAACCCCTACCAGAGGATGACCAGGATGAATCTGATGATGAGGGAGAGGAGGGCCTAACCTAGACGGGATGTAGGAATGGGGAGGAGGCCTGGGCTGCTATAGGAGGCTTCTTCTTAGAGCTTACCCTGATGAGTCAAGGGGGTGGGGGCGTGTGTAGTGAGTGGAGGCATGCGAGTACTGTGTAGGGGTGCCGGATTTCCGCACTCCCAAGAGACACTGGAGACTTGAGATGCACTGATTCGTGTCAGACCATAATGTCATTCCTAACTGTTGTTGTTTTGAGTTTGTTATTTTTCAAAAAACGAGAAAACTCCATCAAAACCTCATTTCCTGCATCGAATAATTGCTCAACTGGCACTTTTGGTTTTTTTCAGTAAGCTACATCACGCATTTATAATAACTGTGGCTTCGTTATCCTTTGTGCTGAACATCATTGTATACAACGCTCCTCTGATAGCGGCCGGCCCACAGGGTTGTAGGCATTCCGCTGTGTACTATGCAAAGTGCAATAAAGGTTTTGGAAAAAAAAAAAAAAAATGGCGATGAGCACAGCACTTCGACGGACCAACGCTTAAAGCTGAAATTCGGCTGCCGGACACCAAGCAGTGACCAGGCAGATAACCTCAGTGAATCACTGCACAGGAGCAGTTGTCGATGTACATGAAAAGGTAGGATCTACCGTTACTGCCCAAATTTTCACAGCAGCGTCTGCTGCATGTCATTGACGCCCATTTGACATCTCCATACACCTCAAAACAGCTCTGGGTTTTGGTCACACAGCCTTGGGGATTGCACCACGTTGCATGACCTGAAGACATATTCCTGGCGGCAGCGTTTCTGGCTGGATACTCAGCGAAAGGATTTTAATTTCTCTTCAGCTGACTGAAAGCGTGCTCGCCCCTGCTTCATCCACGCTGTTTGTCGTCGGATTTCCCTGTGCGGCTGCGCATTACAAGCTTAAAAGGGGTACACCTAACATAAAGAAGAAGAAAAGTAACGCCTCAGCTGATTCTGACAGATTTTCACACAAGTGCAAGCCGCGTCATACCTGGCAACAGGAGAAGCTTCCTGGTCAAATTCGTCAGGAGAATGACGATTTTAGACACCACTTGTGTTCAAAAGGAATTATTGCAACACAACCATTACACATTGGCTAAAACTCTTCGAGTTTATCACAGAGAAGTGAAGTCATCGTCAAGTGTAAAAGAAAGCCAACAAGTTTTTGTTTCTTCTGCAAGGGCTCCCAGGACTGTAATTATCCTTGTGTTCAAGTACTAGGATCATCTTTTTCAAGCATTCCTAGGCAGTCACCCTGCACATGGTTAATCTGGATTCCTCACCGGAGGTATCTACTTCCAGTGCACACCCACCCCCTCCCACTATGGCGTTTCGGAATGTGAACAACTTATCACCCCCGCAAGCATTTCTGCCTGCTGCTGGAGAACCAATATTGCAATGGGAGGAGTGGGAGCGTACTTTTCAAATTATATATCCACATTTAATGGTGGAGAGAACAATATGACACCCGAGCAGATAAAGGGAATATTCTTGCACTGCCTAGGAGCTGGGGGTCTCAAAGTGTACAATCGAATAAATAAGAAAATACGCACAGGTGAGCAGGGAGATATACATGAATGCATTGGAAGATTTAGACAGTTACTACAAACCTACTGTTTGTGTAGCGGTGGATAGGTGCAGATTCTACTCTAGGAAACAGGGAAATGATGAGTCTTAGGCGGATTTTGAGCTGCTCTCAAAATGTTGGTGCTCACTTATCAATGGGGAGATCTGCATGACGAACTCGCAAGAGATCAAATTGTCATGTGCTCAGCTAATTCTGCTATCCAGGACTCATTGTGGGCTAAGGGTGAAAAGCCATTACAGGAATTCATTGAAATTGTGAAGGGGGCAGAATTGACTGGTAGATGTGCCAAAGCTGTATTGGCTGAAAGCAAAGCAACATGAAGCATCAACCGTGGTGAGAATAAGTGGGGGAAGCATAGATCTCAACCTACGCACAAAAAGAAATGGAGGAATACATGCCTTAGGTGGGACACCTTGCATTATTCCCCATTCCTGTGTAACCCCATTGTGTTGGGCACCAAGGATAGCGTGAACATAACTAGGAAGTGTCTGTATAAGCTGGCAAAGTCAGGAAGGATATGTTTCTCTTTGACGTGCGGGAGGCACTAGAAGCTGCGAGATGTAAGTGGGGAACTCTGATGTGGGGGGCTCTGTCATCGACGGTAGCCTCCGCCAGAGCTGTGGCGGAGTTACAGGGCGATCTGGAGGCAGACTGGTACAGTAAGGGTACCTCTGCGGCAGATGGGTACAGTAAGGGTACCTCTGCCTGGCCCAGTAAGGGTGCCTGAGCCAAAGACCTGGAGCCGCAGGGAGGTTCCACGAAAACCACGACGGCGCCCCGTTAGTCCTTCGGGCGGTTGGGGGGCCTTACCAACCGGGGGGCGCCAGACCACGCTCCGCCCTGAAAGGGGGGGCGGGAGTATAAGTCATGATCACATGATCCGTAAGGGGATCAGCAAAGGCTGCACTGTCCCGGCATCGACCTACCGTGCCGGCTGGCTCTTAAGGCGGATGGGGCAGCAAGGGGCTGCCTGCCCTGGATCGCCCGTAAGATAACCCACTAAAACGTCATACTTTCTGTTGTATGAAAATAAACCTGCAGCAGTTCTTTGCCATAACAATGTGTCCTGTGTAATCTTTATATGGGCAAGTGTATAAAATGCAGGGGGGGAGCGGATGACAGTGTGGGCACTATGCTGCTGCCCACGTCCCCCACAGGGGGACATCAGCAGGGCAGCTCCCTTAGTTCCACTAGTCGGAGCCCCCCCCCCTTCCAGCAGTCCTCATAGAGGGGGAGGCTCGGGCAGTTCCCCTGCCCCTCCCCCGGCCGGGTGCACCAGTGACGTGCATCCGGGGGAGGGCGTGCCGGGGTTGGGCCTGGTACTTAGGCCCCTGCAGCCCAGCATGCGTTCTGTTTGCCGGTCAACTGCCCTCCCGGCGGCCCCTGTCCGGCCGTTGTATCGGTCATCCTGCGACTGCCTGCCTCACTGCACCCACCCTATCCTCGTACCCAGCAGCTTGGCAGGTGGCATACTGAATTGGATGTTCTAATGTTTTCTTTTGTGTTGCAGGCGGAGTTACAGGGCGATCTGGAGGCAGACTGGTACAGTAAGGGTACCTCTGCGGCTGACGGGTACAGTAAGGGTACCTCTGCCTGGCACAGTAAGGGTGCCTGAGCCAAAGACCTGGAGCCACAGGGAGGTTCCACGAAAACCACGACGGCGCCCCGTTAGTCCTTCGGGCGGTTGGGGAGCCTTACCAACCGGGGTGTGCCAGACCACGCTCCGCCCTGAAAGGGGGGTAGGGAGTATAAGTCATGATCACATGATCCGTAAGGGGATCAGCAAAGGCTGCACTGTCCGGGCATCGACCCACTGTGCCGGCTGGCTCTTAAGGTGGGCGGGGCAGCAAGGGGCTGCCTGCCCTGGATCACCCGTAAGATAACATACTAAAACGTCATACTTTCTGTTGTATGAAAATAAACCTGCAGCAGTTCTTTGCCATAACAATGTGTTCTGTGCAATCTTTATATGGGCAAGTGTATAAAATGCAGGGGGGGAGCGGATGACGGTGTGGGCACTATGGATTTCTGCCTAGGAGCTGGGGGTCTCAAAGTGTACAATCGAATAAATAAGAAAATACGCACAGGTGAACAGGGAGATATACATGAATGCATTGGAAGATTTAGACAGTTACTACAAACCTACTGTTTGTGTAGCAGTGGATAGGTGCAGATTCTACCCTAGGAAACAGGGAAATGATGAGTCTTAGGAGGATTTTGAGCTGCTCTCAAAATGTTGACGCTCACTTATCAAGGGGGAGATCTGCATGACGAACTCGCAAGAGATCAAATTGTCATGTGCTCAGCTAATTTTGCTATCCAGGACTCATTGTGGGCTAAGGGTGAAAAGCCATTACAGGAATTCATTGAAATTGTGAAGGGGGCAGAATTGACTGGTAGATGTGCTAAAGCTGTATTGGCTGAAAGCAAAGCAACATGAAGCATCAACCGTGGTGAGAATAAGTGGGGGAAGCATAGATCTCAACCTACGCACAAAAAGAAATGGAGAAATACAGATGCATCAAGGCAACAGAACCTCACGAAGGAAAAGCCACAGAGGAAATGCTACAGATGTGGTAGTTCAGAAAATGTAGCCGATGACAGAAGGTGCCCCGCCCGCTCACAAAGGTGTAGCAATTGTGGCAATGTAGGACATTTCACAAAGGTTTGTAATAGGAGGAAAGGTAACAACAGGGTTAAATTAGTTGTGCAGGAGGAGGAGTGTGACTCAGACTCTTCCGATGAATCGGATACGAACATGTATGTACTTAATGTGATTGAACCCCAGGTGCTCAACATTGACACTGGTGAAGGTAAAAGAAATAAAAACACATGCAGCATGGTGATAGGGGGGTGAACATAGAAATAGTTGCAGATTCAGGATCCCCGTACACCATAGTGAGTAAGGAGGTGTGGAAAGCAATGTGTTACTTTCATTTTCGGCCACTAAGACCTTGGTGGTAGCCTTTGGCCGACTTTCAGGGTACAAACTTAATGTCCAGAAAACTCCGGTTATACAATCATCGGCCATAGTGCTATGTATTTGGGGATTAAAATCACTGCTGCAGTTGAGCAACTACTCAAAATGAATATCATACCTATTATGGGGAACAGCGTTTACAACGCAACTTTGACCACGTAGTACCTTTACCATGCAACTTTTACAACACAAGTCGCTGGGGGGCGCTGTAGGATAGGGAATAGTTTAATTTACTATCCAAAACCTTCCCTACTATCCACGGGGACTGGAGTTGAAATAGTAAATTAAACTATTCACTATCCAGCGCCCCCCAACGCAAGTCGTTGTAACGACTTGCGTTGTAAAACCTGCGCGGTAAAGGCATGCGTTGTAAAAGCATGCGTAGTAACGACATACATCCACCTATTATAGATACTGTGAACTCTACTTTGTGTAGGTTGGATAACCTACATCTTTCTTTATTTAGTAGGAGGAACGTATTAAAGATGTTGATCTTGCCAACATTTTTATATATCTTTAGGACCATACCCCTTGAATTTGCCCATTCTAGCCTCTCTAGTGCAGAAAGATGTTGCAATAGGTTTTTGTGGAGCTATCGTCTTCCACGCAGGGCTGTTAAAGGGATGTACTTACCACTAGACAGGGGTGGATGGTCAGTTCCCAACCTATTGTTGTACAATTGGGCCTCTTTACTGCAACATCTGGCCTTGCCACTTTTTGGCTTACGTGCTTCACTCCCACCATCATGTAGTCCTTCTATTTTCCAGATTGGCCTAGGGGAAGAGGCCAAAGGGTCTCTCCTCTCAGTTTTAGAACCCAGTTATTACAAAAAAAACAAGTTTAAGGTTATTTCAGCCATGTATTCAGTTTGGAGGACGGTGCGTCGGAAATGGTCAATCCCCAACATTAATTTTTACACACCTCTGGCCGCTGCTAGGCTTTTACCATCTATCTTTCAAGACGCAGTTACAATTAGGTGGAGATTCCATGGTATTTTCACGTTGGGGGTTTATCTTATGAAGGAAATATAGCCTATTTTTCATCAATAAAAGATAAGTATGGATTGGACACTCATGAATTTTTTAAGTATTTGCAGATACGCAGTTATCTAGCTCAACTTCTCCATAATACTCCAATTGCGCTAGCCAAAAATCTACTTATGGAATTGATTTTAAGGAAGGCTAGAATTGGTGTTCTGTATCAAAATCTAATATCGGGCCTTCCCGACGATCTTGCTATACAGAATTCAAAATTAGAAGTCAAGCTAGGTAAGGTTGGTATAGATATTACTTACGCATTAGATCTTTCTAACTCTGTGTTAATCTCTGAGAGCTTACGCTCTCAAAGCTACATCGCTTTGTTTGATTTGTATTTTACTCCCGCTAAAATATCAAAATGGGGAGGTAGTGGTGCTCATGGGTGTCCAAGATGTGGCCTTATGGCAGCTAATGATTTACATATGTTTTTCTCGTGTGCCAAATTAGATTTATTCCTTCAAGATGTCCAATCATTTATAAACAGCTCTGTTAATATATCAGGGAGTCTTTCTTCCGAGTTGGTAATAACGGGGTGTGAATATGATGCAAGTCTTGATAGATCATATTATGAGCCTTTCTTTGTATTTCCATGTCACTAATTCGATTATGTACAACTTCGGAATGGATTAACCCGGCTCCCCCACTTTTGTGAATTGGAGGGCAAGGATCTTAGCTCTCCATAATTTAGAATCAGAAGTGTTCTTAAGAGGAGGTAAAAGGAGGCGAGAAAGGGGCTTGAAAATATGGGGGCCCTTTAGGCTTTGGCTGAATAATTAATTTTTTTTACTATTGTTGTCTATCCCTAAGTTTTTTTTATTGTAAATAACAATATGCATTTATTTTCTGAAATGTTTGCCTTGCTTAAATTACTTGTTACTTTCTTTTCTTTCTGCATTCTCAAGCTGACCAATAAAAAAAATGAAAAACGTGATGGCTTTAAAAACTTTACTGCATGGTGGCACAGTTATGAGCTATGAGGCATACATGACAATTAGTTTGCAGTTCAGCATTTTTAATTAGCACTATTTTGACATATTCAAAGGCACCAACAATGCAGCATTCTCAAAAATATGCAGTGGCTAATTTCTAGTACATAAAGGTGACTTGCTTTATTTTCTGCTTCCACCATATTTGTTCTCTTGGTCTCGAATAGAAGTCCTGTAGTTCTAATAGCTTGAGAAACAAAGATTTCCTGAAAAATTAAGCTGGTTAATGGATATATTGAGGCTAATATATATTTTTGGTGCTAACCCTCTGATTTTATTCACTGTTACGCATACTATATAGATGTCAAATCACCATCCACAACCACTGCTTTTAGTTTTTTTATAGTCTGTGTACATAATGACATGTATGATTATAATACCATGTATTGTTATATGCAGACTGATCTGCAGCACCAGCTGAAGGATTCTAATGAGCCCTCCTGAGTACCAAATGCCCCAGTCCTGAAGAGAATATTGCACAAGGATCAACTAGTAACAACCATTCAACTGAAAGGTATTGAATTGTTTGCATAAAAATAGTAACATACATAATATTATTTTTTAGCCTTCAAACTGCTTGGCATATGTTATCCCCCGAACAAATCACATTGGAAAAGGATTCCATCATTGCTGTTTTGTATTTTCTCTCTCTGCACTCTTCCAACCACTTGTTTCTAAAGGATCAAGTTTTTCCTGGTCTCATGAAAAGGACTCAAACCATAAAACTGTGTTAGAATTAAATACAATGATGGGACACTGTTCCCAGCTTTATATCAGACTATGCTTAGTAGACTGTGTAATAGTTCTGTATGAAGGCTTCTATTTGCCATCTGATACTAGGCGCAAGAGCAGTTTCTTAACTTTTTTTGACAGGCATGATGCAAGCCCAGTACATAACATTTTCCACAGTGCCCATCTTGAAGAAGCCATATCTTGAGATTATAACTGTTTGTCCTCTGTTTACACAAGTGACATCTGTTGACCGCAATTGCTGGTACTGGGAAAGCATTCTTTTTGGTTTCACTTTTCTACTTCTGTACTTTAGCCTGTCTCTCTTCTTTCCTGCCAAGATCTCTGCATTTCAAACTCCAAAAAGACAGAGTCTAAAGATGCTACCATGTAAAACTAGGACGTCCCATGGACAGAGCTAAGATCCTCCACCTTTTTCTTCACTAGAAAAACAGAACAAAAATTAAAGAGAACAAAAATTAAAGAGCACATTTGCTGATGAACATTTTTAGGTTGCAGTCTACCAATACATTGGATGATGGCATTTCCACATGCCACTCCACTCTACGCCATTTTATTCAAAACCAATACACTCTATGCCACTGTACTCTGCTCCACTCCACTATAAGCCACTCCACTCTCCTCAAAACCAATGCACCCTAAAACCCAGTACCTATACCAACTATGCTTCAACACTGCACTATACGTCACCATACTCTATAACATTCTACTCTGCCACTGACTGTACTTCACTGCCCGTTACTTTACTTTAGTCTACTCTGCACCATTGTCCATCTAAATGAATACACTCTATGCCAGTACAGTCTACTCTATGCCATTGCACTCTATGCCATTGCACTCTATGCCATTGCATTCTACGCCACTGCACTCTATGCCACTGCAGTCTTCTCTGCTCTACACCAGTGCACTCTGCGCTACTCTATGCCTCTACACTCTGCGCCGCTACTCTACGCCACTGCACTCTACCCTGCACCACTTCACTCTATGGCACTCTGCACCATTCCTCTCTACACCATTGCACTCCACATCTCTTCAATCTAATCTGCACCGCTCTACTCTATGCCACTGCACTCTACGCTACTGTAAGTCACTGCAGTCTACCCCAATGCACTCTACACCACATCACTCAAAGCCAATGCACTCTACTCCTATCTACTCTGCACCACTAAACTTTCCACCACTTTACTCTATGTTGCTCTACTACCTCCACTCTACAAACCTACACTCTATGATGCTCAATCCCATTAAACTCTGCTCCACTCACACTGTTGTAGTGTAGCTCCTATATTCCCAATAGGCTCTGCGCATTGGAATAATATATCCTATAGATGTGACATAGGACTTAGGTCGACTAGGTCTCTATCGAATATATTAAACTTAATTGTGAGTGCCAGCTAGCTCAGAGGTCACTAGAAACTTTCTCGAATAAACAAGAAGGGATTTGTTTCTGGCAACCGCATAAACATGAGAACTTTGTTTCCCCAAGATGGGGGCGCTAGAAGGCGCGCAAACGGAATGGCCGCCTTGCAGTGAGGCTCCCATACCCTGGAGCATTTATCCTGCTGAAATCCTGAGTTATTGGAGGAAATGAGGTCCCAAAAGCTGATAATCTGGTAGCTTCGGTGACCCCTCGGATTCGACCCGATTTTGACCCGGCTGCACAACTTTGTTACGGAGCGGCTGTGTCAGATTTCCCCGGGACTTGCACTGGAGCTGCGGGGCTGTGGAGGAGCGGCTGCAGGGGCAGGGCAAGACCGGGGATCGCCACGAGGGGCTGGGCCTCGGCTGCTGGCCTACATTGCAGACATTGTAGTGACCGATTCCACGGTCGAGTGCGGACTGCCGCTGGCCCCACGGCTGCTACGGGACACATCCTGCGAGGGCGCATTTTGGAGAGGTGAGGCGGGGGCCACTGGGGCTGAGGTGACTGTTGCAGGCGTATACCCCTCACCGGATCCCATTGCCGGATGTTGACTGCGGAGACCTGTAGGGTGCTGGGATGCCCCTAGGGTGCGGCGTGTACCTGGTGGCCCTACCCGCACCCCGCTGAGGGCCCTTGGGAGAGACACTGCAGAGGAGAGATAGTCGAGCCCTTGGGGGGGGGTGCCCGTGTGGCGTGGGCTGCGGCGCATATCGGCTTGGCTGGTAGAGAGGACGGGACTGTTTGACTGTTACGAAGGCCTGAAGACGGTAATACCGCAACATGACGAGATCATATGGTGGGTCCAGTCAGAAAGACACTGACCACTGGACAGGTGAACTGATTACTTGGAGGTGGCCTGTGCATTTGTGGGTGGACTGTGTCACCCTGCTAGGACATTCTGGTCGCCTTTACTGCCCTCCCGGGCAATGAGCACCGCGCAGTGGGAGTAGATGGTTCGAGCTACGGCAGTGATCCGCTGGGCCTGTAGGGCGAGATATAACGGACTGCTCATAAGTGTGACACTTGTATTTCCTGTGGTGGAGTTTGTTTCGAAATTACAGATGGCCTGAAGTAGCGCTGGGCCCACCATACGAATATAGGACATATTGAAGGCGAGTTCCACTGAGAGACTTGAATACCTATACATCGAGGGCATAGTGCGCACTGAGAAGAGACACAATGGTGAGGCAGGAGAGTCGACAAACACGGCTCACCTTTGACACTACCAAAAAGGGGCCTAAGACGCCGGTGGCGGAACCCACCACAAGCGGGGCGACTGCAGCGGGTGGTGCTACCCCCCCGCCCCCCGCGGGCTCGGACATGCAACAGATCTTGCAGGAAATGCGGCAGAGGGCTGCCACAATGGTTGACAAAATGGACCGCATGTCATCGAGGTTGGATGCCTTAGTCCACGAGGTGGATCAACATTAGGAGAGGATAAAGATGGCCAAACAACGTATATCGAACACTGATGACACTACGGCAACTCAAGCGACACAATTGGCCCGGATGGACAACCTGCTGCGGGTGTCATAGCTGCGAAAAATGAGGATTTGGAGGCCCGCAGCAGACACAATAACATCCGCGTCACGGGGGTTCCGGAGTCCACGGATATAGGCAGGATGGAGCTCTATATAGAAAAGCTGCTTCGAGCAGCCATAGGGGAGGATGCATTCTCTGCGCAATTCATTGTGGAAAGAGCGCACAGATCTCTGGGGCCCTGTACCTAGGCCTGGCGCACCGCCGCGACCCCATTATCGTGCGCCTGTTAAACTATTGCGATCGCGATGTGGCCCTGAGAGCAGCTCGCACCAAGCAGACCTTGTTGTACAATGGTGTGGACTTCTCGATCTATCCGGATTTCACTCAGCTAGTGCAGGAGGAGAGGCGCAAGTTCCTAGAGGTTAAAAAGAAGTTGCCTACTGCGCAGATAGACTACGCATTGCTCTACCCAGCAAAGCTCCGGATAACGCACCAGGGAACACAGCGTTTCTTTACGAATCCCCAAAAAGCGGAGGAATATCTAAAATCTGTCAGGAAAGCACAGAGGGGAGGAAATGGTCGAGATGTAGCCCGCAGAGATGGTTCAACAGATGTCGACCAGGAGGATTGAGTTGCTGTATACGACTTTGTGTTTATCTTTTGACGCACTGCTGATACACTATACTCCTGGGTTCTGAGGGGAGCTGAGAACTAAGGACATGCTACAATTCCAAAGCTGGGGCTCGTGAGCTCACTCCGATGATAACGTATTCCAGGGTCCACTACCCCTCCTCAGCCGATTCCAAGGGCGGTATAGGACTAACGGCTTGGGGAGGGAGGAGTGGCTGTGCGCACCTCTTGCAATTCCTAAACCGGTGTACCCCCACCATGGAAAGTGTTATTTTTTGGGGAATATCTGACCTTGAGAGAGGGCAGGTGGGGAGGGGTGGGTGGTTTCTTCTGGCATGTTGGGGTTGCTTCAGTGGGAGGGAGGAGGAGGGAGAGGGAATTGTTTGCATTGGTTCATTGCACTGCTGATTGGTAATGCGGGGAGGACGGGAGTTGGGGAGAGAGGGGAGGGAATGACAGGCACGGTTGGGGACTGCCAACAGGAGGGTGGAGGGGGGGAGGGACTGTTGTTGAGACAGTTCCAGCTGGATTACCCTCTAGAGTGGTGCAGCTCGGATCTTCCATACTTAGGAATACAAATCTCTACAGATAGAGAAGAGACACTCCGACTAAATTATGGCACGGCAGTTACCAAATAGGCGGATAGTGTAACGCGCTGGATATCCCTACCACTTTCCATAGCGGTTAGAGCGTCACTAATCAAGATGGTCGTCTTACCTCGCTTTCTTTATCTGTTTCTCAATATACCCTATTTCCCTGGTATGTTTTTTTTAAAACACTGCGGTCAGAATTGTTGCGGCTGTTTTGGGGGGGTAAACAAGCACACCTGAAATGGGCGACTGTGATGCTACCATACGATAAGGGAGGGTTCGATGTGCCCGATTTTGAAGTCTACCATATGTGCGCGCAATCGCAATACGCGTATCACTGGATGGTCCCCACACCTTTCATGCCACAACTGGCAGCGGAGGACTGGGTGGCTCACCCGCTTCCACTGGCCGGTCTTATACATGGACACGTGGAGGATTTAGACACACAATATACCACAGTGGCATGCACCATAGATGCCTGGAGGCGTATAGTGCGTAAATTGCAACTCCAGTTGCTATACTCTCCGCAGATACCGCTGAAATACCATCCGCAGATGCCACTATTGCAGGAATCGGGATTTCAGAGCCTGTGCAGGCGACTTGGAATTACTAAATAGGGCGACCTATTCCTGGAGGGGCAACTCCGCAGTAAGGAGCAACTGTTTCAAGAGATTCAACCCACCCCCCTAGAAGTATTCTATTATATTAGGCTGATACAAGGTTTGAAAAAGGTATTGCCGGATTATCCGTCATCGCTGCCTCGCTGCATGGCATGCTTAGCTCGTCAAATGGCGGACACCTGGTATCGATCATGTACGGAAGCGTCAGGGCACAGAGTCTGGTGGCGGACAGCACTCTGTGTTTGCGCTGGAGCAAGGACTTCTGAGACGCGATATCAGAGACGCAGTGGGGATATTGTTGCACCATGATGGCTAACGTTTTGGCTAGCTGTAGACTTAAGAAAATACATTACAAGTTCCTACAGCGCTTATATTACACGCCAGCACTGAAGTTCCGCTTTCGGTTGTCAGAGGATGATAGGTGCCTTCGTTGCAAGGCAGAAAGGGCAGGGTTTTTACATCTAGCGTGGGAATGCCCTGGACTGTGGGAATATTGGACGGCTGTACATGTGGCACTGCAAGCGATGACAGGGCATACGTTCAATAGAGATCCGCTAATCATGCTCTTAGGATACACCATGTCGATGCCCAAACAGCTTTGGAAGCTAATAGACATTGCGCTACTACTTGCTAAGCGCAGAGTAGCGTGCCGATAGGGACGAGGCAGAGCACCTAAATTCAAAGAATGGCTTGCTGACCTTACACACTGTCAAGAAAAATGCGCATTATATGAGGAAACACAACCGATGAAGTGTAGACCTAAAGATATCTGGAGCCCTCTTCAGACATACTTGATAGGCATCACACATACCTTGGACGATGCAGCCTTGGTTGATAGGGGCGAGGGTACGACTCCATGATGCAAGCTGTGAGATAGAGGTGCTGATTTCACTGAGGAGAGATCATATCGATGGTATGTGTGCTGTGTGGATGGAGATGGGACTTCCGCTATAACATGATGTATTGATGGAGGGACAACGGTGATTTACTATTTGGCCCATATGCTGTGTCGCCGAACTCTTGATAAGCTATGATAGCCAATGAATGGATCAGGTGATTCAATGTAAACCTCTGGAGATGTACTGTGTTGTTCTTGATTCATAATGATTGCTGCCTGCCGATAGATGCCTGCCTGCTTAGATTTTTTGAAAACACATCCCTGCTAATGCTTAGAATCGCTATACTGATAGTGCTATGCCAGTTATTCATGATTATGATGTAATGCCCTTGAAGTGTCTTACTTGTTGTTACTATAATGCTGAAAATTATAAATAAAGTTTTTAAAAAAGAAAATAAAACTTTGTTTCCCCAAGATAAAACGTATCGTCTGAGTCATGGAAACAATAGATAGATATTTCACTCAGTCAATCGTGCATGCTTCGTTTCACCAGAAGTGCAGAGTAATAGAGAGACAGGCATTTTCAATAAAAGTATTTATTGAACAGTCTTTTTTCTCATGCAGAAGAAATGAACTGCTACAATGGTAATACTGGCTGTAAAGTATATTGCGTACAGCAAAAACGTATTATAAAATAATACTGTTAAAGCATGGTATGGTTTCTAATCCATAAAATACATACATAAATAAATAAAGACTATAAGTACTCAACTGGTGCTTCTAAAATACGCCTACCCCGATGTACCTAACCTAAGTCTGGTACGAGGGAAGAAGTAAGTGTGGTGTAGCATAAGTTTAGCATTCTTTTGCCAAGAATCTATCCAAGATTTCTCTTAGGGTCTAATCAGCTCCGTACCTTGGTTTAGAATGAAGGAGGTCTGGTATCTCTCTGTCTCAGGACTCGATTTCCCAACACCCCGCAAGGGGAGCTTGAAAACACTGAGGCTGGATTTCTCGGCAGGAGAAAAGACTGCGTCTCTCTCAGTGCGTCTGCTGGCGGGTCGGCTTCCTTCGGCACTTGCTGTAGCGAGCTGCGTCGGGCAAGTAAATAGTCGAACTGCTCCAAACCACTGTGTGTTTGCTATGGCAAGTGTGGGCATATTTATACCTTGAAGGTGCCGAGTTTGACGTAAAGTTGGACATAATAACGTCATCAAAGAGTCTCAGTTCTTCGAAAACTCCATGAGTTCTTGTACAAATCAATATTCAAGCAAGGGGAAGTCCCTAACTGCTGAAGCCGAGTTTTCCAAGAAATCGTTGTGGATTTTCGGAACTAGTGGAAGTAGCCATGTGGTATTTAGACTGGATTGCCTATGTCTAAATATGGTTATGATTTCTATGACAAGGTGAGTTATACCTATATAAGGGCATGAATCTGGAAAATTACACTAGGGTCCTAAAATGCTATACATCACTGTTCTCCACTCTATGCCACTCCACAGCACTTGACTCTACTCTGTGCCATTCCGCGACACTACTCCACTCTATGACACTTCCTCTATGCCACTTTACTCCATTCTATTCTATGACACACTACTTCACTCCTCTATGAGAATCTACATTGCTCCCAGAGCTCATGCAAGCACATCAGGACCCTGCATCAAAGAGAACTTCCACCTGCATGATATTAGTAGTGGTTCAGTAGGTCAGAGCACTTAGGGAAAGCCTCCCTGTATACAGGGGAAAGCCTAACAATGGAATTGCTGAGGCGTAGGAGACGAGAGGGCGGCTCAGCATCAATCCCAATCTTAGGACAGTAACAGCAACCACCAGGACCTTTGGGCTCACCATGGATAAAAGCAGAATGGCTGTAAATACTCCAGAATTTAACCTGTCGCTCTCAACAAGTGAACTGCCACTCTCAAATTTCCTTCAATATTATCAGTGCTGGAGTGGTATATCTGTACTCCAAGATATTTGAATCAATTTGAGGCGGAGCGCAGGATACCCAGGTCATCACCCAGAGGCCTGGGAATGGCACCTTTACTGAGAGTGAAACTGCTAAATTTATTGCTAATGATATTGAACCCGGAAACTAGATGGAACTGGTGCAGAGCTATCATGGTTAGATCAGCTTAGACATCTCTCACATAAATCATCTGCATAGACTGATACCCCCTTAGTGGTCCCGGCCACTGGGATGCCCACGTTCACCTTGACCCTGCATAAGGTCTCAGTTAGTGGTTCAATTGCCAAAGTGATGTGAAATGGAGAGTGGGGGCACCACTTCCTCATACCCCTGTGTATTGTGAAAGCAACTGACATACAGCCCATAAAAAGTCATTAATTGCATCTGCCAGGGAAAGAGGAGCTCTTCTCCAGATATTCTGATAAAAGGTAATGAATGCAGCATTAATATCACTTGCGTGCAGCGAGAGTGCCCAAGATGATACCTGATCGAGGTTGGCGTGGAGTGTGTGGGCGGGATTTTAAGCATACATGTCAGTAGTCTGGCTGCCTTGTCATCCTCCATATGTGTCTTAGCTAGGTACAGCAAAATCAGTGTATCTCAGTCTTTCCATGGAAGTGGCATGTTGCTTCTGTAGTTCAGAAAGTGTTTAAAGCGTCTGCCCTAGGACGGAAGTACGTGTCATGTTAATATGCAGTTTGCGTTCTAGATTATGTAGAGTATTGATGGTCCTACATGGCCGAATAAATATCGGAATACACCGCCCGCTGGCCAAGACCTTAAAGGCCTCCCACTCAATGAACAGCGAGGAGGCAGTACCCTCATTATTACTGAAGAATTGTTCAATATGCTGAAAGCAGGCATCTTCAAACATTGTAAGCCAAGTCAGGATTGATGAACGAAACCTACCGCACCCCATCCCAGAGTTGCCACTATCTGGTTATGGTCTGAGAACTTTGGGTTTGCATTCTGCAACCTGCAAGAAGCTAAGCACCCCTGATGTGCAACAACGTGGTTTAATCAGGTGAAAATGTTGTGCGATGGGCAGTAAAAGTAGCATTCTTGCGTATTCTGATTGCAGTTGATGTCACACATCCATTTATTTTTTTTTTTTTAAATATATTTTTATTGCAGGAATTAGTCAAAATTACATGTCGGACCAGCAATACAGTTACAGGAATAAAATAGTAGATACTTCAGATCCCCCGTGAGAAAACGTCATGGGTACACAGCCATTCAGCCCACAACCCAAGGGTCGGGCGGCGAACACAGGCGGGGAACTGATAGAAGGGCGAAGCTGGTCCGGATAATCCCACGAGCTTCATCTGCTTTTCTAGATCAACCTAACAACAGGGCAAAAGAGATTCCCCCCCAAAAGCCCAATGATTCAACTTATTCCCCCCCCCCAACCCTGCCATCAGTGTGTGGTAGTGTGAGTAGGAAGAGCCTATAGGAAAAACCCCCCGATGACCATGATCATATCCGTATCGTGAACGGTTAGGTTAGGACAGGTTGTGCTAAATCTTCACCCTCGGAATCGCTGGAAGCGCAATAATCTCTAAGGGCCTGCACCAACGTCTCCCATTCCAATGCTGATTCTAGCGCTTTCTCATTGTGCTGTCGCCTAGCCAATTGGTATCGCAGAGTGCTCTCCCCCGCAGCCCATTTCAGAAGTTCGCCGTGCCACCTAACTCCCGTCGGACCAACTCTTGCCTTCCAATTCCTGGTTATCTCCCGTTTAGCGAGGACAAGTCCCAAATCAATAAATTTACTTGAGATTTTGTTTTTAGGGGTATGCGGGAACCAGTGTAGGAGCCCCACCGCCGCGTCGACCGATAAAGATCTCCCCGTTACCCTAGTCAGAGTATCCTCTATCACACACCAATAAGAGGATAGCGCCGGGCAGGACCACAACATATGGAGGAGGTCCGCCTCAGGCGCTCGGCACCTGGGGCACTCTGCTGAATCCGTGGCGAAGTACTGCTGAATCTTCGCCGGGGTTAAATAGGACCTGTGGAGAATTTAAAAATGAACTAGTTGGAATCGGGCATGACGTACGCCCGTCCAGGCTCGGCGCATGAGTTGTGACCAGGTCGTCTCCGGTATCTCTTTCCCTATGTCTGCCTCCCAACGAGTCCGCAGAGTGGCGAGGGGGGGTAAGCCCTCGTTAACCAGTCTGATATACAGGCACGTGACTGTCTTGACTGTCCCCGCGGACATCATAACATACTGGCACACCGGAGACGTAGGCGGTTCCTTTAACCCACTTTTCCAGTGCGCCTGAATCGCTCTGACCAGAGCCATGTGCAAGAGGAAGTCGCCTTGGGGAACATCGAAACGGTCTAGGATCTCTTGGAAGGGCAGTAACACTCCGTCCTCATAAAGGTCCCCCACCAATTGCAATCCCGCGTCCTCCCACTGCCCCAAGCGCGACCAGTCTCCCCCGTGAGGCAGGGCCGTCAGCATCCTCAGCGGTATTTCTGGTGCATGTGGAAGCCTTAACTGTCCCCGGGCGTGGGCGCGATTCCAGCATAATCGAATGGTCTTTTCTTCGAGCGTCAGGTCCTGCAGGGCCAAACGTTGCCGCAGTGTGATGAAGGAGATAACATGTCTGGGCATCCCCGTGCCCCTCCCAGTCTCTGGGCCACGAAACTCCCTCGCGACCTCCTGAGTGAAGGTCTGCAATAGCGCCGCCAGGTAATATTTCTCAAAATCCGGCACCGCAAGGCCACCCTCAGACTTTGGCCTCATCAGAGTCCTGAGAGCCACTCTCCGGCGGCCCGACCCCCAGAGGAATCCCACCAACATGGAACGCAATAGCCGAAAGGTGGCCGGCGGGATCCAAATCGGAAGCGCTCGAAAATAGTAGAGCAACCGGGGGAGTGCCACCATTTTCAATAGAGCAATCCGCCCTGCCACCGAAAGCGGCAGGGTAGCCCAAAATTCCATGCTACCCCACAACGCGCGAGTACAGCGGGCTATGTTCCCATCTCGGAGGTCGGTGGGGTCGTGGTATATGTATACCCCCAGGTACCTGAAACAGCTGGGTTCCCATCTAATTTCTCCATTGATGTCAGGTCTGGGCGTTCCCCTGCGAACCGGGAACAGACAAGTCTTGGCCCAATTCACCCGAAGGCCCGAAATCTCCCCGAAAGACGTTAGTGCCGTCTCAGCCCCATTCAAAGCGACATTCGGGTCCTCGAGGAAGAGCAGCAGGTCATCAGCATACAGCGAGATGTAGTGCGGGCCGGATGGCGTCCTCAAGCCGCTGAAAGAGACCCCAGACCGGATCCACAGCACCAGTGGCTCCACCGCTAGCGCGAAGAGTAGTGGGGACAATGAACAGCCCTGTCTCGTGCCTCACTCTACCGGATATTGTTGGGAAATCAGCGGGCCTGCTCTCACCCTGGCCGACGCTGAGGCATAAAGCACCGTGGTCCACCTGACAAAGCCCTCTCCTAGACCAAAACGCAGCAGTACTCTGCGCAGGTAGTCCCATTCCAAGCTATCGAAGGCCTTTTCCAGGTCAACCGAAAGAACCACCGGGCACGGGGCCTCTATGTGCGGTTCCCCCAGCAAGCGAAACAGCCTGCGAATATTCATGGTCGTGTTTCGCTTGGGAATGAATCCTGCCTGGTCCTCGTGCACTAAAGAGCGCATGTGCCCTAGCAGCCTCGATGCCAATATGCTGCTCAGGATCTTATAATCGACCGTCAGCATTGACAATGGTCGGTAGGACGCCGGGTCCGACGACTCTCTACCTGGTTTGAGGAGGGGAACTACTAAGGCCTCACACATCGAGCCGGGGAGGCGGCCCAAACGCTTCGCTTCTCTGTAGACTATCAACAGTCGAGGCGCCAAGAGGTCAACGTAGGTGGCGTAGAATGCAACCGGAAGGCCATCTAGGCCCGGGGTTTTATTCCTCGCCATCCCTTTAATGGCACTACGGATTTCTCCTAGTTCGATGTCGGAGCCCAGAGCCTTCGCCATATCGGGCTCCAGCGCTGGCATCTCTAAGGGTTGCAAATACTCATCAATCAGGGCGGGGTCTCTGGCCGGGTTACTGCGGTATAGCTGTTCATAGTAGCGCTGGTAGCAGCCTAAAATCTCCGGCTGGGTGTGCACCTCAGACCCCTCCGCCGTGCGCATGGACGTCGCTAGAGAGGTCCGGCGTGTGGGATTGGCCAGCCACGCTAACAGCGCGCCTGACCTATCCCCCTCCGTGAGCGACCTGGTGGTGTAGGCCTTATAATCGAAGCAGCGCAGCCTTTCGACTTCCGCCGCCACCGCCTCTCTTGCCGCCGCCGTACGCTCCTGGAGTTCAGGATGACCGGGGCGGCGAAGTTCCATCTCACGGAGCTTCCGGTCAGCCGTGGCCAAGTCATCAAGGATGATACGCCGCATGCCCACTTTTTAGAAATACAGTAGCCCCTGATCACTACCTTAAAGGCGTCCCACTCTGACGCTCTTGATCCCGCGGTGCCCCCATTGGACGCAAAATAATCAGAGATTTTGTCCTCCAGGTCCGCCTTAAAGACTATGTCCTCCAAGATCTCCGGGCGCAATTTCCAGGTGGGCACACTAGGGACCCCGGGAATCCAACGGAAGTCCACTAGGAGGGGGTTGTGGTCCGAGATGGTTCTGGTCAAATATTCAGAGCGGACCGCTGCGGTTACCAACTCTGCCGATCCCAGAAACCCATCCAGTCGCACGTGCAATTCATGTAGGCCAGAAAAATAGGAGTAATCTCTCGAGTCGGGGTGCTGCGCCCTCCAGATATCCGTGAGCCCCCAGTGCGTCTGCCATTCCTTCCTCCCTTTAGCCACTCGGCGGACTGGAGAGTCCGGGAGGGGGGGTGCGAGGGGTCGGCCTCTAAGTCTACTACTGAATTAAAATCACCACCCAGCAAGAGGGTTCCCGAGAGAAAGTGGGCCAATGAACCCGATAACCCGGAGAGGAAGGCAAGCTGGTCCACATTAGGTGCATAAATACAGCAAATATTCAAATCCCTACCCCCCAGTGTGCCTGAAATAGCCACGTAGCGACCTTCCGGATCCACCACCGACTTCGCAACCTGGAAGGGAACCCCAGCCCTGATCCATATTAGCGCCCCCCTTGCGTAAGCTGAGTATGAGGTGTGGAAGACCTGCCCCCTCCATCTACGCTGTAGCGCCGCCCCTTCCGCCTTGGTGAGATGAGTCTCCTGCAGCAGCGCTATCTGCACCCCTCTACGCACTAGATAAGCGTGAACCTTGTGATGTCTAGACATTGTGTGAAGCCCTCGTACATTCCAAGTTATGCATTTCACGTTAGCAATTTCAGCCATTGTCCCATATTGTCTGTCCCGGGCCTTCCCCCCAAGGCTCAAACAAAGAACAAGCGACAATCAAGTCAACACTGATGGCGGCCATCTTCCCCAACAAAGACCCAACACCCGTCTGAAACAAACCGCCCCCCCACCCACCCCAGAACAGGACCCAAATAGCTCCATCTAGTTCCCATCCAAACCATTTCTCCAACAACCCCCCAATCCCCGACTAATCCTGTGGTCGTCACCGCAGGGAAGCCTTAAGGGCTAGGTGTGGGCTGGGCGCCAGTAATGGGCCTTCGAGTCTCGGACTACTGAGACTAATTTGAGCCCAAGTCAGAACAGCGACATCTCGATCGGGGCCCCCCCCATCTCCCCATCGGATCATGCCACCAATCGCCTCCTCCCCTACCACCCCCGCTGCAAACCCCCACCCAAATGGAAGTAGCTCACCCAGTCATCCCTGCCCATCCAGCATGCCCTCAGCCGAGTCTGGAGTAACCACTGGCAAATGAACACTATCGGTCTCTGATTCCTCCGTGTCCGTGTGCGCCCCCTCGCCACCGGGTTCCGATTCTTCGACAATGGGGCCGCTTTGTGAACCAGACAGATTAGACACCATCTCCAGTACTCCTCGCCGCTCCGCCATTGCCTCCACAGTCAAAGGCTTGCCTGGTTTGCCGCGGCGGCTTCGGAGTCTTTTGGAACGACGTTGTAGACCAGGTTCCAAAGCCAACTGGGATGACGAGCCGAAACCATCTTTGCCGGCCCTATAAAGTTCGAGCCAATTACAGACTTCCTCCGGGGTATCAAAGAACTGGGTTTTGTCGTCAATGATAATACGGAGCCTTGCAGGAAAAAGGAGGGAGTACTGGATGCCCTCGCTCCGGAGCTCGCGCTTGACCGCCAGGAAAGAGGTCCGTTTACGTTGGGTCTCATACGTGTAGTCCGGAAAAATGTTCACCTGGCTATTCTCCACCTGATAAGGGCCGTTATGCCTGGCGGCATTGAGGATAAGGTCTCTGTCCCGAAAGTGCAATAATCGCGCCACCACCGGACGCGGGGCGCGGCCCTGTTGCGGTGGCCTCGCCCGCACCCTATGTGCCCGTTCCAGGGTGTAGAAGGAGGACAGACCCTCCGGAGCCACCGTGTCCCGAAGCCAAGCTTCCAAGTAGGCCACCATGTCGCCATCCTCGATCTTTTCCGGTAGGCCTACCACCCGAATGTTGTTCCGTCTGTTACGCCCTTCAGCGTCCTCCGCCCGTTTTTCCAAGGCCTCGATCCGGGATAGGGCATCCTTCATTGTCGCGGCCAGGATCTTCTGCCCCGGCTCCAGAACCTTCACTGAGCTCTCTACCTCCTTAACTCTGTCCGAGAGCTTGCCGTGGTCCGCCCTGAGGAGGCCCAAGCTCGTCGCAACCTGGGCGATGTCTTGCTGTAGAGCCGATCCCGTGGTTGCGATCGCCTCCAGGACCCGGTCGAATTGTTGTTGTAGGTGGGGACCACCAGAGCTCTCCGGGCCGACTCGTTCATCCTTATCCGGCGTCTCCGTGTCCGAGGCGGCCGGGGTGGTCCCTTTGGGCCCCCTCGGTTTCCCCATCGCGGTTGAATCCCGTGGAGGAAAGTCCGCCAGAGGCACCACTAAGTGCGGACGTCGGCTATGGCCCTCCTGGCTCGCGGTCGTTGTGCAGAGGGCCGTCGATCGTCGTCGCCAAGGCCCACTACTCCTCCGGCTCTTCGGGCCGTGCCACCGCCGTGTCACCGGAGGCCAACGAGGGGGAGGTGGGGACGATCGGCGCCAGATCGGGTAGGCCCGCCTGGCCGATGAAGACCTTGAATGAGAATCACCAGTACTGCCGGAAAACTCTGTGGCGCCAGGTCGCCGTGCTGCCCATGAAGTGCACGGGACTCCGGCGAGTTCAGGCATTCAGTGGGTGGCAGCTGGGTGTGTCTCGTGGCATCGACTTTCCACTCAGGGCCTCCGATCATCCGTGAGCTGCTCTTGAAGAAAGTTCGACCAACTATCCGTCTGGGGATGGCCACCGTGCTCAGATCCTTCCAAACCATCCACCCAACTAGCTTTTCTCGGGGAGATAGGATGTAGAGAAGATGCGCGGAGCTCTGCTAGGCTTCCACGGGTTTGGGGTCTCGGTAAAGCCATCGAGAAGGTCCGGGCGCCATCTTGGGTCCCACTCCGCGGTCCCCGTAACTTCGCTTTTTCGTCGGATCTACCGGTTTTCGAGTGTCACCGGGCGTCCCAGCAGGTCCCCTCTGATCCGATCTTCGGTTTGTGGGGGTCAGGGTGCCCCGCGGACTCCGATCTGCAGGATCAATGCGGGCTCAGTCCCGGAGCCGAGCTCTCAGGCGACCATCGCCATCGGCGTCCAAGCCACGCCCCCCTTGATGTCACACATCCATGGCACCCAGCTATCCAACCGCATATCTCTAGCCTGCTGTACCGGGGCTTGCTGTGGAAGCAAAGGTATAGACCTGTCCCCTGCTATATCCAGGACACAGTTGGAGACTCCCCCAGTATCCATGGAACCCCTATCCATTTGAATAGCTTCCTGGTTAGGGAATTCTGGTATTTGCCATGATCCACTTTTGGGGCATACAAACAGCCCAGAACTAATCGCATTACATCCGGTCTGCTATATAGTAGAACATATCTGATATACAGATCAATGTGTGACTTCCACCAGCAACAGAACCCCTGCCCACACCCAGAGCAGGGCCCGAAAAATAAGTAGGGGTATGTGGCATTAAATACCTGTCCTCTCCAGTGGCGCTGCAATCAAATTCCTTCAGGGTTTGTAAGGTGGGTTTCTTGTAAGAACTCTATATGAGCGTTCCAGTGCATAAGCGATTAGTGGACTTTATATCGCTTAATGGGCGCATTCAAACTCCTGACATTACAGGAAATTTAAATTTTATTGTTTAGTTAATTAAAACCATAACAATTTTGATGAATGTCACACACAATTATAACATTTATAAATTTGTCGCCAAAAAAATGTTACAATGTTAAAAATTCAAAGCATTAATTGTTCATATTGTTTTTATACGTTTCTCAAATGCCTCCAAGAACTTCACCAGCTTGCAGTGTATTCTTGGAGCATTAGTATCCAGGCTTCCAATAATGGCTGATCTACATGTTCGTAGTTTCATGGACCGATAACTTTCCTTTAGGTGTGACCGTTCCTTCGATAGCATCTTACAGTGACAAATTATGTGTATTAGGTCCTTTTTAGGGCTACCACACAGTCGACAAGAAACGTCGTCAGGCAATTTCCAGGCAGGTTCATTTGCTCGTGTGGGAAAGTCCCCAAGTCTCAACGCCATCAGCTTTTTCTTAATAAAGATAGAATAAGTTGTTTCCAGGTATTTTGCAGCTGTCAATGTCTTATAGCCATTTATCACAGCCCATGAGTGCGAACGATGGGAGAACATTTCTTTGTCCAAGATTAACGAATGAAGTTTAGCCACTTTATTTAGGGTCTGTTTTAGGACAACAAATGACAGATTATTATCCCATAGGGTTTTTGAGCAAGTTGTATCCAAAGCTTGCATGAGAAATTGATTTGCTTTGGAATTCTTTTGGGATTTAAACTCTTGCCATAGGTAGGTATTCAGATTGTTATTACTTGCTTTTTGCTTGATCTGATACCAGACCTTGATATACGAGTATTGTCTCCCCGGTATTTCGTTTTTTAGTCCAAATTCAAGACGCAATTGCGCTGGTGATGTCGTGCGTGGGAGACGTAATACTTTTATGTATATTTTAGTTGTCAGGATGTTTAGTAGATCGGCATCCTTTCCGTGCATTGCCACACTTGCATAGGTCAGGGTTGGGAGGATTTTGTTTGCCATTACGGTTAGAAGGGGTTTGAGTGATGGCCCTCCCAATTTTTTTGCCAAGGTACTTAGTCCAAATATCAGAGCACCCGCTCTTTGTGTCAGATAGTTCTTCTGATCTTTTAGGTTAAGTTTAAGTGATAGCGCAGCATCCAGTAGGGAGGTTCTGTATAGGGGACAAGAGGGAGGGCAGCCATCCCCTTCCTTCGGCCACTGCTCGGCTACACGCCACTGAAGCTGTGTGAAAATGAAACTCTTAACAAACCCCCTTTAGGGCAGACTTCTCCAACGTTCCGTCCATGAAACTTTGCAGCTGACACAAGCAGCATTGCCCACCTAAGCATGTGGGGATTCAGAGACGAGGAGTGAGTCAGCACAAGTATAGGTACTCAGCGTGCTCTCCAAGCATAATGTAATGATATACGACCTTGCATTGAATGCAAATGTCACACAAACATGTCATGATCCTGTGGTGCGCCTACACAACCACACTGCATGTCTTCCACCACACCTGCACCCACAGTACAGAGAAGGCACAATGGAGTAAGTGCTAATGATCTGCCTGCCATGTAATCCTTTCAGTGCCCCAGCCTGGTACGAGGCATAATCAATGCATCCCAGTATTACCATTCAAGTGGTATGTTGCTTCTGTAGGTCGGGATGTGTTTCTAGAGTCTGCCCTGTGACAGTAACACGTGTCATGTTTATATGCAGCTCGCATTCTAGATTATGTAGAATATCGAGGAGGGTCCTATGGGCCAGAACCGATGTTCGGATACACAGTCCCCTGACCGAGACTTAAATAACTAGAATTAAACCCCAATTCCCCCCCCCCCCCTTGGAACAGGCTTCACCAACGTTCTGTCCATGAGGCTTTGCAGGTGTAACAGGCAGCATCAGCCACCTAACAATGTGGGAATTCAGAGAAGAGAAGTGGGGTCAGCAAAAGTATAGGTACTCAGAGTGTTGTCAGAGCATAGTATAATGATATGCAGCCTTGCATTGGATGTAAATGTCACAAAACATGCCAGGAAACTGTGGTTCGCCCCATAACCTCTAACCACTACGTGTCGCCCACCACACTGCTCCCCCAAGTACAGGGTGGGCATGACTGACTAGGTCATAGCTGTTTCAGAATTATCTTCCCGAGGACTTGGCCAAGCAATATGCCATACAGCTAAAGCTGCAAAGAATACATCAAGGGCGGCTCTAGGCTCATGGTGGCCCTGGGCAGGGAGCATAGGTCAGGGGCCCCGGAAGAGGGGGTCCGGGCGGGGCCCGGAGGCCAGTGAAGAGGGGGGGTCAGGGTGTTTGGAAGTGAAGAAGAGCCGGAGGCTGCCAAATCCCTTCCAGGGTCCACCACGTAAATATGTATCCATCCTCAAAGGATTATTATATTAAGGATATATATTGGTGTGGTGGCCCCTGGGGTTTGGTGGCCCTGTGCAGGTGCACAGCTTGCACATGCCTATGGCCGCCCCTGAATACATTCAGTGCGAAGATTATATCATATTGTCTGCTGTCTGAGAAGTGACACCAGGAAAGAGCAGCGAGCCATACAGAATCTCATGGTCATCAAGGACTGTTTCAGTAGAGGATGAAGAAGAGCTCTTAGACAAATCAGTGGGGAAAACGCACCCAGTGATGAGGCGGTCACTTCAAGTGCCTCCCTGTGCTATGCCAGGATCAGTTGTGCATCCTCACTGGAATGTCTCAGAGTCGCTGTTTTCCCACTGCATCCACGTGTGCAAGGCTTCGAATTTCGCGCGGCCTACCCCCTTCGTGGATATGACCGTGGAATTGGTGTTGCTCAATCCAGCCCCAAGCATGTTCTGATTCCAGAAAAAAATGTGAGCGCTAATAACCGTGATCCGTGATCTGTAGATCGGCAGGAAATAGGAGTGCATATTTGAGATCATGAGCATTCAGTTTCTTCTTGAGTGAAAGAGGATCTTTTATGTGGCATAGTGAGGGTATAGTCCGGGAATAGTATAACTTGTGCATATTCCATTAGGGAGCAGCCTGCTTTTCTGGCATCTTGTAGCAGGGCATCTCTGTCCCTGAAGTTCACCTGGGCAATAGCTCTACATTCGACTCGGTCTATCAATATGCCGATTTCCGTTTCCTCTGATGGCTTCTAAAATTTGTGGGATGCTAGATTAGACTGTGGGACAAACGCTACGGCTGACATCAGAATTAAGTGCGTTTCCACCTCATACGAGTGCCCATATGAAAAGTGGTTTTAACTTTGTTGAAGTATCTCCTTCCGGTGGGTCTATTTTGTATAGTTCATTACCTACCTGTGGCACTCTGCAACACATAAAAGTCGGTTTATTCCCCGTCGCACTTGTGAATTTATTGTTCGCAATGTTAATCGCAGAATATCGATCTCTAACATTAATGTAATCTCGAAATCTGGAGCAACAGTGTCTCCGTTACTTTCCGATATATGTGAAATGTCTACAGTGACGTTGTAAAGTTTGTACAACTATTGCATATCTTTTGCAAACATGTACCTTGCCGTGACTGTTTTTGAACATGACATCACTTCCTGCATGTTTTAAAAACTAAACAAATTGGATTATTATACCTCTTTTCTTCTTTAAAGCTGAAAGCAATGCACTGCTTTTCTTGGCCACGTGACACGTGTTCAATTTATGAACATTAGAACCTCCTATACAAGGAATATTTACCTTTTATAACATTGTCCTGACTTTAGCAATTGACTGTAAAGCCATTACATCTTTCACAGTTAACTATATGGCATTTCACATGTGTCATATGACCTGTGAACTCTCATTTGGTTGTTAAACGGGACTTTATTTATGCTTTATTCAGACAATATATTGTGAAAACCGTGTTGTCAACATAATTTTACACTTTTCAGCAAAGATTAAAAACATATCCGTACTGTTGAGTTACTCAGTCTCCACATTTTTGAGACGCACAAGTCTCTATGACTATGAAAATATCCTATAAATATTCTTTACAGGATCGAGTATGAATATTATTTAGGTCCTTGACGTGAGGCTACCTTTGTTCCATTTAAGTATTAACGTATACACTTTCTTCATTCACTATTGACATTTAAGTTAAAGAAGGGTCTGATTTTCTCACTCCTTCTTACCTGATGTTATAAGTCTACTTCCAATTGATCTAAAGATACCACATTGATATTGTTTTGATCTCCAAGCCTTTGGTTAGTAAGCACTTTGATCATTTATTTAATAGTATTATACATTATAGGTTGGCCAATATTGTCTGTTTTCACCTTTTAATAATGGATATTTTTTCCTTTTTAACTAATATTTGGTGATAGAGATCTATCAACACAAACTTGATTTTCATAAGATTGATTTTTTCTCACAATATTCCGGCTGTTTTATCTGATAAGTAATTATTCATTGGTTGGTTATGTTTCTTTTTACAAATTGTTTCCCAGAGGGGTTGTTGAGTCTCACAAGATTCATCCGTGTCCTGAAGATGGTCTCATTGATGCATTACAACGGAGACCAAAACTTCGACATATAACCCATTCTTCCTTTTAGTTAATGTGAAATGCAATTGTTGAGTTCTAGATGGTATTGCACCATTACAATGCAACTTTTACAACGGGAGTCTATTACAACGCTGGTTCCATTACATCGCATGCCTTTACAACGCATGCCATTACAACGTAAGTATAGGTAAGTATATAATTTTTTTAAATTTTATTTCATATTATTTAATTAATTTAATTAATATTAATTATAAATAAATATATTTATTTAATGTTTTTTAATATAAATCAAATATATTTATTTAAGTAATTTTAAAAATAAGTATGAGTATAGGAGTATATGTTTTGGGGTACTGAGGTATATGCTTTGGTGTGTTGGGGTATTTTTAGGTTTTAGGGTTGGGTTTGGTTTTTGGGGTACAGGGGTATTTTTAGGTTTTAGGGCTAGGTTTGGTTTTTGGGGTACAGGGGTATTTTTAGGTTTTAGTGCTAGGTTTGGTTTTTGGGGTACAGGGGTATTTTTAGGTTTTAGGGCTGGGTTTGGTTTTTGGGGTACAGGGGTATTTTTACGTTTTAGGGCTAGGTTTGGTTTTTGGGGTACAGGGGTATTTTTAGGTTTTAGGGCTTGGTTTTGTGTTTTGGGGTACAGGGGTATTTTTAGGTTTTAGGGCTGGGTTTGGTTTTTGGGGTACAGGGGTATTTTTAGGTTTTAGGGCTAGGTTTGGTTTTTGGGGTACTGGGGTATTTTTAGGTTTTAGGGCTGGTTTTGTGTTTTGGGGTACAGGGGTATTTTTAGGTTTTAGGGCTGGGTTTGGTTTTTGGGGTACAGGGGTATTTTTAGGTTTTAGGGCTAGGTTTGGTTTTTGGGGTACAGGTGTATTTTTAGGTTTTAGGGCTGGGTTTGGTTTTTGGGGTAGAGGGGTATTTTTCGTTTTTAGGGCTATATTTGGTTTTTGGGGTACAGGGGTATTTTTAGGTTTTAGGGCTAGGTTTGGTTTTTGGGGTACAGGGGTATTTTTAGGTTTTAGGGCTGGGTTTGGTTTTTGGGGTACAGGGGTATTTTTAGGTTTTAGGGCTGGGTTTGGTTTTTGGGGTACAGGGGTATTTTTAGGTTTTAGGGCTGGGTTTGGTTTTTGGGGTACAGGGGTATTTTTAGGTTTTAGGGCTTGGTTTTGTGTTTTGGGGTACAGGGGTATTTTTAGGGTTCACTTTTTTTAAAAACACGACTTTAAATGAATTAAATTAATTAAATTAATTAAATAAATTAATTATATTATTTACAATTAATAAATTAATTAAATTACATTAATTAAATTAAATTAATTACATTTTTTAAATTACTTAAATTTATTAAATTAAATTATATTATTTACAATTTATAAATTAAATAAATTAATTAAATTACATTAATTAAATTAAATTAAATTAAATTAATTATTATTTTAAAATTAATAAAATTAAATTAATTATATTAAATTGAATTATATTATTTACAATTTTTAAATTAATTAAATTACATTAATAAAATAAATTAAATTAATTACAATTTTAATATTAATTAAATTACAATAATTAAATTAAATTAAATTATTTACTTTTTTTAAATTAATTATATTTAAATTAAGTAAATTAAATTAATAAAATTAACTTAATTACATTTTTTTAAAAAAGATATACTTACCTATACTTACGTTGTAATGGCATGCGTTGTAATAGTATCTACTATGTAATGACATGCGTTGTAAAGGCATGCATTGTAAGGGATCCTGCGTTGTAAAAATTGCGATGTAACGGACTGCGTTGTAAAATAACGCGTTGTAACGTCATACATCCATTCTAGATCCGATGTATATGAGAGACTCAATCTTTGACATGTGGAGATGGGTAGCTAGTTATACATTGATGACAAGTTTATCATCATTTGTAATTCCTTTTTTATTTCTGTTATCGATGTATGTGAGAAGTTCATGCTTTGAGACCCTACTTTTTGTGCATATTGGAATAAATGGAGTTACCAATTATACACCTGGCTTATTTAACTGATTTATGGTCACAAATAGTTTAAAAGGTATGTATTCAATAATTTACAGTGCTATGTGATGACATTCTACATAAAATATATTTTTTCAAAAAATATGTTTAAAAAAAATCCCTTGTACACATTCTCACCTGTAGACTTATATTACCCAAGCCACAAGGGTAGATTGGGTTGCCCAATTTTATTGAAATACTTTGTGCGCAGACATTAGTCTGTTTTTGGCCACTTGTTAGAAGTGGTGTGTGGGTTTTAGTTATCACATTCAGCCTTCCCTCCCTATGTCTCTTTCTTATATGGATGAATACATACTCAAAATATTCACTCGTTCATCCCTTTTAGGGACTAAAGGACCCCAGATTCATCACCCACATGAGACAGATTTGGCACATCTTAAAAGATTAAGGGGTCCATTAGGATGGCGGGCGGACTTTGTCCGCCCGCCACCCTAACGGAGATCGGGACCGCCTGCCATAAGGGCGGGGGTCCCATTGTGGGTATTAGGATGTGCCCGCCACAGTGGCGGGCACATCCTATATGTTTTACATTGGCCCGCCACAATGTAAAACATAAGTTGACACATTCACACATGCAAAGCGGCAGGCACCTCGCGGTGCCTACCGCTTAGCATATGTACATGTGGGGGGGTACCAGAGGTACCCCCCATGTGCCCCCCCCGACAGTGGCGCCAACCTGGGGGCCCTGCAGGGGGCCCCCGCAGCAATCTCCGCATGCCTTTCCGTGGCGGCAATGCCGCCACGGAAAGGCCCACACATTTTGCCATCGTAATATGGCTGGCGGTGACCGCCACCATATTAATCTATTACCGCCGCGGTCGTAAGGCGACCGAGGCGGTAAAGCGGCGGACGGTCTTTCCATCTGCCGCTGTCCCCTCCGCCATCCTAATCTGGTGGAGGGGAAAACGAGAGTGGTTGTCGGGCGGATTGCCTCCGCCAGGGTGGCGGTGGCCACCGCCACCCTGGCAGAGGCAATCCGCCCGATATCCTAATGGACCCCCAAATAAGAAATTAGTTAGAACTGAATTACATGAGAGATTTCTAACTGACTACCTTAATGTAAATATCAAACCGACAGGTCTTCATAGCAGGAATATTCCACTGATCTTCACAGATGACAAGGAATTCAAAATAGGTTTCAGTTTCTCAGCAAACAAATGCTCATGAACCTGGATGGTTCTAAGCATTGAGACATCTCCAAAACATATCAAAATACTTTTAAAAGAAATAGAAGATTTCAAAAAGAAAATTAATTCTGATTCTACAATTCTTAGCTCCAAAGCACCTTTAGACAGAATTACATCTACCAATAAAGAGTTTGAACAATTTAACATAAGTAAAAATACTGATAACCTCAAAAACGATATAAAAAGGTACAATAAAGAATGTACATATCCTTATCTGAGGAAAGATTTTTATCAAATCCCTTGCCCTAATTCCAACCTGATAAAAGAATCATGTTCTCTGATACTAGTTCTGATACAGACATTGAACAAGCAATTAATAGAACATTTCAAACAGGTTACAACAATCAACACTCCACCTCCCCTCAAGCTTTTTTAGGACTGAGCCTCAAAGGTTCCGGTCCCTGCAGGAGAACACGGGGGAGCAGACGAGGGTGGTATCGGAATCAGTATATTCCGAGACAGAGACAGACTAGGAACCAATATTAGGAATGGTAAATAACAATTTGACAATACCTATTTTTAATTTATCCTCACACATACTCATGGATATTGAATCGTCTGTCCTAGCAAAAGGACTATTCTTTGTTCCGACACATGGGAATTACATATTTCAGACAATTTTCTGAATATTGCGACAATTAATTTTTTCTGCTATGTTCAAAGACAAGACACCACTGGGCTTCATAACACTATCACTTTTTGTCCAACAAACACTATGATACATAAAGAAATTGTAAAGTTTGTAAAAGCTCTTATGACCGACATTGATAATCTCTTTACCAGTCCATATCAGAGAAAATATAATCTAGCTAAAGATCAACATAAAGCCCTCCAAAATCTTCAGACACTCTCTGATGCAATTATAAAACTGACCGAGAAAGGTGAGGGCATTGTCCTTATGGATAAAACCTTATTTAAAGAGGAATTGCTCCAACAACTGAATGTTCCAGAGCACTACAAATAACTCTAAAAAATCCCATGATAGAACCAAGTAAAAAAATCTACACTTTAAGTAAATCAGGTTTAGAGGAGGGTTGGCTGAGTGTAAAAGAATCAGCCATTTTAATAAACACTGATCCTACTGTACCAGCAATATACATTCTTCCAAAAGTGCATACAAATCTGACCAACCCTCATAGACTTAAACCTTTGGCCCAATACGCTGCCTTCTTTATAAAAACTTCTGTCATCAATCACTATACATTTGTCATAAATACTATAGCAGTGATCAATGCCATCAAAATGTATCCATTTGACCCTGTAGTGAAAGAGCCACTTTTGTAGTCTGGCACACAATGATGACCTCCAACTATCCCCATTTTAATTGATTATAGTGTGTTATTTTACCCTAGCCTTAATGTAGGATGGTTCTGCATTTGCCTGCTTCTCTTTTGTTCTGTAATCTTGCTGTCTTTCAGTGGGAGCTGTTACAAAGTGGAACAGTCTTGCCAAGAGCAGAGCGTGTGGGATGTGCATTTGAATGCCTGCAGTTGTGTAGGAATGTGTCATTGGTGAGAATTATGAGTTCTTACTATTGGCTTTGACCATTCTGTTTTCTGACTTTATCTTGCTTAATGGCAGGGCTTGACTATTGGCTTTGGCATAATCTTATGCCATCTTGCATTAGTGGCCTATGCTTAAGCGACTCCATCGTCTGAGCCTTTCTAGGTGAGAAGTGATGTTTTGCTTTCACTTGTTTTCTGCACCCTGTGTGCTAGTAGAAACCGGTTCTTATCAGAGGAATGTGCAGGCTCCTTCTCAAAGGTATAGCAAAGGCCTGATCAACCGATGCTGTGTCCCCGGCACGGAGTGGTACGGAATCTGATGGGAAAAGGAGGCAGGGCTTGCTAGAAGCTTCGACCAACGTTTTTACTTGTATTAAAAGGGGGAGCCTCCACTTGTCCGGTGGAAGTTGGAAGTGTAAGTTTGGGAGTTTGGATTCTGAGCGAGGGCAGACGTGTCTATCTCGGATTGAACCCTGATTGCTGAGCTCTGATCCCCGACTGTGTGAAGACTTCCCCCGGCCAGAAGTGGGCAGTGTATGCATCAGGTGATGTATTGAGTTTTGTGATTATTGCCATTGTGATGTGAGCCAGTGGCTAGGATCGTTTGAGGTGTTTTCTTTGTGGTGTGGAAGGTGCACATCCAGAGTGATCCGCTACTCTGTATATATATCTTTCTGATCTCTTGCAGGACTTCCAGTGTATCTTACCTTATATCAGGTATTGCTTGTTTATTAATTAGTATAAATATTGATTCATGCCATTTAGATTATAAGTTTGCTACATATATTTGAATCTAATGCATTTGGTATCTGAGACAGCTTTTGTTTAGAGAGTATTATGTAATAAACCCTCAGCCTTATTCTAAAAGTGATAGTCTTTGCATTTTGTTAAATAAAACTCCTTTTCAAAGGTGCTGTTTGTTTTGTGTTGCAGTCTTGCTGTGCCAGGGGTGGTAGGACATGGTTAAAAGTGTATGTTTCATGGAGACCAACGCTTGCTTGGACGTGGCCCAGTTTGGTTTTAGACCTGCCCACGGGACGGAGTCTGCATTGGTGACAGTGCTAGATGACCTGCGGACGCGTGCCGACCAAGGTCGATCTGCTTTTTTAGTATTGCTCGACATGTCGGCCGCGTTCGACATGGTCAGCCACACGATCCTGATTAGGAGACTGGGGGAAATAGGGGTGTCGGGACTGGCTCTGGATTGGCTGGTGTCCTATCTCGACAACAGACACCAAATGGTGGCCCTGCCGCCCTTTAAATCTAACACCAGAAGGGTAGGACAGGGAGTGCCCCAGGGATCGGCCATCAGTCCGATCCTGTTCAATCTCTACCTCCGTCCCCTGATCCAGTTGATAAAATCCTTTGGCATCACAGTCACCAACTATGCCGATGACACCCAACTTGTCTTCTCGTTTGAAGGCAAGGAGGCAGTGTTGCAGGAGACCTTCCATCAGTGTATGTCCACGACTGCGGAATGGTTGAGCCTCAATTCTTTACAATTCAACGGTTCCAAAACGGAGGCACTGCACTGTTCCATGGACCGTACCCCCAGGCCTCTGCCACTGAATTTTTGGCCTCCATCTTTTCAGGACACCAGTCTGCCGGCTGAATCAGTCCGAAACTTGGGGGTGATGTTCGACGCCAGTCTGCAGCTAGATGTGTCGGTAAATAAAACAGTGGCTACCTGTATGGCACTTCTGCGAATAATGCGGAAAATATTACCTATGCTCCTGGTACAATCTAGGCCAGAAGTAGTGAGAAGTATCATCTTAAGTAGGCTTGACTACTGTAACTCACTACTTCTGGGGGCACCTAAGACCCTGGTGGCAAAATTGCAACGTGTTCAAAATCTCGCCGCCAAACTGGCCCTTTTGCGCAGTCGCCTTGACTCTTCCACAAAAGCACTTAGGGAGCTCCATTGGCTTCCAATCCCCCAGAGGATTGAGTTTAACGCCCTTTGCTTGGTACATAAGGCCCTTCACGGACAGGGTCCTTCTTCTTTGCAAGACCTGTTTTCCTGGTATGTACCATCTAGATCTCTCCGCTCGGCCTCAGCATGTATGGTGAAAGTTCCCAAGATTCTGAGGATTTGGATGGGAGGCCTATCCTTTAGATTCACTGCGGCAAAATTGTGGAACTCCTTACCATTATGCTTACACCGCACGGACAATTTTATTCCTTTTAAGAAGGCTTTGAAAACGTACCTGTTTCCAAAAACCTGTTAAAGTTCTTCTCTGCAAGCCATGCAACTGCCTAAACACTGTGTCTGTATCATCTAAGTCGAAGCGCCAGGATACCCGATGGGTGACAGTCATTGCGCTATATAAAAGCACCAATACATACATGTTATTCAAAGGTGTATTGATATATTTGCCTCCCAGGTGGGAGTGTAGTGATTGGGAAAGACTTATTGGTGAGAAGCCACATTCAAAACAGACCCCGTAGAGGAACTGATGGTGAGTATGGACATAGAGTCTTTACACTAACAAAGAAGAGGTTCTTTGTCTACTAAAAAACATCTTGGACACCAGATTACCTTCTCACAATGTACCCACTTACTTAATTCTGGAATGTACAGAATTGGCATTATGTAAAAAAAATCCCCTTTGATAATCAATTCTATGAACAAGTTAAAGGTGGAGCAATGGGGTTGGTTTACCAACCAGATATAACACATTGTTATGTATCAGACTTTGAAACAAGATTCATTGAAAGTATTAACAACCCATATAAACCACATATTAGCAAATGGATGCAATACATATATGACATCTTTTTAATTTGTAGAGACAATATGAAGAGCCTCCTTCACTTTAAGGGATGGATCAATGGACTGAATTTGAATCTCAAATTCACTATAGAATATGACAACTCCAATATCACTTTTTTAGACATTCCAATCAATACAGAGAGTAACAAATTGAAAACCACCTTGTTTGAGAAGCAAACTGCCAGAAATACATTATTAAAATATGGAAGTCATCATCCTCAGGCATTGAAAGACAATCTGCAATTTAGCCAATTTCTTCATCTTCGGCAAAATTCTTTAAAAAAACATGATTACTTCCTAGAGGCAAACAAATTAAATGAGAAACTTAAGGCCTGCGGTTATCCTTCTAGACTCTTTAGAAGATCATTGAAGAAGGCATGGAACAATAACAGAGAAGCCCTACGGGAAATCAAAGAGAGACCAACAGAATCACGATTGGTATGTGCCACTACATCTGGCACGCTCGCCAATAAAAGCAAAAAGAGAGTATGTAAACTGGAGTCCTATGAAACGTGTCCCGCCATTCAAATAAAGACTACTATTTGCATTTAAAAGGGGTTATAATTTGAAGAACAGGTTTATTCGAGCATTTGAAGAACCGAAACCCCCCCACAATCCAAGGGTTGTTCCACCTTGCACCAGTTCTGGGTCATTATAAATGCAATAACTGTGTTACATGCAGTACAACTCAAGCAAAGAGTTTCAAGATCAATGGGAAGGATTTTCAAGTCAGATATTTTTCAAACTATAATACAAACAATGTTATATACTGTATTGAATGTCCATGCGGTCTACCCTATATCGGAAAGACAGCACAGCAGATACGGAAACATAATAGTAAAGCACCAATCTAGAATTTGGTGCAAGATTGAACATCCCCTTCCCCTTCCCCCCCCGGTTGACCACTATATAATGATTACCTATTCAGAAAAAGAAACACAATGGTGGGTGATTGATGTGGTAAAACCATCTATAAGATCAACAAACATTGACTGCATGTTAACCATTAGAGAAAAATCACTGGATTTGTAGAACTGATAGAGTACATAAAGGATTGAATGCTGCTATAGAAGGGCAACCCTTGGCCCTAATCAGTTGAATATTTGTGATAGATATTTCTGTTGCCTCCCTGGCTTCACATAGAAATGGACTGATTTAGCGATTTGTCAACGATTGTTTTTCCATTACAGGAAAATGTGTTTATTTATGCAGTTAACACTTTCTACATGTAACTTTGACTATGACAGGTGTACCACATATATTTTATCTTATAACAAGTTTAATAATTTTGTTTGACAAGTTTATTGAATATGACAACCAAAGTAGACATTCAGCCCATACATTCACTTTACTGGGAAGGCTAGCTCTTCATACCTCATAAGGAAGCTGTGCTCATCATCACTGTGTCCTTTAAAGTACAAAATATGCGACACAAGGGATACATGTGAATTATGATCCACTTTTTGTATCTATTCAATGTAAGCATTTTTGACATTTCGAAAGACATTTTGAAATAGCGCATTCTGCCGTTGATGTTGAAGATAGCACAACTGTTGAATTCAGTAAAATAAAGATGATGGGTCCTCGTTGTAATGTTCATGTAGTATATTTATTCTTGGGATTAGATAGTCAGGTACAGCATTCAAGAAGGAATATAATATGGTAAGGAACTCCACCGGGAGCAGATAACTTCCTGCTCAGCCTCCAGGTAACTGATAAATCCCTTGAATAGCAACAGGGAGAATCATGGATGACATCACAGAGACATGGCCTAGACAAGCAGACAAAGAGACTAAGGCGGGACAAAGAGAGAGGAAGAGCAGGATGTAACAACAACACTTTTACTATGAGCACAAACCCGCTCTGGGTTGGAGGCTGTGATCAGAGAGTGGGCAGCCTGGGTGCCCGAGTCCCACCCTGGCTTCTGTGCAGGTATCAGGCCAGTCGGTCCCATTGCTTTTGCTCTGTGTGCCAAGGTGCTACAGGACCCATCCCCCAGCCCATGAAAGATCCTGACTTGAGGGGTTTCCAGCTTGCCTCTTTGTAATGTAAACCTTTGTCATGCCTAAACGGGTGTTTGCACGTCTTCAGTCTATTCATGGAACCTCTTACTGTCCTGTTGCAAGCATCCAACGTTCAATTTCACATGTATGCAGACGATACACAACTCTATCTGAAGATTCACACTCCTGATGATGTCATACTACTCAACCAAACACTGTTGAGCACCCAAACATGGCTAACTGTGAACCACCTAAAACTTAACGCACTCAAAACTGAATTCCTACTCATAGCTCCACCCTCCAAAATCCCCCTCCTCCAGGAGTGGTTCAAACACCTCACGGCATTCAACGTGCAACCGACAATAATTGACTCAGCTAAATCTCTGGGTATAACCCTTGATGGCAACCTCAAAATGCATAAACACATTGCCAATGCAAGAAAAGGTGCAAATTTCCAGATTAATACTCTAAGGAAACTTAAACCCTTCCTACCAAAAAACTACCTCAAAACGGCAGTTCAAGCTCTAGTTATCCCCAGGATTGAATACGGAAGTGTGTCTCTTTGCGGTCTCCCCAAAGCTACAACAGCACCTCTAAGAGCCACCATCAACGCTGCAGCCAGGCTCATCACAGGCTCAAAAAAAAGGTCCCACCTCTCCCCCGACCTGAAAGCATTGAACTGGCTACCATGGGAAGCCAGAATTCACCTAAAAATAGCATGCTTAACCCACAAAGCCATTCACCATAAAGCACCCAGCTATCTCTCTCAGAAACTGTCTATCTCGGGAGGCAAGAGATCCACAAGAAGTGCAGAAAGCCTATTACTGAAGCCACACAGATTTTTTAAGGCGAAAACCTACAAACGCTCCTTCTCAGGGATGGCTCCTAGGATTTGGAACGCACTACCCCCAGAAACCAGACTTACCACATCTACTGCACTGTTCAAAAAGGAAGAAAAGGCGATCCTCATGGAAAAATTCACATGAGCCTCTCTGACATTCACCACCTATATAGATGCAAACAGACAATCTACATTGCACGTTGTCTCTCTCGGCCCGCACCTTTCTCTTTATCAGAGACAAGATTTAGCGCATCTTAGGATTCAGCTTTTGATCTACCTCTCTGGGCTGTTTTATTTATGCACACTTTATCCACTCATATCTGTATTTCTGTACTGTGTACTGCTGCATTATGTTTTTATATCTCATACTGCTTGATATATAATACTATTGTGTACTGTTTTTTGTATACATTTTCACTGCTTGTAAAGCGCTCTGATATCCGCAAGGATCTGGTTCGCGCTCTATAAAACTTTCAAAATAAAAACAAATAAATAAATATCAAGACTGTTTTACTTCATGTTTATATTGATACTATGTTTTCTTAAAAGGTATTGAACAAACCATAAGTCAACACTCAGGGATATTTTTTCACCTTATAGCTCCAAATGTTCCTCCCAACTAACACTGGGAACAATGATTATTACTACTAATTTCACACTTTTACACAATTCTTTATATGTCTAACTTACTCCCTAACAAATAGTGACTGTTAGGTCTTTCAAATACAGCATGAACAGCAAGATTATAAGTAACATACTAACAGGACAGACCTATATTGTCTCTAACCAAAAAACACCTAAAGAAGGCCAACTGCCTGATGCCTAGTTGTAGTTCCTGTACTAACACTCTATCTATCTCTGACATGGAGGTTACTTCAATTTATGCCACCTTTTAACAGCAGTGTCTGTATTTTATATCATTAGACTTCACGTGCTTCATTAACAAAGCCTAATTTATAGTTACTCTTTATATTATGTATAATACTAGATGGGCGACAGCGATGGCTTTACTTTCGACATGGTCTACAAATACGCTGATTTCTGTTTCCTCTGATGGCTTCTAACGTTTGTGGAATGCCAAAAGAAAATGTGGGATGAACGCTATGGATGACCGCAATTTTAGGTAAGTTTCCACATCATACGGGTGTCCATTTGAAAAGGGGTTTTAACTTTGTTGAAGTATATCCTTCCTGTGGCCCTACTTTGTACGGTTTATTAAATACCTGTACACATAAAAGTTGGTTTTAACATTAAAGTAATCTCAAAATATGGAACAGTGTCTCAGTTACTCACCAATATGTCTGAAATGTCTACCTTGACGTTGTAAAGTTGGTACAACTATTACATATATTTTGCAAACCTGTACCTTGCCGTAACTTTTTTTTAGGTCTCGCCTACGCAGTGCGCATGCGCTGCATAAAAGGACCTTTAGCCGTCGCTCTACTCTTTTTGGAAGCACATACTCGTGCTTGTGGCGGCATCCACCTTGCGGGAGCGAGCAGGGGCTGCTCCCAAAGAGAGCAGACTGCGCTCGCATGCACGCACCACTCCCGCGTCCCCCTTATGCACAAATGTTACCTGTGAGACAGCGCTGCGCAGACAGCCTGGTGTTAGAACTGCTTTCTGGGTGCTTCCAATCCCTTTACTTCAACACGCCGCAGCACACCTGCACACAGAAGCACCTTCGCCCACTGCTTCTGGGGTCTTGCAGTTTTACTCAATGTTTTTCCTCACTCGTCTGATTTTTAGGTCTCGCCTACGCTGCATGGGGGGACCTCTTGTAATCGACTCGTTTTTTTGGGCAAAAACGTGCAAGCGTTGCATTGCTTTCAATTGCAACGCGTGCACGTTTGGCGATTCCCTTGCCGGAGCGAGCTTGAAACCATCTGTTTGTAATTAATTTGCAAACAGATGATGCCCTTGGCTAGCTCCAGCAATGGAAACGCTCTGGGAGTTTCCCTCGATCGTTTAACTTTGAAACTGAGCGCGGCGCTGCTTCACCGACACCGAGCTCGGTTTATTTATATATTTCTTAACTTCAGTACTGAGCGCAGCGCCAGCTTCAAGGACACAGCCCACAGTGTTGAAGTTAAGAAATATATAAAGAAACTGAGCGCGGTGTGCATGAAACGGGGTCTCGCTCAGTTTTAAACTTAAGCATTTGCAATGCAATCGGACCGATTACATTGCAAATGCTTGTTTTCTTATAATATCGCAAAAACCCAGCCTGGAAGAGCCCCTGACGCACGTAATCATGAAACCGGAGCGCTTTAGTTTTTATTATTTAATCTTTCAATTTAGACTAAGTCAGCTTTCTTGTGTAACCTTTCGACAATCGCCTGCATTTGCGATGCTGTGAATCCGTCTTCCATGTCCCCGGCAGAGCGTGGTTTCATGCGCCTCATCTGTGCCAGCTAGTCCTTCTTCTGTGTTGGTGTGGCGCTCTTGTTTTCCTGGTGCTCCATCCTTCTCTGGTTCCGGGTTTCCGTGCCTGCCTCTCCCTGGATGGACCCAGCTGGTGTATCACGTGATCTGCGTTCGCCACCACTCGCAGCAGCTGGAGGATCGCCATGTCGCTGCACCACGGAGGAGTAGGAGGGTGCGTGGAACTTACCTCTGTGCTTGTCAGTTGACACTTTTATAAGCATAAATCTCGGGGTCGGTGGGCTTGGGGTCTCCGTACTAGCATCCTATACGCATTGTTATGTTCATCATTTTAAACACAACATTTAGGACTACAAGTGCCAGAGTGGGAAGTTGTTAAGCTAACTCAGGTGGAGTAATTCATCCATCGCAGAGATCTTTGTGTAACCTAAAGATCACAGGTGTGAATTCTGCTAGGCCCACTTGGCTTTCATCCTTCTGAGGTCCATGTAATGACTACTATTGAGTACTAATGACTAGACATAGCTTAGTTTATGTTATTGGAATCCAATGACCGGACAGCTAGTACAGTATGCTTTATAAATGTAGTAGATGTTATTATGCAAAAATATTAAAGTGGCCACTTTGTCTGAAGTTTTAAAGAGAAGCTCTGTGTCATCATGAAGTGCCTGTATCAGGTTCAAGGAACGAGGCCAGGTACACTTGAGTTCTGCAGCGATTGAGGATCAAAATATGCAGCAGCGTTGACTAAAGTTACTAGAAACAAAAGTAAATTATAAGGCAGTAAGTTGTGTCATTGTTTTTTCGTTTTAAGTTAAACACACATCATTCATCTCTGGGTACTTGTTTCAACTGACTATTTTCAGTTTAACACCAGAACAGTAATTACAGCTACACCAGTTACCATAGGTAAAGAATCTACCATAGCACGCTACCGCTGGCACTTTAAAAAAAATGTTAATCTTTGATCCCTTTCAACGGATCACACACTTTTGAAATTTGCAAACAATGCAGCATGCAGTGCATTATGTGGCTAACACATTAAATTCATAATCACACGGAAAACGTAGAGGCACAAAAATAGTAACTCCATCGCTGAGCACAGAATGTAAGTGAATCAACAAAAATGTGACCAAAGGCTCGATCGCTCCATGATATGTATTATGGATATGGTTTGTCTATCATCAGGGATTTCGAAATCGTACTTTCGAGGTAGAGACTTCATCCTCAGAAGAATGTCGGTAATGGGTCCATCCACTGTAGAATAACGAAAATGACTTTATCAGGGTCCGAGGCTAGGAACACATTATCAGGATGTAAAGTGCCCTTCTTAGGAACAGATTATTGCTCGTATGATGTCGTATCGTGTTTTGATACTGCGTGTAGCCCTGAATCTGAAGGGCAGAGACTGCTAGCCAATGTTGCATCAAGCTTGAATCTGTGGGTATGTCATTTTTTAAAGAAAAGTGTGAGAATAGAAGCAGTCATGCAGATAGCTACCCTCTTTGGATGGTGTATAAAAGTTATAACACAAAGATTATGAGTGTCAGCAACTCACCCATAATGTTAACTTCAGGGGAGATACCATTCCGACCCATTACACGTAGCCCAGTTTCTCGAGAGACCCCGCACACAGTTCCTTTGGGTGAGGAGTGACACCTTCTGGAATTACATACAGCAGGGTTGTGGCCGGTTTGAGACGAGCTGGACCTGGCCATCCCCTGCATCACCAAGGAGGGATAGGCAACACTTCTGCAGGCTTCCTGAATCCTGCCCACGCCTTCCATAAACATTCCTCCTCCCTCAACCTGCCCTCCCGCTTACATCTTTCGCCATTTCTGAATAGGAGGAAAATGTGAGCAGATTCGTTAAGCTGGTTATTCTCCATTTTTAGCGTGGGAATCCCAGGCAGAATCAAAGGATCCGTCCCTTGCTATCCATGCACCAAAATCCAGTAAATATTTCATTGGGGCCCGAGTATGAAGCTTGGTATTAATGATTAATATATTTTATTTGTTTTGAGATTTTTTGCGCTAGCAAAATTCACAGCAAAAATCAAAAGCAAAATCTTGGTGGCTTAAAAAAAAATCAGGCTTTTACACATTGTTTCCGAATCTAAGCAGTGGAGAAAATGGAATAACAGAACACAAGTATACATGAGAACATTTTAACCTGGCGTTTATCTTCAAGGTTATCACAAAAGGAAAGTGCTTATGAAATCAACTTCTGTCCTTCTTGTTGAGTAAGCAAATTTGTCAAGATGACTTGCAGGCTAAATATCGCTGATTTAATTGACCATGCAACAGGATTTATTTTCTTACTTTCTTGCAGGCAGTATATGTTGTTTTTAGGTCGAGCCTGAGCCAACTCGCATGCGCTGCTCTGCGAGGCTTCTTGTAAGTACTCTAAACTACTGTGTGTGGGTCTGACTCCTCCCACTCATAGGATTGGTTTTTGCGTGTGTCTTTCAATGATGAAAGCATGCAAATGGCTAAAGCTGGTGCATGACCCACCTCTTTTTTAATGTTTACTCCCACTGCATTTTGCTCTTGGGAGTGAGCAGCGGCGCGCAGGGTGGCAGCTGCATTCCTCGTCGTGGATCAGGTTACTAATTAAACAGTGCAGTGCCTTTTTGCAAATGCTTGTTTTAATCGCCATGGCGCCTAGTTCACAAGACGCCATGCGCATACATTTATTTATTTTTGCTGGCTTTGTGCGTGCATTTTTTTAAATTGTGTAACTATAACCCATTTCCGATAGAAGATGCTTGTTAAACACAAGACATCATTTCCTGAATGTTTTAAAAACGATACAAATAGGGTTATTCTAGACCTCTTTTCTTCTTTAAAACTGATAGTAATGTACTGCTTTTCTTGGCAATGTGACACGTGTTCACTTATGAACATTAGAACCTCTTATACAAGGAATTTTTACCTTTTATAACATTGTCCTGAGTTTGATAATTGACTGTAAGGCTATTATATCCTTCGCAGTTAACTATACAGCATCTCACACGTATCAAAAGTCTATGACATGTAAACTCTCATTTGGTTGTGAAACTAAACTTTATTTATACTTTATTCAGACAATGTATTTTGAAAACCGTTGTACATATACTGCGTCGTATAGACTTGTCAACAGTAAGGATTAAAAACATATCTATACTGGTGAGTTACTCAGTCTCCACATTTTGGAGACTCACAAGCCTCTATGCCTATGAAAATATCCTATAAATATTCTTTTCAGGATCGTGTATGACTATGATTTAAGCCCTTGACGTGACGCTATCTTGGTTCTATTTAAGTAAGTATTAACTTATGCACTTTCTTTATTTACTATTGACATTTAAATTGAAGAAGGATCTGAATTTCTTACTCCTTCTTACCTGTTGTTACAGGTCTACTTCCAATTGATCTGAATAGACCACATTGATATTGTTTTAATCTCCAAGTCTTTGGTTAGTAAGCACTTCGATCATTTATTTAATAGTATTATACATTATATGTTAGTGAATGTACCTATGGGTGTTTATTTCACCTTTTAATAATAAATACTTTACCCTTTTTAACTAATATTTGGTGATAGAGATCTATCAACACAAACTTGACTTTCATAATGCTGTTGGCTATGTAGTAGGTGCAAAGGCAGTGCGACGCCGCTGTTCATACTCGCGCTCTTCAGCGGCTTGCTCAGTTATCTCCTGCTCGCACATCTGCAAAATGGCGGCTGCTGTTTCCGAGGATAAGAAGATCACCGAGCTGCGCGTCGTGGGCTGGACATCACGGGAGTCAAGACCGTACTCATTTCTCACCTTAAACAGGTGAGGCATTGTTACAGTCCTTATGCCATTTACAAAGGGTGAGGCCGCGCCGCGCGTTCAAATCAAACTTAAGGTAAAGACCAAGGCCACCATATGCCAGAGTGGCGCATTGAATCCAGTGTAGGTGGGATGCCCTGGGACACAGACTGCCCTCTCTCCCCTGTTCACGTGGATGCTGCTCACAGCATTGTCTTCCACAGCATCAGGCTGGGGTGTGGTTGTCAGTCTAGGCTGGAGGAGATGTAAGGTAAGAACCGTCCTGGTTGGGATTGGGAAGTAATGGGAAGTTTTCCCGGCGATGTAGCAACCTTTTAAGTAAAAACATGCAACGGTCTCTATCCATGTAAATTTAAGTTGAAACACCAATCTCTGGTGCATCATGTTGGCCACCAAAGGTGCAGCGGCGTCTAGTCAGAAGTACGACGGGCTACATTAATGCAGTTCCAAAGCTAGACCAAACTGACTAGCCACTATAATGTTCTCCCATCTACTTCCACTGCTTTTATCGGGGGATTACAGTTACCATGAACTCGAAAAAGGAAAGTCATTTCTGTTGAAAGTCCCTGTCAGGAGGTGACCAGAAATAGAAGGTAAAAACAACAGTTGATGGACAGAATGCAGAACAATGTCATACATTCACCCCAGTACAGAGATCTGGGCCTAAATCCATCGTTTTCTTTGCACAGCACACCACCCCAGTTCAGACATGGCCATATGCAAATCAGCCTTGACCGTGTGCCTCATGGGAACAGTCCAGCCCGAACTGCCAAGCCATGTCTTCCCTGGACCGGAATCAAGCATCCTAGGACCGGTTTCTGGCTATCAGCCATCATCAGCCAGGATAGCTTGACTCCAGTGGTGTGGAGAGCACGGGACTCACGTCTGAGCATACCCGTCACACTCGGGGTGACAAAAGCAAAAACAACAGTTGATGGAAAGAATGCAGAACAATGTCATACATTCACCCCAGTACAGAGATCTGTGCCTAAATCCATCGTTTTTTTTGCACTCCACACCACCCCAGTTCAGACATGGCCATATGCAAATCAGCCGTGACCCTGTGCCTCATGGGAACAGTACAGCCCGAACTGCCAAGCCATGTCTTCCCTGGACTGGAATCAAGCATCCTAGGACTGGTTTCTGGCTATCAGCCGTCATCAGCCAGGATAACTTGACTCCAGTGGTGTGGAGAGCAAGGGACTCGCGTTTGAGCATACCCGTCCCACTCAGGGTGACAAATGGAAAAACAACAGTTGATGGACAGAATGCAGAACAATGTCATACATTCACCCCAGTACAGAGATCGGGGCCTAAATCCATCATTTTTTTGCACTCCATTCCACCTTAGTTCAGACATGGCCATATGCAAATCAGCCTTGACCCTGTGCCTCAGGGGAACAGTCCAGCCCAAATTGCCAAGAAATAGAAGGTGACAGGGCAGCTGGGCGCAGTACCGGCTTGTGCCGGAGTGTTGCTGCCAGCGTTGGCGTTAAAAGGCACTACATAGGAGCATCACTTCTGTACGCAATGACGCAAAATATTTTTCAGAGGCTGCGAGTTCACCACCCTAGCACATCACGAGAACCTCCACGGGAGCTCAGAGCAGCATCACACCTTGTGACCTCAACAGCGCCTAGCATCCGCCCTCGGTGAGCTCAGCAGTCACACAGCACCTCTCAGTGACCATCCAAAGCACTGCTAAGTGAGCCCAGAACTGACATGTGAGCCCAGCAGCACATCATGAGAGCGCCCTCGGGGAGCCCAGAACAGTGTCACGCCTTGTGATCTCAACAGCGCCTAGCAGCCTCTCTCAGTGAGCTCAGCAGTCACACAGCATCCACCCCCCACCCCACCCCCGCAGGAGCACACCCTCAGCCAGAGCAGCTTCACGTCTTGTGATGTGCTGTATTATACTGCAACCTTTGTATAGTGCTTACTACCCTTAGGCGAGGCGCTGAAGCGCTTGCCTCCATGGGCAGCAAGCTGCGCTATGAAGGGTGTAGACTGAATAGCGGGTCTGTGTTGTGATCAGCCGGGTCAAGTGTTTCCATGTCACCCGTAAAGACAACGGAGGTGTGGTCCTCATGCTCCGGGACAGGGTGCTCCGCAGTGTGAGGGAGAAAGAAGTGTGAGAGGCAGGCGCACTGCTCACGGGCCTCAGTGAGCTGTGGGTCCCTTTGCGTTATGACTTCTCATGACTCCCTCTGTGAGCCCAGCACAGCTTCCATCCATGAATTCAACCCCCCATGTGAGCTCACCAGGGTGTGCATCAAATTAGAGAGGTCAGGTCACCAGAGCGTGCATTAGGGAGCTCATCAGAGCACAGCTCCCCCCTGAGATCACAAGTGCTCCCTCAACCGGCTCACCATAGCTCTCCTATCTGTGGGGATCACAACCCCTCAGTCCCGGCCCTTGCGATCACAACCACCCCCAGCTCATACGCACTGCCCCCCAGCTCCCTTCAGTGTGTTGAGAAAAGCCCTACAGCTCCCCATGGTACGCTGAGCACAGCGGCCCTCGGTGAGGCTACTGCTCCCCCTCCCCTCTCAGACACTCAGGCCTCTTTTGTGGGCTCACCACAGCTCCTTTCAGTGCAGTGAGCACAGCCCCACAGCTCCCCTTAGTGTGGCGAGCACAACCCCCTTCAGTGGGGTGAGCACAGCCCCACAGCTCACCCTCCCCGCTCAGACACTCGGGCTCCCTTCTGCCGCTCACTACAGCTCCCCTCAGTGCAGTGAGCACAGCCCAACAGCTACCCTTAGTGCGGTGAGCACAACCCCCTTCAGTATGGTGACCACAGCCCCACAGCTCACCCTCCCCGCTCAGACACTCGGGCTCCCCTCTGCCGGTTCACTACAGTGCCCCTCAGTGCAGTGACGACAGCCCCACAGCTCCCTGCAGTGCGGTGAGCACAGTCCCACAGCTCTCAATGCATAGTGCTAATATTGGCAACCCTTCTCAGTTATTGTACAGCAAAATACATAAATAAACCACATGACACCTTGCTAGTGGAGAAAATTGGTGGAGGTTTATTTGCATAACACATATGCCAACCATGGTGGGTTATCTTACGGGCAGTCCAAGGGCAGGCCAGCCCCTATGCCGCCTGCTGAGCCAAATTACACCGTGGCCGTCACCAATCGGTGGTTACCAATTTTAAGAGGGGCCACCTCTCCCGTCAGTGGACCACCAGTTCGCGTACTTACTCACGCCCCCGGAGGAGTGGAGCGTTCCAGGCAGCCCCGGTTGCTCAGGCCAACAACCGCCCGTAGGACTAACGGGGTGCCGTCGCTCTTTCAGGGGACAACGCTAAGACATCCCTGGGTATACCTGGCTTTGCACCCTTGTTGTGCTGCTGCATATAGTACCCTTCTGTACCTTGCAGACTCTGGATCGCCCTGTAATTCCTCCTGCAACACAAAACAATAGGTAAGATTCTTTGCCCCCACCTAACACCCCACGGCCGTCTGCTGGGTAAGCTGTAGGGCGGGAAACAGCGAGACGGGCAGCAAGAAAGAGGCTGCCCCGTGGGCGGGTGAAGTTATAAGTACCCCTGTCCTCGCCCGACCCAGCCGGAAGGGACACGGCGGACAGGAATCCGACCCCTAACCCGGGGATCCCTACTCAGCTGACTTGTGTTCATTCTTGTGGCACTAAGCCGACTGCCCTCTTAGGATGGTCCCCTGCGTGGACCACGGGCAGCCCACATAGTGCCAATATTGGCAACCCTTCTTGGTTATTGTATAGCAAAATACATAAATAAACCACATGACACCTTGTTAGTGGAGAAAATTGGTGCAGGTTTATTTGCATAACAAATATGGAAATCCTATTGGGTTCTCTTACGGGCGATCCAAGGGCAGGCCTGGTTACCAATTTTGGGAGGGGCCACCCCTCCCATCAGTTGATTGCCAGTCCACACGCTTTCTTATGTCCCCGGGGGATGGAGCATTCCAGGCAGCCCCCGGTCGCTCAGGCCCACAACCGCCCGTAGGACTAACAGGGCGCCGTCGCTCTTCCAGGGGACAACGCTTAGACATCCCTGGGTATACGTGGCTTAGCACCCTTGTTCTGCTGCTGCATATAGTACCCTTCTGTACCTTGCAGACTCTGGATCGCCCTGTGACTCCTCCATAGCTCTGGGGTTGGCCACCGTCACAACCAGGGCCCCCCACCAAGGCAGATATTCCTACTTATATCCTGCTGCTTCCAAGGCCTCCCCAAGTTCCAGCAAGAATAAGTCCATGCCCACCCTTGACAGGTGAACCCCACCTCCCAACATCCAGTAGACTTGGCGTGGAATAAACCATGTCTGATAAAGCCAAAACCCCTTTGCTCTGTGAATTTCTGCATAGCGCTGTTCACTCTCCTTCATGAGATCTCAATGGTGTCCCCAGATCGGGCTCCTTGCCACACAGGGCAAGGTGTAATTTCAGACCACCACAGTTCACATGCCCTCATGTCTTTAAGCAGTGCTCTCCTCCCCCGTGCAGTCAGGTCATTCCCTCCCAAGTGTATGACCAGGATGTGGGGTGGAGAGATCCCACCCCCAAGTCTCTGCTGCCGCTTCCTCATCAACTCCTTCCAGCGCATACGGGTAACCTAGCCACATTATCTCGGTGGCGGAGAAGCCATGATGCCACTTTCTGTTCTCAGCCCACCATGCCACTCTAGCAACGCTCAAATGGCCAATTACCCAGACCTTAGTTCCTCACAAATAAAGAAATGTTGTGTTTGCAAACCATATTTTATTGAAATCGCATACACACTACTAGTCTACATTGCACAACAAAACACATCACTGCAACATTACTTGGCCACCTGGGCCAAAACTGTACACCTTTGTTCACATAGAAGCAAGTCTAGACATTGGGCCCTCAAAGTCCTCTCGCCACTCCCCTCCGCTCAAGGTCTTATACATCTCTTGTAGCATTGAGACTCCCAGCGCCCCACCTGCTTTATTCGCTCGGCCGGCATCCCAGATAGGAAGGCAGTGGTTGCGCCTCAATCCTGAAGGAGTGGCTACTGAATCTCTTGCCCACACCTGTCTGGCCTGACAACTGTAAGCCCGCCTGCATAATGTGGTCTACTTGAAACTTTGTAACCGGGGACCCATCCTCATGCCCGAGGAGGTACCCTTCAACCACAGGGCGGAGGGCCAAATAAGCCTTGACCAGAAGCAGAGGACAATGCCTAGCGTTGCCCAGTCCCTGTAACAGAACCACTCTCCCTTCCCCAGCCTGATCAGTTTTAGGCTGTTTCACCACTATCCTTAGACATGACCTGCAAATAGTAACGTCCTTGACATTCAAAGCCACCCGATGTGTCCTGCTTAGATCTAGCCACTAGTTATCCAATTCTAGAGGCCCCAAAGAAGGCCAGAGCAAAACCAGCTGCAAACAGAGATGCTTCATATCCGGATCGTGTGGCCCTGGGCAGGCAGTGCAGTCCAGCATCCCTTGCAGAATCGTGTAACTGGTGGGGGACCTATTGTCTGGGGATCGTGGTTCACTCCTTGCCCATCCCTTGAGCGCCGCCCTAATTAAAAAGGATTTGATAGAGTAACTCTGTCCTCTCAACCTAGCATGATGACTGATGACAGATTGTGGCCCATAGATAGCTGAGACCTAGCTACTTTTGTCTGATTCCTGGTGGAGCTACCTCGCTAGCTAAAGGGGAGATGGACTTTGGACTCCCTCCTTAACCATCACCTACCCAGCCAGACTTTGGGCAAATGCTCCCATGTCTCTCCTGACCTTATCTCCCCCCTCTCCCTTCCCCCACCCCCACCCCTCTCCATTCCTACTCTTTCCAGCCTCTGTCCTTTGCCCTCATCTGCCCTTGTCCTTTGTCCCCACCCTGGTTTTCTGTGAACTTCTTCCCTCGCCACTTGCGACCGAGCTTTTTTGTCTGATGCCCTATGGAGCTACCTGGTTTAGCTATAGGGGAGATGGGGCGTGGATTCCCTCCTTGGTCATCACCTACCCAGTCGGTCTTTAGACGGACTTCCTTTCGTCTCTCCTGTTGTCCCTTCCCTTATCCCCCCTCTTTCACCTCCCCTTCCCCCCTCCACTACTTTCCTCTCTCCTTTCTCTCCTCTCCTAATGTATTGCTTATTTTTTTGATGTAATGTGTAATTGTTGATCTTGTTCTTTTACATTGTTGAAACTCATGTAAAGCGCTCCGATTCCTTCGGGTCTAGCCAGCGCTATATAAAACTCATTAAATAAATAAACATTATTATTCAGGCACGTCCTCACCAACTCTCTCAACAGGCATAGCACCAGGCCAGGGGGCACGCGCCTCATGTGAGTTGATCGCTTGAACAACTGCTAGGTTGTCTGACTAGAACAGGACCCTCTTCGCTGCCAGCACCCCTGGCCACAGGTAAAAAGCTATTACTATGGGGAAGAGTTCCAACACTTTGATGTTGGAAGTGAACTTTCTCTTCTGCCAAGAGTTAGGCCACCTCTCAGCACACCACTCCCTGTCCAGGATAACCCTAAACTCTTCCCTTCCAGACGCGTCTGTGAACAGAGACAACTCTGCGCTGTTAGCCCAAGGTGCCCGCCAGATGACAGACCCGTTAAAGTTTTCTAGAAAGTCCACCCACATTAGTAGATCTTCTGTCATGCCTCTGCTCAGTTTCACCATGTGGTGCTTCTTTCTAACCGAAGCTGTGGCTCTGGCCAGCCTGCGCGCAAAGACCCTCCCTGCGGGAATGACTCTGGCAGCAAAGTTGAGTTTCCCAAGGAGGCTCTGAATGAAGGCCAGAGGGGCCTTGTCCCTCCTTACGGCTAGCCAAATCTTCTGGCCCAGGTCCCATACCTTGTCAGGAGGCAGCCTGGATTCAACTGCTACAGTATCCAGTTCAATCCCTAGGAAAGATAGCATATGCGCGGGGCCCTCAGTCTTTGATGGTGCTAGGTGGGCCCCCAGGTGATTCGCAAGTGTCTGGAAGTCAGAGAGGGCCGCCTTGCAATCCTGCGTGCCATCCCGCCAGATCAAAAGGAAATCATCCAGGTAGTGGGTAACCCCTTCCACCCCAAAGGTTTCCTGTAGAGCTCACTGAAAGAAGGAACTGAACACCTCAAAGATAGCACAAGAGACCGCGCACCCCATGAGCATGCATTTGTCAAAAAAGTACCTGTCATCTAACCTTAAACCGAGCAGGTGTTGGCTGCTTGGGTGAACTGGTAGCAGGCGGAATGCCGATTCGGTGTCCGCCTTCGCTAACCAGGCCCCCTTGCCCGTCCTACTTGCTAAGTCCAGCACCACATCCAGAGTACAGTATGACACTGAGCAAGTTCCCTCTTGAAGCCCATGGTTGACTGAGTCACCTTCAGGGTAGGATAGATGGTGAATAAGTCTGTAAGCCCCAGGCTCCTTTTTGGGTACAACCCCCAATGGGGAGACTACAAAATTGTCCAGGGGGGGCTCCCTGAAAGGCCCTGCTACTGCCCCCAATGCCAGTTCCTTCCTGACTTTGGCCTGCACCACTACTGGTAGGTCCCTGGCTGACTTGAGGTTGTCCGCCTCCCTGCTAGACAAGGTGCCCACATAAGGAATCACAAAACCTTCTGAGAACCCCCCAGCAATAAAGCCCCATCTACCTTGTTAGGGTACCATCTGAGGAGAGGGAGGATGTTGTTCATGATCACTGGTGAAGGCCCTTTGAGTGCACGGGGAGCTTGCACGCAGGGGGATGCCAGAGGGAAGTTGAACTTAGGTGGTGTGACAAGTGCGGTAGAGGCGCTGCGCTGAGGGTGGAGTGCTAGAGGGATTGATGTCCTGCTTTTGTCAGTGCTGCCTCAATTGTCTTGTTTACCATAGGCTGTCGCTTTCTTATCTTGCTTGGAATGACAATAGGTAGAGGAGTGTTGACCATCGCATTTGCTACAAGCATGCTGGAACCTACACCTGAACCCCCATGAGCATGCCCCTGCATTAAAGAGATTGCATGTTCCCGGTGACACCCTCCTGAAACCACCTCTCTGGCCCCCCTATGCACTCATCGAAAGGGCTGCTTGAAAGCCCTCGTGGTTGTCTGAGAGCACAATGTGCATGGGTGGGACTCCCCCTGCACCTTAGGCTGCGTCACTAAGCTCTGCTCTGCGCCACGCGGGCTCCCATTTGGTCCATCCACAGCTGGACCTATTTTTGGTCCCACCCCATCTCTGGGCATACCGCCATCTTCTTCCTGAATTCACAGTCATAGTACAACCACCCGGACCCACCCCACTTTTGTGCCTCAGTGTGGATCAACCTAGTGTATTGCACCCATTAAGAAAAATGGGGTAACCCGTAAGGTATGGACCTGGGTATATTATGATATAGAACAACAGTGGTCCTAACCCTATTGATTATAATAATTCACTTATTCAATTGTAATCTCCAACATTTGTAATGTAGAACACAAAACATAAGTCTGCTCTACTATACTCAGTTTTTCTTAGTACAGAGTGATAAATCTCCACCACGGTAAAGAAAATACTTTTAATTCATTAATTGAGTTTTGGCAATTCATTTTTATACGCCATATATTATTTCAAAAGTAGATAAAAACAGAGTGGTTGCCCAAGAGAAGCGTGCAAGGAAAAAGGGGTGGTTGAAGTGTGAAATACGTGAGCAGAAAGGAAATTCCCAGTGATAGACAAAAAACATTCACATTGTTTAACATGCAATATCGGACATATGATTTGCCGTATTGGGTACCTGGCCAAACATCAAGATTATTTTTTAGATTATTAAATTAAAAACATTATTATATCCAGACATATATGCTCAAAGTTTTTTGCACTATATGGAGGTTAAGGTAATTGGTCCAAGGTAAATAGAGATAGCGTCGACGTTTCGACTCGTCTTATGCCCAATCGGTGATTTGAACCTGGGGAGTGCGAGTCTTCATCAGGACTGGAAGAACAGACCGGGGCAACCAAGGGATAATAATAACCCCTTCAGTGGAGAAACATGGGGAAGAGTCCTTAGGTACAACTTCCAATCAGGTCTCCTTAATTTCAAGGTTCTCTCCTCACTTATATAGGGAGGGCACAATACTTCATGTCTGTATCAGGACGAATTGATACCTTAGTCAATCAGATTTGCGAGGACGCCGGCGGCATCCTCGCAAATCCGAGGCTTGGCCACACACACGGGCTGATATTTCGGCACTTTGCTACCTGAATCCATGAGTGGGAGCTTACTGCGTACAAGCGACATAATAAAGGCTTGTTTATCTACATGTCTTGGAGAACTTCGAGAAGCTACCTAACATTACCAGCAGGAGCTTCCCAATACGTTTTTCGAATAAGTGATCAAGATCATCCTGTTGTCCCTTCTGCAGTGCTCAATCCTGTGCCTGTACTTACACTACTGAATGTGGACTATCATACTTAATTTGCTGTGGCTCAATGGGTGCTTCAACGAAATCTGTGACAGAGATGAAAAAGAGGTTAAGTTAGCTCTCCCCCACATCATGGTCCCTTCATGCGCCTAAGTTCCTCATGTTGTCCCTTCTGCAACGCTCAGCCCCATGTCTGTACTTACTATACTGAAAGTGGGCTATCGTGCTTAATGGATGCCGCTCGGTGGGTGCCTTGACAAAATCTGTGGCGAGATGAAGAAGAGGTTAAGTCAGCTCTCCCCCAAACCGTGGTCTTGCACCCTGTGCCTTCGCCCCCTATCCCTGAAAGCGTGGAGGGTGGGCGGCCCCTCCGGCCCACGAACGCTAGCACAGCCGGATGGTCTCACATACAATGGGCGAGTAAACTACTCCTCTTCCCTGCCTGTTCGGCCCTGCTTATCCCCGTACCTGAGTACCTGTTGCTTGTTACCAGCCAGTGCGGGGGGTGGTAATTCATCGAGCTGAGTCGCAAGTCCTGTCCTGACCTGCTAGGGAGACAAAACAAGAATGATGAACGGATCACAGACTGGTATTAACCCTGCCAGTCCCAGGCAGATACTGTGCCCGTGTTTTAGAATCCCCTGTCGCTGAGTACCATCTGATATGATAATCTTACGCAACCTTCTGTTGCCTGGTGCAAATCAGCCCTCATACCCTTGCTTACCCCGCCAACCCCCGGACGCACCCTGATGCCAGATCCGGCCCCAGGCCTCTGTTGCGATTGCGGATCGTGTGCCACCTGTAGACTTGTCGGCGGGTGTTCACTCTTCGTAGCGACCCTGGGAACACAAAGCATAAGTGGGCCATAGCTCGGTCCCTATAGCCCTTAATGCTAAAGGTATCTGGTGAGAAAAGCATGCCCAAACCATCCTCCCTATAGGAGCCCCTGAGAAGGGAAGCCGTGCATCAGGACCAATGACAGTACTGCTGATTTAAGTATGAAGACCACCTGCCCACATTACTGTCAAAGGCAGGGCGAATGTACGTAAACAAACTGTACTTAATATAAAAAACGACTGACACGTGGCAGAAGGGAGAACAATGTGTGTCATGACACAAACAGGCCATCCAAAAGAGATCGCCGCATGGATATCACAGTACTCCCTGTGCCGGTCCTTGCCTGCCTGTAGTCCTCCGCGCTGCTGCGAGGATGTGGTTATGGATGCGCAGGCCCTCTAGCATTCCCAGTACTGCCGACTATGGTCTTGGTCACCCCATTACCCCTGCGGTAAGGGGGTGGGAGATTCCGGTACCTCGAAAGTCCCCCTAAATTAAAAGGTTGAGGCCATCCCCGCAAGCCCAGACCAGCCCGGTGGTTGCTGCAAATCACTGCGCCAAGCCCTCCTGCAAAGCAACTACCCGTGCTGCTGCTGCTGGTGCGGGGTCCGCTAGCCTGGGGGGGGGGCAGGGTATGCCCAGAAAACATGACTCGCTATCCCTGCCAGGCCCGATCGGTGTGAGGGAGGAAGTAATACAGGGGTTAGGGGGGACAGGGATCGGGCGATGCCCCTGCGCATCTCGTGGGACCCCCCTAACAGGTGAGAGACCAGGCCCCAGCTCCAAAGTACCCCCCATCCAGAACAAACCTCCCAACATCCCTCATGTAACAGGTGTACCAAACGGACGATGCCCGAAGGTAGGCAGTGTACCTCGGCAGCGGGCCAAAACCCCTCCGGAGAGAGCAGGAAGGATAGCCAGAGAAAGGACCCGGGAGGAATCCGCCATCTTGCCTGGCCCGGGGGGGGGGGGGCGCAAAACGTGAAGTCGAGCATTGCTGCTACCCCTCCCCCAGGTGAGCCTCCCGATGGTCACAGCCGGCCCAGCACAGGGCACCAAGCCATGCGCCACCGGTCACCCGGGATGCCGAGCGTTGCTGCTACCCCCGGCACACAGACTAGTCTCCCAGGAAACAAGGCCTGCCCGAGCCCGCACCAATTACCAGGTGGCAGGGCCACAAGAGCCCACCAGACCCACTGGATACGGGAGGCCCAGGGGAGGTGCCGTGATCGGGCAGCGGGTAAACCCTGCAATGGAGGCCTAAGCCTCATGGAAGCTGCCTGGGGTCTACCACCTCTTTCACCCTGCACCCCCACCCCGCAGCACCCAGCCCCACCACGCATGCCAAAAGGCCCCGCGGGACAGGAAGGCACAATTTGGGACGGGGTCCCTCCCGGGAATGACCCGCATGGGTAGAGACCCCATGGGGGGGTGAGGATGCAAGGGGCAGCGACTAACCTTGAAAAATTTGGCAGACCTCAACACAGCACATCCAAACAGTGAGACGGGCAGCAAGAAAGAGGCTGCGCCGTGGGCGGGGGAAGGTATAAGTATCCCTGTTCTCCCCCACCCGGCCAGAAGTGACGTGGCACACAGGAATACGACCCCTAGCCTGGGGATCCATACTCAGCTGACTTGTGTGCCTTCTTGTGGCACTAAGCCGGCCGCCCTCTTAGGAGGGTCCCCTGCGTGGACCACAGGCAGCCCACAGTGAGCACAGTCCAACAGCGCCCCCTCCCCTCTCAGTCACACAGGCTCCCTCGCCGGCTCACCACCTCTCCCCAGGGCCCTCCCTGTCTGGAGAGAGCAGTGCCACTCCTGCCCTTCACCTCTCACCTATTTGGCAGACCTGCCGTAACACCGCGGGCCAGCGGGGCTGCGGGGTGGGGCCCTGGAGACAGAAACCAGCACAGAAGCAAACCAGATAGAGAGGGGGGAGGGGAGGGCGTGCTACAGAGCACGGCGCTGGTGAACCCCCGGAAGCGGACACAATGCTACTGACAGTAGGTCAGAATCACAATATCTCTTGTTTGTTTGTCCAGCTCTGCCAGTACCTGCCTGGAATCAGTGCAAAGTAAAGACCAGAGCCTGGAAACTGCACTGCCCGGACGACCGAGGCTACCTCCTGTAAACACGACTTCCTGCTTTTCACACGCGTGTGTTCTGTATAGCTCGTGTGCACCACACCCCCGGCTTATTATTTATCAGAAGCAAGTAATGTGCTTTAGGGTTGGGCCTCCAGAACAGGTGGTTTTATGACTGGGGCCCTTAGCAGCTCTGGACTAGTGAACCACTAGTGAACCTGGGCGCAAGCGCTTCTCCGATCAGGTGATAGGAGTGAAATGCAGAGTCTTTAAAGGGCGGCTTGTGCTTATCGCGCAATAACCACTCCACGCATTAGTTTAGCGTAAAGGCCATTTATTAGAGCAGGTATGAAAACCAAATTCAACATAACCCCCATAACAGTTAACAATCCCCCCCAACATCCTGCCTTTCAACCATCATCCACTCACGTACTCCCATACTCACTCCCAATTCACACCACAACCTCTTCACGTATACCATTCACTGCACCCCTTCACTTTCAAACTCCTCCAGCACCTCCAGCTATTGCACTCCCGTCTACCACACCCCCATTCAGCACCTGTAACCCCCTCCCCGGAATGGTGATTCTGCCCGTCATGGACTCCCCACCCCTCCCAAGTCCTGCCACCCAGGGAACCCCCAGAGGGCGGTTACCTGCCCCACCAAATGTGCAACTTTCGTACTCACTCTCGCCTACACCAGATAGACTCATTCCACAACAGACTGATAGTATCCCGCATTTCCATTAGATAATAAGCATTTCCCATGTACGAAAGGTGCACTCCGTCGTCCCTAAAGAGAAGGGGCTCCTCCAGCTGGAGCCCTACGTGAGCAAGCACTTTGACCCAGTGGTCAGCACAAAAAGTCTCATTGCCCTATTCAATTTCCGCCTTGCCCTTTCAATGGATGCAGGCTTAATTTCCCCCCTCCAGATCCTTCGTGGTACAAACTCAGTCCAAACAATACAGGCGCCAGCCATATTGCTCCTCATTGCCTCCAAATCCCGCTGCATCAGATGTAACAAGGACACTCCTGACTGCTTTACCAAATCATTTTCCCCCAGATGGATAAAAATCATGTCCCGGCAGCCCAGCTGCGACACCTACTTCGTCAGCCAAGGCAACAATTCGCTCCATCGCATACCGCTCTTACCCCACCAATGGACCTCATGATGACTGCTCTGCAGACCCAGGCTACGACCGTACACCTGTCTGTCCACATATTTTGAGGCCCAATGTACAAAGGAGTGTCCCACAATCCAGGTAACCGTCTTGGCCCCTGGCCCCCGAACGCAACCTAAGAAGAAAAAGAGATTAGCACCACAGCAAAACAAAATTCCACCAAACAACCGCAGCAGCCCTGCCTAACCCCACACGCTGGCTCCCTTCATTTGCGCACAAAGCGTTCGTAGCAGCGAGACTTCCAGCGCCCAATCCTTCTAATCTCCTCCCACGACCAACCTAACCCTGCCGCCGGCGTAGCTGCCCCAATCTGAACCGAGTGCGTGCCAAAGCGTGCTGGAACCCTGCCGACCGTTCGCAAAGCCATCCGCAACACTGCCGGCAACTGAAAATATGTCAAACGCCTCTGTGAAGCATGCACGAAAATCTCCCCCACCGACCTCTGCACTCGGCCCCCAAACCCTTTCCACTCACGCACCGGACACACGTCCGCACATCCACTCTCCTTGAGCCACGCCCACTCACCTCGCCCCGTTTGGTCCGTCTTCGAACGCCCTAACCATATGCCCAGCCGTGCCCCATCCACTCGCACATCCTCAAACAATCGTCCCGGGGCCCCACGCACTCCCAACAATTCCGACACCCGAAATGCTCCAAAGAACATTTAGAACAACGCCACCTCACCACCATCATAACAACAATGTGACAACTCGCCCAGCACTCTTCCCAGCAAATCAAACGTGATTGCCTCACGAGGCAACTCCCCCCCCCACACTCCGCCCTCACGCGACCCCAACCCTTCAACATGCGACTCAACAGATCCGCTCTGGCCGGATCAAAACCCGAGTAAACCATGCTGTAAAAAGAAATGCCAGCCAGCTTGCCAGCTATTGTAGTCTGCGACAGTCCCCTCTCCATGCAATCCAACACAAAACGCACCACCCCCTGTTCACAGGCACCCTTGTGCATCTTCCACTCATCCCTGCTCCAACCCAGAAAGGCTCCAAACCCAGACCATGCCAACCTGTACGAGCGCCTCGTGGATTCAGCTATCGATTTTTCCACCAAACCCACCACTCTCACTCCCCCCAGGCCCAGATACCCTTTAGCACCTTGGTCTTGCAAGCCTCTGCTCCCAGCGCCAGCTTCCTGAAACGCTGCCACTGCGAACGAGATAACGCATCCGCGATTTCATTACTCTCCCCAGGCACATGTTGCGCGCGGAACAGCACATTAAAACGCAAGCAAAGCAGCATGAAACTTCGCAGCAAGTGCAACACTCGCAGGTCCTTTGCTTTCTGATTGTTCACAAGGTCCACCACAGTCATGTTGTCAACGTGGAACCAAACTGACCGGTTCCGAAACTCAGGCCCCCAAACCAGCAACGCCACCAACAATGGGAAAAACTCCAGAAAGGCAATGCTCCTGCCCTGCCGCAACCAATGAGCCGGCCACTGCTCTGCACACCAACACCCATTCCAGAACACCCTGAAACCTGCTGCACTCGCCGCATCAGAATAAAGCTGTACCTGCCAGACCATCTTGTCATGCTAAAAATCCAAGGACACGCCATTGAATTCCTCCAAGAACACCAGCCACACACGCAAGTCCGACCGGACTCGCATCATGACCCTGACCCTGGAGTGAGGGAGTACCGCCCCAGACATAGCCATGCCGAAGCGCCTACAAAACGTCCTTCCTGCCCTCACCACCCGGCAAGCAAAATTCAGCAAACCCAAAAGGCGCTGAACAGACCTCAAATCCATCTGGCGAACTCTAATCACCTGATTTAGAACAATCTGCATCTCTGCCACCTTCTGTGCCGGCAACCGCGCCTGCCATGCCACCGAATCCAACTCAATTCCCAAAAACGTCAAACAACAACTAGGTCCCGCCGTCTTCTCCGGTGCAACGGTACCCCGAAGTCCTGTGCCAACAACTGGAACTGTCCCAGAGCCACACCACACTCTCCTGTCAGATCCTTCCCGACAAACAGAAAATCATCCAGATAGTGCGACAACAGCCGGTGCCCACTCCTCTCAACAAAGGCCCACTGCAAAAAGGAACTGAAAGTTTCAAAAATCGCACATGAAATCGCACAGCCCATCGGCAGCACCATGTCCACAAAGATGGCCCCATCAAACTGCATGCCCAACAAGGAGAAATCCACCGGGTGAATGGGGAGGAGGTGAAAGGCCGACTTGATATCACATTTAGCTAACTCTGCCCCCCTCCCGCAGGCCGTCACCAACCCGATGGCATCATCCACCAACGCATACACCACCCTGGAATCTTCCTCGGCAATGAAATCGTTCACCGAACTCCCTTGCGGCCAAGACAAATGGTGGATCAGTCTGAACTCCCCCTGCTCTTTCTTGGGAACCACCCTCAACGGCGAAATGATGAGATCTGACATCGGCCACGCGTCAAATGGGCCAGCAATCCTGCCTTCCAACACTTCCTTCCGCAATTTGCACGCCACCACCTCCGGCAATTCCTTAGCGGAGTGCAAGTTCTCAGCCCAATGACTCTCCTGAGGACCCTGATAACCAATCCGAAATCCTTCCACAAAACCCCAATGCAGCTTCAACGCAGCCTCTCTATCAGGATACCGAGAGAGCCATGGACCCATGGCCTCCACCTTAACCGGAGTAGGGACCCTTTGGCCCAGTTTGTCCCCTGCCTTTAGTAAACTTCCACTGCTCGGAGGGTGTGGCAAGCGTAAGGCATTGCGTGACCGGGTGACGTCCCCCACACTTGGAACACTCGTGTTTAAACTTACAGGGGTGTTGTGTGCAGAAACCCTTATTAAAGTGCCAGCATGCCCCAGTGTTCCCAGGCTTGTACTGGTGTCCCGCTGCTCCAGTCCATGTTGCCTGACCCCCCGGAAGCTCCCTGACCACCCGCCCTAGATTGGGCGGGATGCGGCTGAAACGGCTGATATGCGACCGGGAGACCACTGACAGTATGTGTAGACGCCGCCGCCTGGGTAGAGGACATCCATTGCACCCATAGCTCCATATCAATATCCCCCCACGGCTTATCTGGATTAATACTAATCCGCGCCCTAAACTCCTCGTCATAGCTCAGCCAGGCAAATCCCCCAAAATGCAACTGTGCTTTCCTGATCACATCCATATACTTAAACAAAGCTATTGCCCTGTCCGCATGCTTCTCACAATAGATACTCGCATAGATCAAGAACGCCGAAGTCCAATTCTCCATAGTAACCGGCACCCTCGGCCGCCTGGTCAGCTCCTATTCCTCCTCTTTTGAACCTTCCTTCGCCTGAATCTCCCTATGTAACAGTTTGAACACATCCACATACTCATGCTTCCAAGTCTTGGCCTTTATCTTCTCCGACAAGTGAGACCCGAGTGGCATCGCCAAACCCATATAAGGCAATTTTTTTCCGCAATTTGTCCACACCGTCCTCCTTTCCCCCCCCTGGTCCTCTGACTTGTCTATCTGCGCACTGGCTGTCGCGACCTGCTTCTTACCATCCTTCGGAAGTGGCCCCGTACCACCCAAGAGCCCAACATCCTTCACAGATCCATCCCCCACACCCACCGACCGGCAGGCCTTCTTGTGCCGCCCTCTGGGATCTTCATCCCATGCGTCCCACCAGGCGCCCTCACCTGAGAAAGTTGCTGAGACGTCCCGCTCCGTCCGCCGGCTTCTGACTCCCCTTGGCGGCCCGACCAGCGCCGTCCTGTGCATCCTGGAAAACACCAAACTTGCCTGCTGCCGTTCTGCCCCTCTCCTCATCACGCACCTCACCCTCTTCCAACTCCTCATCCTCATAATCCAATTGCTCATCATCCACCTCCACAACTCCCCGCACTTCACTCACCACTCTCTTTGCACCTTTCCCTTTCACTCATGGCACAAACTCGCACTCCAACGTCGCTGCTGCCCGCTCCCTCGGTGGAGGGCAGGCCGCCGCCTACCCCCCTGCTGCTTCCTCCTGGTGTTTGGAGGCTATTGTGCGCCCCGCCAGCCCACCCCTACCTCTGCCAGTGCCCACAGCTGGCCTACACCCGCCCCCCGATTCTGCGCCCGGGAAGGCCCCAGTGCCACCAGGTCTCTGCTCCGCCAAAGCAGTCCCTGCCCCCTCTACCCAGACCCACCCACCCCAGGACCAAGGGGTCCCCTTACCTCTTCCTCTACCTGCTCCAACCCCACGCGCCGGTGCCAGGGCCCCTTTGCCTCTGAGCACCCCACCCGCCTTCGCCTCCCTGGCCGCATATATGCGCTGCCACGTGCTCACTGACTCCTCAATGATACGACGCTGGTCACGGATCCTTTCTTCCTCTGTCTTGTGCTCCCACCTGGCATACCATGTGCTCGGATGAACTAGCTCCCCTAGTGGTCCATTCCCCTTTGGGGGTGCCAGGGGGCACCCCTTCGGAGGCTCCCCCATCTGCTGCTGCTGCTGCACCTTCAAGGGGCCTTTCCCCTTCGACACCTGTGCCCTGACTAGGCCCTTTCTCCCACAGGAGAGGTCTACAGGCTGCTCCCCTAATGGCCCCCCTCCTCTACCCCTGACTCCACCTCAGACAAGTTGAGGGCAAACTCCTCCCCAACTGCCTCCTCCATGACACCCTGATCTCCCCCCCCCTCACTATCCTCACTGCCCTCCCCAGATGCCTCCAGATGGTCCTCCATGCCCAGCCCACCGGCCAATAAGCCAGCGTGAGCCGGGCCAACTACTGCAGCAGCATGTTGCGTGAGCGTTGCTCCATTCCCCTCCCCCAGGCCTCCCACCCCACCCAGCACCACAAGCACCTCCTCAGTACGCGCGGGGAGGCCCAGCCCCCGCCCGCCGCTCTTGGGGGCCTTTTCCCCCGCCCCCGCCCCGACATACCTGTGCGAGCAGGTGCGGCTCGTCAAGACACAATACCACAGCCGCAGAAACCCCCGCAGACGCAGACCTCGGCGTGCGGGTCATCCCGACCCACGCCTGGTCCAACACACTGGGCTGGAGGAGGTCGGCCCTCCAAGCCCGGCCGAGCACCAGCAAGGCAGCGCGGACTGCCTCAGCATCAGGCGTCGACATGCCCCGCCTTCCGGTGCATCCCTGACCTCTTCGATAAAAGCCTGCGCCTAATGGGACTGTAGAAGCAGTGAACGCACACCGGGGCACCAGCAGCGTTCAGCCCACAAACCTTCCACTACTTTGCTAACCTCATTGTACAAGCCCTAACAAATCTCTTAACTATTCCCTGAGGCACTGGGGACAGGAAGAGGAAGGACTTCCTCTCCTGTCCCCTTAAATAACCTCCTATCCCCCCCACCCCTTAAACCCACCCCCTAGCCTCACTCCTGCCTGTCCTAAGTCTCGCGCGAAATCCCCAGGGGTAGACTGGTCTGTCGACCTCACTTCCTCCGGGGGCCGCATTGTGTCCGCTCATCAAAGGACATTACACCCACATGAGCTCCATCCTCAGCCAGAACCAATGTAACCATCGAAAAAAATTCCAAGGAACTCATGGGCAGCCAACCCAAGCAATAGGAGAAAAATAAAACACATGAAAGCCAGCTATCTGTGTGTATATTTTGTAGTACTTTTTTAAAAGAAATTATAGTTTAAGGATTTCTATATCTAAAGCTGTGTAAAAGCAGGCCTAAGACATCTATCCTTCTGGACGGTAAAGAAGTCCAAATCCCGCTTTTGAACTCTAAACACTATTTTTGGGATGGTATATAATTTGAAAGTGGAAGCCATGCAGTATGTGTGACTCTTGTAACATTACTGTGATTTTGAAAAAAGTCTTAGTGAAATACATGTGTGTTATACACCTATGCCAATACACATGATTCAGGTGGGAACCTCTGGATTTTTTTAAGCCCACAATGACTTTTTATTGGCTGCCTCCCACTTGGCTGCCTCTGCAAATAAAGGCCTATAGGTAAAATGCATTCTTCTGATTATTTTTCAAAAATCTCCCACTTCCCCTTCTTAAATGTTGGCACGGATGGTTATCGAGGCCACTGGAATTATGCGATTGTACGACCACTGTGTTTTCCGCAGTTATAGATTTGCTGCATTTGCCATATATTCCATCCCCTGCAAAACAACAAAAATAAGTTTGAGCTCAAATGGTTCAAAAGTTACTATAAACATAGCAGTACGTGCTACTGCGCAGTGGAAGGATCCTTGCAAAGCTTCACTGGTGACCTTTATGTTGCTTATTGCTATGTATTTGGGTGTTAGACTGGTAATAAAGATGTGCAACCAATGGCCAGACAGTGTTAACGGGTGTAAAAATTATAAAATAATTTGTCTTTTCTTGCTGCATAATTTACTCAACGGTGCGTATGTGCCAGATGTTACAGGTTTAGCTGGACTGACCTGCTTTCAGCCTGCCTTCGCTTCTGAAGCCTGTCTGGCTGTAATGCCACACCCCTCACTGACGTAGGAAGAGTTCGCAAATTAAATGTAGCCGGGCTCTGAAGACTTAAGGCCTTTGCTCCTCATTACTGTATGTCAATTAACGAAGGGACACCCATTTGCCACTGGGTCCCTAGAGATTGCTCTGTGAATGCCTGGAAAGCAGTGGGCGTCTCTTCGTTGCAGTGGGTTGGCGAGAGTGCACATAATTGCCATAATTGGCAGTGACTGTAAACCGAATCACTTCGGATGTATAGTGCAAACTCGACCAGAAGGTATTGGAACGGTTTACATGGACGCATTCATTTTTTGTAGGCACAGGGAGTTTAAGGGATTTGGCTAGAGCAGATGCCAAGACTGGAACCCGCATCCCCAGTTCCAAGTATGCAGCTCTGGTTGTTATGCCACATCCTTTCTTAAAGCTGTAATAGAGGTGAGTGGTGAGAAAGGATTACACAGTTCGTTCAAGTACTGCTATTTTTACCAACGAATAGTGCTTCTTAATAGAACTGTAGTGAATAAACGCACACTGAAGATGGAATAACAGGGTTCATATGGTACAATCCTTGGTTTCCAGATCCAGGATTTAGCCACAACTTGGTCTCCGGGTCTTCACTGCCTGTGACTGCTAGGACGCAAATGTTTCTGTCTCTATATCTGGATTTGCACGCAAGCATTCTTATAACTATGACTAGGTCATAATGTAATGTAGTCAGCGGATCTGGCCGTTGGGCCACATCCTCTCACATCATCATTATTGCTGGTAGGAAGGCCAGACTTCAAAACATAAAAAACAGGACTTGCCACTGACACAGAAGTAGGAACAGGACCTGCTTTATTGCAACAGTATTTGCTGGCAGTAGATTTCACACCCTCAAAGTCCTTTCTCCAAGTATTCTCTTGCTACCACCCGTGCCAATCAGCTCTCTACACGCCCTCTCTCACATGTATTTAATTTATTTTATAGCGATACTCATCCCATTGTAGGGTATCGAGCGCTTTACATCACACTATGCATAGCTAATGACGCATGAGTGTTCTAGTCAAGGTATTGGAAATGTTACACAAGACAATGATGACTTCTAGGTGACATTAAAAATGCAATATGTCTTGCCTTTCATTAAGTTAAAGCCATTTGCTTTGCTATACAATTCCATTAGCAAAGCAAATGGCTTTAACTTAATCAAAGGCGAGACCAATTGCATTTTCAATACTTGTTGATTTCTGTTATCAATGCATGTAAGGAGTTCTTGCTTTGAACTCGTACTTTTTTGTGCATATTGATATTAACAAATTACCAATGATACATCTAGCTTAGTAAATAGATGTATGTCCACAAATTACTTTAAAGGTATATATTCAATTAATTTATAGTGTCATGTGATGACATTCTATTGTTCAAAAAATATGTTTCAAACAAATCACTTGTATGCATCCTTACCTGTTGACCTCTTCAAAATGGCCACCTCAGATCTGCTGTGATGGGGAGCGCTGGCCTCGCTCCAACCACTAAGGGAGCTGCCCCAGAAACAGCCACAAGGAGCCATTGCCTCAGTCACAAGGGCCTACCTGGTAGGTGTCAGCAAGGCAAGGCCAGCACGGGTGATGCAGGAAAAGTCATGTTAACACAGAGCTGTGTGGTTTCAGGCGGACACCATGTCGGGCCGCTAGCCATGCTCCATAAATAGAATTTCTGTTGGGAGTTAGTTACAAAATGGAAGTACGATTCCATCATACTGGGAGTTAAAATAATCATGCGTGTTCTAACTGTTAATTGCTGATGTTCACTCAATAATCTGAGATTCTCATAGTACTTAAAAACAAATCCTAGACACATTTTCTGGTGGATATATTAACAGAAACTTGATTATAAAAAACAGTGACATAGTTTATCATCCACTGAGCTTTTCAAAAGGGTGCCTGTAACTTCAGATACCTCCCAAACTCAACATCCAACCAGCTCAATCTAACAATAAATGTAATTAAACTGTCAGTCATTCAAGGAAATCATAATGCTTATACTGGTGTGTATTAAGTAGTTCAAGGATTAATCATAAACAGCCCAGATACGTGGTATGATGTAGTCCCAGACCATCCCTTGTCACATTGCCTTTGACGATTTTATGTCTCATGCGTTACTAGGCACACCAAGCTTTCAGGTGTAGAAACGCACCTCCTGGCAGGAGCTATTTCAACTACTCTGCTATGTTCTAAGCAAAGGTTAATCTGGATTCCTAAAGCCTTGCTTGTTACTGATCCTTCCACAGTCCCACCATAGTTTAAACTCACATCTGATTTACATCAGTGCTATCTAAAAATCTTCGGGTCAAAAAAACAGCACTGACTACAATCAGCAAAGTTTAATAGGGCATTTACTTTTTGCTCACCAAAATAAGTAAAAGCAATATAGAATTCAGCAAAATATTGCTATTCAGAATAAAAACAGGCAAGCTAGTTAAAGAGAGGGGTGGTTATAAATATTTCTCTGACCCCTATGCTGGCACTTTAGCGCACCAAAATAGAATAGTAGATGGTACTCCTCCAGGATAATTGTTGGAGATACACGCAAGTAAAAGTTGTCAAGGTTGATAAATAACATGGTAATATTGAGGTTGATGGAGCAAGATGAAGAACAAAATTTTGTTCTGACTTGCAAACTTAACCTCTCCTAATAATGTAATAATATTAATACGTTTGTGGTGTGATCATTGACCAACTTAGTTTAAAGATGCATTCATCATGGGTTTATACGTGGGTCTAACATGCTTTGTGTTGCAACTGCAAAAAGAAAAATAATAAAACTAACTTTGTCTATTGTTCTCGTCAGTATTAATGCGGCATTTTTTAATAATAATGGCATGTGCTTATTTTATGTTGCTTACATTTTGTCTTTTGTGATAAAATGCTCAAAGAGTTCCAGAATCGTTAAGGATACGTAAATATGATGCTGCTCTGTGTGCTAAGCTAGGTAACATAAATAATTATGTTAATTAGCAAAGGGGGAGGGTAACAGAATGGGTCTCAATTCTTTAATTAATTGATGTCTTGTGTTTGTTTAATAAATAGTTTTCGAAATGAGGCCTAAGTTGCCTCTGGAAAATATGGCTGACAGAGATGCAGATGTGAAAGAAACCTTGTCCAGAGTGGAGCCTTACGTTGTGTAATGGAAATATTTGCTGAATAAAAAGACTTTGCCTGAATGAAATGTGCTCACGGAAACAAGGCCCAAGGACAGGATTCGTGTATGTTTGCCAAGGTTAGGAAGCGAAAAGAACAGTACTCGTACTAAAGTAACATTTTGAAGGAAGCCGAATGTCACAGAAGGAAAAGAAAATGGAGCTTATGTAAAGCTTGAATGTGGTCAGGAGCCGTATGACCTAATGTGGACTGACCTGGATCAGCCAATAAGGATTGAGAATTTTGAGAAGAAATACAAAATATTGAAAGATAAGCTAGTAAAAAAGGTATAAAGTCTGACATTGCGTTTATGGAAAAAACTCTTGCTTTCCGATTCCTGAGACGGTGTCATGTTGTTGGACTTTTGGCGCTTGTAAGGACAGCTGATATATTATTCTTCCCTTTTAGGTGAAGTTTGAGTAGACAGGGAAATAGATTGAAGGAAATGGAAACAATCTTTTATTAATAATTCATGTTTCTGAACTTTCTTCTGAATGATAGTTCTAATTTTGTTTCTCTAGTAAAATGCTCCTTTCTTATTTGCTTATGAAATAAAACTTTAAATCATTCTAAATGTCTCTCTTTTATGAGAATAAACTTAATAAAAATTAGATTTGAAGTGACAAGCTGGTCTTGTTTATTCATGGTCTAGTTACTATTAGTTGATCCATCCACCTTATGTGGCTTGATTTTAAACTGCAGTATGTAAATATAAATGTAAATATTTTGTGAATAGTCCTTAAATCAAACCACCTGATTCAGTCGCTCTAAATTGTCTCATTGGTGATATGGGCCTGGATTTATGTGTTTAGTAATATGTGGTAAGTATTGAGGTGACAGATGGTGTTTGAGAGACAGCTTTTCTTTAGGAGCGCTGGATCAATTTCTTGGTAGCAGAGAATGGTTTCTATGGTAACTGACATGCTACATGGTAGTTGCATAGGATTACATGTCTAAAACATGTTAAGTTAGTCTCATTGTTATATGTAGTCGAAAGGTTTTTTCCAGCAGTGTGAAAACTCGTAGTTGTGTCGGCATATGAGTAGTGTGACAGGTGAAGTTACACAGTGCGTTTATTCTGTTTCAAAATAGTGGTATTCATGTATATCACTAGTGTTGTGGTTGTACAGCACAAGTTTAGGGAATTTAGGTGTGAAAGCTAGAATGCGTAGTGAGGGTTGTCTATGAAATCGTAGCTTTCGAGTATAGGAACTACTTTTGTTCCGTTCTAAAACTCACTGTGAAAAGAGTAGTAGAATTTTATCCGAGCTTGAGTGAAGGGTAAGTAAGTGTTGTCTACCTTACTGGTGAATCAGGATTTCTTTTGGTAGGTTAGAGTCCTGCTAAAGATTTATGTATGTGTGATTAGGGATTCTGTATGAAAGTGCGTAAATGAGTTTGTAATACTCGATCGAGGGAAACTCTAAGTTGTCTCTAAGGAGGTGTAAAAATCTCTGAACGTGCATTTGGAGGGAAACGAGTTCGGTATTACCTGCTAGAAGGGTAGGGTAAGTTACTTACTTTATCGACGAATAAAATATTCTGTGAGAATAGCGTCGTCTATTTCACGCAAAGAATACCTGTGTGTTTGTGAAAACTATCACTTTATTTTAGCGAAACAGACAAATGGTTTGTTATTTGTGAAGTTATTAACCGAATTACATCGAAAATTTTGTAAATATGGCCTGTGAAATTTTTTAGTAAGGGAGGGGTCAGAGTAAGGAGCGAGAGACGGAGTGGAGAAGTCTGCAGCGGTAGCATACGTCACTGGTGCCGCGCTGTGATTGGCTATCATAGGTCACAGTATTCGCGCACAGATTGGTTCACGTGACAAGACAAGCTTACAGCTGATTGGCTCGTTGTGAAAAGCAGTTATTCTTTTGGTTCAGCAAAGCTCTGACGTAGCTTAACCTGATTGGCTTGTTGGCGAGTTTCGCGCACGGATTGGTTGGTGTTACGGAAATACAACTTCCTTGTTACGATCTTTTCGGAAGTAAAGGAAAACGTTTAGAAACATGGAATATTATTATATGAGACAGGAAAAGAAGCCTACATGGTTTCAGAAACTGAAAAATAAATTTAAATCTGCTAAGAAAATTGAAACTCGTCGCAGAAAATTGATTCATAAGTACAAAACACCTGCAGCTTATATGTTAGGTGAATATGGTTACCATACTTGTCTCTGGATGGAAAATTGGACGGAATATACAAAGGATGATGGTGTATTAGGATGGCCAGAAGATGATTCATTTAATATTGCAGTTTTGAAAAACTTGAGGGAAAGAATGATGGATCTTGTACCAAATCCAAGACCAACTCAATTTGAAGCTTTGGTTGAGTGGGAAGATGAGATGCATGAATTAGATCGAGAGAATAGGGGAATTCCAAAAAGAATACATTCTGAAACACATCAGGATAGAATGCGTCGTTGGCGAAATGCAGATATGTGTGATGGCTTGTACCCAATGAGACTAATTAAAGAGGCTTCTGGAAAAAAGCATTCCCAAAAGAAAAATAATACTAGAGAAGAGAGTGATTTAGAAGATGCAGTTTTAGAAGATATTTACACTAAGAAACCATCACCTTATCGTCCAGCTTGTACATGGACTACCCCAACTGCCTCAACTGTTCCGATTTCCCCAACAGCCCCGACATCTCCAATTGCCCCGACTTCCCCAATTATCCCAACTTCCCCAATTGCCCCACCCAGAGAAATAATTGATGAATCTCCTGAAATAAATCAAGTTAAAACTCCTGAAAGAAGCAAATCTCCCGAAAGAGTAGAAATAGAACGAAACTCAAGTGTATCTCCAGTAAATAGTAGTTTTACTGAAACTCCTGTTCAAAGAAATGAAACCCCGAGAAGTGAATTCAGAACAGAAAGGTGTGAGGGTCTGCCGTTTACAAATGCTTCTGAATATATCCGTTCTGCAAATGAATTAATACAGCAGTTAACTAAAAGTATGGAAGCAGTTACAGTGCCAGTAACAATTGGACTTGTCCTTCCAGTTTTTGATCAAAAAGAAATTAGACATTCAGCTTTAACAGTCCCATTAAATACTGAAATACAGAGAGTGACTGAAAAAGAGGAGGGGGAAGATGGCGGACCGGATAGGAGTCTCTGGCTGTGAGCTCCGCGCTCGCCGCACACGAGACATGATCATGGACAGCTAGACGAACAGAAAAAAAACGTAGTTGATCACTTCTCAATACCTCTCTATAAGGGGATGGGTGCACGAGATTCTGAGACTTTTCGCGCAGCATACGGCGGTCTCTGGGCAGCAGCATCGGACGCCAGCAGAGGTTGCCGGAGCATAGTTGTGAGATTGTCCTTCCTCTTCCGGGGCATAAGGGGCAGCGACAGCCACAGCAGCGGCAGTAACGCTGACGAGGCACTTTCCCCGGCGCTGAAACAAACACAGTCCCGGGTGAGGAGCAGAGGCACTGCTGAGCTGATACTGAACCGGACAAATTCAGCGAAATCGGAGGCAAAGATCACACGCTGCAAAGAAGAAGATTACGAGATCGTAGAAGGGAGAAGGCTGCTTACCAGGACTTTGGTACAACAGGAATCCATGAGCAAGGTACAGGGGGGGTTCGGAGGTGAGGGAGTGACTGTACTGGATTTACTTGTGGGCTGTGGGGGGAATAGGGTCATAAAGAGTAACAGTGGAGATAAAAGGGGAAAGGGAGAGAGGGAGAAAGGGAGGGACTCTGAAGTAGAAACAGAGGTGGACCCAAACATACCAGGTGCTCCTAAAATAGAGAGGAAGTCACTCAAATCAGACTCAGACTCAGGAGCTAGGAGCAAAGGAAACCCGATAGAAGGAATAGAGGACGGAGCGGGGAGCAAGCGAAGGTCCAGCTATTGCTTAAGAAATAGGCAGTTCTCCAAACAAGTACTTCCAACCAAACAAACTGTTATACCTAAGGTCACAAAAAGAAAGCAAACCGCCAAACTTCAGCAGAAAAAGGACAAAATCATTAAAGCAAAAGACCAGACAGAGCAGATAATTAAAATAACTCCCTCTCTTAGATCCTTTTTTAAAATACAGCAGCAAGCTCAAGTAGGGTGTAAACTCCCAAATTTTCTTAACCATCCTAACCCCCAAGAGAAAACTATCCCCCCAGTCGCAAACACAAATACGAACCTAAACAACGCCACTATACCCACTATACCCCCTGTCAGCTCCAAAATCACCAACGGAACAAAAGGGAGTGAAAAACCTCAGGGAAAGAAACAAGAAACAATAATCTTCGAAGACCCACAAATGGAGGAGTTGGGAGATATCAACATGCCTAACACCTCTGGTACTAGCATACCGCAACATGAAAAACTAGTGGCAACAGAGCCTTTCTCCATGGTAGAACAAACAGAGAAACTCTTGGAAAAATTCATGGACAAAGTCCTAGGAGAAATGAGAGAGAAATTCTCAGTCTCAGAGGCTAATCAGAGCAAGATACAAGAGGCATGTGAGACTTTGGACCAAAAAATGAACGCCCTTGGAGAAAGAGTGGCCGTAGTCGAACCAGTGGTGGAAGATCTCAGCAAGAAAATTGACACAAACCAGAAAGAAATAAGAAAGCTCAGAGAAAATGAAAGAAGCATGAGTGAGAAGCTGGAATCGCTAGAAAACCAGGCGAGAAGGAATAACCTAAGGGTCCCTAATGTACCGGAGAACCTGGAGGGTACGGACATCAAAAAATGTATTGTTTCTCTTTTTGAAAAGCACTTCTTATGGGTCAAGGAAGTCAATCTTACTGATGACATACAGAGGGTACATCGGGACACTTTCAGGAAAAACAAAGACAGGAAGACACCGAGAAAAATCCTGATGAATTGTAAAACATATACACTGAAAGAAAGACTACTAAGTGAAGGTCTAAAACATGGTACTTTGCAAGAGGACAACTGGTCCTTCAGGATTCGCTCAGACATGTCCAAGACTACTCAAGACAGACAGTTGGAGTTAGGACAACATATGCAAGAACTAAAATCTCTTGGAGCCAATGTCCAGATGAAATTCCCCGCCGCATTAAGGATCATGTGGAAAAATAAAATGCACAACATCAGAGACCCCAGAGAGGTAGAAACCTTTATTGAGCAAATAAAAGATCAACTACGAACTGAAACAGAATCTCAAGCAAGATGAATACCATAAATTCTAGGCGAAGCAACGAGCTCGAACAGGGCGAAGAATACCGCCCCAAAAGAGGAAGGGAGGCTTCCTCAGGGTGGAAAACAATGAACCTCACAAAAAACACAAATATTGCATAAAAAGAATACACGGGTGGGGAGCAAAATAGGGAAAAAAACTGAAAAAATGTCCTCAGCGCTCACAGTAAAAGGAACTATCGGGACCCATAGAACACGAAAAAAAACAAGATACCCCTAACAGGAATGGCAACAAAATCTAAACAATTCAAGGTACTCTCTTGGAATGTTAATGGACTCAGGACAGCCAGCAGAAGGAGAAGGATTCTTGAATACCTGAAGGAAGTAGACAGCGAAATAATTATTTTACAAGAGACGCACCTTCTAAGTACGGAATGGGACCAAATAATGAAAAATCTTAAATGGGCTGACACCTATGTTTGCACAAATCAAGATTGCAATATCAAAGGCATATTAATAATCCTTAAAAAACACTTAAAGCCAGAATAGAGCACAAATCAGTTGATAGCAAAGGAAGATGGGCCTTTATTAAAGTAAGAATATATGAAAACTCCTTTACTTTGGCAGGATATTACGGTCCAAATGTGGACGACCCAACTCCCTTACAAAAACTCTATACAGAACTACTATCAACAACTGCTCCGATAATACTAGGTGGTGACTATAACATTTTGATAGATCCAAGCAAAGACAGACATCCCCCAGGGAAACAATCAAATCTACCTAAAACGAGAGAATGGTTAGGTAATTATAAAAATGACCTGGGTCTGCTAGATATGTAGAGAGAGAAAGGAGACAAAAAATATCCTTACACCTTCCACAATAAAAAACTTGGCCATAGATCAAGAATTGACTACTTCTTAATACATGGAGCACTACGAGACGATGTCAAGAATATACAACATTTACCAGAACATCTATCTGATCATTCGGCGGTACAACTAACCATACAAATAACGAAAAACAATATACAATCAAGATGGAAGGTTGACCGCACAATATTACTAGACCCACAGGCAGCAGAAGAATTAGAGTCAACAACAGCAAATTTTTTTAAGGAAAACCAAACTGGCACATCAAAACAAAACACCTGGGACACATATAAAGCGGTTATTAGAGGAAAGCTATTAAGCATGGGTTCCCACAGAGCCAGAACTGCAAAATTAGAAATTGGAGGTATGGAAAATGATATTAAAGAGCTTGATCTCAAGATAATGGCGGAGAACACTTCAGATGTAAAAGAATCGTTAGAGAAACAAAGGCAACAACTAAAGGAAAGACTGGTAAGTCTTCTGGAAAACAAAGTAAAGACTAGATGGGAAGCCAGTAAGTTATCTAATCATGAATATGGAGAAGGATGCGGAAAGCTGTTGGCTTGGAAGACGAAAAAAGAACAAACTAGAAACAAAATAATCTGCATTCAACAAAACAATAGAAACGAAACTGAGGACTCCATAATAATGCAGGAATTTGCGAAGTTTTTCTCCAATCTATATAAGGAAGATATAAATCCCACAGAGGAACAGATCCAGAAGTATCTAGACCATATACCGCTTCCACAACTAACAGAAATGGAAAAAGAAGAACTAAACGAAGATATCACAGTAGAAGAGGTTAGAACCATCATAAAAGGCCTAAAAAAAGGTAAAGCAGCTGGCCCTGATACCTTACCTAACGAGCTCTACTAAATCCTAAGAGACTCTCTGGCGTCACCATTAACAGAACTACTAAATCTAATATACAAAAAAAGAGATAAAATTCCAGACTCCTGGAACGACGCAACAATTAGCATAATCTTAAAACCAGGAAAAAATCCAGCAATATGTGAGTCATACAGACCCATCTCACTACTCAACTGTGATTATAAAATATATATGCAGGTCATGGCGAAAAGACTAGCCGTGATAATGACAAAACTGATAAATCCTGATCAAAAAGGCTTCGTAAAAGGTAGACAAATACAAGAAATCACACATGAACTCTTTGCTGCAATAGATATAGCCATCACAGAAAAAGTCCCACTAACCATAATCACCTTCGACGCTGCCAACGCGTTTGACAGAGTAAACTGGACATTCCTTAACAAAGTCATTAGTAAATATAATCTAGGGGAAAATTTCGGTAACATGGTGGCAGAGATATATACCAAACCAAGGGCTAAGATATTAGTCAACGGGAACCTTACAAACAATATTGACATACAAAGAGGGACAAGGCAAGGATGCCCACTGTCACCCCTGCTTTTTAATTTATATATTGAAGCCCTTGCAGCCTCTCTAAGAAACCATGCCACAATAACCCCTTTCCAACATCAGGACTGGTCTAAAAAGGGGCTCTATATGCAGATGACCTGATTATTATTATTATTATGTTTCTTATATAGCGCCAGAATCGACCCCCGGAGGGGTATCTCTGCGCTTGCCTTGGGAACCCGTCCTGGCTTTTCCCTGTGAGATAGCCCCTACAGGGCATCCCCAAGGTGAAAGCCAGGCATCCCGCCGCGGGGGGCCGTTGTGGAGATTAAGCAAGCTTAATGCCCAGAGTTGCAGAGTGTGAACCCAAGATTAGGTCAGGCACCGAAGCGAGAATTATCGAGTCCATGGACATTTGAGCTCAAGACCCTGCCGCGTCGGGAATTGAACCCTGGTCCCAGGTCTGACCTCTGCTTTAGGGTCTGCCTGCTCTAACCAGTGAGCCACACTTCTCCACAAATGACTATAAGAGCTCTGCTGCTGCAATAGAGTCCACAGTAGCCAAATTTGGAAGAGTATCAGGATACCTGACAAATCAAGAAAAAACCGAGGCTATGAGCTGGAACACACCCGTCAATAACCCATACACAAAAGAAAAAATAAAATACTTAGGTATCACATTGGTGAAAGACATAGAAAAAATACCCCAGATAAATCTGAATAGAATCGCCATTGAAACCACGAAATTACTCAAAGTATGGCATGGACTACCTCTTAGTTTCCTGGGGAGATCAAATATAATAAAAATGTCCATTGTGCCCAAATTCACCTATCTCTTTAATACAATCCCATTGGAATTCAAGAGAGACGCCTTGAAGAAGATTCATGGTGAAATCACAAGTTTTATTTGGTCATCGAACGGAACAAGAATATCATGGAAAAAATTAAGGAGAGGAAAGCATGAAGGGGGAATAGCAAGTCCTGATCTTATTGAATACTGTAAGGCATTCCAATTTAAAAATATGAGACCACTTCTTAAGAGCGCCCAGTTTTTTCCTGACTATCTGCAAAATATGACAGGCAGACGTGATCATTTCCTATATAAATTTGGACACCCAAAATTTTTCAAAAAGATAAAACTGAAGATATTATTCAATGCAGTAAAATTATGGTACCAAGTTAGAAGCACTTTAAACATACCATATTATAGCTCACAGGCTCCCATCTGGGATTCACCAGGCACTCCAGAATGTTTAAAAGACTCTTTGGCCCTACCTTTAAAGGAAAATGGAATTGTAAAATGGGGTCAGCTGATGGCAGGAAACATCATAATCCCCTGGAACCAACTCGCTATAAATACAAATGAAACAGTGTCCAAATTTAAATACTATCAATTGACAAGCTGGGCAAAATCGATCACAGATAAGAAAGAGGGAAATGAAAACATGGAGAAAGAAATGCTGAAATCCTCCCCAATAAAAAAGGAAATATCTAGGTGGTATTGGGCTTTTATCACAGCAGGAGAAGAAGATGTAAAGATTCCAGAAGCATTATGGAGGAAAGACATACCAGACGTAGATATATATAACATTTGGACAAAATCATTGGAAAAGTGTTGGTCCCACATAAAACCAGCCGCGCTGAAGAGAAATCATCTTTTCACAATACACAAGGCATATTGGACACCAAAAAAACCTAAATTCAAAGGAACCACCGTCAAATCTTGCCCATAATGCGGACTGGAAAAGGCAAATGATCTACACATGTTCATAGACTGCCCCATGATAGACACCTTCTGGAAAGAAGTGGGTAAGATGATATCACTGGTTTTGGGAAAACAAGTAAATGTAAGTATAACTCTTATTATCTTTGGGATCGACATGAATAGCGAATGGGGTAAGTTAACAAAAAAACAAGAAAGCTTATTGTTTGTACTGATACTTCTGGCTAGATGTCAAATTTGTATAAATTGGATTAAACCAACACCACCACAGCATGGGGATTGGCTAAACTCAGTAATAAAAACGAATAGAAATGACAGACAGGGGAAACCGGGTAAAAGGTTTAAATTTTGGGAAATCTGCGAAAACTTTTATAATATGGAATGTGGTCTCGAAAAACAAAGTTCAATGATTAAAACGGAAACAATAATTCAGACTGGAATAATTTCCCGTCGAGTAGCCAGGAAGGCTAGCTCTTTCCCACAAAAACAGAAATATTGATTATGATAAAGGTCCCAGGAGTTCCCAAATCCTAAAAACACCGGAAATGAGAAACACCCCTCCACAGATAGACCAATAAGGGGCCGTGAAGGTATAGAAGGTCTGGTTGGAATGGGCCCGAGTAGAACCTTACACAAATAAGTCGCAAAATGAGGACAAAAAAAATAAATAAATAAAAAATAAAAAGAAATAGAACGAAACTCAAGTGTATCTCCAGTAAATAGTAATTTTACTAAAACTCCTGTTCAAAGAAATGAAACCCCGAGAATTGAATTCAGAACAGAAAGGTGTGAGGGTCTGCCGTTTACAAATGCTTCTGAATATATCCGTTCTGCAAATGAATTAATACAGCAGTTAACTAAAAGCATGGAAGCAGTTACAGTGCCAGTAACAATTGGACTTGTCCTTCCAGTTTTTGATCAAAAAGAAATTAGACATTCAGCTTTAACAGTCCCATTAAATACTGAAATACAGAGAGTGACAGAAAAAGTTTATTCAGATTTAACAGAGTTGCATCGAGAGAAAATGATGCCTGACTTAACTTTTAATCAAAGCCTGGCATGTAAAACCCCAGTTGGTGCAGAATCTGATCCTGGAACCCCAGAAAAGAGTTCTCCAGAATGTAAATTACTTGATGTTGGTAAATTAAAAACAGACATGGAGGAATTAATAATTGGTACAATTGGAACTGACAGTCTGAGAGCATGTCAGGATGATGAATTGTTATTTATTTGTAAAAGCATAACATGGAAAACAAAAAACAGATATGAAAAGTTAGAAGAAATTGCTTTTGAATTTGATGTAGATTTAAATAAACAAAAGAATCTGCAGAAACATTACAGGGTGGACTTCTCTGATAAAGATATTGAAAATTTGAATAAATCAGGAAGAATTACACACATAAAAGATTTAATTGCAGTTTTAAGAAAATGGGGTGATCTAAGTAAATGGAGAGCAAAATGGACAAAGAAAAGAGATGAAGATAGTGTAAGTCTAAATTATTTGATAAAAGAAAAAGAAAAGGTAACAAAAGAATTTCCAATAAGGGAAATAGCCGGTGGAGGTTTTGTGCATGTTCCTTGGACAAGACAGGACATTCTGTTATTCACAAATGATTTTCCCCGATTGAGAGAGAAACCTGTAGAATGGTATCGACAGGTAGAACGATTTGTGAAGGTCTCAAAAGTTCTGTGGATAGATTTAGATGGATTATTTGATATAATTGTTCCATCAGATCTCTGGACAGAATGTAAAATTTCTATAGATTGGCCTAGAGAGGAGCCTCAACGAGACAAGGTAACAGGTGCTCCTTCACCAGATGTAATGAAAATGTATGATAAAGTGATTGTGTTCCTGAAAAACAAGATTCCCCCAAAAGAAGTAGATTGGGTTAAAATTGACAGAACAATCCAGGAAACAAAAGAGTCAGTACATTCATTCTATGAAAGGTTACTGCTGGCGTTTAAACAATACAGTGGTTATAAGCATCTGAGTGAGAAGGATATGAGCCATTTAATATACAGATTTGTATATGGCTTGAGACCTGAAATTAGTGAAATGATAAGAACTGGAATAGTTGGTTGGCAATCAAATACAGTTGATGAAATCCTGAGAAAGGCAAAATACTGTAGTGATGAGATAGAAGCTAAACAAAAGAAGTTAAAAGAAAAAACAATGTGGGCACAAGTGAAAGTAGCTGAGCAACAAATTACAAATTTGGGAAACAAAAATGTTGATCAACATCAAGGGAAATTTAAAGGTAATTATAATAAACCAAAGTTGACAGGAAATATAGAGGAGTTAAAACAGAAACTCCCATGTTTTAATTGCAGCGAAATTGGACACTGGAAGCGTGAATGTAAGAATCCGCCCAAAAATTTTGTTAAAAATCAATCATTAAATCCACAGATGCAGAATGAGAAAAATCAGCAGCAACAGCTACAGCGACAGGTAGTGATTCAGCAAAGTCAGTTACCACAACAGATACAACAGATACCACAGCCGCCACTTCCAAGCTGTGTAAATTTGCAGAATACAATACAGAATCAGGATTCAGCGGAGGTGAGCAGGGAAATAGATCACAAAGAGTGAATGTGTTGAATGTTTCTCAACAATTCTGCCTGAATGATGGAAGTGAATCTGATGATTACTTATGACGGTGCCTGAGAGAGGAAGAAGAGTGTGTTATTGGAGCCACTCTTGAGGTAGATCAATCTGGTCCATATGTAAATGGTAAAGTGAATGATGTAGAAATTACTTTCCTAGTGGATACAGGTGCTACCCGTTCTACTGTTAGATCAGTAGAAATAGAAAATCTTCCTCTCTCTGGGGAGACCATCCAAGTAGTAGGTGTAGCTAATCAGCATATCAGAACGGATCTAACTGAACCAGTTGAAGTTGAAATTGGCAAATTTAAAGACATGCATAGATTTGTAGTTTGTGATAGCAGTCCAGTAAATCTGTTAGGCAGGGATATATTGTGCAAGATGAATTGCGCAATTTATTGCTCACCGGATGGTATAGAGCTGCAAACCTCAGAAGAAGATGTTTTTTACAAATTAACAATGTCAATGGTTGAGGCAGAAGAAAAACGATTGTTTCCTGTGTTTGATAAAAATAACTTGCCTGAAGAATTAAAAGACACAGTGAATATTACAATTTTGGGATTTCACTGGTGATGAAATGGGTTTGATGAAAAATGTAGACCCAGTACAAATTACAGTAAAACAAGGAGCAGAATACCCAAACATTCCACAGTATAAAATGAAAGCTGATGTGATTATAGGAGTTATTCCTGTAATTGAAAAGTTCATTATACAAGGTGTTCTAAAAGAAATTGAGAGCAGCCCATGTAATTCACCGATTATGGGAATCAAAAAGCCAAACGGAACTTACAGAATAGTTCAGGACCTGAGAAAAATTAACAAAATGGTTGTCCCATGTTGCCCAGTTGTTCCAAACCCAGCGGTAATTTTATATCAAATTTCGCATGATGCAGAATGGTACACGGTTATTGATTTGTGCAATGCATTCTTTACCGTTCCATTACATCCAGAAAGTCAACACATTTTTGCGTTCAGATTTCAAGACCGTATTCTAGCATGGTGTAGAATCCCTCAAGGGTACACTGAAAGTCCATCTATTTTTAATCAGTTGTTAAAGAAATCATTGGAAAATTTGGATTTACCTGGAAAATCTACATTAGTGCAGTATATTGATGATCTCCTTGTTGCTGCAAAAACAAGAGATAATTGTGTAACCGATACCATTACTCTTTTAAATTATCTGGCAGATGAGGGTCACAAAGTTTCTCCTGCAAAATTGCAGTTTTGCAAACAAGAAGTAAAATATCTTGGTCACAGAACTGCAAAAGGATCAAGACAAGTGACAGCAGAAAGAATAAAAATGATCCAAGCAATGCAACCCCCAAAAACACAGAAACAGGTCAGAAAGTTTCTAGGAATGGTTGGCTATTGTCGCCAATGGATTAGTGGTTTTTCAGTAATTGCAAAACCATTGCAGAGACTAACAAAAGCAGACACAAAGGATCCAATTGTGTTGACAAAAACTGAATTGGAAGCTTTTGAGCAGTTAAAAAGAAGTTTGTGTGAAGCTCCAGCATTGGGCATGCCAGATTATGAGAAGGAGTTTGAACTGTATTGCAGTGAAAGAGAATGTTGTGCATTGTCAGTTTTGATTGAACGGCATGGAAGAATGAGAAAGCCAATAGCTTATTTCTCAGCAGTTCTTGACCCTGTTGCTTAAAGGCAGTCGCTGCAACCAGTGTAAGTTTGGAACAAAGTGAAGGAATAATAATGGGATTTCCAGTAAAAGTATACGTGCCCCACTCAGTAGAAATTCTGCTTTCCAGAAGCAAAACTCAACATTTGACGAGTAACAGATTGACCAAATATGAGAAAATTATTCTTGGATCAGATAATGTTTCTATTGCAAGATGTGTAAATTTAAATCCTTCTACATTGTTACCTGATACTTCTGAGACAGAATTCAGAGATGAAATTATTGATCATGAATGCCTGGATGTATTAGAGTACTGTACAAAACCAAGGCAGGACATTAAAGATGTTCTGTTACCTGTGTCACACTATGTTTTGTTTGTTGATGGATCATGCTTGAGAACAGAGAAAAGGGTTTCCTGTGTGCAGCATATTCTGTTTGTACAGTGTCAAATATGATTGAAACTTAGAGTCTCAGAGGAATTTGTTCAGCTCAAGTAGCGGAATTGATTGCTCTGATTCGAGCATGTGAATGGGGAAAAGGAAAAAAGATTACCATAGTGACTGATAGTCAGTATGGCTATGGCGTAGTTCATGACTATGGCCAGCTTTGGTCTCAAAGAGGTTACTTAACTTCTGCGGGATCACCAATCAGAAATGCTAAACTGATCAAAAGGCTGATCGATGGCATCCAATTACTAGAGCAAATTGCTGTGGTAAAGTGCACAGCTCACAAAAAAGGAAATGATTATGTGACAAAAGGAAATTCATATGCTGATGAAATTGCAAAATTCTGTGCAAGGCTCAATGCAGCAGTCAATCGGGAAAATGAAAAGGAACATGTTTTGAACTCACTTACGCTAATATCTGTAGTTGAAACTTGGCAGGGAGTAAAACAGTTACAAGATGAGGCAAGTGAAGAGGAAAAAGACACTTGGTTAAAAGCAGGATGCAGACAGAGAGAAGAGGATGAAATCTGGGTTTACAAAGATGACAGAGCAGTAATGCCAGACAGCATGATTTCAAACATGGCAAGAATGTATCATGGTCCAGGACACATAGGTAGAGATTCCATGATCAGGTTATTTAGACAAACATGGTACAACCCAAAATTCAGAATGATTGCAGAATCTTTTGCCAGAGATGTTTGATCTGCCAACAGATCAACCCAAACAGAAAAACCTATGTAAGCTTGGGAACCATAGGACGAGAGGGTGGTCCTTATACCAGAATAAAAATTGATTTCATTGACATGCCACGCCACAATGGACTGAGATATGTTTTGGTTATTATCTGTCTGTTTTCAAAATGGGTGGAAGCATTTCCAACTCGTCACAATGATTCAATCACTGTGGCAAAATTGCTATTGAGAGAGTTCATACCAAGATACGGTTTCCCAGTGACTGTGGAAACATATCGCGGTACCCATTTTGAAAACAGACTGCTGAAACTAAATTGTGAAGCATTAGGCATTAAACAAAAATTGCATTGCGCCTACAGACCAGGGGCATCAGGTGTTGTTGAGCAGGTAAATGGCACAATAAAAAATAGAATTAGCAAAATGTGTTTGGCAACTGGAATGAAATGGACAGATACACTCCCACTTGTTTTGATGACTTTGAGAAGCATTCCAGATAGAAAAACAGGTTTGAGCCCTCATGAGATATTAATGGGCAGGGTCATGAGGCAAGCATTTGTTCCAGTTGAAAAACTACTAACCATTAATGATAGTATCATTATGGACTACTGCAAGAATCTTTCTGACGTAGTGACTTCTGTGTTCCATCATGTAGGAACTGAAGTGCTCTCAAAAGAGAAAGAACAAGCTCATGATCTGTTACCTGGAGATTGGGTCAGGACAAAAGTTCATCGAAGAAGAAATTGCCTAGTACCAAGGTGGCAAAAGGCAAGACAGGTGATCTTGGTCACTACAAATGCAGTTAAGTATAAGGGACTGAAAAGGTGGATACATGCAAGTCATACCATAAGAGTACCACCACCTGAGAATCCGGACGAAGAAGGTGATACAACAGCGGATTGAGATTAAGAAGAAGAACCTGAAAGAAATCCAGATCCTGAAGATCGACAAGATAGTCGACATCTGTAAGATTCAAATGCGAATGAAGCATTGAATTAAGAAAATGATGGCATTGTGATACAAGTCTCTGAAGAAGAAAATGATGAAGATCAGTTGAATCAAGAAGCAGAAAAATAAACTGACCAAGAGGTGATTCAAAATCAAGATCAGGAGAGTATTGAAAAGCAGTCTGGAATCTTTGGAAGAAGGAACGAAGATTCTGAAACTGGTGAATTAGAAGTCATTGAAGAAGAAGAAGAAGATGAAATTCCAAGTACCAGCTATAAGGAGGCTGTTCCTAACAAAGTGAAGCTGCTGAGTAAAGAAGTAATACCTGAATCTGATGAAGAATCTGACTCAGAAAAACGATTATTGATGAATCAGCAACTGAAACAGATGACAGTGAAGATGAATCAAATTTGAAGAAAACAAGAAAAAGAGCTTGGAGAGTAGAATACAATTTGAGAGAACCTAAAAAGAAGCTGACAAGAAAAGGAGATAATTGGCCGAAAGAAATTGAAGGCATAAAATTCAAATTAGTAAACAGAGCAAAAGAACAGGTGAACGAAATCTCAAGTCAAAAAGAAGAAGATTTAGATAAGAAAAAACAAGCAGAAAAGAAAATAGAAGTTATAAGTACCAGAGCAAAGGGAGTAATTAGACCAAATCAAAAATATAAGTCACCAGAGTGGGCTTATATTATCATTCCACCAGTTGTAGGGGTTAACAGTAATAGCAAAGAGGATTTAGCCGATGACATTGACAATGATTGAAATTTGATTAATTGACACAAGGTTGAAGAAACTGTGTTAGGAGGCACAAGATCAAAAAAATTGTGTTAGCTGAAAAATACATTTGATGTATGACATAAGGTCGAAGAAAAACTGTTAGGCAATAGATTTATCTGATATTTAAAAAAAAAATAAGGAGGGTGTATATAGATTTTTTAATTTTTATTTTTTATTTTTAGTTGCTTTCTTTCTGAGAAGAAGAAATGGCTTACTCATATACTAGTAAAAATTCGAGATGTTCTATTCTCAAGAGGGGTTGCAAAATGTCTTCAATATGTGTGGTACTAATTATTCTAGTCTGGTAATTCTAGCAGTCATTTTTCCTTTAGGTGTTGGTAAAGAAATGTACAAAGCTAACATGACAAGTAAAGTTGAGGTCAAACTTGAAAGTACTGATAAATCTAGCAAAATTATTGATCATAAAGCCGAAATTCATCAAGATAGATCTGTTGGAGATTTCTCTAGTAATACCTTTTCTAGACTTTTATCTGAATATGTTAAAGTAATGGATGCTAAAGATTGTTATGTCTGTGTAAAATTACCTGCTTCTGTTTCTGTTTCTGCTCCCTCTTACATATGGTGTGACGTGTAGTGTAATGGCTAATTTGTTTTATGGAACTGGTCATTTAGAATTTTATTCTTCTGACTTTGATGAGATTTTTGCAAATTTTAAAGTTGAAAATCACTTGAATAAAGTGAGACCTGCTAAACAGATGAGGGAATTTTTCTTAGTAATTAATGAACTCACCTATAAATACGCTTATAGAAATAATTTAACATGCAAATTGAGAGCAGAGGAGAAATCCTTCTTGAGTATGGTGGAAGAGAGAAGGGCAATTTACAAACAAAATGAGGCAATGAAAACTGGTAAATCAAAGTTTTGGCAAATCGAGGATGAGAAGCTCAATGGTAGAAATGTAAATATTGCAATCCACATAGATAAACCTGTTAGTGGAAAATTTTGTATAAGAAGAGATAATTCCCTCTACGATAACTATTTTGTAGGAGCAAGTCAATGTAATGATACTTATCAAATTATAGGGGGATGGGGATTTAAAGGAAGCAAAGATCCAATTTTTCCTGGAATTTATTTTGTTTGTGGGGATAAAGCATATTACAGCCTTCCGGACCACTGGTACGGAACCTGCTACGTTAGTTTAGTTTTTCCCAAAAAATTTCATGTGGATAGAAATGCTGAAAGTTCATTTGAAATTAGCAAACATGTAAAAAGATTCAAAAGAGAAAGTTTTTCAGAAATTCTGGGAGATATATTTGGTGCAATAATACCTATGGTGGGAATAACCCTGAATGCAAATAGAATCAGAAAAATGTCAACAATTGTAGACAGACTGTCAACTGACACTGCAAGTGGATTTCAAATAGTAAATACTGAACTTATAGCCATGAGGTCTATGGTAATGCAAGATCGTCTTGCACTTGATATCCTGTTAGCTAACGAGGGAGGAGTTTGTGGGATCCTACATGTTCAACACTGCTGCACATACATTCCTGACAAAAGCAAGAATATAGAGATGTACATTAAAAACATGACTGAGTTACACCAAGAGGTAGAACCTTTAGAAGATGAGAGTTTTTCAGAACGTCTTAGTAAAAGATTTACAGCAATTAAGCACTGGTTTCAAGACATAGGTAGTTCAATTATAGGTAAAATAGTTTTTCCTTTGATAATAATAGCTTTAGTGATACTTTTGTTAAAAATCAGTTGTATGTTACACAAGAGAAGAAAGCATGTCACAGAAAAGAAGAGAATTAACAAGCTAAGGGAGGAGAGAGAAAAAGAAATAGAATTAGAAGAGTTTCGTAGAGCTCAATATGATAGTTGAAGAAGAACAGCTGATTCTAAAATTTAGAAATACTAATACTAAGAAAGTGCAAAACATGTTCTTTGATTGAAAATTTATAGAATCATAAATTTTTGGGTATAGTTTGGTGATTTGGAAATCACCAGATGAGGGAGTTGATGGAGAAAGATGAAGAACAACATTTTGTTCTGATTTGCAAAATTAACCTCTCCTAATAATGTAATAATATTAATACGTTTATGGTGTGATCATTAACCAACGTAGTTTAAAGATGCATTCATCATGGGTTTATACGTGGGTCTAACATGCTTTGTGTTGCAACTGCAAAAAGAAAGATAATAAAACTAACTTTGTCTATTGTTCTCGTCAGTATTAATGCACCATTTTTTAATAATAATGGCATATGCTTTTTTTATGTTGCTTACGTTTTGTCTTTTGTGATACAATGCTCAAAGAGTTCCAGAATCGTTAAGGATACGTAAATATGACGCTGCTCTGTGTGCTAAGCTAGGTAACATAATTAATTATGTTAATTTGCAAAGGGGGACGGTAACAGAATGGGTCTCAATTCTTTAATTAATTGATGTCTTGTGTTTGTTTAATAAATAGTTTTCCAAATGAGGCCTAAGTTGCCTCTGGAAAATATGGCTGACAGAGATGCAGACGTGAAAGAAACCTAGTCCAGAGTGGAGCCTAGCGTTGTGTAATGGAAATATTTGCTGAATAAAAAGACTTTGCCTGAATTAAATGTGCTCACGGAAACAAGGCCCAAGGACAGGATTCGTGTATGTATGCCAAGGTTAGGAAGCGAAAAGAACAGTACTCGTACTAATGTAACATTTTGAAGGAAGCCGAATGTCAAGAAGGAAAAGACAATGGAGCTTATGTAAAGCTTGAATGTGGTCAGGAGGCGTATGACCTAATGTGGACTGACCTGGATCAGCCAATAAGGATTGAGAATTTTGAGAAGAAATACAAAATATAGAAAGATAAGCTAGTAAAAAAGGTATAAAGTCTGACATTGCGTTTATGGAAAAAAGTCTTGCTTTCTGATTCCTGAGACGGTGTCATGCTGTTGGACTTTTGGCGCACGTAAGGACAGCTCATATATTATTCTTCCCTTTTAGGTGAAGTTTGAGTTAGACAGGGAAATAGATTGAAGGAAATGGAAACGATCTTTTATTAATAATTCATGTTTCTGAGCTTTCTTCTGAATGACAGTTCTAATTTTGTTTCTCTAATAAAATGCTGCTTTCTTATTTGCTACGAAATAAAACTTTAAATCATTCTAAATGTCTTTCTTTTATGAGAATAAAGTTAATAAAAATTAGATTTGAAGTGACAAGCTGGTCTTGTTTATTCATGGTCTAGTTACTATTACTTGATCATCCATCTTATGTGGCTTGATTTTAAACTGCAGAATGTAAATATAAAGCCTAGCCTAGCTAGCGGCGGAGGAATAGGCCCACGGGACCAGTGACCAAGCGGATTGTACCAAGCAGCGGCAGTGGCAAGGTAAAGGCCCCATGAGCGTGGAGGAGCACGCGAGCGTAGAGCCTAGTGTTACAGGAGATATCTTCCTGCATTAGATGTGGCAGCTGAAAAGGTGGCTTGGTGCACTTAGTGGGTGACAATTAGCTACTATGGCCTAACAGGAATGGCCTCGGAGTCTTATTCTATCGATAGCGTGGGCAAATCGGGGCAGATAACAAAGACCTGCAGGAGGTATGGGAATGTGCATGCCTCTGTGTTACCGATTCTCACGGAGTACAACTCCGGGTAGTACCGTCCTGGATAGGTGGTAAAAGGTTCGACCTCTCACATTCTGGTGGTAAGAATTTAGTTAACCGTCTCTTCATTGGGCGGCCTCGGCTATATTACGTGCATTGCGATGAAAGGAGGGCTCTTTCGATAGTGGACACGCTGAAGTCAAACTGTTGGGAAAGTAACAAGGTTGAAGGCATGCGTAGTTCGCTTTCCGCATTCCTGGGGTGGAAGTTGTGTGAAGTGCATAGTGACGCCTGGGGAGTTAATGAAGGGAAGTCGTGTCACAACCAAGTCATGTTACAACCTTGTTTCAAGCATGCTTTCACTGTAGCCATGCGCTGCGGAAAGTTAGGGTAATAATTAATCAACTGGTAGGGAGGAGGAAACGGTTGTGTCCATTTTATTTCCCCAGGGTAACTATCAAATTAATCAGAAGAAAAATGGACACTTGTAACAGTTCTAAACCAGTGGTTAGAAAAGTAAATGAGACACCCTCAAAAACTCAATTTTATTCGAAAAAAGCGGTATATATGTTTTGTCCGCCCCACATTGATGTTATGGCAGTTATCATTGGATGTTCCAATACGTGCTCAGTGCCAGCCTCATCCAGAGGCACCTCTGGTATAGAATGCAGTGTCCAGAGATTGAGGGTTACCCCCACACAGGATGTGAACAAAACAATACAAGAATTCTTGAAAAAGCAAAATGGTAAAAAAGAAAAAGTCACCCTTGTGCTTTAATATAAGGTGAGATTCAAATGTCATAAAATCAATTGATACTACAAAAAGATCGAGTTACTGGATCTCTTTAGTATTCTAATAGGCTTGTCGATATGTTTCAGCTCCTTTTGGCCCTACGGGGTCTATGGAGCTTTCGTCAGGACTCACACATATAAAAAGTTTTTTCTTACTCACACAATTTGTGTAGTATATTTTGATTGTACCCTTTCTGGCACTCAGTTATGGAAATTCGCTCTCCACAATCTGCAATAAAGAGAGAGAGACATACAACAGTACAAACATTTTTGTTCAACTGTTATGGTGATTCAGGGTGGTGGGGGGGGGATAACAAGGAGGAAGGACATTGATATCCCCCTTTCAAAATATCAGCTTCTTATTATCGCTGAAGTGTTAATTTAGGAATAGAAGGGAATTAGTTCGGCATTGGATTGGGAATTAGAAAAAGTTGTGCGGATTACATCATTACATTGGAATCAATTGTGGCAGTGTTAATATGTAGTGGCTTTCGATATATACTCGCTTCCGAAAATCCACAAAAACAGGTCCCCTCCGCCTGGACGACCAATAGTTTCAGGCATTGGGTCGATTTTAGAACACTTGTCCAAGTTTTCATATGAGTACCTCAAGCCTCTAGTACAAAAAACACAAAAGCATCTCAAAGATACACGGGATCTATTAATACAGATCTCAGATAAAACCTTTGATCCTGACACAATGCTTCTTGTCGGTCTAGACGTTGAATCGCTGTATACCAGCTTACCCCAAGACGAAACCATCCAGATGCTTGAAGACGTCCTATTCATGGAAGATTGGCAACACAATACCCCGAGACACTTCATCCTTGAATGCTGCAAATTAGAGCTAAACGAAAATTTCTTTGAATATAATGGAGACTTATACCTTCAAATCCATGGTACTTCCATGGGTAGTGCATTCGCACCTTCGGTGGCGGGTCTGTACGTAAGTCAATTTGAAAGTCAACACGTTCTGAATGATTCAAACCCTTTCTCTTCCAGTATTTTATACTGGAAGAGATATATTGACAATATTCTTTTAATTTTGAATACAGAACAGGACCTAACAAAGTTTATGGACTGGTTGAATAGACTCAATCCCTGGCTAAAATTCACCTACACTGCCAACAATACACAACTAGATTTTCTGGACCTTACAATTTTCACAGAAAATAATACCCTGCAAACCAAAACTTACACCAAGCCAACTGCCAAAAATAGCCTATTATCTTATAAGAGCTATCACCCAAAACCATTGAGAGATAATCTCCCATATAGCCAATTTCTACGGCTGAAAAGAAACTGCAGCAAAGATGAAGATTATAAAATGCAGGCCCAAGAACTTAGTGAGAAACTAAGAAACAGAGACTACACTCAGAAAACCATCTCTAAATGTAGAAAAAGAACGAGCAACCAACCGAGAGACTGTCTCCTGCAGATCCACCCAAAAGAACAAATACCACATTTAACCACCTGTGTAACAACATTCTGCCCTTCCACCTATGAAGTGCAAAAATTGGTAAATAAAAATTGGCATATTTTAAACACCGGAAGATTTGATTGGCCCAAAGCAAGGTTTGCTAATAGAAGAACAAAAAATCTGAAAGATGTAGTGGTACATACACGACCCACAAAAAACAAACCACCAGCAAAAACAAGAGATGTCTCAATGACACCCATAACAGGTCATTACCCCTGTGGCACATGTGTAGCGTGTAAAACAACCAGAGCATCAAAAACATTACAACTATCAGAAACTCTAGTATGGACTCAAAGACAGCATACAAATTGCAATTCAACCCATGTTATCTACATGGTAAGCTGTCCGTGCATGAAGAAATACATAGGGATGACCTGCCGAAAAGTTAAAACAAGAATTGGGGAACATAGAAGTAACATAAGACTGAAAAAGAACACCACTAAATTGTGCGCGCACTTCATAGAAATGAACCATTCCTGTGACGATCTACATTGGACTGTGATAGAGATGCTATCAGAAAAATCACAGAATTCAGAAAAAATACTCTACGAAAAGGAACAGAGGTGGGTGGACCGCCTCAAAACCTACCAACAAGGCCTTAATGACAATGTTCCATGGCATTAATTCGCTAAATAACAGACCTTGCTGACTATAGTAGTTAAGATGAGTCCCACGAGAGAACCTGTCTAACAAAAAGAATAATATCTACTCAATCTAAGCTACAATTCAGCACAACCAACGAACTATAATCCTTTGTCAGAATCTGATTGATAATGTATACATCCTCATATTCCCAACTACTACTAAAGGAGTTAAGACTAGCTCCACCAGATAACCGGTCTAAGAAAAGAACAAGATTTACTCAATCTAACTTACAATTCAACATAACCTACGAACTTTAAACCTTTGTAAAAATCGAATTGACAATGTATTCATCTTCGTTGTAAAACTAAAACACTACTGTCCACTTAAGCCGATAAAACGATACATAAAGTTGTCTTCAAAAAAACTTTGTTCCCAAATACCGCCAATTGCCCTTTAAATAAGAGCTCAATACGTAGACCTGACGTCCGGGGCAGAGTCAGCACAGGTCATTGAACTACATACCATGCGGGTAATGGCGGCTCCGTTCCAACTTTTTCCAGGGATACCGGTAAGACGCAATAGCGGCACTTCTAATATCCAACCCCTTGTCTGCAGCTCTGCGCTCCAAGAAGCGGCATCCCCTGATGGAGTTTGCGACATTTCTAAAACAGGTATGATTTGACGCGAGAGTATCTCTACCCGCGAGTGAAATTGTCTAAGTTATTTTACACTCCGTAACCCCCATCTGTTGTGGGACAGTCTTGACACAGAGGCTAGAGAAAACTGGTGGAACCAGAACACCAATATAATAATTACGCTAGATATCGAAAGCCACTACATATTAACACTGCCACAATTGATTCCAATGTAATGATGTAATCCGCACAACTTTTTCTAATTCTCAATCCAATGCCGAACTATTTCCCTTCTATTCCTAAATTAATACTTCAGCGATAATAAGAAGCTGATATTTTGAAAGGAGGATATCAATGTCCTTCCTCCTTGTTATCCCCCCCACCACCCTGAATCACCATAACAGTTGAACAAAAATTTTTGTACTGTTGTATGTCTCTCTCTCTTTATTACATATTGTGGAGAGCGAATCTCCATAACTGAGTGCCAGAAAGGGTACACTCAAAATATACTACACGAATTGTGTGAGTAAGAGAAAACTTTTTGTGTGTGAGTCCTGACGAAAGCTCCATAGACCCCGTAGGGCCAAAAGGAGCTGAAACATGTCGACAAGCCTATTAGAATACTAAAGTGATCCAGTAACTCGATCTTTTTGTAGTATCAATTGATTTTATGACATTTGAATCTCACCTTATATTAAAGCACAAGGGTGACTTTCTCTTTTTTAACATTTTGCTTTTTCAAGAATTCTTGTATTGTTTTGTTGAGATCCTGTGTGGGGGTAACCCTCAATCTCTGGACACTGCATTCTATACCAGAGGTGCCTCTGGATGAGGCTGGCACTGAGCACGTATTGGAACATCCAATGATAACTGCCATAACATCAATGTGGGGCGGACAAAACATATATACCGCTTTTTTCACATAACATTGAGTTTTTGAGGGTGTTTCATTTACTTTTCTAACCACTGGTTTAGAACTGTTACAAGTGTCCATTTTTCTTCTCATTAATTTGAAAGTTAGGGTACACACGAAACAGATGTGCATAATTGCATAGCATGCAAGTCTCATTAGAGCTAGGCACTGATATGCGGTTGGGAGAGAGGTAGGCCATCCTGAAAAATAAAAAATTTTAAAATCATCAATAGCACCCCAACCGTGTGGCCTTTTGCATGGATCTGCTTGGGAAGGCTCGCTGGCCCTGCAAGGCCATCAGTAATTGACTGTCTGTCACACCACGTTTTTGGGTCAGAGGCAAGAACCAAAAAAAAAGATGGGCAGTGGGCCTCCTGATATTTTGAAAGGAGGATATCAATGTCCTTCCTCCTTGTTATCCCCCCCACCACCCTGAATCACCATAACAGTTGAACAAAAATTTTTGTACTGTTGTATGTCTCCCTCTCTTCATTACAGATTGTGGAGAGCGAATCTCCATAACTGAGTGCCAGAAAGGGTACACTCAAAATATACTACACGAATTGTCTGAGTAAGAAAAAACTTTTTATGTGTGTGAGTCCTGACGGAAGCTCCATAGACCCCGTAGGGCCAAAAGGAGCTGAAACATGTCGACAAGCCTATTAGAATACTAAAGAGATCCAGTAACTCGATCTTTTTGTAGTATCAATTGATTTTATGACATTTGAATCTCACCTTATATTAAAGCACAAGGGTGACTTTCTCTTTTTTAACATTTTGCTTTTTCAAGAATTCTTGTATTGTTTTGTTGAGATCCTGTGTGGGGGTAACCTTCAATCTCTGGACACTGCATTCTATACCTTAGGTGCCTCTGGATGAGGCTGGCACTGAGCACGTATTGGAACATCCAATGATAACTGCCATAACATCAATGTGGGGCGGACAAAACATATATACCGCTTTTTTCGCATAACATTGAGTTTTTGAGGGTGTTTCATTTACTTTTCTAACCACTGGTTTAGAACTGTTACAAGTGTCCATTTTTCTTCTCATTAATTTGAAAGTTAGGGTACACACGAAACAGATGTGCATAATTGCATAGCATGCAAGTCTCATTAGAGCTAGGTACTGATGTGCGGTTGGAGAGAGGTAGGCCATCCTGAAAAATAAACATTTTAAAAATCATCAATAGCATCCCAACCGTGTGGCCTTTTGCATGTATCTGCTTGGGAAGGCTCGCTGGCCCTGCATGGCCATCAGTAATTGACTGTCTGTCACACCACATTTTTGGGTCAGAGGCAAGAACCAAAAAAAAGATGGGCAGTGGGCCTCCTGAACGTGAGCCCTGAGTCCGCGTCCGGTGATTGGGAGTGACAAGGTTGCGTCTCACATTCTGATCACTCACGGCAACACATGCCAAGATCTGGCAAGATGAGGGTTTAAAAATAAATAAATCGGAAGAATACATTTCTCCCATCGACCTCTGGTGAAGGTGATGTAGTTGCACGTGAATGCGGCCAAATGATAGCCCGAATCAGGGCTTTGGCAGTCTGCTTGCATGAAGAATCGGAACTTCGGGCAACACTGCACTTTGCCGCGTGGGCACCCTTTACAACCAACCTAATCACTCCATGCACAGAAACTAATGTTGGGGGTTGAACCTAATGATGAGGGTTGTTTGAATTGGGGGGTGAGGGGGAAGGTACGGGCAAAGGGACTACAGGTTTGCATCCTGAACGCTAGAAACAAACAAACAAATAAATAAATAATAAACATGCGCTCCTGCCCTCTCCGCCCCCCCCATGCAAGGCAGGCTTTCGGCGGGGTATAAAAGAATGCTGGGGAAAGCTGGGGGCACAGCCTGCCAGTTCGATGGAGCTTCAGTTAGTTATAGTTGGTGCTTGCCAGATTTCGCAGCTGGGGGGCCAAGATATATCGGCGGGATCCGGGCGTAATGCCGACGGCAGCAGGAGAGTTTATCAGAGGAAAGGAATCAAGCCCCCCCCTTTAAAAAAGGGTGCTGCTGACAGCATGCAAACATGACCCGTGCAAAGAGTTAGCACCGAGGAGCAGCAAGACTTGAACACAGGACGCTGCAGGCCTTGCTTGCCATGTTACACTCCGCATTTAGAGTTTAGGTGGGAACGGCCATCTCTCACATCTGTGTACTTGATACAGGTGTGTTCAAAGGATCAAAGTCAGGTGTGAGGGTTTCTTCTAAGGAAGGTCTGAAAACAACAAACGGAATTGCTCAAGCTAGTGTGTAAACACAGATCTTGGCTAACATCTCGCCGTTCCACTGAATGAAGCACATCTCGCCGTTCCACTGAATGAAGCAGGTCCAATTATTTGCACTTGTAATTTGTTTAGAATTCTTGTGTTAGCTTATGGTGCCTCGAAGCCAGTTATCCGGAATTGAATGAGGTTCACAATATTTTGTTTTTAGTAGAGTAAAAGCTAGTACAAAATTAAAAAAATAATAATAATTGCCTTTCTGTATCAGAGGTATATTGGTAACACTTAACCTGGCTGGGCTATCTAAGATAGGTATAGGTTCCAGCAATGCCATTGCGGTCAAATGAAAGCGTTGGGATGGCAATAAACATCTGTTATGCAGCACCAGATGCCTCTGGGAGCAAGACATATACATTTTCAACAAATAAAATACCACACAATATATATATTCCAAGTTTGGATCAAGAAACTACCAATAGTTTATAAGCATAGGGACAAGGGGAATAAATAATTTCCATGCTGGGTGGTGGGTCAGTAGTTAATCTAGGTATTCCAGGTTTCAAAAGTGACCTGCGTTCTTACAGTACAAGGTGGATCTCTCCATTGAGAGGAAAGGGGTGGCGTGAGAACAGTGCAAACATAAGTGCAAGAACTGAATCAATTTAGCACCGGATTTCCCTTTGGTTTACATGCGCGTTACAAAACGGTTTGCCAGCTGTCCCGCATACCGGTAGGGCCAACTCATGATATTCATCCTCCAAAGTAGAAAATAGGTACAGTGGGTCGCATGGTAAGGACATTTTAACTGTTCAGACTGACAGTACTACAATTTTTTTGTAAACTAGTAGATTTGAACGCGCGAGCCCACGAATATTCACGCCTCCACAAGCAGTATCTGACTATCTCCCAATTTTGTTTTTGATTTCATGTATGACCCATGGGGAGAGGCGACAGTGCTGTAAGGCAAGTAGAAAAGTGGTGTGTGCTGCGTAGGGCGAGTAAGAAAGGAGGATTATGTACCTGAACGGGGAACAGCGGAGGGACTGCACAAGCAGCATAGGGCGATATGGCTCCAACAGAGGAGAAATAAATTAATATATAATAAAACACAGGCAGTAGTTACACACCCCCACCTGCACCTACGGTAAGACAAGCACAGGGCTCGGGCGCGCCCCCAGGCTCCATCATACCGCACAGAGGAGTCCATAGCAATACAAAGGTTAGATTCCCCACGACCCCGGCAGGGCCAACTCAGAATTGCATCCTCCCACAGTAAGAAATAATGACAGTTCAGTGGACGAGATGAAAAGAAAATGTCCAATGCGAAAGTACCACAACAAAATGCACAGTTATGTGGTAAAATAATGTGACAGGGATAATGTGATACTAATGAGGGTAGAGGTCATGGAAGTAACGTCTGTTGTATCATGCCCCCACAAGTGGCATCTGACTGTGTCCCAACTTTTAATTTCATGTATGACCCATGGTGAGAGGAGACAGTGCTGTAAGACTCCAACCAGGACACAAGCGTGCCCCACAGAATGACAAGGACGGAGCAGAGCACACCATGGCGTTTGTGGGAAAGATTGCCGTCAGAGCTTACCAGACATCAGCCTCCCGGAGATACAGCTAGAGGTAGGTACCCTAGCGCTCGAGTGGTACAACAGCATAGGCAGGTCCACAGAAAGAGCAATGGAGGCGCACAGAGACGACACAGGGTGGGGGGAGCCGCAGGAACACGTAAGCCTCCCTGGCGGCGTGGCAGAAACAAAAGGTGTATTGGCTTGGTTATGGAAACACACCGACAGGGCGGTGTGTAGAAGGAGGGCCACTCACTCCGGGATGCCTCATGGCTGGGTGAGTATGCCTGACAAAAAATCGGGGTAGCACACGGAGACGGCACTCGCCGCCCAGCCCCCGCCAGATGGCAGGGCGCAGGAGAGACTAGCAAGGTAGCAAGTTGTGGCCTGGCTCCGGGAAAAAGGCTACCCCCTACAAGCAAAGGGGCGTGGAAAACAACAAAGAACAATCTAAAAGCTGTCAGCGTGATGTACGACCCTTTGATATGCAAATGAGCAAAAAGGCAAACAAGTGATTTATGACCAGACAATGATTTATGGCTGATGATTTTAGATGCCCATGCAGAATGATTTATGACAACAGAATGATGACAGATTTGTGACAGAATGATTTATGACATCCCGATGACGTATGACTATGATTTAGGACAATGATTTATGATGCTCCGGCAGAGCGATTTATGACAACAAAACGATGACAGAATGTTATGGTACCCAATGATTTATGACCCATGATTTATGATGTCCAAATGACACTGACTGATAAGAAATTGTGATAATGTATGATAATGATTTATGACCCCGACCCGAGAAGGTGTCCTGGGGAGTTGAACAAATATGACGTATGTAATGAGTAATAAACTGCGGCCAACAACCACCACAAAAACATTGACTATTGGCTGTGTGTAGTAATATAGATACACAGGTAAGGTATGGTTCCCGGATTGGGCACAGTGCGGCTGTTATTGCAGAGGCCGCCCCCGAAGGGGGCCTCGAGGGCCGGGGCCATAATGGCCACCCAAACCCACAAGTAATGGATCCGGTTTGCGCTGGTCAGTGCCGCTGGGAATCGTCGCGCCCGAGTCCCTCTCCTCCCCCTCCCCAAGAACAAAGGGAAGAAGAAAAAGGGGAGAGGGATATAAGGCAACGCTCCCCCTGGGCAGCTCACCTTTTACATCAGAGAGCTGGGGGAGCGGCACCAACGGTTTTCGAGTCCCACCCACCCACACCTACAACAGCAGTGTTGCAGTGCTGGCAGGGATGAAAAGAGCTAAGGGTGCAACAATTAGCGATGGAGACACACCGGGAGTACGGCCACTCACTTTTGGATGCCTCATGGCTGAATGAAGTTGTCTACAAAAGGGGTAGCAAACGGAGACGGCACTCGCAGCCGAGCCCACGCCGGTCGGCAGGGCGCAAAAGAGTCCAACATGGTAGCGAGCTGAGGCCTAACTCCGGGAAGAGCCTACCCCCATGCGGAGAGCACAAGGGGAGCATAAATCCAACCAAATGGGGCGGAGGTGTATTGGCTTGGTTATGGAAACACACTGACAGGGCGGTCTGTAGAAGGAGGGCCACTCACTCTAGGATGCCTCACGGCTGGGTGAGTATGCCTAACAAAAAATTGGGGTAGCACACAGAGACACCACTCGCAGCCCAGCCCCCGCCAGACGGCAGGGCGCAGAAGAGACTAGCAAGGTACCGAGTTGTGGCCTGGCTCCAGGAAAAGGCTACCTCTCACACGCAAAGGGGTGTGGAAAACAACAAAGAACGATCTACAAGCTGTCAGGGTGATTTACGACCCTTTGATATGCAAATGAGCAAAAAGACAAACAAGCAATTTATGGCCACCCAATGATTTATGGCTGATGATTTATGATGCCCATGCAGAATGATTTATGACAACAGGATGATGACAGATTTGGGACAGAATGATTTATGACATCCTGATGATTTATGACCATGATTTATGATGCTCCGGCAGAGCCATTTATGACAACAAAACGATGACAGAATGTTATGATACCCGATGATTTATGGCTCATGATTTATGATGTCCAAATTACACTGACTGATAACAAATTGTGATAATGTATGATAATGATTTATGACCCCGGCACGAGAAGGTGTCCAGGGGAGTTGTACATATATGACGTATGTATTTAGTAATAAACTGCGGCCAACAACCACCACAAAGACAATGACTGTTGGCTGTGTGTAGTAATACAGATACACAGGTATGGTATGGTTCCTGGAATTGGCACAGTGCGGCTGTTATTTCATAAGTTTAGTACCAAAGAAGGCATTTCCTTCTTCCTGTTACTGGCAGGAAAATTTTCACCCTCTGTAAGGTTCAACCACAGCTTTCGTTGGGATTAAGTCACAATTTCCTTCAGTGGATTGTTATTTCTCAACAACAATTAATAGGATCATCTGCAAGGTACTTCATCCATAAACTAATATATGGCAAGAGTTGCGTACAGTTCCACACCACTCATGCTAAGATGAAACTCCCTTTCTCCAAAGACAGAAGGTCAAACGGGAACATAACTTTTATCATGTACATCAAGCTAAAATCAATGGAAGAGTATGGATTAGTTAAGTTATGTTAAAAAGCTCTAGGAATACAAAACACCTTGTCGAGTTTGGAAATGTGAGATTGAGTTCAAGTTAGATCGTCTCTCACAAACCTAAACCGCTCAGGAGCTGGACCTGCCGTAGTGGATGTCCTGTGGACTCATCTGTGAATGGAGCTAACCGTCTCTTACTGTCCTTCGCTACACAAATGAAAGATGCTTGATTCACAGTTAGACTGTTCGAGAATTAGGGAAAAGAGTATAGGTAACAGCACTGTCTAGTCATGGCGTTTTGAATGTAATCACAATGATTTACACAAACGCAAAAGCAAAGGCACATCCTCGTGTCGAAGTTCTTGATGTTTAGAATAATGTTACGTTAACAGGAAATGTGCAACAAGATAAGTAGACAAGCATTTAGAACCGCTGGCACTTAGAGTTAAATGTTCCGAAGTAGAAAGTACAACGGTCAAACAAATTAAGTATGCAACTGTCTCTGCACCCTTTATTTATCAATGAGTACACCCCTACATGTATGCTGCCACCACCCCAAACAAACACTATAATATAGGTATCGCTCGCTAACGAAGGTGAAATGCTCAGGAGTGGCTAAAGATTACTATATAGTAATGTCACAAACTTAATTGGATGTACTTCTGTATTACTGAATCTCATCAAGTGAATCTCCACTCATTCGGTGAACACAACTCTAACTGAAAGTATACCATTTTGAATCAGCAATACCTCTTTACTGCAAGGAAAAGAAATGCCCACATTTCGTATAAAAAAATGTGAAATACTTTATTAAAAATTTAAAATCAGGATTGTTGACTTTTTCGTTAGTAGATCATGTAGGTATTTTGCAGTCATTTTTTGCTGCCTATCAATTACAAAGGAGAGGGGGTCAGGGAGCCAATAAAAGTTCTAGCACTTTTGCTCCCAAGAAAAGGTACAAAAACACTAGGAGGGTAACTGTTCCAGAGATTGGCTGGATAATTAGTTGGGTGAGGGAGCCTTCCTCACTGGAAGGTTGTGCCCACATACACCTGTGTGGGTGTCATGCTTCATCATGGGCTTAGCTCCTTGTGAGGCCGGCGCTGCAATGCTCCACCGGCCAGTGAGTGGGCTCTTGGTGGAGTTCTTTCCTATATTGCAGTGATGATGGGTTCAGGTGTGTGGGGTGAGTGAGATGGTGGAAGGACATGAGTTAAAACTACCTACAGGGTACCGAAATATACATTTAATCTGGCGTCCCCTTGCATATAGTGCACAGGCACAATATTTGTACTTTTGGCAGCACCCTTCTCCATATCAACCGCAAGGATAAGGTCACTCAGGTCCCATTAGAGGCGGCAGTATACTAACCTTACAAACGGCCTAATCAAGAAATAGATACGGCAGAAGCGACACAGTGGGCATGGCGGGGAATAGTCAGAAGGGCGGGTGTACAGGAATTGTACACACCATCTATGCCCATAGGGGGCAATCCACTGCTGACACCACTGATGGCTAAGGCTACTACACTGAGGGCAAAGGCACATGACCTGGTCAAGCGTAGTGATCTATACCCGGATGCTACATTCATGTCAATACAGCAGATGTGCAAACTGCAACCGCCCTCGGCTTCAGACATGCTGTTGTATTATCAGCTTAGGGCGGCTTGCAGAGCGAGATATACTGACTTTCATCAGGAACCACCGGTCTTGTCAGTGCTAGAGAATGTATTGTCAAACCCCTCTCCCCATAAATTGATAACACGTATATATAGCATAATGCAGTAGACATCCCCTTTAGTGTTGTGTACGTCAAACATAGATTGTGAAAGGAAATCTGACTTATTAATAACAGATAAACAATGGGAATAATGCTGTTCACAACTAGATCACCTTTCACCGAATTATAGATTACGACTGATCCATTTTAATTTTCTACACAGAGTGTACCGCACACCGGTACAATTGCATCGTATGGGATTACAACCCAGACACTACATGTTGGAGATGTGGTACTCAGGACGCCACATTTATACACTTAGCCTGGTATTGCAGATCCGTAGCACAGTTCTGGTTGGATGTGGTTAGACGTATTGGCAATATCACTGCTGTGCAGATACCACTCACGCCATTGGTTGCACTGCTGGGGTTTGTCTTAGACATCCCAAAAGGTTCTCGCAAAGTCACATCCATGCTGCTTCTGATGGCGAAGCGCCAAGTGGCGAGCCACTGGAAGAAACATCAAACTCCAGCAGTGGTTGGGTGGTGCACGCTGTCACATATTGCAAGGATCAACTATCCCAATATTGGGAATTGATGCCCAGTAGGTCGAAGCCTCTGGATATATGGGGACCTTACGTGCACTGGCTGGAAGCGGGGGTGCAGATCACTGTAGGGATACTGCCACGTGAAACGCTATGTCGGGCATGGGACTTGGCACTGGAGCCATTGTGCTGGTTGTTCAAAGATATGTGCAGAATTGTTTTAGACTTTAGGCTGTTGCAAAGCCTTGATGGAATGTGCCATATGAGTCGTGTACTAATAACCAACAAAAGAGCCAAAACTGGGGTTTCAACAATTGTATGAACTGGTTTCAATGAAGGTTGCTTTGATAGAAGCAAACAACAACCGGTAAACTTATTAAACCGAGCAAATTTATTTAATTTTTGCAAGCAATCTTTTTTTCTTTTTTCAGCACATTATTCGTTGTGCGTGGAAAATACAAAATGAACAATGAAATACGTTTTATATACAATATATACAAACATGTAAATACACCATTTCATACACACTTGGCCAGACATTCATACACAGACCATACAAAGCAAACAATAATACAAAAAACACTGTGTCCAGGCATCTGCAAATAAATCAGTGGAAAATATTTCTTTTCATATTTTGCAATGTCGTTGTAATTGTCATGAGATCACTCATGAACTCAAATTAATGAAATCACTGTTCCAACGTGATAATGGTCACCAGATGCGGGACTTAAAAAGCTGGTCGACGCGTTTCAAACCCCTAGGAATTGGTGGGGTTCTCCTCAGGACCGGGTTTGGTTCTGAAATAATAAAAATAACTAGCTTGAGCAAGGTTTCACGGAGCAACTATCAAGTGGATTTCACAAGGGATCAACTATCAGAGTCCAGCCGACGCTCCCTACCTCAATCCAAAAGTAAAGCCGACAACTTGTGGGTTTCCAATCAGAATCGTATTTCCCAACAGGTGTAGTTACAGCAGCTGTGCAAGGAAAAATAATACATGCGACAACATTTCAGTGTAGTGCAATGCTTTCAGACATCATTCATACCGCTTGGAGAGGGGCGCGTCAACTTACCCGCGAGCGGGCGGCTTCAGTCTCGCTGCTCTGATGCTTTCTCGGGCGGCCGCTCCTATTCTGTAGAATGGGGGCGAAAGCGTTTGTTAGTAATGTGGCGCTATCCCGTGTGCGAGTCGATTCTGTGTCAGTCGAGTTAACATACCGAAGCGGGAGCAAGGCGATGATCCTTCTCCCTAGCTGGTGTGCATCATTCATCCGGCTGGAGTCCTCGAATGGAAGTGTAGCCTCAGTACTTCCTGGTTCGTGTTAGAAAGAGAGGAGGGCCCGGGAATTCTGGGACTTGTAGTTTAGAGACAATGTGATGACGAATTGGAGTCATACATTCGGCTTATAAATTTCAGATATTTCATTAAGTCCCCGTGTGGCAGTATTGAACTTCATAATGAGCATTGCTTCACGTTGTGACAATCTTGCATCAATATCACCTCCCCTGGGGTCATTTTCAATTTTAGACAAGACGGTCCAACGTAAATCCGTGATGACATGTTTACACCTAGTCCAATGATTGACTAAGGGGGCATTCTCTACCCCTCTACGGATGCGCGATTTGTGTTGTGTAATCCTGGTCCTGATTTCCTGTGTTGTTTTGCCTATGTAGACTGAAGGGCAAGGGCAAATGATTGCATATACCACGTTTTTTGATTTACAATTCGTAAAGGTCTCATGTTTCCAATGGGTGTTATCGAATGTAAAAACTGTGTCTTCAATGGTCTCGATGCAACAAGTGCAAGTCCCGCACTTGTGATGTCCTTTAGGTGGAGGTAATCCAAAGATGCTTTGTAATGTGGGAGCCCTTGTCATTGGCAAAGCTGCCCTGACCACGTAATTGGCAACACTTTTGTCCTTTTTATACGCAAAAAGTGGTGGGGCTGAGAAATCCTCATGCAGGTTTTTTAATAAATGCCAGTTGGACAAAATGAGCTTTCTGTGTAAGTTGGCTGCCGAACAGAAAGTGGTGACGCACACCATCCTTTTGACTTCAGGTCTCATTCTTTTTTCTAACAATGTCTCTCGTGGGGTCCACCACGCTCGTTTGAGTGAGTTTTTTAGTAATTTTTTTGGGTATCCTCTCTGAATCAGTCGATTCTTTAAAAATTCAGCATGAATGAAGTAATCTTCCTTGCTCGAACAATTTCGATGTATTCTCAAAAACTGCCCATAAGGCAGATTCTGTTTCAAGCTGCGGGGGTGGTTGCTATTAAAATGCAACGCTTTGTTCCTGTCCGAAGGTTTCCGGAAAAGTGTTGTGCTTAGGCCTCCCTCAAAAGGTGCCACCTTCACATCCAAATAGTTGATGGATTCATTTGATGCTGAGACAGAGAACAGGATGTCTATTGTTCTCGCATTCAGCCAGCTTACAAATTGGCCAAGGTCTTCATGTCCGCCAGTCCAGACCATGAATATATCGTCAATATATCGCATATAATGCGAAATGCTCTTGTCAAAAGGATTGGTTTGGTAGATGAATTTCTCCTCAAATAACCCCATAAACATTATGGCTAGCTCCGGGGCAAAGGGGCAACCCATCGCCACCCCTTTGATTTGATAAAAAAATTCCGAATCAAACGTAAAAAAGTTCTTCTGTAGCGCAAACCGTGCAAGGTCAAGGATGAACTTGGTGGGGACTCTTACTGGTCTTTCCCTTTTGTCCAGGAACACTGTCAAAGTTTCCAGTGCTTGTTCTTGGGGGATCTGGGTGTATAGGGACACCACATCGAGTGTCACTAGGAGTTGGCTGCTTTGGTCAAATTTGATGGTAGAAATGCGGTTAAGGAAAGCAGTGGTGTCTTGGAGATGGGCAGGGATAGTCTGGATAAAGGGTTTCAAAAAATGGTCAATATATTTAGCCACAGGGAGAAGGATCATCGCCTTGCTCCCGCTTCGGTATGTTAACTCGACTGACACAGAATCGACTCGCACACGGGATACCGCCACATTACTAACAAACGCTTTCGCCCCCGTTCTACAGAATAGGAGCGGCCGCCCGAGAAAGCATCAGAGCAGCGAGACTGAAGCCGCCCGCTCGCGGGTAAGTTGACGCGCCCCTCTCCAAGCGGTATGAATGATGTCTGAAAGCATTGCACTACACTGAAATGTTGTCGCATGTATTATTTTTCCTTGCACAGCTGCTGTAACTACACCTGTTGGGAAATACGATTCTGATTGGAAACCCACAAGTTGTCGGCTTTACTTTTGGATTGAGGTAGGGAGCGTCGGCTGGACTCTGATAGTTGATCCCTTGTGAAATCCACTTGATAGTTGCTCCGTGAAACCTTGCTCAAGCTAGTTATTTTTATTATTTCAGAACCAAACCCGGTCCTGAGGAGAACCCCACCAATTCCTAGGGGTTTGAAACGCGTCGACCAGCTTTTTAAGTCCCGCATCTGGTGACCATTATCACGTTGGAACAGTGATTTCATTAATTTGAGTTTATACACTTAGCCTGGTATTGCAGATCCGTAGCACAGTTCTGGTTGGATGTGGTTAGACGTATTGGCAATATCACTGCTGTGCAGATACCACTCACGCCATTGGTTGCACTGCTGGGGTTTGTCTTAGACATCCCAAAAGGTTCTCGCAAAGTCACATCCATGCTGCTTCTGATGGCGAAGCGCCAAGTGGCGAGCCACTGGAAGAAACATCAAACTCCAGCAGTGGTTGGGTGGTGCACGCTGTCACATATTGCAAGGATCAACTATCCCAATATTGGGAATTGATGCCCAGTAGGTCGAAGCCTCTGGATATATGGGGACCTTACGTGCACTGGCTGGAAGCGGGGGTGCAGATCACTGTAGGGATACTGCCACGTGAAACGCTATGTCGGGCATGGGACTTGGCACTGGAGCCATTGTGCTGGTTGTTCAAAGATATGTGCAGAATTGTTTTAGACTTTAGGCTGTTGCAAAGCCTTGATGGAATGTGCCATATGAGTCGTGTGGCACTCGCAGCAGGTCCGAATGTGTGGAGTCAGGAGCTGGCTAGATGATGTATTGCTAGGGCTGGTTTGGGGGGTGGGGGAAGTTTATAAGTTGCTTCTGTTTATTTTCATATCCGTTACATGAGAACAGGAACGCGTTCTTACGAAGGCTGCTCAAATCCTTATGTCGTTGTTTTAAAATATCACGGCCGATCCCCCGGGCTGTCGGCATATAAGCTATGTATTTTTTCTTCGTCTTTTCACTGTCAGATGCTGCCGGCCCCAGGTTTGTAGGCATGTACAAGCTGTGTAAACTGTGCAATCTGCAATAAAAAACTTTGCAATTAAAAAAAAAAAAAAATAAATCAGGGGTTCCCTTGGTAGGGTTAAAATATGTGTGGCTTGTCAACTCTGATTAAGAAAACTGGCAATCTCTTAAAATATGCCCTAAAAGGTCGACATGTTTCACGCCTCAGCGGAAAAGGAAGGATCATTTGCATTTCTCTAGGACCAAAAATCAATAAATATCCTTACCCTTAGTCAGGGCTAGGTGCATCAATATAAGGATATCTAATGATTCAAAAAAGGGGTTGGGAGTAAGTCAAAAAGTACCTACAATGATTAAACCTATTAAGGTATACCAATCCAACCAGAAAGATAAAGGAAAATATGATGGGATCATGTACTTGTAGAGGATATGTACATTCCCTTAAAGTCCATGGGGAGTGCATAATGGCATAAGAGTATCAGTAAACAAGCCGCTCCTGTGTTGTATATCATTGTGCCACGCATATCACATATCAGGTAAGTGACACTTAGGTAATCGCTGTAACAATATGTATAAAACATAAAACAGACAAACACACACCGAACATACACATAGTGACACAGGACAAGGGTAGGGATACAGTCTTACCCTAGAGTCAAGGAGTTAATGCTCCTTGGGTCGGTAGCATAGAAGTTCCAGAAAGTAAGTGCGAGACAAAAAATCAGGGCATAAGGCGAGCGTACATGGGAGACTGGAACGCATCGTTTTGGAGAGAGGTTACTTAGATGTCTCAGTGCGGTGAAGACCCTTTCACCTACCCTTCTCTCTGCTTGCCCGGAGATAACTTGTGCCATTGTGGTAGCACAATTAAATACATTGAGCAGAACCCAGGTGAATTCAAGATCGTCAGCTTGTGCCGTGACGGCGATCATGAGATGGTCGCAGGAAGCGGAAGAAAACGCCTTGTCTTTAGAAAAAAATCAATAGGGTGTGTGAGTGAGTGTGTGAGTGGTTGTATGGGTGACCGAGTGGCTCTGTTGAGAGACTTGATGGGTGACTGAGTGGGTGTGTGAATTGTGGTATGGATGAATAATTGGGTGTTTCAGTAGCTGTATGGGTGAGTGTGTGGCTGTGTGAGTTGCTGTATGGGTGAGTGGCTGGTTATATGAACAGGTTCTATGAGTGAGTGGATGTGTGATTGGCTCGATGGATTAGGGAGTGGTTGTATAACTACTTGGCTCTATGAGTCAGTGAATGGGTATGTGAGTGGTTGCTTGGGTGTCTGAGTGGGCTTATGTGAGGTTGCATGGGGATGTGAATGGGTGTGTGTGTGGTTCTGTGGATGATGCCATCAGTGATGTCACTAGCCATGTCATGTGTGATGCTATAAGTGAGGTCACGAGCAGTGAATTGCGGAACGTAAGTTATAGTTCGCTCAGGTAACTATAACTGTTTAATTTCACTGGTTTTGTACGAGTGAAATCTGAGTCTAACTATTACATCCGTGTAATCTTTGGTGTTTTCAGTAAATTTCTTACTTAAAAACAAATTCTATTTCCTAACTATAACGTCCTTGTAACCTTTTGTTTTTTCCAATGAATTTCTCAGGTTTTTTAAATTCTATTTCCTAATTATAATGTCCCTGTAACCTTTGGTTTTTTAAGTGAATTTGTAGAGTTCTTTTTTTAATTTTATTTCCTAACTGTAACCACTAACCTTTTGACACTGAGAGTGTGAGTGAGTGCATTAGGGTCTCAGTAGGTGTATGAGTGTCTCAGTAGGTTTGTAAGTGGGTGTGAGAATATGAGTGGAACTGTAAGTGGGTATATGAGTTTCTGAATATGAGTTTCTGAATGGGTCTGAGTGGGTGTGTGAGTCTCTGAGAGGGTCTGTGAGTTGGGGTGTGATCTGTGAGAGAGAGTATGAGTGATTCTGTAAGTGCGTGTATGAGTGCTTGACTGCGTTTGTGAGTGGGTGTACATGTCTGAGTTCGTCTGTGAGTATGAACAGAGTGAATGAGTCTGTGGCGGCTGTGAGAGTGTGAGTTGTTCTGTAAGTGCTTGATTGGGTTCTGCTTGCTTTCTGCTCATTTTCTGTAGGCCTGGGTGGAGCTCTCACAGTTTTCGTTACCTTTGTTCTACCCCTTTCTGGAGCTCTCATAGTTTTAGTTACCATTGTTCTACACCTTTCTGCTCGTTTCTCGCCTTTACTTTGACTCTTTCTTCTTGTTTCGAACTTTTATTCTACCACTTTCTGGCAGTTTCTCACCTTTAGCTTCCCTATTTCTGCTCATTACTGACCATTATTCTGCCTCTTTCTACTCAATTCTGACCTCCGTTCTGCCTCTTTCTGCTAGTTTCTCTCCTTTATTTTGCCTCTTTCTGTTCAATGATGAACTTTATCCTACATCTTTCTGCTCATTTCTGACCTTTATTCTGCCTCTTTCTGCTAACTTCTCACCTTTTCTGGCCCTTTCTGCTCATTTCTCACCTTTATCTTGCTTCTTTCTGCTCATATCGGGCCTTTATTCTGCATCTTTCTCCTCGTTTCGGCCCTTTATTTTGCCTTTTTCTCCCCCAGGCCACGGGTAGAGCCTCAAGACCAAGGCCAACCATGGTTCCACAAGGGGGGCTATGCGGCCCTCCTCCATTTTAGTACTAAGCCCTGGGGGAATGGTTGTCCCCAGGACTGCAGGGGGGCTGCTCACCCCTCTTAAATTTGAATGAAGCCCCAGGGAAGTTGCAATCCCTGGAACTGGGGAGGAGGCCATACGGGCTCCCCACCACATTAATAGTAGATGTTTTGCCCCGGGACTTCAGGGTGCACTTGGGCCCCTGCATTATTTTAGCATGATTCACCCAAGGAGGTGATGGTCACCGGGGCACAGACAGGCCCAGTTGCATGCCTGCATACATACATATGTTAAGTGCCCGGGGAGTTGGCGGTCTCTGGGCTGCAGGGATGGGGCTACGCAGGCCCCTCACATTTATTTATAGAAGTTTTTCCCGGGGGTAGTGGTCACAGGGCACAGGGCACAGGGTGCTGCACGGGCATCCCCGCCATAGATTACAAGTAGTGCCAGTGTAGGTGGTGGTCCTCAGGGCTTTCGTAACACTAGGAGGGTGTGCCCCATGCACTCCCCTCCTCTATATATTTCCTTATGCCCCCGGAACATAGCCCATCCAGGGGCCAAACATTACAGAAGTGAGGGAACCTGCGCTTCTTTTTAAATAAATTTTGCACTGGAGCTGTGGCCCCCACCAACATTTTTTCCCAAATAATTTTTTTGCACTGCGGGGACCCCTCCCCCCACCAAGAGGCCTAAGGAGTTACACAATGGCTGCCAAAACAGTTCCAGGTTGAAGTGTTGGCAGCCAATCAGATTTCAGCATGGGGACTGTCAAATCCTCAGAGGATCCACATCCCTATGTATATACAAATCAGTTTTCCCTTACTTTCTCAAAGACTACTAAACGGATTTACACCAAATCAAAAACGGCACTTCCCTGGACCAATATCTACCTTTCTGCTAAATTTTGTGTAATTCCATGCAGCGGTTCGGCTATGTCTGTCTGAAATCCCAATGTGAAACTGCATGGGGAAAACACATTTTGGAACCCCCACTTTTTCTTGGCCCCCGCTTGACAGATCCCCCCAGAAACACAGCAGCTGATGTGAGTGGTAATCTAGTTTGGAAAATTTTGTTAAGATTCTTCAAACTGCGCCAAAGTTATTGGCAAAACAAAAAGAGATTTTCCTAGGGAAACTAGGCACACTCTATAACTACCTACTGGCGACCACCAGTAGGTAATATATATTAACTGAGGGTGGAGAGCTCCGCTCCACCCGAGGAGTTTGCGGAGATTTGCCTACTCCGGGGTCCACGGAGAACGCGGAGTAGGCAAATCTCCACACACTCCGCGGCGGAGCAGATTTGGCGAGCCCACGCCTCCCACCCGCCCTATTAACAATTGCTTACAACTTTAAAAAAATGACTTTAAAGTAAATAAATACACCTTACCTTAGCTGCGGAGTCCCCGGGCTGCCCTCCTCCTCTTCATCTCGTTCTCTGGCAAAACTGCGTATGCGCGTGTTCAGGCGCATGCATGCGCAGTTTTCCAAAGAACGCGACGAAGAGGAAAAGGGCAGCTCGGGAATGCTGCAGCTAAGGTAAGGTATTTTTATTTACTTTAAAGTCGTTTTTTAAAGTTGCAAGCAATTGTTAATAGGGAGGGTGGGAGGCGGGTGGTGTTGTGGCGCTCCACGGAGTTCTACAGAGTTGGTTTTCAACTCCCTGGCCCTCCGCGTAGCAGTAGTACGCCCACTATGCCCGGGGTTAATATATATGTGTGTATATATATATATATATACATATATATATATATATATATATATATATATATATATCACGAAATCTCCTCCCAAAAGACGAGCAGAGACCCAGGGGAACTGTTGGAGGTTCTTTAATGGAAAAAGGCGGATGCATTTCTAGCCGGTGTTTGGCCGTCGTCAGCGCCACAAACCTCCAATGTTGGAATGCACTCCGCTGCTAGGCGCCGCCTTATCTGATCTCGTAGTGGCGAGTCAGCACCGCCCCCTCGACAAAGCAGCACACCTGTGCAGAGTCCTGTGTGCTGTAGGAAACTGCAAGTCCCAGAGTCCTGTGTATCGGGTCCCCGGGGGTGTTGCTCAGGGGGATGGATCGAGTAGTGCAGATCCACTGTGTTCGGCGAAAGTGCAGCAAAGTGTGCCCAAAAAAAGAAAAGAAAACCAAAGTGTGGCGGTTTACATTTCCAGGTAGGTAGTCCATCAAATGACCTCCTCGGCTCCCCTATACCACCTCAGCCTCGGGTTCCAGGGATAAATGCGGCAGGGACTACACTGACCTGCAGGCAGCCCAAAGCGAGGTCTGGATATCCTCGTCACTACCAACGTTGTTCCCCGGGCGCCAAGGCCAAGGCGGACTTATATATATATATATTTATACTAACAAATCCTGTCGGCAAACTCCAATAGCCCACGCGGGGCAAGGAAAGGAACAGGTACGGACCACAGCAGCTTGTAGAATAAGGTGCGTTTATTTTCAATTAGACCACCACAGCATGACGCATTTCGGTCTTGATCACATGAGGTGCTTGTAACAGGCGTGTCATTAAATAGTGATTAACATAATGCCACGCCTACTAATAAAGTAGACATAGACAACATACTTTCAATGAGATTCAGTACAGATGGTTATGCAGATAAATGACAAATCCTAGCATATAATTGATAGCTCTAAAATCCAACCTAATATTAAAACAGACTATTCATGTAAATTACGACACTATAGTTTGGTTTTATATATATATATATATATATATATATATATATATATATATAAGACACAAGGATGGCATTAAGGCATGTCAATTCTTTTTGAAACAACGAAAATTGGAATATCTTGCACATACTTGTATGGTACTGGAAATGATCAGGCTGTGTCTGAACGAAAATGTCTTCTTATTCAACAAAGTACACTATAGACAACAACAAGGGACTTCCATGGGCACCTGCTTCGCCCCCAGTTATGCCAACCTCATGGTAGGCTGGTGGGAGAAGCAGGTGCTCTGGAATGACCGTACGGAAAGATGGGCATTGAATGTAGTGAGATGGCTAAGATATATAGACAACGTCTTTTTTGTCTGGCGGGGGACTGAAAATGATTTGTACTGCTTTATTGATTGTCTTAATATTAACCAGGTGAATTTAAAATGCACAAGGCATTACAGCAGACACTCAATAGATTTCTTAGACGTCAAAGTTACGAACACCAACAACCAATTAACCACCTCACTTTTTCGTAAAGACACAGCAGGGAACTCTTTACTCCATTCCTCCTGCGCTCCCCCCCCTAGTTTCCAGTGGGGAATCCCTTTCAGTGAATTCCTGAGAGCCAAACGCAACTGTTCAACTGAATTACACTTCCAAAAAACTAAGGAGGAGATGAAAGAAAGATTCAAAGCCAGGGGGTATTCCAACAAATCACTCAGGGAAGCATAATTTAGAGTTGATAAGATACCAAGAGAGAAAGCTCTAACACCCAAAACTACTTTTTTGACAACTAAACCTGACACCCCAAAAGTGAGATTTATCACAAAATACTGCAGCCAGTCTATCCAAATAAGACAAATATTGAAAAATAGGTGGGATATACTAAGGCAAGATCCCATATTGAGAAACACTGTTGGTAGTTCTCAAGGCATTTCGTATCAACGTGGCCAATCCCTTAAGGATTGCCTAGTACAGAGCCATCTAGCACCCAAAGAGACTGACTGGTTGAAAATTACTAAGGGATTCAGGAAATGTGGAAATTGCAAGGGGTGCAAGTATAGTCAAAATTGTAATGAGATCCTTCTACCTAAAACAAAAACGAAATGGAAGATTAACACCTTAATTACATGTACTACGCAATATGTTGTGTACCTGATTTGTTGCGCATGCAACTTATGGTATATTGGGTCAACTACAGCACCTGTTAAGAAACGTATTCTTGAGCACCTGCGAGCAGTTACTAACCAGGACTTCTCATACAGCACAGGAAGGCATTTCAGCCGATTCCACCAGAGTGATGCTTCAAAAGCAAGCTATATAGGTATTGCAACTATTAAGAGTAGCATCAGAGGTGGAGATAGATCGGGAGCATTAGGCAAATTAGAATCAAGACTGATTCTTCTGGCAGGCACGCGTTTCCCTGATGGTTTGAATGTGGACGAGGAGCTACATTCCCATCTTTAAAAGAATAACATACCCGTATGAAGAATAGGATAGCTGAATTCTCACCTGAGTAAAATACCCCTTTTTTAATTTACCCTTCCCGCACATTCTCACCCCCCACTTTTTTTAAACTTGCACCAGTCTCAGCAACTACTAGCAAACATGAAGTTCAATCTTTACAACATTGATTAGGCCCTCAAAGTACTATTATGAACTCTATAGACCTTTTTGATGCACAAGACGAATCAATGAATTTTTTTCCTCTTCTTTCTTTAGGTTGTGAAGAAGAGGATACCATTTTTGAATTGCGTCCACACATGGGAGTTTCACGTTCTTCCTATTAAAAATCTATATTACTCCAAATGAAGTGTATATGATCATGTATATCCAGTTGCATCAAATAGACATAGGGTACTATACCATAATTGTCTATGGAGAAAACATGTATTGTGTTGCATATGGGTACTACACCGAAATTATGGACCTTTGTAAAACTTCTTTGCTGAACGGAGTCTCTCTTCTAAAAAAAAGAGCTGGTTGTGTTATTTTGTACCTTTGTATGAATTTCTGCCAGTGACATTAGCTGATACAGAAGCCAATACATTATTTTGAGCGTATAAGGAGAAATGTCTTCTATGTTTATGATTTTGTGTGACTACACCTTTAAATAGTGGGTTGAGATTAACGCGGGGCATGTGACCAAGAATAACTTGTTGTACGAAATGCGTTATCCCTCGACTTCTGTGTTGACCGAATAAAGATCTTTCCGATGAACTACGGGCTTGTCTGGATTCATATACCTGTTTCTGTTTCTGTAACAATCCGCTTTCACCGACACCTGCATGTACGAAGGCACGGACACTAGGTAGTAAAGATGAGGCAAATATTTATTGCTCAGGTCCACCCTCACCCTGAGATGGAATTGCCGGCAGTCGGTTTTCTGTACAACTCAGTCTCCAGCACTCCTTCCTGCACATAAAGCCCCACATCCAGGTAGTTCACTGCCACTGAACTGATTTCCGATGTAAACCTTACATTTACATCATTGTTATTGAGGTGTTGTATGAATTCCTCAGCTGAATTCAATTACCCCTTCCATACAAGGAAGAGGTCATCGATGTACATGTGCTAGGCTACTATTTCACTGACCAACTGGGCATTATCTTTGGTCAAGGCTACCTGCTCCTCCCACCAGCCCACAAATAAATTTGCGTAGCTGGGTGCAAAGCAGGTACACATCATTGTCCCCAAGATCTGTCTATAGAGGTGCCCCTGGAATAGAAAAATATTATTCAACAGGCATAATTCAATAAATTCAGTTAACATTTTGCTATGTTCTGCAAATTTCAATGGTCTCTTTTTCAGAAAGTATTTGATTGCCTTTAAACCGTGTTGATGGTTAATACACATATACAAACTTGTGATATCGAGTGCAATCAACAAATACATTGGTTCCCACTTCAGTTCTCTAATCTGGATAATACAGTCCTCTGTGTCCTTAATATAAGAAACCAGTTGCAGAACCAATTGGAAAAGGAAATAGTCAATGTAAATAGACAGATTTTTGGTGAGGCTTCCTTTTGATGATACTGTAGGCCTCCCAGGTGGGTTAACATCGGCTTTATGAATTTTTGGAAGCTGATAGAATGTTGGCATGACTGGATCGCTGTTTCTTAAGAAGAAATATTCATCTGTGTCAAGCATGAAATTATTATGCCACTTGTTAATCAAAACATGGTATTGCTTGATACTTTCATTGTATCGTTCTTTGCTTGTTTTTTCATAATACCTGTCATTGTTCAGTTGTCTTAAAGCCTTGCAGCAGGACTGCTCCCTTGTCATGAGAACAATATTACCCCCTTTATCAGAGGGTTTGCAGATGATCCCAGTATCCTTTTGCAAATTGGCCAAAGTTCTTTTGTGTTCCCTGGTCAAGTTCTTTACCTTTTTCAGAGGCTTACTACATCGTCTGAATTTGACAGGACTTTCATTACCGCATCAGAGAAGAAGTCAATGGCATCATATGGCATTTACAGAATAAATTGAGATTTCGGTTTTAGAGGGGGTACCAGTGCCTCTTGTTCAATGCCAAAATGTCTTGTCCTGAGTGCCAGATCTTCATTGTTGTTCCTTTCTCCTTCTTCCTCCAGACGCAAGTCCTCCAGTATTTTTAAAGATATCGGATCATCTACTAATAGAATGTCAGTGTCCTTAGATTTTGATTTCAATTTTAACTGTCGCGCTTCTTTCACGAAAGGCTTTATGTGTGCAGTTTCAGTTTTCTCACAAACTTAAAAAGATCGATCCTAGTTTGTGTGAACTCAAGTCGGTCATTGGGGCAAAAGGTGAATCCTAATTTGAGTGCCGATTCCTCTGCGTCTGTTAACACTCTGGATGTTAAATTTATAACTGTGAGATTCTCTGTTTCCATTACCACCTTCCTCCTCTCTTGCTCCGTGTCACTATTGTTGTAGTGCTCCCTCTTCCAGCTCCCTCTCTTGTTCGCCTGTCACTTCCGGTGGTTTGCTCTTTCCTCCTTTCAGCCATGTCTGGCGATAAGGTTGTATTCCACATGAAAAGGGGTCTTCGGTTTGTCACCAGAGGTGGCTGCAAGCTCATCCCCTGCTGATTGTTCATTTTTGGTGATCTCAGATTACTGAAGTATCTACTCTCTCAGGTAAAGGAGTCTTCTCTTGGTCAATTATTTTCACGGCCCATGAAACTTTTTCGCAAAAGTCAGTATCCTGCCTTGGGAGTAATGTCCTTCGTCCCTTTCAAATATGTCCTGTTTTCTTTGTCGAATTTTGAGCTCATATCTCTGCAAACGGTTTTTCATCACTTCTCTCAATTCGTCTTGTTTGTTCTTATCCATGTCTTTCGCTATGTCTTCCTCCAGTATTGCTATTTCTGCTAGCGCCTTCTCTCTATTGCTCCAGGCAAATTTAATAAGAATAACAAGCATGCCTTTGCAAGATGAGGCTGTGTCCTCTCCCCAGTCCTCTATTAATAGTGGGTCCAGATTCTCATACGCTGGAACCATATATATTCGCAGGCCTCTTGGGACCCTATCAACCTCCATGTAGTTTTGGAGGGACGTGGCCTCCCACCACTTCCTCATTTCTCTTTTGTGGAGCCTCTCCAGCTTGGTAAACTGCATGTGCAAACTTTTAGTTGCATTGGAACACGTTTCTTCTCTGATTCCTCCTACTTCAGATTTCCTCTTTTTAAACATATCCATGGCCGCCTCCCTGCGCGCCAATTCGTTGAACATATCGTCAATAACGTTGTGAAAGAGGTACTCACACTCTTCAATGGTGCTGTTTCCCCTTCGTCCTGTCTCTGGTTGTATACACTCACAGACGTCACCCAAACACACACTTTCCGCTTACCCTACTCTCGTCCCTCGCTCTACTCGGGTTGCCGGTCTGTGTGTTGCTTTCAGTGCTCCATGTGCGTTGTTCTGCCCAGAGACGGTGCCTCCAAAATCAAATCACGCTCTGTTACTGCACAGGTGATCGGATTGCTCATGGACGGGTGCTTCTCACCGTGGTGGTGAAGTGGTCTGTTGAAGAGGGGTGTAAGCATGTAAAGACAGCCAGAGGCGAGACTGGATAAAAGTGCTGTTTGTGGAGAAAGTGTTTTTGTTTTGCATACGAAATATAAGAAGGAAAGGATCGGTGGAGGTAGATACGAGTGGGATGTGAAAACAGGGCTTTGGAAAAGGAAAAGTGCCGTTTAAAAAAAAAAAAAATCTTGTGCCCTCATTTGCTATTGCCCCCTTGCAAGAGACCACCGACCACCGCTATGTGTCTATTTTTCCATGGCCGGAGATTGAAAGATTGGCAACCAGACCAAGACACAGATAACTTTCTGGCAGAGGAGGGAAACCAGCACAGAGCGGGTGACCTGTTATCCAACAGGGTATATAACAACCCGATGGGCCTCAATTTCACTGAGGGGAGCCATTGCATTGAGGTCTTTGGAGCAAAGAATAGGCATAATCATAGGACCTGGGGGGAAAGAAAAAACGGAAATCCTAGCTCCATTGTACGAGAAAGTCCCAAAATGCAAGCTTTTTCTTGCTACCAGATCTAGCCAGGTCGGTCTTTGAGACTTCGTATAGGGACGTCAACCATCCCGAGTATGTAGGGGGTTTGGTATCCACCCAAAACCTGCAAATCTGTCTCCTTGCCAAAAGAATTGCAAAAAAGAGGAAAGATCTGGCCTGCCCGGAAATTTTTTCATCAATCCCATAGATGATTAAAGGGAGAGTAATTCTCAGTGTAGTGTTAAGTATAGAGTTCAGGGCATCCTTCACTTCCTCCCAGAGCTGGCTGATAGCAGGACAATCCTTTAAACATATGCACATCCGATGCCTCTAACAAGTCACATTTATTACATTTTTTCCCAGGACAAAACTTTGCCAGCTTTTGGGGGGAAAAATATGCACGGTGTAACGTGAAAAGGTGGTTTCGCCTCAACCATGCTGGCTTAACAGTCTTATGCAATAAGCTAAAGGAATCCAGCCACATCTGTTCACAGTTGGCACCCACCTCTCCTCCCCATAGCAAGATTGAAGTCTCCGTCTATCTCTTCCAGGATTGCCCAGTACCAACATGGTCTCTGGGTCTGTGATTCAATCATTGTAGGGTTGAGACTAAGGCTAGGGTTAAGATTTCTATTGGAAGTAGGGACTAGGGCTTCCTATGTTATTGGTTGTAGGGAGTAGGGTGGGGTTAGGGTTAGGGTTAGACTTTTAATTGGAAGTAGCGATTAGGGCTTCTGGTGTGATTGATTGCTGGACTAGGTGTGGGACTTAGAGTAGGGTTAGGCTTTCTATTGGAAGTAGGGGCTAGGGCTACCTGTGCCATTGGTTGCATGGACTTGTTTTGGGACTACTGGTAGTTCTAGGGCCTTTATTGGACGTAGAGATCAGGGTTTTTGAAATGATTGGGTGCTTGGACTAGGGTTAAGATTGGCTGTAAGGTCCTGGTCTCCTATTGGTTCTAGATTTTAGGGCTAGTGTTGTGATTGGATAGTGTTAGGGCTAGGGCTCCCATTGGCTGAAGGGGTCCCCCGATTACTACGGCTATAAAAAAGGCCAGGGTTAGGGCGTCTTAGCTCGGGCGTCGAGGCTAAGTGCAGAGAGGACAAGGGCAGTTGCCTGTTTGAGCCTGTACGAGACTGGTCGGGACTAGGGCCAGAAATGCTGCCCTTTTTCTCATTTAGCAATACCCAGCCCACACCAGCCAAATCCACAAACAGAGCAACACACTCACACCAAATGTACACCACACAAAACATTATGCACAGATTAATGTACCATCCTGCACTACACATCCAACCAAACCACATCTACACACCCTACTATCCCAACTACCACACATATCCACCATCACCTACAAACAGTACACATTTCTATGCTATACCACTAACCAACAAACTAATCACTAACACAACGCCAATCAACATCATATATAACTACATCCCATTCAGACACACTCTCCCTGCTATAATTACACCTATCCGACCACCTTTTATCACTAACAAACGTATAATCATCCTTCCATCAGTTGTCCAACAAACACCCTCCTCTCCCTTCTACCATAATAACACTAACACACAACACACACATTGCACACCACCACACTTTGTTACTCTTGCAACAAACCAGTCTAAGATAAACACTCTCACCTCTACTTCATTCCCTCCTACACACAACATACACTCTACTCATAAAAACATCACCACCCCTCTACGTCACAACCTCCTCTCATAAACAATACTACACAACCAAATCCATTGCATGTAACATATACATCAGCACCTTTTTTCACTACTCCTCAAAAGCAAAACATATCACACACACCAGCACAAGATCTTCAAAGCGCAATACCTCATAATACTTACCATCACAAAATACAAACATATATCCACCTTTCAAACCACACAAAGGAACAAACTCCAATGCCAAGCTTTCACTCTTCCACCACACATAACACAGATTCAGCAATACAACATCTCTCTTCTAACCGCCTCTCATCCATTGGACAATTCAGAACATTACTACATGACCCACATGCTGCACCACCTCTCCTAACTCATACACCTTTCGCCTTAAACATACGCACAAAATATAAGCAACATGCCACACGTCACAACATTGCTTCCCTATGTCTACTTCACAACAATGTTACACCACAAAAGCAACACAGCACTCCAACTCACTCTCAAACACCATCTCCAACACATACACATGCAGACCCCATCAATATGCCTTCTTAGCATGCTGGATGAGGAACACGATACAGAACAGCTACACGATTGCTATCCTAATACAGCTAATACCAGCACTAAAAGCACACCTGCTACAAACCCACACAATACTGATCACTCTTCCACCAAACAAAGTCCCACTATCACCAAAGGCCACTCACTAAACTCTCTACTAATAAATGCTCGATCCCTCTCTAAAAACAAGCAGCACATCTACGACCTTCTCAACGATGCAAAACCAGCCATACTATTCATAACCAAATCATGGTTGGGAGAAGATATGGCTCCAGTCCTGCATGAAGCCATTCTTCTAGGCTATCAAATAATCACCCAAAGCCGTATAGGCAAAAAAGGAGGTGGTCTAGCTGTTGTATTCAGGCAAACAATACATATCACTAAAATTGACAACATCTCCATAAAGAATTGTGAGGCTCTTCTAACAATATGCAATCCTACACCGTCTTCCTCCTGTAACTTCCTTCTCCTTTACAGACCTCCACCTAGCAAGGCAACATTCTTAGACACAGTTTCAAACCTGATAACAATGCACTCCAACCTATGCGTTCTGGGTGACCTTAACATTTGGTTTGATAAACCCAATATGAATCATCCAAAAACTATAATCAACGGCCTAGAGGCATTGAACCTGTATCAGATTGTCCACAATCCGACACCGCTGGACATATCCTAGATGTCATTTTTGCTAATACTGAACTAGTTACCTTTCCAACTATAACTCCAGTCGGACCACCACTTGCTTGCCTTCCAACATAAAACAACGCTAAGCGACTCACCTAAAACTACCTTACATCCATCCACCTATCGGCCGTGGAACAAACTCAATTTGGAACACTTGGAAACACAACTAACATCGAGTACAAATCTGGAAAGCATAAATTCTGTTCAAAATCTATATGAGTGGCTACAGGAAGCTTTTGACCACCTGCTTCTACTCAAAACCACACAACAGAGCAAAAGAAAAAAAGCGCCTTGGAGAAACATAGAAATAAAAGACAGAAAACAACAAATTAGAAAACTTTGTTTAGCGCTATTTTCCTTTTCCTTTTCTTTTCTTTACCATTTTGGGGTAAGGAGCACAGTATCTATATAGCATTTCATTATGACATATGCGTTCTAGTTGCCCTCATCCGGGTCACGACGCGGATCAGTATTTATCCATTTCCGGGCCATGGGTCACGTGTCCTGACCTGGAACGAATTATCGCGCACGGCCGCACTGGAGCCAGTCGCGTGCAGAGCTACACTTACTTGGTAAGTCCCTTTCAACACATGTGCGACCCCCTTGTTTTTCTATTGTGTATGTCTGCAATAAGTAGTGACAGAACAAAAGCAAACGTAAACGATGCTTTGTCTCAGTTTTTACCACACCATAGGATACCCTTCTTACAGGAGTCTACTCGCTGCAACTACTTGCATTGATACCAGCGGGACATCCTGTTTTGAACAAAACTTTTAAGAGGTAAATGCTCTTATACACAATAGGACTATGTGCTGTTTCTCTCGCCCACTAACGTGAGAATACCTCACCACCACTCAAATAATGATGTGGTCGAATGCCTTGTCCTTTAATCCCACAGCCAACATGGTCCATCTCTTCCGCTGAATCCTCCCATGATAGTTTTCTGACGTATTTACTTTCTGAATCGAATCACCAGGACTTGAACCAGAGTGCCTGAAACTGGGTGAGATTCCAACTGTATTCTCCACCCCACATAACGAACACTTATTTAATTTGCTGATTTTGTTTAAGCTAACCCTGCTTTTACCTCTCTACCTTCTCCTTCTCCTCTGTCTAGCTGTATTACCCCCACACTTTGAATCGTAAGTCCTTATTGAGGACTTTCATAATTCACCTGGTCTTGAGCCCGGCCGGGTCGGAAGTATCACCGGCTATGCGGTGAGCACCCTTTTGATTGTCTTCTGGTTCATCTTTTATTTATTATTTTTTGCTGATGAACGTCCCTTGAACCCTGACTTATGTCATCCTTCTGTTCCGTCCTATCATTTTCAGACCTTCTGTTTCTTTTCCTTGAAGCACACAGGTATGACACGTACTGTGTTTTGGATGCCTGTATAGAGACCTCGACACTAGCACCAGCATGTTTTGATCTCCTCACCTATGTATTGTCACTTTTAGATCCCTTATGTAAGACAGTTTGACCGTACCACTTATCATTCACACCAGGTTTCCACGATAAGACTAATGATGTGCTATTCACCTTGCTTGTGGTTAGATGAAGACATCACCCTCACCATGCCACTTCATGCAACCTATTTTTGAAGCCAAATTGTGTTATACTGTACGTTCCACAGTCATTTGTTTGTATCTTTCCCAGCCCTGATGAGTCGCTTATCACTGCGACGAAACACGTGTCGGCTGGCCGCTAAAGACATACTGACAACTATACTTGAAATGTATTCGTGTCTACCAGGGCATCGTTTATCTCATGTTATTATCTCTTGTTGTGTGCAGTTGGTACGTTGGTCTTGTTTTGCATAACGTACTGTTTTTTCAACAGCACGCTCTGAGGGGTTATAGGGCTAATCCCCTCTCCAACTAGCACCAACCATTTACTGTCACATCCTATGAACCTATTCGCAAATACTAGCTGAGCGCCCCTTCTTTTCCCTATGTGTTTAAAACCCTGTTCTTTTAGCCAGTGTCAGGACTGGTCCGATAAATTCCCTCATAAAACTAAAATTCCTTCCAGTAGGGCGTAAAGTAGCTTTTAGTGGTTATTTCAGGTCAAAGAAGTGGCTGCCAAATAGATGGACAACGTTAATGTTAAGCAAGCCAAAGAATTCTCTAAGGTGGAATTTCAAGATGGCCGCCAGGGAGCACGTCTAGGTTTGCAGTCTAGTGTTCCGCCCTTTCCTCCAGCGCAGCTGTGCTCGCGCTTTTAAACGCGGTAAACTGCAAACTTCAACTGTTGAGTCATGAAGAGCGGTCGCTTTAGTTTTAGCGGCGCTCTCGTGAATGTCGTTTTGGATTTTGTGAGTACTGCAGAGAAACTCTTTCTTTCTAGCAATTTTAGGAGACTGCGGTAGGCTCATTTTGTTATATTTGAATGAGGAGAACCATAGAATATTTGTTAATCAAAGCTACCTCCAAAGAGACTAGTTGATAAAAAAAGCTGTATGAAGTAATATCGCAGCATTATTATTTTGGCTAATGAAAGACTAACCCATCTGTATTTGGAGAGCAAGCAGGAACGACATAGATCTACAAGTATGTGTAAACATGCATATATATATATATATATATATATATTACCTACTGGCTGTCGCCAGTAGGTATATATAGTTAGGATTTTTTCCCTATGGGATTTTTGAAAATTCTATGTCTAATAACTTTGGCGTTTGTGAACGGAATCGGCTGAAATTTTCAGGAAAATGGCACATTTTGTTTCTGAGCAGCCCTTGAAAATTTGGGGGGGTTTCGTCAAGGGGGGGCCGAGAAAAAAGGGGGATCCCAAAAGGCGTTTTTCCCATGTTAATTTCCATAGGGCGGTTGGCCTCACTTTTAGCTCGAACGGCTGAATGGATTTGCACGAAACTTGGCAAAATTGTAGGGACTGTTAGCCCGATGTGCCTTTGCTAGGTCTCAATATATGTGCTTCAGTGGATTTTGAGAAATTAACGTTCAAAAAAAGACATATATCTGTAACAGCGCTCCGGGCTGCGCTCCAGTTCGCGTACTTTTCACGCAACGGAACTTTGCGATGCAAAGCTGATTGGCTTTCCGGTGTCTGTCAACATTCTAAACAGTCCGGAGCGGCCGCCATCTTGTCTCTCGGTAGGATCGAGAGAGAAGAAGAGGTGAAAAACGAAGGGGGAATTTAATGAAAGGGGGCAAGGTAGACCCCTCTTGACCCCCTAGGAATGGGGTTATTAAAGGGTCCCGTGGGGAAAATTAAAAAAAAAATGATTTTTCACGGTAGAAGCGCTTCCCGGGCCGCGAACTGGGCCGCAAACTGGTAGCGAAACGGGAATTCGCCATTTTGTGTTTCGTTTTAATTAAATTACTAGGTATAAGGGGGTGCGGGAGACGTATCCTGATCCCTTATGTTTTCTGAGGGTGGCCGAGGAGGCTCATATATGTTGATACATGTCTTCCAGCGGCTGTGCGTGAGCGTTTTTTTTTTTTTGCTGCGTGACGTCTGTTAACGTTCGATTCGATGGAAATCAGGAAGTGTTGACCACCAATTTGTCACTGCGATAAAATATTTTGTTATAAATGAATCCTTATTGATAAACATTGTCTGCGCCATCTTGCCTTTTTTCCAATGCCACAATTTTGTCGTGCACGGCAGCCATTTTAGATGCCTTGACCAGACCCACTCTCTGCACGCCGTCGATTCTCAGCACGGCTCCCCACCCTCGCAATCATCTCCCCCACGCACTGGTCACCCCCGCTCTCTCTCTCATGCATGGGCCATAAACTTCCCCCCATCTGCGCTGCTCTTCCCTGAGAATCACACCCTGTGCCCGCCCGACACCTCCCTTTCACCCTATTCACTACCGCACCCTCTGACACTCCTCTTCCTCTGTGTCCGATTGTCCAGGCCGGTCCCAGGCTATCACCTAGCCCTGCGGATGTAGTTTATGGCCCCAGCTGTAGAGAATCCAGACATGCCAACCCTCCCGATTCAGGCGTGAGACTACCGATTTCAGTGCTAGTCTCCCGCCTCCCGATTCCTGCAAGCAAAAACCCGATTCCTCGGGGGTTTCAGCTGACAGGGCTTGGTATTGTGTTACGTGCTAATTCTTCCAGGAAACATCAGAGGGCCGATGCAGGGGCTCTAGAAGGGGTGATAAACCATTTAAGTCTCATTAACAAGCGCATGGTCTTTTAAAGATCTGTGAAGTACTCGGGGCGGCGGTGTGTGTGTGCCCTCTTTCAGGAGCGGGCGGGGGGGGGCACTGCCAGCAACTTGCCAGGCCAGGCAGTGTTCAACACTTGCATCACCCTTTCTCTGCCTGCTATTGCGCTCCATGCTTCGGAAAGGTAAGAAAAAGAACGTGCACGGGTCTCCCCAGGTGGAGGCTCGTCTGCTGTACTGGGGCGCCCCTTTACCGTTTCAGTTGCCATTCCGCCCGCTTTTGCTACACTGTGCCTCTTCCGCCATTCAGCTGTTTACCGCCCGCTCTTGCGACTACAGCGTCTCGCTCACCATGTAGTTGAGTTGCGCCCACTCTTGCGGTGCAGCGATAGGCGGCTGCCATAGGACTCTCAAAATGGCGGACGGCTCTTCGGATTTGGGCCTGGTCCACTAAAATGGCCCTGGGACACCTTGGAACTCGGACACTTGCCTGCTAGGGCTTGGGCTCCATTCTCGAAAGCGTCCCCTCAGCCGTGAAGATTCTACAAAAGTCTTGGGGGCCCTCGACTCCTGCAGGCTTCCGGTGGGGAGCGGCTGCCATGATTGCTCGCGAAATGACCACGACGGGGAGCCGGCCGCCTATGTCGGGGGCGATCTCAGGCTACACCAGTGCTATAAGACTTGGGGAGGGGGTCGGAGCCAAGCTTCTTCTCCGAGTCCGTGCCATCACACCGCCCCTCGGGTGCCTCCGTCAAGCGGTTTAGGGAGGTACCATATCACATTGTTTTCCAATGCAGTCAGGTCCACAAACGACCCTCACTTACTTTGAGAATAGTGAAGCTGCAGTAGGTGCAAATAAGCTTCAGACAGTGTTACAAGCGCTGCTCAGAACTCTGAACTATGGCACCCAACATCCAGAACTTATGCCATTTGAGAATGGCAGTGACATCGAAGCAACTCAGGGACCAAAACCATTAACGTACTTTCACGTATGAAAATCTTACTTGGGGAGGGGGCAGGAGCCAAGCGCCCCATCCCAGTCCGCGCCACCGCACCGTATGTTGAAAATCTGAAGCCATCGTTCTACAAACTCAACCAACCTTGGATGGAAAAATCTAGAAGAATGTACAAACTGAAAACCAGTTTTGGTCTGCATAGCATCAGCAGCAACGTTTGCTATCAGAGTGCATGAGTTTCATGCTCGATCGATTGAGCTAGCCGGATCAGGCAACAAAAAGTATAAAATAGTTATGTAAATAGTTATTTAATAAAATGTTTTACCCTGTTACTTTGCTGGTGTGTTGTATATATTTTTAATATTTGCATAGGGTTTGTCGTTATTTTGGGCGGGGTGGGTGACGGAGCCGAGCTGTCTTGCAGCCCTCATGGTGTGGAGCTCAGTTCATCTCACTATTTTCGTATTTCTCATGAAGGGTTGTTCCTAATGTTTCTATTTTAGCGAGGTCAAAAAGAGATCCAATTAGTGGCCTACTGATTTTGCTCGATTACTTTTATTTTTTTACACGATTTTTCACTATCTGCAAAGACTAAACAGAGTATTGCGACTTTGTGCTTGTTTGTAAATAGAGAATGAACCAAAGAGAATCAATTGTAAAACAGTAAATGCTTGGATAACAATCAATCAAATGGAGAGACAAGCAGGCACGACGGATTACAACGGGGGTAAAGGCCAGCGTTAACTACCCTTCACTATCTGCAAAGAGAGAGTACTACTAAGAGAAAAGAGGGGAGGGGGGGGGGGGCAGCGTTCAAAGCACATCAGCTTGCATAAACACGAAAAAGTTTTTACCTATCACGTACTTGACATTTGACAGCTTTTGATATTTGCTATTAAAAAAACATTGAAATTCACAGAAAAAACCATAGGTTTTAGGCCATATATAGTTAGGAATTTGCATTTACAAAACCTTGAAAATTCACTGAAAAAACCATTGGTTATAGACCATATATAGTTAGGGATTAGCCTTTTCAAAACCTTATTTTACTCACACAAAACCATTGAAATTTCATATATAGTTAGTTGCACTAACTATATATCGCGCACCTGCAATCCACTGCTGATGATGTCACATATTACATCATTCATGACATGGTTAGTGACATCACTGATGACATCACTGATGACATCTCAAATGACATCACTGATGACATCTCAAATGAGCAGGCCTAGGGGGTCAGGGTGCTTCTACCCTGCCCCCTTTGCGTGTTGTGCACCTTTGTTTCACTGCTTTCTTGTGCCTTGGTTCTACCGACGCACAAGATGGCTGCCAACACTTCCTGGTTTGGAGTGTTGCACTTCCTGGTTTGGAGTGTTGACAGACAGTGGCAGCCAATCAGCATGCCTTTCACAGGAAAGCAGCATGCTCATTGGCTGTCAACACTTCTAAACAGGATGTGTTGGCATTCATCTTGTGCTAGGTAGACCGAGGCACAAAAGAAGCAGAAAAACAAACGTGTAGAATGCAAAAAAGGGGGCAGGGTAGAAACACCCTGACCCCCTAGGGCTGCTCAGGTGGTCCCACAAGGATATTAACATATTTAAACGTTATCCGCTAGTAGAATTAGCATTTAAAAAACCTTGCAAATTCACTGAAAAAAACCATAGGTTTCAGGCCTTATATAGTTAGGAATAAGCATTTAAAAAACGTTGCAAATTCACTGAAAAAACCATAGGTTTCAGGTCTTATATAGTTAGGAATTAGCATTTAAAAAACCATTGAAATTGCTCCTATATAGTTAGTTGTACTAACTATATTTCACGCACCCGCAATCCACTGCTGATGATGTCACATATTACATCATTCATGACATGGTCAGTGACATCACTGATGACATCACTGATGACATAATTCATGTGATAATATGATGCACCTCCTTACACTCTAATATAACCTTTGATACACCCAGTGTTAAATCCAGACTACCATTCTTGAAACCATTGACACACCAATGCCAGTTACTACATACGCACTCACTGATTGCTAGGTTTACACACATATACACTTATTCACCCATAGAATCACTCATACATACAGTCACTCATCAATACAACACTAACATATGCACTCATACCCCTATACAGACACTCACATACTGCCACTCATCCATGGAGTTACTCACACACCTAGTCAGTCATGCAAAGAATCAATCACACTTCCATTTCCTCAACTATACAGTTATACACACAACACCTTACTTATTCAAACATATACTAACACATACTTACTCTCTTATACAATCACTGATACAAGTGCACAATGATCCATACAGCCACTCGCACAATCACTGGCTCTCATGTATAGTCATTTATATATGCCAACTCTCACATGCACTGTGTTTTACATATGTACTTACTTGGATATGTAGCACTGAGATATCCATTTACTCACCAACACACACATGCACACAGTCAACCGCCCATACACCTGTTTCGATATGCACTCTTGAACCCATACACCTAGTGAATCAACTGCTCACACATCTATGCACAGAGTCACTCACCTCCCAGCCACCCACACACACACTCAGTCTCCCATACAAATACTTGGGCAAACAATCAATAACCCATATAGCCACTCATATAGCTACTGATCAACACATGCAGCAGCTTACACAACAACAGACATACTGATGCACACATACAGAGAGTTTACTCACTAACCCAAGCATTCAGTAAGACAAAATTAATCACTCACTCATACAGTCAGTCACGTACCTACTAAATCCTTCATCCAGACACTTATACATCCACTCATTCTTCAATATGTAAAACATATTTAAACTTTACAGAAACATACAGTCACTCGATGATGTCATCAGTGATGTCATCAGTAATGCCATTTGAGATGTCATCAGTGATGTCATCAGTGATGTCACTGACCATGTCATGAATGATGTAATATGTGACATCATCAGCAGTGGATTGCGGGTGCGCGAAATATAGTTAGTACAACTAACTATATAGGAGCAATTTCAATGGTTTTTTAAATGCTAATTCCTAACTATATAAGGCCTAAAACCTATGGTTTTTTCAGTGAATATATATATATATATATATATATACATATATATGTATAGGAATACTTACCAACCGTTTTAAGCCTCCCTGGTAGACACATCTTCTTGAAGCCTGCTCACTACATTCATCTTCGAAACTTGCTCTAAGGAGAAAAGAAAAGAAAAAGACTCATAAATTACTAGCCAGGTATAAAGGGTAAAGATCTGAAGAAGGGCATTAATGAGGAAAAGTTTAAGAATAAATATTGATTATTAATGCTTGTTTTGTACTTCTATTAGTCAGATGAAACCTCTGAAGGCGCCACGCAATAGAACATCAATTCACAAGAGACAGATAGTCGCATTGCTAGGACATGTAATCATAGTAAAGAAGTGATATAAGATTTAAGAAAGTTTTACAGAAATTGTTAAGGTTGTTCTTTTGCAAGAAGCACGCATCAGAACAGAATCAGTGCCGTCCAGCAAAAAGAAGAAGTGGTGTGTCTCTTTCTTTCCAATTCCCCTTTTCCCCCTCTTTGTCGCCAGAGTTTACTACAACCTTGGTAATGGAGTTTGGTAATTGAGGACAGTCATCGGCTCCTGCGGAAACTAGAGATTCTGGGACAGGTACTTGACAAATTGAAGTGCCATTCCCCAAATATTTCCGCCTGGGCAGGATGGCTGAGGGTATTGATATGAAGACGTTAGCCACTGTTTTAGAAGGTATCCAAGCACAACTCAGGGACACTATGTCGGAGAATAAATCCCTTAGGGAAGAGGTAAGAAGGTCTAGTAGAGAGACTCCGTTTTTGAGACTAAGGTTAGAGGAATTATCTGCGAGTACAGTTACAGAACCTACTGAAAGTAAACCTCAGTCTTTTGCACCTGCTCCCTCTACAGCGGAACTAACTACTCAGGTTATTCATGCTATGTCTCCCACCATTCCTTTAGCAGCTCCAGAAAGGTTTAGTGGGGATCCTCATAAGGCGCAGATTTTTATTACTCAATGCTATTTGTACTATCTTTGTAGGCCAATAATATTTAAAGAGGATCAGGCCAAGGTGACATTCATGTTGTCTTACCTGAGTGATGACGCAGCGGCGTGGTCTATGCCATTGGTTAATAACAACGATGCAATTTTGTATGATTTTGATGCCTTTAAGAAGGAAGTTTTGAGAATTTTTGATAGAAGATCTGTTTCTCAAATCATTGACAATGAACTGCTCGATTTGAAACAGGGAAACAGAGAGTTGGTGGCATATTTGGCGCAATTTAACAAGTTGATTGTAGAGACCAATTGGCCAGAGTCCAAGAGAGCTTCCATTTTCTACCGAGGTCTAAAGGATGAGCTGAAGGACGGGTTAACTCAGATACCAAAGCGACCCACAGATGTATCAGGATTAATCGATTTGGTTCTTCAAATAGACCAACTACAAAGCGAGCGAAAGAATGAGCGTAGAAAGGAAGTTAAATATTTTCCACCTCGTTTCGATCGATCTACACCTGAAAACGTGAAGTTCAAGGACACAGTTTCTGAAGAGGAACCTATGCGGATTGGATCTGTGCAGGGCCCATTAACTAAAGAAGAGAGAGAGAGAAGAAGAATGGGCAAGTTGTGCATGTACTGTGGTGAATCAGGGCATTTCGTGAAGGAATGCACTAAGAAACCAAAGAACAATGCTCCAGTAAAAGACAGGCTCCACCAGTAAGAGGAGTTGCTCTGGTGGAAGCTAAGGAAAAGTCGACTCCAGATTCTCTACATGTTGCCAATACATTGCAATCTTCAGCCCCGCATATAATTGTGGCAAGTTCCATTGAATTTGGTGAAATAATGTTGAAAGATTTTTCAGTAATGATTGACTCGGGAACTACGGCTAATTTTTGTGATATAGGATTCGCTAAATCATTGGGAATCAAGTTTGTGAAGAAACAAAGACCTGAAGCTGTTCGAGCGGTGGACGGAACCAATTTATCCTCGGCCCCATAATACATGATTCAGAGGAAATCAAGTTAACTGGTCCTGGCAGACATTTAAGTGTTTTCAGTTTTAGTCTTATAGAAGCTCCACAATTTCAGCTGATTTTGGGCCTACCTTGGCTTACCGAACATAATCCGACAATTGACTGGGCCAAAAGAACCATTGTGATGAATTCCATTATTGTCAGACTCATTGTTTTCATATTGATTCGGAACCTCTGTTGGATTCACCATCCAGAAATCTGGCGAGTTTGGGCAAGTCTATTTGTGTCATGGAAACACAGGAAATTTGCAGTGAATATTTGGATCTGGCGGCAGCTTTTAATGAAAAAGAAGCCAATAAGTTACCTCCACATCGAGATTATGACTGTAAAATAGACTTCGAACCTGGGGCTTCGCTACCTTGCAGTAGGATTTATGCTCTGTCCGAAAAAGAAAATCAGTATCTCAAGGAGTATTTTGACCAGTATCTCTCTAATGGTTTTATTCGTCCATCTCGGTCCCCAGTATCTTCTCCACTCTTTTTTATTCCTTAACACCTTGGCTGCTATTGATATTTTCCTCCTGTGCTGAAAATCATTGATCATTATAGTTTCATGACGAGCTCAGCTGGTCATCAGAACAGCTCAACTGTGCCTCATGACGAGCTGAGCTCGTCATGAGCAGGGAAGGGGTTAAGAAGGATCCAAGCTTGAGTACCTGCATCGATTATAGAGCTTTGAAATCTGTCACAAAGAAGAATAGGTATCCATTGCCGTTAATTTCTGAATTGTTGGATCAAGTCATGGGTGAACAAGTCTATACAAAGTAGGATTTGAGAGAGGCTTATCATCTGGTTCGCATGGCCAAGGGAGAGGAATGGAAGACCGCTTTCCGAACTAGGCTCGGATTGTTCGAGCATCAGGTGATGCCTTTTGGTTTTTGCAACGCCCCTGCATTCTTTCAGCACTTTGTAAATGATGTCTTGAGGGAATTTTTAGACCGCTTTGCAGTAGTCTACATTGATGATATCCTAATATTCTCTGCAAATCTGAAGGAGCACATTCAGCATTTTCGTACCATTCTGCAGAAGTTATTAGATCATCAACTTTTTGTGAAATTGGAGAAGTGTGTGTGTAATTCCAGTAAGATGGCATTTTTGGGCTTTGTCCTGTCACCTGAAGGGGTTTCCATGGATGGAGCCAAAGTGAAGACTATCAAAGAATGGCCAACTCCACGAAATGTGAAACAAGTACAGAGTTTCATTGGCTTTGCCAAGTTTTAAAAGATGATTCATTGAAGATTTTTCAGAGAAGGTCTCTTCGTTAACTCGTCTGTTGTGAAAAGGAATGAAATTTGATTGGACGGCAGCAACTGAGCAAGCATTTTGTGAATTGAAGGAAGCCTTTACTTCTGCACCAGTGCTTTTGCATCCAAATCCTGAGCAGCCTTTCTTTGTTGAAGCTGAAGCTTCCAATTTGGCAATAGGAGGAATTCTATCACAAAGAGATCAAATAACGGGTCAGCTTCATCCTGTTGCCTACCGGTCTTGCAAACTGACTCCAGCAGAATTTAACTATTCCATTGCAGATAAGGAGTTATTGGCGGTCAAGGATGCTTTTCAGAAGTAGAGGCATTACTTGTTGGACGCTCGGCATGAAGTTACCATCTTCACTGACCATCAGAATCTTCAGTCTTAAAAATCCGCTCGAACCTTGACCCCAAGACAATTGCGTTGGTCATTGTTTTTTGCCGATTACGACTTTGAGTTAACCTATAGACCTGGTTCCTCCAATGGAAAGGCAGATGCCTTATCCCATCTGACTGATGGAGAAGCACCTCCGATACTGGAGAACAAGTTGATAATCCCTAAGGAAAGGATAATTGGAGTTATTTGTTTTCCCCGACGATGAACAGAAGTTGGATCTGGCCTTAAAGTCTCTAAACCTTCCAGAATGAAGAGGAGAGGATTCTGATCGTGAGGTTGTTAATGGACGTCCTTATTTCAAGGGCAAATTGTTCGTTCCAACTGAAGACCTTCAAGGACAGGTTATCCAGCGTTTCCATGAATATTTACTAGCTGGCCATAAAGGAGTCAAGAAAACCTTGGAGTTGGTTCAACGCGAATTTTGGTGGCCGACCATGGAAGCTCAGGTGGGACAACATGTGGCCTCTTGTGAACAGTGTTTAAAGTGGAAATCTGTTAGAATGGTTCCACCAGGTTTATTACTTCCTTTGCCTCCTGCCCCATATCCGTGGCATACTGTTTCCATGGACTTCATTGTAGAACTTCCCTCCAGTCAGGGGTTTTCAGTCATTTGGGTGGTAGTGGATCATTTTACCAAAAGGAGTCATTTCATTCCATTGAAATCTTTGCCAAATGCCACTCAGTTATCATCCTTATTCACTCAACATGTAGTCAGAGCCCATGGCATTCCTAAGGTGGTCATTTCTGATCGGGGCCCTCAATTCATCTCTCATTTTTGGAGGGCTTTTTTGGAAAGATTTGATGTTGATTCACGTTTGTCTTTCAGTTTTCATCCTGAAACTGACGGCTAAACGGAAAGAGTAAATCAAGAACTTTCTGCAAGAAGTATCTGCGCCTGTTCTTAATGGATCATGAGGGGAGTGGCCTGAGATAATTTGGGTGGCTGAGTTCGCTTATAATAATGTGAAACATTCTTCTATTGGTTATACTCCTTTTTATTTGAACTCAGGGAGACATCCAAACACTTTTGTGGGTAGGCAGGAGAGTGATGTTTCAGCTGTAGAGGAGGTGGTGCAAAACCTACAAGAAGCTTATCAGCAAGCCACAGACAATCTTATCAAAGCTAAGGTGTCTTACAAGAAACAGGCAGACAAGAAAAGACGCATCAGCCCAATTTATGAACCAGGGGAGGAAGTTTGGTTATCCACTCGTAATCTCCGATTAAAGGGAAATCGAAAATGTCAGCCTCAATTTATTGGTCCTTTTCAATTAGAAAGGATGGTAAATCCAGTTAGTGTACAAGTTCGACTTCCTCCAAGATTACGGTTGCACTCTGTATTTCATGTTTAATTGTTGAGAAAGAGTCCTCCCAATTTGAGAAGAAAGGGTCCTCCAAAGCCTATTATGGTACAGTGTGAAAAGGAGTTTGTGGTAAAGATAATTGTAGATTCCAAGGTTAAGAAAGGGAAGTTGTTCTATCTTGTGTATTGGAAGGGTTTTGGTCCGGAAGAAAGAATTTGGGAGCCCAAAAGTAATCTGAACGCTCCGTGATTGATTAAAGAATTGCACAAGAAATTTCCAAACAAACCCAAGGAGATGGAGGGAAGAGTTTTGGTGGGGGTTACTGTCAGGGCTGGTCTTATAAATTCCCACATAAAACTAAAATTCCTTCCAGTAGGGCGTAAATGAGCTCTTAGTGGTTATTTCAGGTCAAAGAAGTGGCTGCCAAATAGATGGACAACGTTAATGTTAAGCAAGCCAAAGAATTCTCGACGGCGGAATTTCAAGATGGCTTACGGGGAGCACGTCTAGGTTTGCAGTCTAGTGTTCCGCCCTTGTCTCCAGCGCAGCTGTGCTCGCATTTTCAAAGGCGGTAAACTGTGCACTTCAACTGTTGATTCATGAAGAGCGGTCGCTTTAGTTTTAGCGGTGCTCTCATGAATGTCGTTTTGGATTTCGTGAGTACTGCAGAGAAACTCTTTCTTTCTAGCGATTTTAGGAGACTGTGGTAAGCTCATTTTGTTATATTTGAACGAGGAGAACCATAGAAGAAAGTTCACAGAGAAGCCTTTTAGTTCTCTTGAGTTGATAATTGACCTGGACGTTGCCTTTTGTTGCGCATTATTTTTCCTATGGTAGCAGGCACAAGGGACGCTAAATTGTATTTCTTTATCAAAGCTACCTAAAAGAGACTAGTTGCTAAAAAAGGCGGTATGAAGTAATATCGCAGCATTATTATTTTGGCTAATGAAAGACTTACCCATCTGTATTTGGAGACAAAACAGGAACAACATAGATCTACAAGTAGGTGTAATTATGCATATATATATATATATATATATATATATATATATATATATATATACACACCTAACATATTTGATGTGACCAAGGCCTCCGTGCAGGCAGAAACGTTATGCTGAGGTGTGCCGCTTTTGAATAAAAACACTGCTCACCTGCACTTTGGGTCGCCTCTCTTCATCTGCGCCGAAGGTATCCGAATTTGGCTCCGGGCGAGAGATAGCAGAGACTGTTCTCTATATATATATATATATAGATATATATATATATATATATATATATAATCTACCGTATGGCTCCCTTCCTCTCCCGTTAGGCGCTGCTTGCTTTTTGGCCGCGTTACTCCTGCAGTTGAGCCCAACCGCTAACAAATTCAGCAAGATTCCCAGATTTCGAGGAGGTATGGAGTCGCAAAAGAATGGAATTGTTAGTTTGTTGTAGTAAGAAAACTTATTTTATTCCATCAATCCAAGGGGTATCAAAACAAAAACAACCAACGCGTTTCGACAGCGTCCGCTGTCTTGATCACGGTCAGTTTGTGCTCGAAAGTTCACAGGTTTTAACACCATCGATGCTTGTGTTATTTTCCTCCTGTGCTGACATTTTGGATATTCCATTGTTCATGACGAGCTCAGCTCGTCATGAGTGTATGGAGGTGTACATCATGACGAGCTGAGCTCGTCATGAGCGTCGAAGGAGTTAAAAGTCCAAACCAAACAATGATGGTCACACCCTTGTGGGCGTGTTCGAAACATTTTACAGGTCACATGGTATGCTGTGGTGGTGTTGAGAATTCTGGGTATTGTAGTTTGGCATGTTATTAACCAAAAAACCAGTTTAAACAATATATTTCATTTTCAAATAACAAACCCATTAGATTATCTTTACGGTGATTACCAATTAGTATTATATGCTGTGATATAGTTTGACCTTAAGATTCGAAATTATCATTCGCTTTTTTCGGGGAGTACCGCCCTCCAGTGGTCAAGACTTATCAATTCATGGTTTGATTTAAATCATGATTTTTGTAAAGATGTGAGCATGGTTATATCAAAAGTGAGAAAAGGTGAGGGGAATGAAATTAATGGGTGAACAAATTTGATTAATATGTCGAACGGATGGTATAAGGAAATCAGGTAATAGTCAATAGTCACTTTAGTTCTCAGAGATGTATGTACAATTCTTCTGATTGGTTTAATCCATACGGAGTCATTGTCCTGAAGTTCAATATATGTCTGGACTCTTTGCGTTTAAGAAGTTTTTCATTGTGTCCGCCCCTGTCTGAAAGGTTCATTGTTTCTAGATCCCAGAAGCGTAATTGTTTCCAGTCACCATTGTGGTGGGCTTCCATGTGTTTGGCAACGGCATTGCCCCTGTCCTTGTGTACCGTTGCACGTACATGTTCCAAAATGCGCTTTTTTAGCTCGCAAATCGTGCTGCCAATATACTTCAGTTTGCACGGGCATTCAATCATATATATAGTATATTTGCTATTACATGTTATGCATTCCTTTATTTGCCAGATCTTTTTGTTGGGCATCTGTATTTCTGTTGTGGGCATGGCAATTTTGCACACTTTGCAGTTACAGCCTTTTATGAAGCCTTTAGTTTGTAACCATTGTTTCTTTTTTGTGTTTTTTTAAAGTGACTGTGGACCAGTTGGTCCTGTAAATTTCTCGCCCTTCTGTATGTTATTACGGGGTGTTTGCCCATTTTTTGGCCTATGATTGGGTCTAGTTGTAAGATTTTCCAGTTTTTTTTTCAAGATTTGATTTATTTGCTTGGATTCTTGGCTGTAGTTCAAAATTAGCCTGATTGGCTCATCTGCTGTGGTAGGTGGAATTTCTTTTTTCTTTAAGCAATCAGTCCTTGTTGTTTGATTTGCCCTCTCCCAGCATTGTTGTACAATGTGATTGTTGTATTTCCTTTTTTGGAAACGTTTCATTGAGTTTTTGCTCTGTTTGTGCCACTCGGTTTCTTCGCTGCAAATTCTTCTTAGGCGAAGAAATTCTCCGTAGGGGATGCTTGATATCAAAGACTGCTGGTGAAAGCTGGTAGCTTCCAAGGTTGCATTTGTCGCGGTGCATTTTCGATGAAGTGTGGTTTCCACATAGTTGTTATTTATGTACACCTCTGTGTCGAGAAAAACGGCTCTATTGTGGTTGATGGTGTGGGTGAATGTTATGCATGGCGTGCTGTTGTTCAGTATTTTGACTGTCGAAACGCGTTGGTTGTTTTTGTTTTGATACCCCTTGGATTGATGGAATAAAATAAGTTTCCTTACTACAACGAACTAACGATTCCATTCTTTTGCGACTCCATACCTCCTCGAAATCGGGGAATCTTGCTGAATATATATATAAATATATATATATATATATATATATATATATATATATATATATATATATATATATATATATATGGGGATACTTACCAACCGTTTAAGCCTCACTGGTAGACACATCTTCATGAAGCTTGCTCACTACATTCATCTCGAACTTGCTCTAAGGAGAAAAGCAAAGACAAAGACTCATAAATTACTACTCAGGTATAACGGGTAAAGATCTGAAGAAGGGCTTTAATGAGGAAAAGCTTAAGAATAATTATTGATTATTAATGCTTGTTTTGTACTTCTATTAGTCAGATGAAACCTCTTAAGAGCGACACCCAATAGAATATCAATTCACAAGAGACAGATAGCCACATTGCTAGGACAGGTAATCATAGTAAAGAAGTGATATAAGATTTAAGAACGTTTTACAGAAATTGCTAAGGTTGTTCTTTTGCAGGAAGCACGCATCAGAACAGAAGCAGTGCCGTCCAGCAAGAAGAAGATGTGGTGTGTCTCTTTCTTTCCAATTTCCCTTTCCCCCCTCTTTGTTGCCAGAGTTTACTACAACCTTGGTAATGGAGTTTGGGAATTGAGGACAGTCATCGGCTCCTGCGGAAACTAGAGATTCTGGGACAGGTACTTGACACAAAGACTCTATGAAGCTGGCATTGAGGGAACTGCTTTTAACTGAATCACGTCCTACCTTCGAAACAGAACTAATGTCATCCATACCCCACCTTTCTCATCCAAACCGTACTCCATAAAAGCAGGGGTCTCTCAAGGTTCTATCATCTCGCCCATGCTTTTCAACATCTACATGAAGTCATTACCTGTACTGATCAATAAATTTCACCTCACGTGCTATAACTATGCAGATGACACACAAATACTCCTTCAACTGGAATGCCCCAAAGACATTGGAAAATCACCAATTTTCAGCTGTCTCAGAGCCATCTCAAATTGAATGCTTCAAAAACTGAAAAACTCACGTGTGGCGATTGGAAACATTACCACCTGCTACTGCATGGCCTGATGAACTGGGATCACTGCCTAATGTATCGAAGGACGTAAGAAACCTCGGAATGACCATGGACTCCAAGCTGTCGATGAATGCCCAAGTGGATAAACTAGCAAGATCAAGCTTTGCTACTATAAAAACGCTGCAACAAATGTTCCCTCATTTGGGATTTCCACACAAGCAAGCTATCATCTCCCTTGTTCTGTCCAAACTCGATTACACCAATAGCCTCTACCACGGATCACCTTTAACGACCATGAAAAGACTACAACGGATTCAAAACCCGGCTGCCAGACTACTCTTGCATATCAAACCGCGAGACCACATCTCCCCTGCCTTGAAAGCTCTGCATTGGTTACCGGTTGTCAGAAGACCCACGTTCAAGCTGCTTTGTATCACCCACAAAACAATACATGGAATGGGACCGCTCTTCATCAGGAATAAAATCACCAAACACAATCAACAATGGAACCTCCGCTCTAAAGGAGCATCTCGCCTCAAAATCCCACCATACAAGAAAAAAAACATGGGTGGCACATCCTTCTCTGTTCAAGCAGCCAAACTATGGAACTCTTTACCCCCCAACATAAGGTCCACCAACAACCACCTTATCTTCAGAAAACTACTCAAGATTTGGCTCTTCCCCATATAAGCACCATACGCAAACAGAAATTTACAGCATATCCCTCTGTATACAAGCATTTTTTTTCACTATAGATATGTACCTATCTTTGTGTATTACTTTATATGAACATGTAAAATAAATATGTTGTGAGAGAAAAAAATGAATAAATAAATAAATAAAAATCATCTTTGGTCCACATGTACATACTTCCATTGTGCATCTATGTACCTTCCATGTACTTGGATCTGTGTGTCTGTTACTTTTCTACTGAAAAAGCATTTCCAATGCACTACCTTATTTCTCATCATGTGTGTTAGACCTGTCAGCCCTAGGGTGGTCTTACCCCGTTTTTTTTCACCTTGCCTTGTTTTTTCCACCACCTTTTTTTGTTGGACCTAGGTCTCTGGGCGCCTTACCACTGCCAATCAGTGCTAAGGTCCAGGTGCTTTCTCCTACCAACATGGCTGCCACAGGCCCCTGCTACTGTGGAGTGGTCTTTTTAGTAACATACTAGTAGTCAGGAGCTGGCTGGGACAGTAGGATACTGTAGCAATGCCATCCCGCCTTTTCTGCCCATAGCTTAGACTATGGAAGCTCCTGGAACCTTCCGGAACAGGGGAGGGGTTACACTTTGCCGCCTTAGAGAGTGGTCACCTGACCTAGGGGTATTTAGGGAAAGGAGAGAAACATGTTTGCCAGTTGGGGCATCACTGGACCTGGGGGAACCTCTGCAGGAGTTTAGGCTGTAGGGCCTAGGGGAGGAACCTACACCACTGATTCTCAAAGACTAGCTGGTGTGGTGTCATTTATTGTGTGCGTTTCCTGTCTCAGCCTGAGTGTGTGCTGCACTTCTACTTTACACCTAGCTTTCGGGTGCCTTTCTGCTCGCGCCAAGCTACCCCTGTGGAATTGGTGACCCCAGTTCTCACACTGTGCCTCTATCAATATCTTTAATCTACATATACTTACCTCCTTTATGTATCTATATAATTTCAATGTAATTATGGATCTATATATTTATCACTTTCTTCTAATTTAGCATTCCAATGCACTACCCTATTTCTCAGCCTATACTTCGCTCAATATATCATCTAGCCCAACCTTCCATATTAAACTATACTAATATACTACCCAAATAACTGAATAACATATCCACTACTCAAATTACTTCATATTTTTTTACTATACTAATTTTCAACAGTAATCCTTTATGGGTTCCGGAGTGGCATGCTACTCGCCAGAAAAGCACTTCAACACCCATCAGGGGTAACAAGTGCTATATGAATGCAAATCTTTCTTCCCCTTTTATCCCTCCGCTATCCTCCTCACTCCAAGTAACTAACTAATATCCACCACTGAAATTACTTCATATTTCACATAAATTAATTGACCACTAATCCTTTGTAGGCTTCCTGAATAGCGTGCGTCAACAAGCACTATATAAATACAAACCTTTGTCCTCCTCTATCATTCTGCTATCATTCCAAATCCAACTAACTGACTAACCTATCCACCACTTAAAATGTGCTTGCATGTTTCACTATACTAATTAGCCACTAATCCGCTATGGATCCCGGAGTAGCGTGCTAATCGCCGAAAAAGCGATTTGACGCCTCGTCAGGGGTAGTAAGCGCTATATAAATGCAATTACAATACAATACAATACAATATATGTATATGTAGGGTTTTCAATTACCTGCGATATACTTACATTTTCGTTGTACAGGTATGCGTAGTGAAGGCATTGCGTGGTGATGACTTGCGTGGTAAAGACATATGTGTGCTAATGAAAATGTGGTAAAGGCATGCGTGGTAATGACATGCGTAGTTTTGATTCCGGAGGGAGAGCTAGTTCAAGCAGCAGCAGGTGTGTGTTGCGTCCGCGGTGTGCGTGGTGTGTGTGTGGCGTCCTCCCTGCAATTTTCACCCTCAGTCACCCGTATCCCATATCCCGTTATCCTGTATCCTGTCTTGGCCCGGGGCGGAGGACGGAGCCCGGTGTCCGGTACGGTATGGTACGGACAGCTCAACCAGAGCATGCCCATAAGCCCGTAAGCCCGTGAAACACACACGCTCCCGAGTCTGCCAGTGGGGCCAGGAGAAGGCGAGGAGACAAGGAGCTGAGGTCGGGACCGAAGTCCGGGGCCCGTGCCTGAATCGGGGCACACGTGTGGCTTCCAAACAGACAAGCGGCAGAAAAAAGTGAGAGGCAGCGGTGGAGGCAGGCGGCCACGGCGACGGCAGTGGGGCGGCAGCGTCTGGAGAGCGAGAGAGCAAGGTGAGCAAGGCGAGCAAGCGAGGGGTCAGGAGTTGTTGGCGCTCACCCCTTGCCTCTTGCTTGCCGCCGTACATCTGAGCCGTACGACTCGCTTGGGCCTCAGGGACCCCAGGAATATTCTCCGTGGTCTCCAGTGGTCTCCAGAGGTGGGTCTCCTATCAGCTTAGGGGTTCGTGTGGACTCATGCCGTGCCCTGTCTCATATTAAGGACACTGGAGACAGTACTTGAATAATCCCTGAATAATTTTGATAAATCCTGATATAGACTCGGAACAGTCCATTGGTCAGCGCGAGCGGTGCGTACAGTGCATACAATGTGAACTGGTAACAGTAATAGTATTGCATCAAGCACTCAATCTTAGTACCTACTGAGCATCCCATTCTGCCATAAACTTTGCCATAAACTTTACCATCAATTCGCAGAGTATACTTCGGTTATCACACCACCACATCCTCAGTGCCAGACGGGGGTCGGCGTGTGGCTCTGATTGGATTCTGATTGGGCCTCTGCTGACATGCGTAGGTCCATCATACATCCCAACCACACTATCATATTGTTATTCTTTATCGTGTTGTAGTAGAAATCCTACATCATTCAATTAATCCATCAATTCCTTTTTTCAACCTTTAAACTATAAAGGTTACAAAAAAAATTATCATATCAACATTATGTCAAATAAAAATGACTATAGATAAAAGTATATCATAAATATAGTTAAAATCCATTGCAGCAATATCTTGTCCCTAAACCTAATACCAGCTCCCAAAAAAACAGCAGAAAATCATTTCAATTAAAATGTTCAGCAATTGCAAAAATGAAAAGCAACTCTGCATTGAGAGAAATTAAAATCATCAAGAAAAGGAACAAGAAATCTGTCAAGAGAACTTGTAAAAATTTCAAAATACCATGGAATGCAGTGCTGTCTGAGAAGCGGGAACACAGGAACATGCATTAAAATTCTCAGTGGCAACCTAGCTCTTGGGAAAAGATGCACTACAGCCATTCTAAAGCAAAGTAGCACTTAGTGGTCCCAGAAATTAAGTATCATAGTGTTTCATATTCACTGTAGTTTTGAGAAGGATATAAGATTTAATGGAAGGTTTGTGTAGTTCTTTTGATTCACTTTGTAAACTACTAATCGGTCAAAGGTAATTTTTGACCCACTTTCGTACTCTTTTTATCACTTATATCTTGTTTGGTAATGAGTTTATTCTGTTTACCAATGAATTATTGCTGGGTAGAGTGCATATCCTTTTATCAATTAATTCTTGTTTGGTGAAGATGGCATGATGGCCAAACTCAAACATAAATATTTCACATAAATCAAACCAGTTGAAAAGTATTAATAAGAAAATCTTTATTTGTTAAGAGCAACACCTTCAGAGCTCTTCTCTAAGACAGGATCACACAGTTCCACCTGATTTACCTGAGCATTCCAACAGCATGGGATAACGACTGTATCAAGGAAGGTGGGGTTAGACTGGTGGTAAAAGTGTGCATAAAAGGGGAAAAGGGGATTACAAGAGAAACAGGTCAAATACATTACAACTGTACCAAACCAGGCACCACTCATCTGAAATCCAGGTTCAAGGGGAGTAAAGATTAAGCCACTCACTCACCTTCAGACCAAGCCTCCACACTTGGAAGAACACAATTGCAGACGATTAGCCTTCATGGGAAAGGAAAAAGTGGAAGTGAAGAAGAGAAGGCACACTGGGCTCCTACATGAATTCTTCCTGACCTCGGTAGCCTGCGAAATCTAGGAACTACTTCTATGCCTCAATGCCAAGGGAGTACCTTTATAAGAAAAAACAACACATATACACCTGAATATCTGCTATGCTCTACTAACTCTAGTATCAGTTTGAAGAAGTTATCATGATTATCAGTGAAGCACACAATGAGATTAGACACCATTACAAAGTTCATGACTTTCATGCACCTGTTAGTACAAGTCTCTAGTTAACAAACTTTCCCTTGGTTAGCAGCACAACAGTCTCTTTGTTAATTAGTAGCATTACATTAGCGTTAGTAACATCTTCCAGTTCCAGATCTATAATTGCATAGATCTGAGTTGCAACAAGATACGTAGTATCTCTCAGTTCCAAACCTATTACTGTATAGATTTGCATTACAACAACGTAAGTGGTATCTCATAATTCACATTTCATTCATATTCATTCATTCCATTCATAAATCTATTGTTAAATGGTTTTGCTGATGTCCGATGCATTAATGGAGGCAAAATACTTTTAGACACGCTGACATCAAAAGTCTTTGCAAGCTTTTAGGGTTCCGCGCGCACTGACCTTTGTTTTGTTGCATCGAGCGTCTTTGAGTGCGAGTGTAGGTTTAGTTGTTTCACTCACTGTTACTATGTTTTCCTTGTTTTAGGTGCCGTGAATACTGAGAAGATTGTGCAATTTCAGATGACAAGCAGCGGGAGCAGGTCAAGAAGGTGCGTTATGCATCAGGAGCAGGTCAAAATCAGGCTAGTAAGCTGGAATCAAGCGGGAGAAGATCCGGTACCTCCTCCAGGTAGGAGTGACAAAGTCAAGCAACTCGGGAGGCTCAGTCATGGTTTAAATAGACCTCGCTCCAAGTTGGCCGCCGAGATTGGTTGGGGCCGAGATCTTGCGTCTCCAAATCCGCAGTATGAAAGAAGACCTAAACAAGATGTGAAGAGTGGGGTCTGAGATTGACAAATGGCTAATCGCTTTTACACAATAAAGAACTAAGATCTACTTGATTCGTATATGTGTTTTGTGATGCCACATGCAGCTTTCTTTTTAGCAAAGAAGGACAGGTGTGCCTAGGGGGGTCATCATCCTTATATTGCTTAACTGTTGATCAATGTTTTCAGGCACTAATCACTGGAGACTTTATAAGATGAGTGTGCAGATAGTGCACATGGCACGAGTTGTGACAACAACACTCCTCTCTTCCTATGGGAAGGCAATAATTAATAAGATAACTTGCAACTTCTTCAAGAAGAAACTCTGGTGTAACACTAAGTCAACACTGAGGGGAGTGCAAATTGTGGACTGCATGTACCATAATGCAAAGGAGCAAACTTTTCTGGGATGTGATGTAGTGTTTGTCCACACCCTTTTTCCTGCCCAAACTGATTTTCATGATCTCATTAACTTTTCTGGGATGTGATGTGGTGTCTGGCCACACCCTTTTGCCTGCCCAAACTGATTTTCATGACCTCCTTTTCCATTTATCTCACTTTCTTAATGTTCCTTTTTGTACAAAATTGCATTCCGACTTTGTTCAGTGTATTCATCATAAGGTGGGGTATTGATCGTAATTTTTGTACAGCTTACAATAACAAATTCTCAGAAAATAATTCTTGGAACTCCTTACAGTCCTCCATACCTGTAAAAGATCTTTCAACTAAAAGCACTTGATCAATATTGCGAGGATCTAGTCTTATACACAGTTATTCTGCTGTCTCCACCCAAATAGATGGGACCCTTGTTTTGTTATATACCATTTTTCTGCATTTGATATTCCTTTAACGTTTTCACCATACCTTCTAGAGGGATAGGGTCTTTGTTTTATTCCCATGGATCTATGTCAGGAGGATCCAGCAAATATCCCTGACCATCAAATGTTTCCTTAAATACTTTACCATCCACTTGTGCAATGGGAGAACATTGGCCCGCAAAGACTGTAGTAGGTTCTCCGTATAGTTCCATTACACAAGTGGGATAGATAGATTAATTTTCCTTCTTTTCAAAATGAACTTATGTAAGGTAGTGCCTTTTTTCATGATCACCCTGAAAGTTTTGGACTAATGTTGTAGGTTTTTCAACCATGAAGAGAGCATTGAGGCCTGCTAACCAGGCCTCAGTGCCAGTGCTCTGACCCTTTAACAGTGTATGTTTGATTATCTTATACCCAACTGGCATAACTTATTCTGCTTATACACCCCTAGTATATGGTACCCGGAAGGCTCAGGGCCTGTAAGTTATGCTATCCTGCATGGCTGCAGCACTTATTTGCCACCATGAGCGTGACAAATTAAAACATGTCTCTGCCACTGCAGACTGGCAGATCAGTTTTAAACTGCTAACTCAACGTTGCCATTTAAACTAACGACAAAGTACAAACATCCCTTTTTATTAATATTTATAAGTCATCCGTACATCGGGTCTATTGAGTATCTAGGCAGGGTGCTGTAAATTAAAAAGTAGGACTTGTATTTTTATATGTTGTTACAGTAAAACCAACAAACAAATTTGATTTTTACTGTGGAAAGGTTATTAGCCCCAGTAGCGAGTATAGTGTCACACACTGCCAACTCAGCTGCACTAACTGTTGAATGGGACTACCAAAGTTAGTACTTCAATGAATCAACATAATCATTACATTAAACTCGACTTAATGCCCAAGTCAAAATATTTTTAACTATTAAATAAAAGCACATTTTATAAAGTTGCCACTCTATCGGCCACATTTTCCAGTGGCCAAAAGACAGGCTTCTATTTAAATAAAGTTATTTGAATCCTCTTTAATAGGGATTGGGGGAGAAACATTTTCTGCACTACAATAGCCGCACATCCTTTTACATAATTTAGGAATCCAGAAAAGAAAAGTTTTTGAAAGTCTACCATAACCTGCAATTGATTAAAGGGAATGGGGTGATGCACAAATGGATGGGTTCCAGATGACCTACAAAAGATTAGAGGAGCATTGTGGAGAAAATAATTAATATTGTGTTGGAAAGACATACATTTTTCTGTAAAAAAGAAGCCAAAGTGTGGCCAGTTATATTGCCATTTTACAGTGACTATCCAATACATGCGATTTTGCTAGCCTATGCGATTTCCTAGCAAGGAATGAATTAGGTGAAACATCCAGAACAACAAGGCCAGAGCCACGAGTTCCGGAAGCCCAGAAGTGTAACCACGCTTGCCCGAACAACGACTTTGCCTTAACCACACACATGCGTGGTTAAGGCAAATACCTTCTAGTGTTCGGAATGGGTGGGGAAAAAGTAGCGTCGGGAAGCGGACACAGACAGGTAAGTGGGTCTGAGGCCAGGTCTGGGGGTGGTTGTGGTAGTTTTCAGGGGTGGTGTTCTAAAGGATTGTGGGGGTTTGAGGGGGTTTTATGGGATGGTGGGGGTGTGGGGTAGTGTTTTCAGGGGTGTGGAGGTTCGGCATTGTGTTAAGGAATGGTGGGGGTTCGGGGAAGTTTTAAGGGATGTTGGGGGTTTTGGTAGTTTTAAGAGGTGGTGGGGGCTCAGCGAAGTGTTCAGGGGTGGTGGGGGTTTGGGGTAGTGTTCAGGGGTGGTGGGTGTTCGGTGTATTTAATTTTTTAAAAAATGTATTTATTGTTTCATTGAAAACATTAAACAAACATAACAAAGTTATGCCACATTTTTCCATTTCAATATAATTCACACGTCTGGGCATACCCGTCCTACTCAGGTGACAAATGAAAAAACAGCAATTGATGGACAGAATGCAGAACAATGTCATACATTCACCCTAGTACAGAGATCTGGGACTAAATCCATGTTTGTTTTGCTCACCATGCCATTCCAGGTTGAATCTAGCCATATGTAAATCAGTCTTGACCCTATGCCCAATGGGAACAGTCCAGCCCAAACTGCCAGGCCAGGTCCTCCCTGGACTGGAAACAAGCATCCTGGTACCGATTTTGGATTTCACACCTCATCAGCCAGCATAGCTTGACTCCATTAGCATTGAGAGCACGGGACCCTGGTCGTTCTTGGGTCGTTCAGGCGTCTTACGTTCCAGGTAATCAATTTCAGGGGTGCAATTTGGCCTTGACTATGCATTTGTGCGTTTAGGGTACTTAATTATGCATGCGTACAGCACAGTCTCAGTGTATGCTTTTCTGCCATGTAATTTAGAAATGTGGCTACAAGTTACGAACAAAACAGGTGATGGACCGAATGTGGATCAATGTCACACATTCACCCCAGTCAAAAGATCTGGGCCCAAATCCATCGTTTTTTTGCACTCCACACCACCCTGGGTTAGACAATGGCGATATGCAAATCAGCTCTGACCCTGTGCCCCATGGGAACAGTCCAGTCCGAACTACAAAAGCCATGTCCTTCCCAGAACGGAATCAAGCATCCGAGGACCGGACCGGTTTCGAGGCAACACCTCTCATCAGCCCGGCCAGCCTGACTCCAGTGGTGTGGAGTGCCTGGGACCCACGTCTGAGCATCCCCAGCGCACTTATGGCGGTATTGCAAACAAAACAGGTGATGGACCGAATGTGGATCAATGTCACACATTCACCCCAGTCAAAAGATCTGGGCCCAAATCCATCATTTTTTTGCACTCCACAATACCCTGGGTTAGACAATGGCGATATGCAAATCAGCTCTGACCCTGTGCCCCATGGGAACAGTCCAGTCCGAACTACAAAAGCCATGTCCTTCCCAGAACGGAATCAAGCATCCGAGGACCGGACCGGTTTCGAGGCAACACCTCTCATCAGCCCGGCCAGCCTGACTCCAGTGGTGGGGAGTGCCTGGGACCCACGTCTGAGCATCCCCAGCGCACTTATGGCGGTATTGCAAACAAAACAGGTGATGGACCGAATGTGGATCAATGTCACACATTCACCCCAGTCAAAAGATCTGGGCCCAAATCCATCGTTTTTTTGCACTCCACACCACCCTGGGTTAGACAATGGCGATATGCAAATCAGCTCTGACCCTGTGCCCCATGGGAACAGTCCAGTCCGAACTACAAAAGCCATGTCCTTCCCAGAACGGAATCAAGCAACCGAGGACCGGACCGGTTTCGAGGCAACACCTCTCATCAGCCCGGCCAGCCTGACTCCAGTGGTGTGGAGTGCCTGGGACCCACGTCTGAGCATCCCCAGCGCACTTATGGCGGTATTGCAAACAAAACAGGTGATGGACCGAATGTGGATCAATGTCACACATTCACCCCAGTCAAAAGATCTGGGCCCAAATCCATCGTTTTTTTGCACTCCACACCACCCTGGGTTAGACAATGGCGATATGCAAATCAGCTCTGACCCTGTGCCCCATGGGAACAGTCCAGTCCGAACTACAAAAGCCATGTCCTTCCCAGAACGGAATCAAGCATCCGAGGACCGGACCGGTTTCGAGGCAACACCTCTCATCAGCCCGGCCAGCCTGACTCCAGTGGTGTGGAGTGCCTGGGACCCACGTCTGAGCATTCCCAGCGCACTTATGGCAGTATTGCAAACAAAACAGGTGATGGACCGAATGTGGATCAATGTCACACATTCACCCCAGTCAAAAGATCTGGGCCCAAATCCATCGTTTTTTTGCACTCCACACCACCCTGGGTTAGACAATGGCGATATGCAAATCAGCTCTGACCCTGTGCCCCATGGGAACAGTCCAGTCCGAACTACAAAAGCCATGTCCTTCCCAGAACGGAATCAAGCATCCGAGGACCGGACCGGTTTCGAGGCAACACCTCTCATCAGCCCGGCCAGCCTGACTCCAGTGGTGTGGAGTGCCTGGGACCCACGTCTGAGCATCCCCAGCGCACTTATGGCGGTATTGCAAACAAAACAGGTGATGGACCGAATGTGGATCAATGTCACACATTCACCCCAGTCAAAAGATCTGGGCCCAAATCCATCGTTTTTTTGCACTCCACACCACCCTGGGTTAGACAATGGCGATATGCAAATCAGCTCTGACCCTGTGCCCCATGGGAACAGTCCAGTCCGAACTACAAAAGCCATGTCCTTCCCAGAACGGAATCAAGCAACCGAGGACCGGACCGGTTTCGAGGCAACACCTCTCATCAGCCCGGCCAGCCTGACTCCAGTGGTGTGGAGTGCCTGGGACCCACGTCTGAGCATCCCCAGCGCACTTATGGCGGTATTGCAAACAAAACAGGTGATGGACCGAATGTGGATCAATGTCACACATTCACCCCAGTCAAAAGATCTGGGCCCAAATCCATCGTTTTTTTGCACTCCACACCACCCTGGGTTAGACAATGGCGATATGCAAATCAGCTCTGACCCTGTGCCCCATGGGAACAGTCCAGTCCGAACTACAAACGCCATGTCCTTCCCAGAACGGAATCAAGCATCCGAGGACCGGACCGGTTTCGAGGCAACACCTCTCATCAGCCCGGCCAGCCTGACTCCAGTGGTGTGGAGTGCCTGGGACCCACGTCTGAGCATCCCCAGCGCACTTATGGCGGTATTGCAAACAAAACAGGTGATGGACCGAATGTGGATCAATGTCACACATTCACCCCAGTCAAAAGATCTGGGCCCAAATCCATCGTTTTTTTGCACTCCACACCACCCTGGGTTAGACAATGGCGATATGCAAATCAGCTCTGACCCTGTGCCCCATGGGAACAGTCCAGTCCGAACTACAAAAGCCATGTCCTTCCCAGAACGGAATCAAGCATCCGAGGACCGGACCGGTTTCGAGGCAACACCTCTCATCAGCCCGGCCAGCCTGACTCCAGTGGTGTGGAGTGCCTGGGACCCACGTCTGAGCATTCCCAGCGCACTTATGGCAGTATTGCAAACAAAACAGGTGATGGACCGAATGTGGATCAATGTCACACATTCACCCCAGTCAAAAGATCTGGGCCCAAATCCATCGTTTTTTTGCACTCCACACCACCCTGGGTTAGACAATGGCGATATGCAAATCAGCTCTGACCCTGTGCCCCATGGGAACAGTCCAGTCCGAACTACAAAAGCCATGTCCTTCCCAGAACGGAATCAAGCATCCGAGGACCGGACCGGTTTCGAGGCAACACCTCTCATCAGCCCGGCCAGCCTGACTCCAGTGGTGTGGAGTGCCTGGGACCCACGTCTGAGCATCCCCAGCGCACTTATGGCGGTAGGGCAAACAAAACAGGTGATGGACCGAATGTGGATCAATGTCACACATTCACCCCAGTCAAAAGATCTGGGCCCAAATCCATCGTTTTTTTGCACTCCACACCACCCTGGGTTAGACAATGGCGATATGCAAATCAGCTCTGACCCTGTGCCCCATGGGAACAGTCCAGTCCGAACTACAAAAGCCATGTCCTTCCCAGAACGGAATCAAGCATCCGAGGACCGGACCGGTTTCGAGGCAACACCTCTCATCAGCCCGGCCAGCCTGACTCCAGTGGTGTGGAGTGCCTGGGACCCACGTCTGAGCATCCCCAGCGCACTTATGGCGGCATTGCAAACAAAACAGGTGATGGACCGAATGTGGATCAATGTCACACATTCACCCCAGTCAAAAGATCTGGGCCCAAATCCATCGTTTTTTTGCACTCCACACCACCCTGGGTTAGGCAATGGCGATATGCAAATCAGCTCTGACCCTGTGCCCCATGGGAACAGTCCAGTCCGAACTACAAAAGCCATGTCCTTCCCAGAACGGAATCAAGCATCCGAGGACCGGACCTCATTGTTTTTTGTTTTTTTTTTACAAGTTACGAACAGCATAAACAGTCCCCCCGCCCAATCCCGCAACCCAATCATGCTGGAGAAGTTCCCATAGAGAAAAACAACACTTATCCATATATTTAAGTTAAAAAAGGGGGTAATGAGTGTGTTTAGCACCAATTCTTGATGTCCTTAGGCTGAATCCTTGTTCATATAGTCAGAGTCAGAAGTCCATATTGTGTAGAAAAATTGCTCTTTATTAATTTAGATAAAAACATGAACAGCTGACACGTGTTTCGCCCCTGTGGCGATTTGCGCCAGGGCTTTTTCAAGGCTGTAAGAGATCAGAAATACATATATGAACGCAAGTGGTTTGAAAGAACTAACCTTTGACCCCAACACCCGTGAGAGGGAGATGAAAAAGAAAACGCGAGTAGTGCGAGATAGAAAGACGCTAGTATAGTTTCCTAGTTTAGGTTTCTGATTAGTGAACAGTGGAAAGGTAGGCCCCGGTGGCAAGTTAGAAGCATAAAAGAAGGTGGATGCATAGGAGCAAGAACCATTATCCTCTGTGATTTTAGTCCGTGAGTGTTTTAAGAGTTTTGTATATAAGTCATAAGTGTGCTAAGTCAGATTATTGACAGAAGAAAAATTCAAAAAGATCGAACTTAAACAGGTTAAGCCGAATAGTGTAGTTCCAAGTTATCCAAGTAACATGCCTTAGAGATGTGAAGCGAGAGAAAAGACTTTACAGTTGCTGCTGCATACCTTTTTACAATATAGTTTGTTCTTTACATTTCTTCATAATTTGTGCTAGTTTCCAAAACAGAATCCGGGTTTTCAAAAAGTGAATCTGTTAATACAACATTAACATTTTTAGAAAGTTTTCCACACTATATTCATGAGATTGCATTTAAATATATTTATTTACTTAACAGGTGTTCAGATTTTAAGGTACGAAATATTGCCGCAACCATCTCATTGCCTTCTCTCCACAGTGCTAGTAATGCAGGCCATTATCTATATTCTCGGGTATTTAACATTTGTAACGCAGGTTTAGTTGACACACAGTGTACAGCGATGTATAAAGTTAAGTCTAAGGGGTGGACTAGGGTGAATTAAGTCATCTTTTATTATTGCACTCTAAATTTGTAGCACTTGATCAGGAGGAAGGGAACATTGTTTTTTAAGTCTAAAAACAACGGGTTACTTATTGGGAGTGGTGTTTATTATGCTAGCAAGGTTGTACAATGCCGGCATGTATTCTTCGTGCGGAAGAAAAGACGGTCCGGTATTTGGGCAAAGTGGGGTAGCGCGGACACAGCGGGATTTTAACCAAGAGAGGGGTGTCCCTTGCGACAAAATGCTACTTACCTGTGAGGGTAGAATCCCGAATATGTGTCGTCGGCAGCCTGCTGGGTGTTCCTTCTGCTTTCGCGTTCTGTGTGTGACTGGGTACTGCCTCTTTTAAACCGGAAGGAAAGAAAATAACCGGGAAGGCAGGGTCCGTATTTTTGTACTGGGGGAGTGTTTGTTTAATTTATTTCTTGTGCTTCGGAGAGGGGACTATAGGATGTATGTTCTAAATTGAGTAGACTCAATATTATCTAATAGTTGTCCTGTTATTTTATTAGTTCGTACTTGTTTATATGTTGTCGTCAGTTGACCCGGAAGTTGCAGACATGCTGACGTATTTTTGGTCATAGTCGAAAACAGATTTATTTAAGGCGTCGGATCGTATTATTTGAACTTCGCCATTTTGAAGTGGTATTATTTAGATCAGTTGTTTGATTAGTGGTAGCAATGGACAAAACAAGTGTCCGTGAAGCAACTATTCATTTGTGCGTTTAGGGTACTTAATTATGCATGCGTACAGCACAGTCTCAGTGTATGCTTTTCTGCCATGTAATTTAGAAATGTGGCTACAAGTTACGAACAGCATAAACAGTCCCCCCGCCCAATCCCGCAACCAAATCATGATGGAAAAGTTCCATAGAGAAAAACAACACTTATCCATATATTAAATGGTACTGCAATGTTAAAATTCCATATCATCTGGGATACAACAGTTTGGGGCTTACCCACTGTGGGGGCACGCTAGAGTCCCATCTCATGTCCCCGCTTAGTGAGGGGCGGGCTATGAGCATGTGTTCCGTGCAATCTGTTATCATGCTTTCATTGAACCTGTGTCTAATCCAGTTATTAGCATCCATTTAACTTCTCCATTTTGTCATCGAACCCCTGATTGTCATTCTTTCTAATGCTGCACCTCCAGTTCCTAGTGCGCTAACAATACCGCTCAATTCCTTCAGTCATCTTCAGTATGTTGTCGTTTTTGCTTGTTGCCATCTATTAGCGTATCTACGTAGTCCATGGCTGCTTTTGGTATTTGGAAAACTTTTTCTTTGTCTTTTTTCATTATTTTTAATCAAGCAGGGTAGAGCATTGTGTAGGTTATTTCTGCTTTTTGCAGAAGTTTTTTTGACTTGCAGATACTCTTTCCTAGCCGCCTGTGCGGCCATTGTAAAATCTGGAAAGAAGAGCAACGTTACCCTGATGAATTATATCTCTTTTTGCTCTGGCCAGCTGTAATATTGCGTCTCTGTCTGTCTAGTCTTGCACCAATAGGGCATGGTGGTGCCCCAAGAGGTGGTCTGGGCACTAGGGAGCGGTGTGCCCTCTCAACGATCAACATAGGTAATAGTGCTTCTGTTCCAAAAATTTCTTTAAGTAAGTGTTTAACATAAGTCTCCATCTGCCCAGTATTGGTCGATTCTGGTACACCTACTATGCATATATTAATACGTCTCGACCGCGCTTCTAGCTCCTCAATTTTACCCTGAATTACCTATATCTCCCTTTCCATGTTCAGGTTTTTTTTTACTTAATTCTTGTGTAGTATTTTCAGCAGCTGATATTCTATCCTCCATTTCGTTCATTCTCTTCGTTTGTTGTCCTATTTTGGTAGCTAAGTGATCCATTCTTAGATTTAAGTGATCGATTTAACCATCAGTAGATTGCAGATTTTGTTGCATATCTGCCAACATGGTTGCGAATGCATCTGAGGAGTTGCCTTGTTCTGCAATGTCTGTCGCTGTATCCCCAGTTGCTCTTGTGACCTTTTGCGGTTCCAACGTTAGCCTGAGCCGGGCTTTATCTGCTTTCTCCATTTGAGTTGCAAGGGTGATAGTGGGCCCTTCCCTTTTGAATGCTCGATATTTACTTCACAATTATTTCGTACTTTTGCCGTGTGTTTTCCTTTATTGCTCTGAGTTTGTGCTGCAATGGTCTCCACCACCTGTCCGCAGCGTTTTAATTACTTTATGCTGCTGGGTGCACACCTTTCGGTAGCTCCGTATCTTCCCCGCTACTTGTGTTCGCGTAGTGCACAAGACTATGTCGCAGTTTCCTCAGCTGTTTTACACTTTGGCCCAGCTATATCTCGTTTAATTTGCTTTTGCATTTAGAAAGTGGTCTGATTTGCCATGTTTATGCTGGCTGTTCAGCCGCGTGTCCCCCGCTGCTCCCAGTGATTCAAATGTGTCAGCAAGAGCAGTACTCCTCCATGCCTCACAGGACCTCCACTCCATCTCAGCACTCCAGTGATTCAGTGGGGAAGTCCCTGGATCCCAGTCCCACGCTCACCTTCAGGTCAATAGTCTTCGCTTCCCTGGGCGCGCAGCAGACCGATCCTCTCTCACTGTGGTATTCGTGTTAGCTCCACCAGTGTGTTTCATAGATAGCGTGCACGGGCTAGTCTGCAACTGCCCCCCGCCCCCCTATCGCTGCCTACGATCGTAGCAGGCGTCGGCGGTTCGGGGCTCTCGTCCGGGTTGTTCGGGCTCTCTCATCTGCCCGTAATCCCAGCCCCAGGGTGTGTGGATGCCTCCTCAAATGCTGATCGTTACGTTTGCGTTGGCTGATATCAGGATATCAGGATTATGATGGATTGCAAGCTCACGGCCGGCTGAGCTGCACTAGGTTGCGGCCATCTTGCCGTGGGCTCTCTAGGGCCCCTTGGGTTCAGGGTAGTTTTAAGGGGCGGTGGGGGTACGGGGTAATTTTTAGGGGTAGGGGTGTTTGGGGTAGCTTTCAGGGGTGGAGGGGGTTGAGGGTAGTTTTCAGGGGGGGTTCGGCTTATTTTTGTTGGGGTTGTTTTTACGGCTCAGGGGGGATAGGGTCGTTTGTAAGGATTAGGGGAAGGTGGGGTCGTTTTTAGGGCTCAGGAGGATGGGGCAGTAACCTTAGCCATGCATACCCCTTAACCATGTGTTATACAGACTGCATTGTTTAGGTATGCAAGGTTGAGATACTCGTCGTTCCATCATGCAACCATGAATTAGATGTACTAATAACACTTGAATAGAGAAACAATTGATGGCAATTGATGGCATGCAACCTGATTAAAGTGAGGGGATTGAAATTGCAAAAAGGGTTAAGCATGCTGTGTTATGTGTGAAAGAAATGACAATAACCCTGAGAGTGATGGTGAAATTGGAGAATGCAAAAAGAAAGATTTTCAAAAATATGTTAAAAGTATTCTACTGATATAAAAGTAAGGAACATACAGAAATGCACAAATTAAAACCTTTCAGGTGTTAGAAATGTAATCACCTTGCACATAATCCCAGTTACTGTGCTCATGGATTAACAAGCAGGAATATAATAAAAAGGGACACTTCACTAGAACCTGTAAATAATCAATTGTGAATCAAAGTACATATAATAGATTCAGGAAATGACGATAAAGGAAAGTTAATATTGCATGCTGTGAAGAAAGTGGTGTATTATATGGTGTAGCTGTGGGAACTCACCGTTTAATATTCTAACAATACTATCTTGGGTGCAGAATGGCTTGTTTGTAATGTTAGTTCAACCCTGGGTAGCTATGGCTTTGAGTAGTCAGGCTTAAACAAAGGAACAAGTGTAAAGCATTTAGAGGTACCAAAACAACCGAATACGAAAGTCACACAACACAAGTCACATCCCTCCTGGAGAGAGGATTGAATTACTCCCAGGAAAAGACACAATACAGGCCTGCTTTTGGGAGAGGTTCTACTTCTCCCTGACAAGAAGCCATACCGGGTGTGAGCCCAAAAGGTGAGCTTTAAAGGGCAAATCACCTTTGATGAGCAAATGGTGGACACATGCTAGAGGGGCTTTCCTTATGACAGGTTGGCTTAGAGAACAGAGAGGGCAAAACAGTTGCCAAACTGGTGTTTCTGTGGACATGTCATCTTGGGAGTGGGTCGAAAATTGCATTCCGGAATAGACAGATGCCACACATTGCTGGAAGTGTCATCAGGCATGAGGGGACCTGGCAGCCCATTGGCTAGTAAATGTCGCATCCCCCAAGGACACTCTCTGGGCATAAATATAGCACCCTTGGCACCCAGACCTCAGATCACATCTGTACTGGAAAGAGGACTAAAGAAGGACTGCACTTCTGTTGTCTGGATCTGGCAAAGAGAGGCTGCTACAAAGAAGCACTGCTCCTGCTGCTCATGGGCTAGTAAAGAGAGGACTGTGCCTGTGGTGCCCTGCTTGGAGAAAAGTCGACCCCTGAGCCCAGACACCAGAGAGGAACTCCCAGAGTCAGTTGGCTGGCTGACTGTTACAGCACCAGGGTCTAAAAAGCTGAAGAATGTTGCATTGGCAAGTTGGATCACTGACGTAATATTGACCCAACAAATATCAAAACACAAAAATATCAGAAATTAAATATCGATGACAAAAATGTCAACTCTGTATACTTAACTATAAAAAAACAAATAAAGAGAACACAAGTATTGTTCTTAATGGTATTGATTTTTACTTATATCGAAAACAAACATATCAGGAACAAAAATATTGTTACATTTAAATAAACATACAATATGTCAAAAATATCGATCCACACAATATCGAGTACAATATTATCACCAAAATAATTAAATATTCATTAATAAAACACAAAAAACACTTTTCACGTAAAATAATTACTTTGAATAAACCTAAAACTTGCTAGAAACATATTTAGTTTTCAATAAAAATATATATCAACAAAATATTTACCATTCACCCCAAAAAATTAAAAATCTCAAATCCATGCAATATAACCTTCCAAAAATGACCATTAACTACAAACAAGTAAACACCAACCTAAATATTACTAATTATACATCTTCAATTAATTTCATAAGCAAAAATATGCAACTATGTATTAAACATAATATTCAAACACAAATTAGCGTTTAACCATAGAATGAATCAACTGCTAAAAACAAATTCAAACTTTAGTAAACCAACCAATAAAATTAAACTATAAACAACTTTAACCAATAAAATCAAACAATTAAAACAAAATTTTAAAAGGCACTCTAATAGAACATGGGTACTCGCAAACATTTTCCCAAGGGCCCAAAAAGTTGGTCTGTGGTGTGACCGAGGGCAGGATTGATGCTAGCAAGGAGGAGGTCGAGGGCGTAAGGGGGGTATAAAGGAAGCAAAGCAAGTACATCTCCTGGCTGAATTGCACAGTGTGAAACCTGGGAAACTGGGATCAATCCTGGCTTCTCCACTTGACCAAACTGTGTGATCATGGGCAACTGTTTTATTTCACTTTCCCTCAGTTGTCTTCAATATCACATATAAGAGAACCTTGAAATACATTACTTGTGCGCTGTACGAACCTACTCCTGTGTTTGATATAGTAAACTATAATATTGGCCATGTATAATAGCAACCAGGCCACCCAATGCGTGCACATAACAACTGACTTGCCTCCGAGTTCACTATTGGCATTGTTGTCAGGGTGGGGAAAAGCACAAATGTTTCTAAATTCATGTTTGAAAACTATATCTTTTAGAAGAAAATACTTCTCAATGCGCTGATATAATTTGACATACTTAAGAGGAAGTGCTCTGCATGTTAATGATACACACTTTTTAAGATTTTAGAAGAGACTTTATTATATTTTTACAAGTTTGAGGCAAATGTCTTTAAAATGAAGGTGTTCCTAAAGCTACCCGGTGCAGTACACCCTGGCTACTTCCTTTCTTTAACTTCAATTAACCTGTAAATAAATTCTTGCTCTTTTATTTAACATCTTCTTAATGTTAGTGCTGAGTTGAGTAAACAGAAGGACTGTGCTGCTGTTGACCAGGGGGCTGCATGTAAATGTCAGGAGGGCTACATGCGGCCACTGGGCCGTACTGTGAGTATCACTGAATTGGAAGAACTAAATACTTCAAAAACAACAAACACTGCAAGACGAGGAAACTCTGCCACATTTTTCTACAAACCGTTAAAGAAAAAAAATATACATCTTAACTACATAACGAAGTAACACTTATAAATAAACTAAAACGTAACTGTTAACAAACTTAAAAATATAAAATAGCAAATAAATATTGACACACTTTCCAAATGTTATCTCTACACAGACCTTAAAGAAAAAATCTACAACTTGAAAATAAATAAACTACAAAAAACTTCAACTATCACAAACCTGCAAAAAGAAATAAGAAAGCAAGTATACATAAATAAACTAATAATAAACTCAACCAAATAGCAAACAAAAACAAAACTCACAGCCTCAACCTCTACAAACTATCAACAAAGTACCCTTTAAAACATAACTCATGTTTTTCTTTTTCAATCAACAGACACAAAAGCACCTGCTGCACATTAAAACAACTTCAAGGGAAAAGCTGCAAAACCAGGTGAAATATCTCACCCGGACGTACATGTAAGTATACAAAATATAAGTAAATACATTTTTATACATGTTAATGACAAACATGAAAATGTTTAAAGTTATTATATACTTATACTATTACAATACTTACAGATACAATGACAGAGGCCACCAAATCTATAACTTCACAGACAGGAAAGCAGTTACTAAATCACATGGGCTACACCTACAGCCAGAAAAGTGCATCATCGGAAACTATAAACTGGAAATGACTAAATATTATTCTAATGTATACTATGGGAGGGAAACTACAAAAGCGGTTGTAGTCATTCATGTAAGAGATCATGAACAACCCCCCAAATGTGACAGAAATAGAAGGACAAGAAATATTGCAAGAGGCAGGCACTAGCTACCAGGTATCCCTCTGCAAAATCTTTAAGGATATTTTACCTAGAGCCCCAGAACACATAAGATAGCCACCTACCCACTTGAAAAACGATTAATTGGAAAAACTAAAAAAACGCCAGTGATACCCGACCTGCCTCTAGAACATACCAAGACATAGATATACTTGAACAATTAATAATTGCACATAGTGAGGAGCACTTCCTTATACACAACAAAAATATGGGAGCAAGGAATTTTTATTTTCTCTACAGCAAACATCATAATGAAAATTAGCCAATGTCAAACCTGGATGATGGATGGAACCTTTAAAATGTGTCCCAAACCATTTACTGAGATATGTACCATACATGGTAGCTATCTAAACACAAATATTTCTTTTGTATATGCCCTACTACCAAATAAACAAATCAGAAGTTATTACAAACTCTTAAATCATATACATGCAACAAATAACTACTACCTACAAATAATATTCATAGACTCCGAACAAGCCATGATCTGAACAATTCTAAAAATATACCCCCACACAACTATACAAGGCTGTTACTGTTATTTCAATCAAAGTATATGGAGACATCTCCAAAGATCTGCACTAAGGGCCTAATTACGAGTTCTGTGACTGCGAGACCGCAGCAGCTGCGGAATAGGCCAAATAGTCTGTCCGAGGCTCAGACCACCAGTGAAACCGCTGGCCCAATTACGAGTTGCCTTACAATAGGCGTGGCCACATCTGAGCAAGTGGCAAGGTAGGTATATAGGGCAGAAACTCATCTCTACGCGTCCTGTACCGCCATGGAGCCAATCATACGCATCCTGCTGCTGCTGTACCTACTTGAATATGTCCAAGACCCACACCATCGTGGACACAACCAATGGTTTGTCATACTACTACCTGTTTCCATAGACTTATCAGCAAAATGATGTCTCGCCATGGACCAGGCAAGGGTGTTGGGGTGGATTGCTCAAACATATTTACTAGGACCCTGTGTGGAATTATTTAAATGTGTAACCCAAATACTTCTGTATCATGCCCTGTCCCTAAATCACTGTTACTGCACCTGCCCACTGTACACAAATGGACGTGTTTACATCTCATAATCAGTGATAGTGCTGTGTGCATTTAATTGTATCACACAATATCACCTCATTAATATCACACCTATTAATCTCTGTGACACACTCATGTTGCACACAACCCCGGTACTATTTTGAAGTCAAAGATACATCTATATGGATGTGTCAATAAAGTGAAACACACCTTCTCTGCTGCAACTCTGTATTGGGCTCTCACACATCACCCACATTAAAAGGCAATGTCAGTAAATGGGATTTCAAAGAATCAGGGTGAGAAGCATTCTAAGGGCATAATGGAAACACACTCTGAAGAATCGGTATGGCTCTATCATAGGGAACCCTGAAAGGCTGGGGCTCTGGGGCACAGTGCATTTTGCACATGGCTGAAAAGCTCAATGTGCACAGCACTTGTGTATTGAGGTAAATCAGGGACAGCCAATAGCATTATCAAGCACCATGCATGTGTAGGCAACGTGTCAAGAAAGCAAACACAGCACTAACAGCATTTCTCACACATCTAACTAAAATAAGTGCAAGGTACACACTGAAAAAATGACATATTTCCGTATAAAATTTCACAAAGGTATGACAATTTAACACCCGCCATGTGTGGATCAACAAATATTTAACTTTAACACTTCAAACACATATCCAACCTACATCATAGGGAGAAGTGTAACCTTAATGATGTTGACAGTGGCCAGGCCAAGCTGAAATACTTGCCACATAACACGTCACCCAATGCATTGTTAGCCGCATTTGGTTTTCATCCCACATAGACACTCATCCAACATTTCCCCTTGTCCTGTGTAACTCCAGCACTGGGTCCACACCAACTGGCTCAGCAGTCAGGGATGAAACAGACACAACTGTAGTCACACATCACTAACAATACAATAACATCAAATCCTTAGAAAAGTAATTGCAGGGCCAATGTCTGCAAAACTAGGAAAATGTTTAATGAATGTAATTTTGTGGACCATATTGTCCAACAAAGGCCAATGACCAGCCCATGTAAGATTCATGTGCCACAGCACGATGCTGTGGCAACAAACTTACCCTTTCGACACTGACAGGGAACCTCCTCACAAAGGGGCTTCCACTGAGCATAGCAGGTACCTCGAAGATGGTACTTGGTGGGGGAGGTGCGGTTTAGGGATGTGTGGATTTTGGTTTATTTTTTTAGGAATATTCTTGGATTATTTGGGTTTTGGACTGGGTTTAATGTGGTGGGGATCTAGTTTCTCTGGGATGGAGTGGGATGTGAAAGGTATGGGTTGGCCTTTGGGGGGGTCTTTGAGACTTAGGGAGGGGTGGGCTCAGGTGTCACATGGCTAAAGGCAAGGGCAAAAAACACATCTTCATGGGGAAAACAGGTAGGATGTTCGGGATGGAGTTCGATTTGGGAGGTAGAGGGAGTGTAAGTGTAAGCTGTGTGTGCTGCCTGAACTGTGTGTTTTGTGGGTGTCTGTTATGTGAGTGACCGTGAGTGTTTGCGTTTTTTGCCTTTGTGTGCTAAGGACATGATGAGTGTTGTGGATGGGTCTATATCTGTTGCTGTGGTGCATGGATGTATAGTTGTGGGGGTGAGGGGTCTGTTGCTGTGGTGCCTGGGGCTATGGTTGTGGGGGTGGAGGGGTCTATGTCTGTTGCTGTGGTGCCTGGGAGTATGGTTGTGGGGGTGGAGGAGTCTGTCTGTTGCTGTGGTGCCTGGCGGTAAAACGGGAGTGGTGAGGCGGGTGTCTGCATGTTTCTATTTTTTGTATGTTTTGTGTTTGTGTGCGGTGCTTGTGTCTGTTGAAGTGAGTACTTGGGACAGGAATGGGAATAGGGTTTTTGGATGGAAAAGGGGAAGTAGGTGGAGTGAAAGGTTGGGATGAGTGGAAGGCTGCCATGAGGGAGGAGGCCAGAGCCTGAAAAGATCTCTTTAGGCCAGACATTGTAGTGCGAATACCTTTCAGGCAGGCAGCAATCTAGGTCACCTTACCCCTGGATGGAATTCAGGACTGCATTCTGTCCCACAGAGATGGTCCTCATGATCTCTATAGCGTCGTCATTCAGGGCAGCAGTGCTAACAGTGGCAGGGGCAGGGGCTGAGGTGCCTGGAGTGAAAGAGACTACTCCCCTCTTAGGGTAGCTGGCCAACTTGGAGGACAACAGAGAGGGTAGCGATGGAACTGGGGTTGTAGACAAGGAGGAAGGTGGTACTGATCATGTGGGGTCCACCACCACTGGGAGTGTCCACCAGAGGATGTCTCGTTTGATGACAAACTTGAGCTGCTGTCCTCCGTGGCACTCCTCGCACCCTGCTGGTCAATATGCCCCTCCATATCGGAGGTCTCACGTCCGGAGCCACTGCAACCAGCTGTGTCCCCACTGACGTTGGCCCCTTGCCCTGGATGTATCTGAAATGACATGTAACATGGGTTTATTGCAGCTGCGTTTCCACACCTGACTTTCACATATCAACAGAAATCAATGATGAAGTGCACATTTCACACCAGCCTCATGGTTCACCCTATAGGCTTCAAATTTAGCATGAGCACATGCAGGAATGCTAAGTAACCTGCAAATAGTTGGGTTCAATCATGTCATAACCCCAGACAGGCCCAAATGTGTTGATGAAGTTGGCTACACTCCATCCTTATGTCCAAGCTAGGATAGTTGATCCCCTAGCATACTATGGCCCTTGTATCCTACCACTGTATAACAGATGTAACGAATTAGGAAGGATACAATTTGAGATATACATAATGCTGACACAAGGCCCAGAGTCCTACAGATCTACCTATCCCTCATAACACATCATGATGGGGTGAAGGTCACGTAAAACACCAATTTACCACCAATTGGTGTTGAGGTAGGCATGCCACATGCAAATGCTCATTGCACATTGATGAGACTGTGTACTCCAAATTACATAATTTGTCCACTTCCTGAGAAGTCTAATAAAAGTTGTACAGAATTATTTTAGCGATGTATCACATGTAGCATGTAAAGTTGCCTAAAAACACTGAGGTCCAAACATTTGGAAGATCGTTACTCTGATTTCACACAGTACAAGTCTTTATATAGTCTTATGAACATCCTCAATCCTGCTTGGTATAGGTGATCATGCCTTTCATAGGTTATGCACCTTTAAAGGATTTGGGTGTCCCATCAACTTGCAAATGCATAGTGGTCAACTTGTAGGCACTAATGCAGATGTCACCAGTGATGTTTGCACACTCATTTCACTGTTTTACCAGTACTTACCAATGGGAACTGCTGTACAGTCACTGCATGTACTGTTCTTTCCATGTCATGTCACATGTAATAGGGCCACCATCACATGAGAGGCAGTAGTTGGGGTACATCACTCCTCAGACAAGAAAGACAAGTTGTCTCTGTGGTATAAATGTAATTCATACAACAAGAAGGAGGAGAGGGAACATCCCTATTCTGACCTCCCCGGTCAATAACAACAACACACAAAAAGGAGCAGTCAAGTGTATATTGATGGTGGCACGTGCTCAGTGAGTAAAAAGTGCCTTCACTCACAAAATTGTGACATGCTTCATCATCTGGCTTGCTTACTGACACCCCTGCGCAGACCAACGCCTGGGGTAGAGCAAAAGGGAAGGGGAAACAATACAAACAATATGTTTTGGGAGCATAAAAAGAAAAGTGCCACCAGTGATGGGATCTCACTGAGCACGTGGCACTATCAATATACACTTTCTACTCCTTTTTGTGTGTTATGGTATAATTGTTAACCAAGAACAACTGAAATTATCAGATGATCACTGACTTCACTCAGCCAGGTGCCTGCTCCAAAAATAAAAATTGGATGTGGACAGGACTTTGCTGTGTTCCTGTTCAGAAAGACAATAGGCACAGCAACATGCACATACTACCAGACCTACACAAACAATGGGCTTGTGTGGGGCACATGGGCCACCACCAATCTTGGGTTGGAAATGCCTGCCTGTAACTAAGGGTGAAAAATGCAAAAACAAGAATTGATGGACAGAATGCAGAACAAGGTCATACATTCACCCCAGTACAGAGATCTGGGCCTAAATCCATCGTTTATTTGCTCACCATGCCATTCCAGTTTGAACCCAGCCATATGCTAATCAGTCTTGGCCCTGTGCCCAAAGGGAACAGCCCAGCCCAAACTGCCAGGCCAGGTTCTCCCTAGACTAGGACCGCTTTCGGGGTTTCACTCCTCATCAGCCAGGATAGCTAGACGCTAGTGGCATGGAGAGCACGGGACCCACGTCTGGGCATACCCGTCCCACTCGGGGTGGACAGAATGCAGAACAATGTCATACATTCACCCCAGTACAGAGATCTGGGCCTAAATCCATCGTGTTTTGCTCACCATGTCATTCAAGTTTATACCCAGCGTATGCAAATCAGTCTTGACCCTAAGGGCGGGTGGTAAACTTCGCTCTGCTGGTGGAGTTTTGGGAGTTTTTGCCAATCCGCGTTCTGCTTGGAATGCGAAGATCAGCCAAAACCTCTGCATCCTTCTGCTACGTACCGGAGTTTACCACCCACCACCACAACTGCCTTAAAATTTATAAATACTAACTTACGTTATCATTCATTTACTTTGTTGTTGCAGCATAAGGAGCCGGGTGGCAGGGCGCATGCGCAGAGCTGCTGGAAAGGCTCACAGTCACTGCAGGATTCTTGTGTGCATGCGTACAATAACATGCATGTGCACACAAGAGAAGATCTGTTGCGGGCCAAGCAGGCCAAGGTAATCCTCCAGAGGCTGAATGCAAAAGGAAGTGGGAGAGCGTCATTGACTCGTCGACCTAGAGGATCTGCAGCCAGGGAGAAGGTATGGGGCGTGTGACACGCTAGCCTACTTCACCGCAGTCTTACAACAGGCAGAGCGGAATTTCACAGAGTTTTTATTCAACTCAGCGGAATTCCACATAGGGAAGCTCCATGAGCTCCGCCCGACCTTACCTGTAACACACAAAGTTGGTAAGATGTATGACTCTAGACAGGACTCACCCTGTATAGCTGCTATTGGGCCTTCAACTGCCTGTCAAGCTCTCGGTAGGCCATGGCCAGTGTGCGGCCATTAGAGGGGTTAGGGTCCAGCACACCCCCCTTCCATGTTGGGAGAACTTTCCCCGCTGGACCTCCATGATCTTCCTGGTCCCGCGCCTCAGGTCCTCCCACCTCTTCCTGCTGTGGATGCTAAACCAGTTTAAGACCCCCAGTGTCTGCACCTTTGGATGATGGCTCTCCAAATGGCTTTCTTCTGATGGGGGTTGACCTGTATGGATGCAATATATGTAGAAACAGATTGTAACTGGAAGTTTCCGGATATGTCTATTATTGATAAGCGTTTTACACCTAGCACATTCATCAAGAGTCAACACAATACATGTGAAAATGTCAAATGCTAAGCACAACTAAAGCATGAATACACAATGTTGTGGTCATCTGCTGACTCACCTCAACCCTGGTCATGACCTACATTGACTGAGTTAGCCCAGTAACATCATGTAGGACAGGGCCATCCTACATGGGAAGTGATGTGAGGTACCATGACACACAACACACCATTTATAATGAGCTACTTGTGCATGACTTACAGCCACCTTCATTGCCAGGCCCATTGATTTGATACAGATCATAGAGTCCAATACCATAGTATACACAACCTCCTGACACTAAGGTCACATCAAAAGGGCTGGCATGTGGGTCCACAAGAGCTTCCACTCTGGGGGATGTGTGGACATGTGGATATGTCGGGATATCTAACTACTACAATTTCTGTGGTATGTACTGCCATGTGCCATTACAGGACACCATTTGCCATATGTGGCACTGTAAAAGGGATGACGTTCAACATACCATTGTATGTATTGTATGATTGGATTTAATGTGACAAAGCAGTTGATTTAAATTTCAATACTATATTCAGAATTAGCCAACTATCTACATTGTTCATGGGTCAGATGGGTAATAGGCCGGTACAGTGGAAGTATGACTCCTGGAAAAGTGACAACAGACCTGTGTGAGTAAGGGGAGTGTCATAAGTAAACTCCAGACATTGACAATGTGGACCAATGGACAGAAGTATCATGTCAGGGCGTTATCACAGTCACCATTTCAAATATGGCCAATGTAACAGCTATCTGGGCTACTGGTGGTAAGGCCAATGCACTTTGGGAACATCCATGGATCAGCAGGCCTAGAGGGTGCTTACCCTGTGCATCAGCTGTCTTTCCACAGTAACTCTCCCCCAGCCTGGCCCATGGTCCACACTGCCCACAACTCATTGTCAGGCCTTGCTCCCTGTAGGCTAAGCACACTGATCCCACATGAACCTCACATTTCCAGCAAATCAATACATAAAAGTGATTCTTCTGCCCATCTAATATGTGACCATATTGTTTTGTGGCACTCTGAAGGGGTATACAGATACAGCTCATGGTGTGAAGTCTATACATATATTTGCACATATACCATGATGTGATGTGGCAACCCATGATAGGTACCATGAAATGCACACATGCATGTATCTGTGCATGTAACACAAGTACGATATAGGGATCCGTATTTTATTTCCTCATTCTCTGACCTCTGACCCTGCTCGCAGGCAGTTCGCTCCCCACGCCACCACACGGCGGCCACCTGCCTCTGGCCTGCTCCCTGCCGCCGCCTGTTTTTGCCGCCGATTCCTGCTCCTTCCCGCCCCGCTGCTCCCCATTGGCCACCCCGCTCCCGCCTCCCAGATCCCCCTCTTATGGATGACTCACGCAGCGGCCACGCCGCTGGGGCGCCAAAGGCGCTCCAAAGACATGCCCGTCTGTGCCCGTCCGTGCCTGGACCGCGCCCAGCACCAGAACCCCTGAACCCCGCGAACGCCACAACATCAGACTCCGCTACGATGCCAGCACCCTCCACGCACTCAACACCGGCCGAAACCACACCTGCTTCCAAGCCCGCCCAAAACGGACTCACAGACCTTTCTCCTGCCACACCTGCAGCTTCACCTGTGACAAAACCACCAAACCTCCAAGGACTGGACCCAACCACCTCCACTGCATACTCCTCAACACCCGCTCCGCACGCAAACACGCCGTCGAGCTCAGGGATCTGCTCGACACCTCCACCCCAGACGAGGCCTTCCTGACCAAGGCCTGGTGGACCAACTCCTCTGCGCCCGACATCGCCATAGGCATCCCGGACGGCTACAAGATCACCTGCAGGGATCGCACCAACAGAACCGGAGGTGGAATAGCCATCGTCCACAAGTCCACCCTCAAGGTCGCCACCCATGCTGACGAAACCCTCAACACCGCAGAACACCTGCACTTACGGATCCACACCGACCCCAATACCACCCTCAAAGGAACACTCATCTAGAGACCCCCCGGACCCTGAGCTCAATTTAGCGACTCCATCGCGGACCTCGCCAGCACCCACACACTCGCCTCCACGGACTACATCCTCCTCGGGGACCTGAATTTCCACCTCGAGAACAACGACGACGCCAACTCCGGCACCTTGATCGACAACCTCGCCAACCTCAGCCTCAGACAACTCGTCACCGCACCCACCCACGCCGCTGGACACACGCTGGACCCCATCTTCTCCACAGGCACCCACGTCGCCTTCGACCACACCACCGAACTCCACTAGACCGACCACCGCTGCATCCATTTCACCTTCAATAAACCAACCACACACCACCGCACTCCAGCTACCTCACCGCTGCTGGAGCAAAGTCACCGAAGACCAGCTGATCACCACCCTCGCCCAAAACCAACCCACCGACCCCACCAACCCAGACACCGCAGCTTGCAACCTCAGACAGTGGATCGACGACTGCGCCAACACCCTCGCCCCACTCAAGAAACCCTCCAAAAACCACACCAGCAAGAGAGCCACCTGGTTCACCGACGAGCTGCAGACCTCCAAACGCGCATGCTGGAATCTGGAGAAGATATGGTTCCACGAACGCACACCGGACAACCACGCAGCCCACAAGGACGTCACCCGAAGACATCACCACCTCATCAGATTAGCCAAGAGATCCTCCTTCAAAGACTACTTAGATAACAAAGCACACGACAGCAAAGAGCTCTTCAGCATCGCAAAGGAACTCTCCAACCCCAGCGACAAAACCAACGACATACCGCCCTCACAAGAATTGTGTAACTCACTAGCCATCTTCTTCCACCGCAAGATCGTTGACATCCATGACAGCTTCAACACCATGACCGCCACGACTACGCCAGACCCCACCTCCCCTGTGAACACCACCAGCACCAACCGCCTGACCTCTTGGTCCAACGTCAACGACGATGAGACACGCAAGGTCATGAACTCCATCCACTCAGGCTATCCGTCAGACCATGCCCACACCATGTATTCAACAAAGCAGACGCTGCCATCGCACCCCAACTACGGAAGGTCATCAACATCTCCTTCGAAACAGCGACATTCCCGGAAAGCTGGAAACACGCCAAAATCAACGCCCTCCTCAAGAAGCCCAAGGCGGACCCCAAGGACCTCAAGAACTTTCGGTCCATCTCCCTGCTCCGTTCCCGGCGAAGGTCATCAAGAAAATCGTCAACATGCAACGGGCCCGCCACCTGGAAGACAACAACATCTTGGACCTGTCCCAGTCCAGGTTCAGACGAAACCACAGCACCGAGACAGCCCTCATCGCCGCCACAGACGACATCAGGCGCCAACTAGACAACGGCGAAACATCAGCCCTCATCCTCCTGGACTTGTCAGCCGCCTTCAAAAAGGTATGCCATCGCACTCTAAAGACATGCCTCCTAGAAGCCGGAATACAAGAGAACGCCCTTGACTGAACAACGTCCTTCCTCTCCGGCAGAACCCAGAGCGTCCGCCTCCGGCCCTTCCGATCCGAGGCCACCGACATCATCTGCGGCGTCCCCCAGGGCTCATCCCTCAGCCAGACGATGTTCAACGTCCACATGGCCCCCCTCGCACAAGTGGCCCGCTAACACGACCTCAACATCATCTTCTACGCCGACGACACCCAGCTCATCCTCTACCTCACCAACGACCCGCACACCGCCAAAACTAACTTCCACGAGGGAATGAAGGCCGTCGCCGACTGGATGAGGAACAGCCATCTGAACCTGAACTCGGACAGGACTGAGGTACTCATCGTCGGGCCCACCCCCTCAGCCTGCGACGACTCCTGGTGGCTGACCACACTGGGTACAGCACCGACACCCACCGACCATGCACGCAACCTAAGGTTCATCCTCGACTCCTCCCTCTTCATGTCCAAACAGGTCAACGCCGTCTCCTCCTCCTGCTACAACAACCTCCGCATGCTCTGCAGGATCTACAAGTGGATCCCGACCGAAACAAGAAGAACGGCGACAAAGGCCCTCGTCAGCAGCAGACTGGACTACGGCAACGCAGGAATCCCAGCCAAACAACTACGACGACTACAACGCATCCAAAACGCCTCCGCCCGACTGATTGTCAACGTCCCCCGCCGCAGCCACATCACCCCCCACCTGAGAGAGCTACACTGGGTCCCCATCGACAGGAGGATCACCTTCAAGCTCCTCACCCACGCACACAAAGCACTCCACAACGCTGGATCAGCCTACCTGAACAGCAGACTCAGCTTCTAAACCCCTACCCGCCAGCCACACCCCGCCAGCCTCGCCCTCGCCGCTGTCCCACGCATCCAACGAACAGCCTCCGGCGGCAGATCCTTCTCCTACCTCGCCGCCAAGACCTGGAACACCCTCCCCACTCACCTACGGCAGACCCAAGACCTACTCGCCTTCAGAAGACTCCTCAAGACCTGGCTCGTCGAGCAGTAGCGGCACCCCCTCCCCTCAGCGTCTTGAGACCCTCACGGGTAAGTAGCGCGCTTTACAGGTACTCTGATTGATTGATTGATGGATTGATCCCAGACGTCAACCTACTATTGTTATCTCCAAATTAAGACTTCTTATTTTCTTTCCTCTTCTATCCTTCCATACTATATTCAAATCAACTAACAGACTCACATGTCCTCCACTCAAATTAACTTGTACCTCCCTGTACTAATACTATACTCATAATTCCCTATACTAATCCACCACTAAACCTTTTGGGTTCCAAAGTAGCGCGCTACTCGACGAAAAGTGGTTGAATTCCCCATCAGGGGTAGTAAGGGGTATATAATTACAATTACATTTCTATGCTGATGTTCACTGCACAAAGTAGAATGCCTCATAATCCATTACATGATTGTCCTATGAAGGGAACAGTCTATTTCACCAAACAACACAATATGGTTACACTTTGGGTCTCAGAGGCACATGGGAATTAAAAGCAAGACGTTCAGCGGAGTGAAAAACTGTATTTGAGATAGTTACCTTATCCTCTAGTGAGCCCCAGAACTGGCCATACAGGGGAAGGACCTCTTCAACCAGGGTCTCTAGCTCCTCTGGAGAGAAGGGATGGGCCGTCCCACCTGCTTGACCTGGCATGATTGCTTCCAGAGGTGGCATACAATAGCTAATATGGAGGAGGATGCAGCAGTGTCAGGAGGCAAATTAGTTATTTTTCAAACCACGGCTTACATGTACGCCACATATGCGGTCATCATCATAGACACACACAGCGGTGGGATCATGACCGTCACTGTCACCAACTTTAACCTATGGCTGTGTCCGCCCTGGTTGGCTCCCTTCACATGTCATCTCCTGTACAATACGTCATCTGTGTAGTGCAGTACTCTGCATGTCGCCAAAATGTGTGCGGTGCACCGTACACCGTGGTTGGCGGTATTTCACCTAAAATATCATGGAAAGCTTAATATAGTGCAAATATAACTTTTCAAAATTGAAGATGTATACAGTTCTGTTACAGATATGTGAATGCCACATCGGGATTATTGGTAGATGTTTAGGAGTAGACAAAGATTATGTGGAATATATGTAATGGTTCATGAAGCTGTTATGTTTTGTCACAAGATTTTTGCCTTACCTATTCATATATGTTACACAGGACACCATGACCAATGTACATTTTTATTTTTACTCCTCACATAGGTACCCTGGGAGAGGGAGGAGACGCCAGCCTCCAGTGTACCGCCCATTTTCAGACCTTCAGACCATGGACGGTAGGAACCCATGATAGGTACCAAGAAATTCACACATACATATATCTGTGCTTGTAACACAAGTACAATATAGGGATCCATATTTTCTTTACTCATCCCAGACTTCAAATTACTACTGTGATCTCCAAATTAAGACTTCTGATTTTCTTTCCTCTTCTATCCTTCCGTACTGTATTCAATCCAACTAACAGACTCACATGTCCTCCACTCAAATAACTTGTACCTCCCTATACTAATACTATACTCATAATTCCCTATACTAATCCACCACTAAACCTTTTGAGTTCCAAAGTAGCGTGCTACTCGCTTAAAAGCACTTCAACGCCCCTTCAGGGTTAGTAAGTGCTATATAATTACAATGACATTTCTATGCTGATGTCCACTCCACAAAATAGAATGCCTCATAATCCATTACATGATTGTGCTATGAAGGGACCACTCCATTTCACCACACAACACAATATGGTTGTCACAATCAATGTTCAGTCATGTATTCCAAAAGGTGCTTACAGCAATGTTTAGACACTTGGACAGTTACAGCCAGTTCCCCAGACGTGAGGATTTAGCCACTGCTGTGAAAGCTGATTTCTATGGTGTTGGTCACATCCCACATGCGATTGGATCCATTGATAGCACACATATTGCCTTAGCACCACCGGATACCAAGGAACAAGTGTACCTCAACACGAAGCACTACCATTCTATCAAAGTGCAAGTTGTCTGCTTACCGGATTGTATAACTCAAAAGACTGTGTCCGGTTCCCAGAATCTGCACATGATGCCTTCATGCTGCTGAACAGCACCATACACCAGGTGTTGTCACAGCTACTACCGGAGAGGGCCTAGCTTGTAGGTAAGTGTGATCTGTCCTAACTTTGTGTGGGTAATGTCAGGTATTATAATCTGAAAGTGTCTAACTCATTGTTGCATTTCTGTCTGTCTTCCATCTAGGAAACTCAGCGTATCTCAATTGGCCTTGCTTATTGGCACCGCTGAGGGATCCTACAACGACAGGGGAAGTCTGCTTCAATGAAGTCTATGAAACAACACGGAGGCCAGTGGGTCCGGCTTTTGGGCTCTGGAAAACCAGATTCCGATGTTTGGACAAGACTGGGGGAGCCTTCCCCTACTCACCCGGGAAGGTGTGTAAGATCACCCTGGCCTGCAGCATGCACCACAACATTGCCCTGTGACAGAACATACCTTACTTCATAGAGGATGAAGGCCATGAAGAGCCACCGAGTGAGTAACCTGAAATGCAAAATGATGATGATGATAGCGGTGAACAGAAAGGAATGGACTTGTGTCAAGATGTCAACCGAAACTTCCTCTCCTGAGCGTAAGAATGGTGTGAGATGTGCTGACTTTGACTATTATTGCATCTCTTGTTGTGATGTGAGAAGGATGTTAATGCAACATACAAGCAATATACGGCTCTGACCACGTCTGGGGAAAGGTATTTGTTTTGTAAGTGTAGCTTTGTTTAGCTTTACATTTTAGCTTGGACTGTGTTTTGAAGGAGTTGACTATGTGATTTGTGCCATATGTATATATATAGTTTCCTAGCTAATCACTCTCTGTGTTAGTCTGTTGTAGATTCCTTCTACATGGCATCTTCATTTGGACATTTCAGAGTTGTGACCATTTCAGGTATATGATGCTGTTCAGACCTACGAAGTGCACATGGGTTGGTCTAGGGAATGTCTGTACCAAGACAGCTTGCACAGCGACAGAACAGACTTTACGTGGCTTTCATAGGACTTGCTCCTTGTGGTGTGTTGGTCCTAATGCAATATGTGTGCCATCATGTGATTCACCACAGTTTTATGTTGGGCACAAATCATGCTAACCTGTCTTTACATTGGCTACATCCTCATTGTGAACTGTATGTAGTTTTTGATGTATCTCCTCATTGTAGGCCAAAGTTCTTGTGGCACATCACTGACACTTGTTTGTGACATTCCATCAAATGCAAACAACACTGGATTGGAATACGCCTGTGGTCAGAAACTGTAGCACTGACGCATGCCTGTTCATTTGGTTACTTGATGGGGATTTCTTTTGTGAGGTAGGCAATATGGCTCCAGCCGATGATGACCTAATTTTATCTTGCTTATTGTAGAGGATATTGTCAGATGTACACCCTCCTTACATGTTGTGAAGGTCTGCAACTGATTATGTGATCACTGACACAGAAGAATTGAGTCATGCCTTATTTGCTATGTTTTCTGACATCATGTCAGCCTATGATTTGAACAATGGAATAAATATGTCATCAGAGCAGACACTTGTATGTGCGTGTCATAGTGAAATAGTAGTGATCCAGAGTTGAACATTGTTTACATACAACATACCCATGCTTCCAGAAGTACCTAGTTTTAGCATTGCAAAGTTCACCTGGTAGTCCATTTACATTAGTATATGTAAGAGTTACAACAGGAGACAATGATGTGGTGACTTGTGTATTTTATGAAGTGATCAAGGATAAGATGAACAAGTGTACTTAAAAATAAGCAGAGAAAACTAAAAGTGAAGTAGTCAGTCATGGTGGATGTAACCATTGTTGTAGAGTTCAAATTGCCTGGAGTCCAAGATACAACTCCCATCAGATATGGAAAAGTGGGCAGGAACAGTCCACAAAGTGAGTGTGTTGCACACACAGGAGGAAATTAGGGTTGAGGTTTCTTACTGGCGGTGATGGGTGTCTTGCCATCCCCACCTCTTAGAGTTTTGTGTGGATGTCCCCTCTTTTTGATAGGGGGGAGGGGAGGCGCAGCTGCTGAGACAATGGTGCATGTAGGCGTGTCCTCCTCGGACAGGCCCTCCTTTCCTGTGGCTGCAGCAGATATTGATGGCCTGGATGGACTTTGAGCACAGGAAGGGGTAGATGCAGGTGATGAAGCCCTGCAGAGGGTGGTGCGGATGTCCTGCAGCACCACAACCAAGGAGGCCAAGTTGATGTTGATGCCGGCCAAATTGGTGTGGATGCTGGCAACCTCGTGGTATATATCCCTATGCCGCTGCTTCATTTCCTGGATTTTGGTAAGGCCAATCACACCTTGGGAGTCCTGGTAGACTTCCAGGACTTGGGTGATGGCAGCCTGGGTGTCTGTGCCCCCAATGGGCTCACTCTGCAGGCCCACAGTTATCCTCCCATGACCCCTGGCCCCACAGGCCTGCGCGCTTGGCACAGGCTGCACCCTACCACTGGTTCCTGGTTCCTCAGTGACTTGGGTGGTTATAGCCACCTCAGAATCCAGGACTCGGGGGCACAAGATGGTACTGACTGTGCTAGGTACAATGGTTGGGGGTGCAGGGGTTGCCTGATGTGGGAGGTGTTGTGGGCACAGTGCGCCCCACTCTCCAAATGCCAGGCTGACTGAGGTGGTGAAGTAAGCTAAAGAACGATGATGGATTCAACCCAGATCTCTGATTAGGGGTGAGTGTCTGAAAGTTTCAGCGCTCCGTCCATCATCTCCTTGTGTTTGCTTTGTTCACCCTAAGTTGGCAGGGTATGCCCAGACGTGGGTCCCTTGCTCACTTTGCCACTGGATTCAAGCTAGCCTGGCTGATGTAGGGTGTTACCCAGAAAACGGTCCCAGGATGCTTGTTTCTGGTTCAGGGAAGACCTGGCTTGGCAGTTCGAGCTGGACTGTTCCCATGAGGCACAGGGTCAAGACTGATTTGCATATGGCTGGGTTTGAACTGAGGTGGCAAAATAAGCTAAAGAACGATGATTTATTTATTTATTTCATTTGTAAAGCGCTCTATCACCTTACGGCATCCTGGCGCTGGGAAACTCAAAGTGCACGGTAGGGAACAGACAACAAAAAGGTACTAGCAACTAATAGAGAGCTGTACAACAGCTACATTTTGGGAAATAACAAAGTTTTTAGCCTTTTCCTAAAGGGTAAGAGCTCACTAATGTGTCTTACTTCCAGGGGCAATCCATTCCACAGTTTGGCCGCAGCAACCGCAAAAGTTCTGCCGCCGGTTCTGGCTTTCCTAAACCTAGCTACCTTAACCAATCTAGCTGAAGCAGAGCGAAGATTTCAAACTGGGGCATACCATTCAAACTTTCTCTGTAGCGCGCTTGGGCCCATCTCGTGCAAAGCTTTGAATACAGGACAGCGAGATTTAAACTTAATTCTCTGTCCCACCGGCAGCCAGTGGAGTTCTGCAAGGGTCCTGGAGGACGAGGAACGTCTCGGCCATCCCAGAGCAAGTTTAGCTGCGGCTGACTGGATTCTCAACAATCTGTCCAACAGGGACTTAGGAGATTCAAGCAAGAGGGCGTTACAGTAGTCCAGTCTACTCAAGACTGTACTCTGTACAACAAGGGCCCTCACTTGCGATGGTAATAGAAGAAGGATTTTGCATAGCGATCTAATGATTGCCAAGCAATTTCCCACCGTTTTAGTGACTTGGGTTTCCATGTTATGTTATGTTATGTTAATTGGGCTCTTCTATAGCGCAACGGCTACTCCAGTCGGAGTGTCCCGGCGCTTTGGCGAAGAAGTCCTTTAATGGAAAGGAACATAACTGCAAAAAAGGAACAGCAAAATTAACTAGTAAAAAGCCAGGTTTTTAATGCCTTTCTAAAAGACAACAGACTGGGGGCCTGTCTAAGGACAATAGGAAGTTCATTCCAAGCGCGCGGAGCCAGGTAGTGGAAGGAACGCCCTCCTTGTCTGGTTCGCTTGATGGATGGAACGACCATTTTAGACAAGGAGGCAGATCGCAGAGCTCTGCTCGGCTTATAAAAAGCAAGGCGCTTTCTAATATACCTAGGGCCTGAGTCATGAAGAGCCTTATAGGTTAGCATCAGGCTTTTGAAGAGAACCCTCTTGGCTATAGGGAGCCAGTGCAGTTCCTTCAACAAGTTAGAGGCAGTAGTTCGTCTGGGGAGTCCATAAATAGCCCTAGCGGCTGAATTTTGGACTACCTGCAGTCTCCTTATCAAATATTTTGGGAGTCCCAGATAGAGGGCGTTTGCATAGTCCAAACGCGACCCGACAAGTGCTTGGACTATGACCCTTCGATGGTTCACCGAAATCAAGGGGAGAAATTTCCTGAGCATCCGCAGGATTCCAAAGCATTTCCCCGAAAGACACGCAATTTGAGGCCCAAAGGTTAACTCATTGTCAACAATGATACCTAGGTTTTTAGCCTTGGTACTAGCATTGGCAGGAGGAAACAGATCTTGTGGCCACCAACTTTTCCAGTTTGGTTCAGAGACACATCCGAAGAACAGCAGCTCCGATTTATCGGAGTTGCATTTCAAACCGTGTCTTTTGAACCAATCAAAGACTGCCTCTAAGCAGCCTCTGATACGGATCCCATCGAACACCTCGTTCTTGTTATAAGTAAACAAGAGCTGGGTGTCGTCAGCGTAAGACACGATCTGAGCGCCAAACGACTCCGCAACCTCTGCAAGGGGGGCCATAAAGATGTTAAAAAGCAGGGGGCTAAGAATAGACCCCTGAGGGACCCCCACTTCCAGGGCTGCCATAGCTGCGGAGTGAGGTGGCGCCCAGATCGTTTGTCGACGGCTGGCTAGAAATGATTTAAGCCAGTTCCACACCGTCCCCCTGAGGCCACAATTCCAGAGTCGAATTAGGAGGGTATCATGGGGAACGGTGTCGAACGCCGCCGACAGGTCTAACATGACCAACATGGCCTTTCCTACAGTATCTAAAACCTCTCTAATGGCGGTGGTGACTTCAAGTAACGCGGTCTCTGTGCTGTAATTCGCACGAAACCCAGATTGAGTAGTGTGCAACAAGTTGTTATTCTCGATAAAGTCAGAGATAGATCTGTGCACGTGTCTTTCCGCCACCTTCGCCAGAGCGGGGAGGAGAGAGATAGGCCTATAGTTGGCATGTATGATGGGATCCAGAGTTGGTTTTTTTATTAATGGAAGGATGAGAGCGCTCTTCCAGGCCTGAGGGACTATGCCAGAAGACAATGAGGAGTTGAGAATGGAATTGATGGGGCCATTTAGCAAAGGGGCTATTTTGTTGAGGCAAGAGACCGGGCAGGGATCTAAAGGAGAGCCCGATTTCAAGCCTGTCAGATGGTCTAATGAGGCAACAAGGCTTAGCTGTGGAAATTCCCAGAGGGTGGGTTGTAAGGAGGAGGGGGCATCAAGATCAGCCGCCTGAGGCTGTTTGGAATAAGTAGCAAGAGAGGCTTGGATGGATGTTATTTTGTCTACAAAATAATGTGCGAGTTCATTCAGCCAAAGTTCTGAGTGAGACTGAGCCGAGATGCCTAGGGATGGAGAAGTGAAGTCCTTAACAATTTTAAAAATTTCCTTACAGGAATTATCAGATTCGTCTATCCGGCGTTCAAGATAGGACTTTTTTCCACTCCAAATCATCTTGTGGTAGGATTTAGTTAGGTTTTTAAACTTTTCTTTCTCAAGAGGATTGTAGTCTTTCCGCCAGGTTCTTTCTGCTCTCTTGCAGTTTTGCCGGGCTTCTCTAAGCTGAGATGTGAACCAAGGAGCGGAAGGACGTTTGTTTCCAAGTTTGGCGGCGTTCTCGGGCATGAGATCCGCCAATATAGTTGAGAGCCATTCCGTGTAGCGAGCTAGATCGATTTCCACATTACCTGACAAAGTGCAAGGTGAACGTGCCATGGCCTGTAGTAGCGTCTCATTAGATAACAGATGAAAAGGCCTGGAAAGACGTTTAGTAAGGATAGTGGGATTAGATCTAAGAGGAGGGGCGCTTGATAGGCTAAAAGTGATTAAGTAATGATCCGACCATAATACCGGTTGAGGAGCAAGTACGTTGATCGGAACGGTGGAAAAAACTTGGTCTAGAATATGGCCCTTATTGTGCGTAGAATCATGGATGAAAGGTGTGAGTCCTAATGTTGCTGTGACCTCCATGAGTTTAATTGTATCAGGATTTGTAGCCTCGTCCATGTGTATGTTTAAGTCGCCTAAGAGTAGACAATGTTCAGATTTAAGGCATGGGACTGAAAGTGCTACCTGTAGTTCATCCAGAAAAGAGCCTAATGGACCGGGAGTAGGATATGCAAGAATACCGGTGCATGCTTGATGGGGAGAGAGGTGAAGAGTGAAGCCGAGTGCCTCGGTGTCCTGAATATTGTCTATCAGGAAGGTAGTGCAGTGCAGCTGGTTGTTAACTATAATAGCCACACCACCCCCGCGCCCAGATGTTCTATCCCTCCTAATGATGGAATAATTAGGTGGAATGGCGTTGACTAAATCCGGGGCTGAGGTATCACTAAGCCATGTCTCAGTGAGAAAAAGGCAGGATATATCGGAATTATCGAGCAAATTCCATATATCTAGCGCATGACAGCCTAAAGAGCGTGTATTAAGGAGTAGGCAAGTGGTGATGATCGAAGGATGAGTCAGTTTTGGTTTGTTATATATAGGAACGCGCCAACCACAGACATTGCATCCTTTTCTGAGGATGCGACGGCCCGGAAAGACAGAGTGGCAGCGACCTACCGAAGGACGGAGATTGGAGAGGGTCTCTGACGAATATGAGATACACATAGCTAACACTGACAGCAGTAAGGGACCAGCCAGAGGAAGGAGGAAGGTGCCAGCCAGCCGTCCTGCCCCGTCTGCTGCCGGAACGCTGACGGGCGCAGACGGGCAGGACTCTGGCGAGACTCCGGCGCTAGGGACGGCGCTCACGCAAACGCGCCCGCTAGCGCGGTAGAGCGTCCGTTTCCTTTTATGGGGTCCACTAGAGCGCTCTCACCGCTCTGGGCCACACTCAAGATGGCCACCGTGTAAAGATTTACTATCCCCAAAGAAAGCCCAATAAAGCACAAAAACGGCCGCTAGAGCCGTGAAATGCTGGCGAAAATGCGTGCAGAAGGCCTAGGGGTGTGCTGTCTGCATTACAGGATGAAAATAACAATTTTTTAAAAATGACGATTTTTCAATTAAAAAGCTTCAAACAGCTGACAATAGCACCAGTTTTAATGTCCCTTAGCAGGTAGCGCTGCTAGATCGTTTTTAGCGCAGAATCTCGCGAGCGCTGACACAGGGCTCCTTTTATGGGGTCCACTAGAGCGCTCTCACCGCTCTGGGCCACACTCAAGATGGCCGCCGTGTAAAGATTTACTATCCCCAAAGAAAGCCCAATAAAGCACAAAAACGGCCGCTAGAGCCGTGAAATGCTGGCGAAAATGCGTGCAGAAGGCCTAGGGGTGTGCTGTCTGCATTACAGGATGAAAATAATTTTTTTTTAAAAATGACGATTTTTCAATTAAAAAGCTTCAAACAGCTGACAATAGCACCAGTTTTAATGTCCCTTAGCAGGTAGCGCTGCTAGATCGTTTTTAGCGCAGAATCTCGCAAGCGCTGACACAGGGCTCTTTTTATGGGGTCCACTAGAGCGCTCTCACCGCTCTGGGCCACACTCAAGATGGCCGCCGTGTAAAGATTTACTATCCCCAAAGAAAGCCCAATAAAGCACAAAAACGGCCGCTAGAGCCGTGAAATGCTGGCGAAAATGCGTGCAGAAGGCCTAGGGGTGTGCTGTCTGCATTACAGGATGAAAATAACAATTTTTTAAAAATGACGATTTTTCAATTAAAAAGCTTCAAACAGCTGACAATAGCACCAGTTTTAATGTCCCTTAGCAGGTAGCGCTGCTAGATCGTTTTTGGCGCAGAATCTCGCGAATGTTCAGCTTGTTATTAAACACAATGCCCAAATTGCAAACCTTCTCCACTGGTCTCACTTCAATTGACATTTCACTAGGCCAGAAGTTACTAGGCAGCACTGAGGGAATTCTATCAACAGGACAGAAAAGAATCTCCGTCTTCCCGGCATTGAATTGTAATGAGTTGACTTTCAGCCACTGGGCCGTGTTACGCAGACAGCAATGAAACTCTTCAATAGAAGTAGATTGCTCCCCCTCCAATGAGAGGATGAGCTGCGTGTCGTCAGCATAGTTTGTGATGTTGATCCTATGCTCTTTAACAACCGCAATCAAAGGTTTCATGTAAATATTGAAGAGTATCGGGCTGATGGCCGAGCCCTGAGGTACCCCATGAGTGATGTTAATCTGTTCAGACCGGTAAGGGGGAAGGGACACAGCCTGCGTCCGATCCGTAAGAAAGGAGTGAAGCCATTGCAAAGCACATCCCATCAACCCCACCTCCTCCAGCCTGCTCAGGAGAATTCCATGGTTAACCGTGTCGAAAGCGGCAGACAGGTCAAGCAGGATAAGAACCACTGCCTGATTCCTGTCTGCCGGCAAACGAAGTTCATCCATCACGGTCACCAGTGCAGATTCTGTACCATGGGCAGGCCGAAAGCCAAACTGAACCTCATCCAGCAGTCTATGACGCTCCAGATAGTCGGAGAGAGTCCTGCTGACCACCTTCTCCGTGATCTTAGCTGGGAAGGGAATGAGAGAAATTGGCCTATAATTTTTGGGACATACTGGATCCAAAGAGGTCTTTTTAAGCATGGGGGTTACCAAAGCCTGTTTCCACTGCAACAGCACTACACCGCTTTCAAGCGACTGATTACAAATTTGCCTAAGCGTAGGAAACAGTTCCGTCTCAAAGATCTTCCAGATTTTAGAAGGGATGGGATCTAAAGGTGAGCCAGATGAAATGCCCTTTGCTACTTTGCAGAATTCCTCCATGGTCAGAGGCCCGAACCCAGTTAAGGTATTATTGGCATTGATATCATAAAGGTCATTACGAATGTCCTTTGCTACTTTGTCCATGTTATCATTATCCACACAATCCGAGATATCAAACCTCGGATGCTCCTTTTCCTCTCCTCTCCTAGCTGATCAACAATAGCTTTGATCTTGAGATGATAAAAGTTGGCTAGGTTGTTACATAGATCCTGGGATGGAGATATCTGCTTTATAATACAATCCGGGGTTGTAAGATTCCTTAGAATGTTAAAAATGCACTTGGAAGCGTTTGGAGCATTAAGAATCATGTTTGAGAAGTATTCTTCCTTAACCCTAGATATCTCCTTTCTATAACATATAATCTTGGACTTCCATATTTGTTTGTCCAAGTCAGCGTAGTCCCTTCTCCATTTTTTCTCTGCCTGCTTGCAGTCCAATTTCATAGTTTTTAACAGGTCATTGAAGACTCAGAGGGCCTGCCTCTGGTTCTGTACTTTTTCAAGGCGGCCACCACATTTAAATCTGCCAAGATCTTTTCGCAGAAAGCAGAATAGTTCTTACCTACTGGATTGGTGGCCAAAAAACAGTTATCTACCGCAAACAAAGGAACTGAGCCTCGCTTGCGTAAGAGCCCCTTCCAATCACGGCCAACATAGTTCTTACTAACCCCACTCAAACCACGGTTCTTTTTCGCCAGGTCCACTTAAATTTAATTAAAAAATGGTCCGACCAAACCAAAGGTAGGAGTTCCGTGATAGTAAGTAGATGCTCTTCCGAGAAAATCAAGTCGAGTATGTGGCCTCCCTTGTGGGTTGCTTCAGTCACCTGCTGAAGGAGGCCAAGACCCTCACACGACTGAAGAATATTAAGATAGCCTGAATTGAGGGGCCATTCATCCAGAGGTTAAAATCCCCTAATATAACCACTCTCTGATGAACAGCAACCATATTCGTAATGGTCTCTAATAGTGACTGTTGTAGCTGACCTGTGAAGAACCGCGGGGGCCTGTAACATATAATCCCTGTTAATACGTGCGCTTGTGCATCTTTAATGGCAAAATCTAAAAGTTCCATTCCTTGACAGTCATCGATATTGATGATAACCAGATCCCAGGAGTCCTTGTAAATAACCCCAATGCCCCGCCTCTCCCACTCTGTCTAGGCTTGTGACAAAATTTAAAACCAGGAGGACAAGCCAAACCTGAATCGACATCGCAATCCGGGCGAGTCCAGGTTTCTGTTAAAAACAAAATCTCCAGGCCATGGTGTTCCAGCAATAGCTGAATTTCCACACCATGTTTAGGCAACGATCTTACATTAAGAAGGCCACATGGCAGTAGATCTCTACGTACAAAATCTGAGGTCGGGGTAGCAGTTGCATAAAATCTGATGATCCCCATACCTTTACCCTGTACCCCTACCCTAATTCGCGTAGCTCAGCTCCACTGTACCTTATGTTGGGCCCACCAGCTGCATCTCCAAATGTTCCAATGGGAGCGACAGCATTACTTGCACTAGGCGCGTCCTTGGCGCGGACGGGCACAGACGAGCTTGCCTTTGGCGCGCCTTCGGCACGCCTGCTGCGCACATCCGCTGCGTATACCTGTCGTCATCGGTTCTTATGCCTCGATGTGTGTGATATGAGCGTGTGGGAGGAGGAAGGTCACCCCCAAAAGCCTCCCAAAATGCGTGAGTTAATATTTAAAATAAAAGTTAAAATTCCTGCCTCTTACAGCAACTATAAAACAGCATAGCCTAAAGGAATTACAAGACGACCAAAGATTCAACCTAGATCTATGACTGGGGGTGAGTGTCTGAAAGGTTTCAGCGCTCTGTCCATCATCTCCTTGTGTTTGCTTTGTTCACCCTAAAGTGGCAGGGTATGCCCGGACGTGGGTCCCTTGCTCTCTTTGCCACTGTATTCATTGCTAGGCTGGCAGATGAAGGGTGTTACCCAGAAACCGGTCCCAGGAAGCTAGTTTCCGGTTCAGGGAAGACCTGGCTTGGCAGTTCGGGCTGGATTGTTCCAATGAGGCACAGGATGAAGACTGATTAGCATATAGCTGGGTCTGAACTGAGGTGGTGAAGTGAGCTAAAGAACGATTATGGATTCAACCCAGATCTGTGACTGGGGGTGAGTGTCTGAAACGTTTCAGTGCTCCGTCCATCTTCTCCTTTGTTTGCTTTGGTGTCACTCATGCCATCAATAGTTTCAGTTGATGAGACCAGGACACCATCAAGCAAAGAATTCAGACATACATCTGAGTAGAGCACTGTATGTACATTGCACAATCCATGATTACTGAACATAAATTCTAACATGTCAGACAAGTGAGAGTGGGCAAAAGCAGTATAGCATCTTGGTTAAAGTTACAGTCACAGGGCCTCTTGGTAGTTGTAATGATTTGTATCTCAACTTACCAACGCCTGACAAGTAAACATCAGTTGTAAATGGCAGACAAGTGAGAGGGGCAAAAGGAGTACAGCATCTTGGTTAACACCTTCAGCGCGGCGCGAATTTTCGCACAGTGCTGAAGGTTCTAAAAAACGGGCATGGTCGTGACGGAACGATCCCGTCATAAGCACAGCCCAACCGGCGCTCATGACGGAACCGCTCCGTCATGAGCGTCGAAGGGGTTAAAGTTAAAGTCACAGGGCCTACTGGTAGTTGTAATGATTTGTATCTCAACTTACCAACACTTGACAAGTGGTAACCTGCATGATCATTAAACATCAGTTGTACCATGGCAGGCAAGTGAGAAGAGGCAAAAGGAGTATAGCATCTTGGTTAAAGTTACAGTCAGAGGGCCTCATTATAGTATCTCAATTTACCGACACTTGCCAAATGGTAATCTGCATGAACAACGGTGATCATCAGCTGTAACATGGTAGACAAGTGAGAAGGTGGCAAAAGGAGTATAACATCTTCATTAGAGTTACAGCCACAGGGCATGATGTGAGCTGTAGTCACTTCAATCTCAACTTACCAAAACTAGCCAAACTGTTAGTGTAACATGCCTATTTGCAACATGCATTTGGTATGGACCATACATTTATATGTTAACATAAATAATGGTTCCTGGGATTATATTTTTATAGCAATACACTTACAGATACACCATTCCAATGTGGAGTGCCATGGAGATTGATACATGTGCTCTTATATGTTACAATACACAGTAATACAAACAAACCAACTTCTCAGATAATTTAAGTATTGCATGTTAGGAAAGAAAATAGACAACACAATAGCAAAAGCAGATTTGAGAGCAAACAGCACATTTTGGTTGTGTGACTGGTAGTGAAGTGTTACTTATAAGACTCCATTCCAATACAACAAATGAACCTACAGCCCGACTCTAAGCAGAGCACATCAATCATATAGTCCCATATAGAGTTGAGTTCTATGCCAGCCAACCAAGGGACCTGCTGCAGCTCGGCCCAACTGGAGATCCAGAGATGAAATTCAATACATAAGTAGAGGCAGCACCAGGGACGAAGTCACAAACTGGTCACTTTGTTTCAAAAGGTCTTTATTAATCTTCATAAAAACACTGGACAACAGCCAACGCGTTTCGTTCCTGCAAAAGGAACTTCCTCAGGGCAAAGTATATATGTAGACTTGTAGGGTGGACCCAGAGTATTGGCCGTGGACGTGATAATCCCAATCCTATTTTCAATCGCAAGATCCACAATCTCTATCGTATCTGTACATAGGCGCAATCAAATAATCCCTTGCGCAGGCAGAATCTTCCGGCTCAACAGAACACAGCCTGTATCAAAATATTGTAATATCGAAAAGCAGAAGTCCGTAGATGGAATTGTAGTGAGGGAACTAAGTGTGGCAGTCCCACAGTGTATTGGACAGCTCCAAGTCAAGGCCAGAAGTAGATTGCGACGAATTTGAAAGGTAGTGATCGACAGAAGGAACAGGTAAAGCTACAGAAGTCCACACCATACAGAAAAACTTTACTGTGGGTCCTTAATGTAATATCCAAAGGAGATCATGCTACATCTCAGATGTTGGAATACTTCTGTCCTCACGTGCAGAGTCAAGGGTGCCACAGACCGAAGTATCAGAATTCTGCGATTATAGCAATACACTTACAGACACCATTCCAACGTGGAGTGCCATGGAGATTGGGTACATGTGCTCTTATATGTAACAATACACAGTAATACAAACAAACCAACTTCTCTGATACTTTGAGTATTGCATGATAGGAAAGAAAATAGACCACACAAAATCAAAAGCAGACTTGAGAGCAAACAGGACATTTTGGTTTTGTGACCGTTAGTGAAGTGTTACTTATAAGACTCCATTCCCCTTGGTATTCCTGTCAAGCCCTCAGAATGCAGGATAGCCAAGACCCTCTCCTCCAAAGGGAAAGAGTTAAGAGCTGCTGGGAGGGCCACCGCAAGTCCTCTGCGCCTCCTGGTGGTGCTTGGAGGCTCGGGTATGAACCCTCAACCTGAGGTCGTTCCACCTGTGTGCTCAGGGTGTACCAACAGCATTCACTCTGTTGACTATCCTGTCCCATAATTCAGTTCACCTACTGAGAGGTGTATGCTGAACTTGGGAACCAACAATTTGGGGCTCTACTCTAATGATTTCCTCAAATATGACTGACAACTCAGCCTCAGTGAACCGTGGGTTTTTGTGGCCTGGCATGATAAAAAAAAAATACAGATTGACTATATGAAAGGAAAAACAAACACGGGATATTTTAAAAAGTGATACATTAAATTTAAAGGTGATGGAGAGTGATAAATAATGATATGAAGGAATAAAGGAGGCTGCCTTGGGTCACAACGGTGTCTCCTTTCTTATGTGCTGTATATGGGAAGCAAAGGATCCCGGTCAGGGATGGGGTGTGCTTTATAGTGGGATTTGCAGGTGTGTCCCCTTTGCAAAAACACAAGCTGTGTACTTTTTAAATCCATCTAACGATCACTGTTGTGCTGCTTTGCTGTGAGCGTACCACAGGGGTCTATGGCCATTGGGTATCCACCACTGGGAGACCACTATTAGGACTGCGTTGTCATTATAGGCTCGGCGTAGAAACTGTAGCCCTGTCATCATTCGGTATGCATTACCAACAATGCAGACTGCATCAGCCCCAGTGGGAACAACGTTTCAGGCTGCACAACTCGTAATATGACGGGTGGAAGACACTGACGGGTGGAAGACACTGGTGCGGTGGTGTCCTCAAGGTTGCGGCGATGAGGCAGTCGGACCGCCAAATTCGTAATCTGCCCCTAGATGTCGAATATTCCACAAACAGACAATTTACCTATGAAATAAAAAGAAACTATAGCACTAGCCTATGTCCCTGTCACAGAGGTAGCCAAACACTACAATCTACGAATAGACAGCCCTTTTTACACGCATACTTAAGACAAACGTAGTAACTGACGAGTTCGGCAGTAAGAGAACCGCCGTCGTAGCAGCACCAGATTCCCCACCACATAGTTGCCAGTGTGCCCGGCGAATTACAATGTTGGTGGTCTGTTGAAGGAAAGACCGCCAGAGTCCCGATGATGCCGCCATCCATTCGCAGATGGTAGGGGGAAAGCAGCTGTAAGAGGACGGTACAGACACTTCACCGCCGGCATAACTCTGAGTTGGCCTTCTGTCGGGTTGACCGTTGTGGGACCGCCTGCTTCGAGTTGGTGGAATCAAAGGAATTGAGGTGCATACTCACTCCTTTCCTTTCCTTCATTATCCCACGTGAATCCTTTCCTCCAAGGCCCCCCTTCACAGCAGCATCTTGACTCCAAAGAAAACAATCCTGTTGGCGCCGAAATCCAGGTAAGTCAGTTTTGCACTATTTACCCATTGACTGGACTGGGCAAATATGGTCCGGACGCCAGCAATGAAAAAGTACTAGTAGTAGGTATTTTTTCACCTGTCATGCATGTGCGTATATTTAACACTTGTGCAGTCAAAATATACACATCTGCATTGACACTTATGAAACATATTCCCCGCCGTCAGAAACATCGCAGCTGGGTCAGCAGTGCCATCACAATAAGGCAGGCAGACAACTGCTGCGGTCTTCTTGGGACTGCCATTGCGGCGGTATGGTGGTAAGACTGCTGAACTCGTAATCAGGCCCTTAGTTCCGTAATAGACTATTTCGAAACCACTTGGGTGGGCAGACTGCATCGGTCTGGACACAGATGCCAACCCGAATTCCAAATACCATAGTAATGTCTATGAAAACGCCTTGGCATAGGAAGCCAAAACAAACAACAGAGTGGAAAGATGGCACAATGTCATCTAATCCACAATTGGCAGAACTCAACCTACACTATACATATTTATAGAAGCATCACAAAGAAAGCAACGCTACCAAGAACTAAAAATGGAGCAATCTATTAATCAAATTTACCCTATACTTAGCAAACAGCCCAAAAGAATGTACGACATGCTACAATTTAAAATCAAACTCTTCATAAATAACAGTGGACTACATTACTTAAAAATGATAGCCAAAAGCATATTATAAAATAAATCTTAACCTACCAAACTGTTAACCAATACCCCAAAAATATTTTCATGATAAATATAATAATTTATTAGATCAGTCAAACAACTGTTCAAAATAACAATATTAATGAAGACTGACATACAAATATGAGATAAAAAAATACAAATAAGCTGTCACCAAAGAATTCCACATGAAAATCACATACACTTAAACAATGTAATATCACATTTCCCACCCAAAATAATTGAAATAATTGAAACTTACTGTTCTGTAGCTGCAGATCTGTCTCCGAATCCCTAAATCCCCCCCAAAAAATGCAAAAATATCATTATTGCAATCAAATTCCCTCAATGTATTCCAGAGTATCAAGAGCCCATAAAAAAACAGAAAAACTGTTTTAAAAAAGGAACAGCTCCAGAACACCAGAAAAAAAGGAATCAACGTTAAAACCGTTGGTTTATTGTCAACCAAACTGACTTCCTTTACAAAAAAAAACTTCAAACAGCAAATGCGAATAGAACGTGTTTGTTAATATAAAACTGTAAAAGAAATTGATAAAGCCCACCTACAAACACATTATATTCCCAAAAGAACATATAATTAACACCACACAATTTAACATAACATAGTAATATGTTATTAAAAAAGTGTAAAAAACACAAACAACAAACTGGTGTAAAATAGTAACAGCATTAAATCTAAATATACCAAACACCAACAAACAACACTGTAACTAACTTTTAAACTTACCTCCTAAATCCCTGCTATCCTCAAGACCCTTACAAACGTCTTAAAAACGGACTTACCTGTTCCGACAAAAAGCAGGACCATACCGTGACCTGGTTCGGGGAAAGAAGACTAAAAATAACACAAAGAGGTTACAAAATAGAAGGTAGTGCTAAAAACAAATGTCCGACAAATGAAACCAAAAGATTAACTCCCCATAGAAATGAATGGGAAATATTGTAAGAAAGTTGAATAAATCTTCAAAAAATTGATTGAAATGGCTGTACATGTAAAACATATCAAATAATGATATAAAAATTATGAACAAATTGTAAAGTATAATTAGTATAAAATATATACAATTAATTAATATATACTAATAAAACATGTAAACATGTTGAAAATATATATATATAGAAAAGTTAAGAAATGTTAAAAAATGTATATTATTAAACATAAATCAATGTTATACAAAATTGTGAAAACATTGTAAAGTATAAATTAAATAATAGCATATAAAATGTACAATTATATACTAAAAAAAATTTGTGGAGATGTTGAAAATATATAAGGTAAAAAAGTCATAAATGTTAAAAAAAAACTGTCAACAAAGAGAAAGGTGTTGGACACTAAAGAGGTAATACTTATTTTTCCCAATCCAACCTAACCATATTGGGGAAAAGTCTTGGATACTAAAGGGGTTATGTTTACTATTCCCACTCCAATCTAAACTAATTAAAGGAAGGTGTTGGACACTAAAGGGGCACCATTTACTATTCCCACTCCCATCTAAACCAATTTGAGGGAGGTATTGGATGCTAAATGGGTCAAATGTACTGTTCCTATTCCAATCTAAACATATTGGGGAAGGTGTTGGATAGTAAAGGGGTAACATTTACTACTCCCACTTCAATGTAAACCAATTTTGGGAAGGTGTTGGCCACTAAAAAGGTCACATTTATTATTCACACTCTAATCTAAATCAATTCAAGGGACGTGTTGAATACTAAAGAGGTGATATTTACTATTCCCACTCCAATCTAACTATATTGGGGACGGTGTTGGACACTAAAGAAATAACATTTGCTATTTCCACTCCAATCTAAACCGTATTGTGGAAGGTGTTATCAACAATAAAGGGGTAACATTTACTATTCCCACTCTGATCTAAACCAATTTGGGGAAGGTGTTGGACACTAAAGGGGTAACATTTACTATTCCCACTCTAATCTAAACCAATTCAAAGAAGGTATTGTATACAAAAGGGGCGGAATTACTATTCGGACTCCAATGTCACCAATATGGGAAAGGTGTTAGGCAATAAAGGGCAGTGGCGGCTCCTCTGCTAAGGCGAGGGAGCGCCCCCACTGAGGAGCATCACCCCACTGCTTTTAAGAAGTGTAAATAAAGGAAACATAAATTAATGATAACAAAGTTATTATCATTTTATGTTTCGGTGCTACTTTGCAGTTGGCGGGCAGGCGGGGCTGCTCTGCTCCTTGGGTAGAGGAGGTGTGGTTTGCCCACTCCAAGTGCGGAATGACTGTTTACCTGACCCTCTGCGGCCAGCCAAAACAGTCATGCGCATTTCACATGTTCTCCATACAGGCTGCATTACAGCCTGCATGGTGAACATGCCCAAGCCCCCATTCCCTGGCTAAGCACTGATCCACAAGCTCAGACCTATCACAACACTGCATTGCAGCATTGTGATTGGTCAGTGGAGCCTGGGTGCTTCCTGGTTCCTCTTAGGTGCCAGCGGTGTCCTGACGCACAGGAGAGATGCAGCGGCGATAAGATAAGTTGTTATTTTATTTTGTAAGTTGGTATTTATTTATTTTCTTTACATCCCCCCTCGCCCCTGCTCCTCTGCCACACCCGATCAATGCTGGCCACAACTGCTAAAGAGGTGACATTTACTATGCCCACTCCAATCTAAACGATATTGGGGAAGATGGTCAATACTAAAGGGGTACCATTTACTATTCCACTCCCATGTAAATCATATTGGGGAAGCAGTTGGACACCAAAGGGGTAACATTTACTATTCTCACTCCAATCTAAACCATATTGGGGAAGGTGTTAGACACTGAAGAGATGTTATTTACAATTCCCACTCCAATCTAAATAATATTGGGGAAGATGTTGCACAGTAAATAGTTTAAATTACAATATCCACTTCAAAATAAAAAAAATTACCTAACAATTTACAAAAGAAACATATTACAGAGATAATCAAAACTACAAATTCTCTATTAAAACTTAACATACATTTAAAAAATATTTTTTATTAAAAAATGTCATTACAATACATTTTTAATGAATATATTTTTTGTTATGCACAATTTCTAGAGTCAATCATTTTTATTATGCGGGAATGCAGTATGGTACACAGCCCAGCTGCCTACATCGACTCGCCGGCAGGGCGTAAACTCAGTGCACTGACACAGCATCTGAGCTATCTAACATAGTAAGTTTCTTGATAAATCCTTTCAGTCCATATGCTGCCCACCAATCTGAGATATATAGTTATTATATGGAATTAACTATATCACACATTATGTTATCCCTTTTTTATAGTTAAACCGTCTTTTATCCATACTCAACAATATACAACTGCTTACCTCGAGAATTATAAAGGCAGTAAAGATTGTAAAGGCAGTAAGTATTCTGGCTAATACTCTATTAATAGATGTGAAATTTAGTGAGCTTATATGCCTTTAAATAGAACATAGACGAAAGGTCATCTTTACTGAGAAGCAAGTCCTAGAAGCAAGCCATATTTGTCCCATTTTCTATCTTCTGGGTCCTCGAGGTTATTTGTATATAAATATTATAATGAGCAATGGAAATAAGTATGTTGAATACCACAATAAGTTTGTCTGTAGGAATTATATGCTACATGGTTCTTAAGTGACATAAGGAGATGTTTATTACAATCTAGTCGATCTCGGTCAAAGAATATTTTATATCACAAATTGTTAGCAAATGTTAATATAGATTGACAATTGTAAAATCAGGTTACTTATGCTGTTTTTAATAATTCTTTGTTATTAGATAACTTGTGGCTACTCCAGAAGAAGGCGCTGGTCGCCGAAACCCGGGTCAAGAAAATCTTTTTGCCACCCTTATCTTTTTCTTTTTATAATTAATTTCTGTACTTGAACTGTGATTTTTTAATTGTATTGTGATTTTAGGTAATGTTGGTTCAATTAATTTGTTAAAAATATCTGAGAATCAACTTTTTTTAATGGTTTTGATCTCTTTTGTGTTAATAAAATTCATGTCACTGATGATCTTTTGGATACATTTGGTAATCTTTTTCTCCATTGTCATTTTCCCATGAGTTTTAAGTATTGAATTGCCTAGGTTGTTATATTTCATAAATTGTGTTTCCCTGACCTAGGAATTACTGTATTCATATATTCAGGGGGTCCTTGTTACCTATAAATAACAGCATCTGGGCCTACATCCCGGAGGACGACCCCGCGTATTACTATGAACTGGAGAAGCAGCCCCACCTGTGCTATGACCTCCGCCTTATTTCAAATAAAGAACAAGAAAGAAAAGATCAGAAACCCCCCTCCAACCCTTTCCCCCCAAAACAGCCCCCCTCCCATTCCCACCCCGCCCCGCATCAGCTTCTATCTGTGCTGCTTACTTCCAGGGATCCACCAGCTCTACAAGAGAAAATTCAGTCCACAGGCTTAACCCCCTCTGACTCTAAAGGGATGAGTTGTAGGATCTGTAAATACTTCGGGCAAGTTACTTCTCGAAGGTCTTTGGATAAGAGCTGTAAGAACGGGCCCCACAGTTTAGCATATTCCGAACCCTTCCAATCCATTCCCATCGAGAGTCTTTCCATCGCTAGAATGTGCCAGAATCTTTGAAACCAATCTCGGGGTCAGGTACAGTCGGGGAGCCCCAGAGCGCCTGGGGCACCTGCCTCGCAGCTAACAGCGCCAGCGCAATCTGCCTACCCTTCAGCGAGCTCAGGGGAAAGAACTTAGGGTGGGGAAGTCCCAACAGAGTATTCTCTGCCAACCGAGGGAATGTAATCTGACACGCATCATCCAACTCATCCAAGATCATGGTCCAATACCTCCCAAACTTTGGGCAGTGCCGTAACAAATGCGCCAGTGTCCCTGACAGCCCACACCCCCGCCAGCAGAGGCCCGACTTGGTGGTATCCCATGCTCTAACGCGCGCTGGGGTGTAGTACCAATATGCTACTACTTTGTAGGCCGAATCGGTGCCCGCTGTATTAGAGGCTGTGTGCTGTGTGCGGTAAAAAATGTGCTCCCACTCCTTTTTCGTCAACGGACGTCCCAGCTCCGTTTCCCATCGAACCTGCGCAGGTGTACGCTGTTTCCTGGGTTGACTCAAAATCATCGCATATAGCTCCGGGATTAGTCTCCGGTCGTCCTTCTTGCAGACAAACCATTTTTCAAACGCCGTCAACGGCCGGGACATGGAGGCCACGTTGGTTGGTTGGGTGACCCAATGTGCCACCTGCCAGTAGTGAAAAGCATCCGCCATCGGCAACTGGAAGAACTCCGTGCGTAGCCGGGGGAACGGGATCAAGCCCTCTAAGTCAAAGAGGGAACCCACCCTCTTACAGCCTTCCTCTCTCCAGCGATGGAAGGCCGGGGACGCGCAGCCCGGTGGGAAGTCCGGGTTATCGACTATAGGGGTCATCGGGGAGGGCAACATAGTCTACCCTTTGCGTTGGGCCAGCTGATCCCATGCCCTGAGAGTAGGAGACATCACCGGGGAAGAGTAGAGGCCCCAGGCTCTGTGCTTGCGCGGCAACCACAACTCTCGCCAGATATTGCAACCCGCCACAGTCTGGTCCATAAAGTTCCAATGTTTACTAGACAAGGGCATATTGCATTCGACAATATACCTCAGGCTGGATGCCTGAAAGTAGGCTGTCAAAAGAGGGAAGCCCAGTCCCCCAGTTGCCTTCGGGGTGACCACCACAGACAATGCCTGCCGCAGCCATTTATTGTCCCATAACAACCTATTGAGGAGCCACTGCAGCTTCCGTATGGTGCCCTGCAGAGGAGTCAACTGCAGCATTTGAAAAAGGTACAGTATGCGGGGGAGCACAGTCATTTTCAGAGCCACTAGTCTCCCGTACCAGGCCAACTTAAGACCGGACCAATCTGAGAGAGCTTGGGTAACCTGATCAACCAGCATTTTATAGTTCAGGGACACCATTTTAACAATAGAAGGGGTCAGTCGGACACCCAAAAACGGGATGTCGGATTGTGCCCACTGGAACTCAAAGTACTGCCTCAGGTCCAGGACATCTGCCTCAGGGACGGAAAGGTTAAGAATTTGCGATTTGGAGAAGTTAACCTTGAAACCCGCTACTTTCTGAAACTCCAACAGCTCCTTCGAGAGGTTCCGAAAAGAGGAGTGAGGGTGGGTGAATGTGAGGATGACATTGTCCGCATACAGACTAATCTTATGCGTATCAGCCCCAAATGCTATCCCGGTGATGTCCATGTTAGCCCGAACGCACTGAGCAAAGGGCTCCATATAGAGCGCAAAAAGCAGCGGGGATAGGGGGCACCCTTGACGCGTTCCCCTTGTAATGGGGAAAAGAGCAGATCTGCAGCCATTTACACGCACAGCGGCCTTGGGGGCTGCATAGAGGCACCGAATCCACCAAATGCCACCGGTCGGGTATGCTTGTAGAGCAGGTAACGTCCCAGCGACCTAATCGCCGCAATGCAACGCCGCAGGGAGAGGGCCTGCACAGTCAAGTCAGTCCAGTAACCAACCTCGTGACCGGAGGTATAAGCTAGAGGCCCCCAGCCCCCAGGGTCATATCACTGCAAAGTCAAAGCAGGAGCTAAGGCACACTCCCACCGGGGCCCGCTCACAGGGAGACTCCAACCTCACTGTTCAACAATCGCCAACTCTAATGGGCTAAGGCCTACCCTTCTCGTTCTCCTGCAGCTGCAGCCGCACCACGAGGCAAGCTGTTGGGGACCTCCAAAATGTCAGCTCCCTCAGCCACCACTCTCCCAACGGGCAAAGTCTCTACTGTCGACACGCGGGTTGATGGGCGGCCTATACCTCCTGGGCAAGGCATCACCCCACCGGGTGATCAACAGTGTCTGTGCAAGCGCTAGAGGGAGAAGAACCGCACAGCAAGCTCCAGGCCCACTCCGCTCCCCCTATCTATCGGGCCCTCCTTAGCCAGCCAATCCTCCAGTCTAGGGGGCAGAGCCCCACCTGCAGAGCCCCACCAACGCCAGGGAATCTGCTCAGCTCCCCTGTGTCGGCCCTACGCCGTCCGCCGGTACGTGGACCGAGCTGCAGGAGTGCAGGTAAGCCTCCCCCTCGCTCCTCACCTCCGATGATGGATGCTGGGGCAGCGGTAGCAAGAAGCAGCCCTGTTCAGCGCCAGTCAGCGCGGGAGCACCCACCCGCCCCATGGGGGTCTCGACCGTTGCTTCCGCCGGAGGCACCCGGCGGGCACCCAGGCCTCTCTGTCCGCCGCTGCTTCAGTCGGCTCAGCCACCGCTCTGCCGTGCCTCCGTGCCTCGCTCCCCACACCGGCTCAGGAATGCACGCCCTCCTCCTTCAGCTTCTCAGCCCCCGCTCCGCAGGCCACTTCCCCAACGGAGCCGGTAGCAAGTATCCGCCAAGGCGCCGCCCCAGGAAATACAGGCCCTCACTCACTGCCAGCCACGAGGCCCGCCGGTTCCGATGTTGGCCAGGGCTTCACTACACAGCTCTGCCTCGCTGTTGCTCAAGTCCGGGAAATAGGGCCATCAACTTCAGGGCAGTTCAGGGCCACCGGGCACCGCTGCGGCCAGCACGGATGAGCACCGAACAGGGCGATATACAAAGCTGAAGATCTGGCGGCGCCGGAAGGACAGTGAGGCATGTCCTACTCCGCCTCCATCTTGGCCACGCCCCCTATGCACAATTTCTAAATTTTCTCCTTATTTAAAAATAAATGTCTTTTTTTAAATACTTAATCATCTACACACATATTGTTTTAGAAATATATCATACCATTAACATATATCTCAATTACCATCAAATTTTAATGTATTAAAATATTATTACCAATATACATTTAAAATGCTAATTAATTAATTTACATTGCAGTAAAATATTTGAGAAATATAGGTAGAAGAAGCACACTTCAGAGATATACGTTCACTTACAAAACAAGTCTCAAATGAGTAATGCAAGCTGCTAAATTCCTGCCACACTTGTGAAAAGACAACAACAATATAACATTTCCACAAGACAAAACATCACAGATTCAGAAGTCTCATTTTTAAAGACTTTTTCTTTATTTTCTTTTTTCTTCTGAAGTAACAACCACAGACAAGGCATTTTGTTATGTTATGTTAAATGTATTTTATATAGCGCAAAATCACCTTCAGGCCTCTAAGTGCTTTTAGAGAGAGTGACCAGGATCACTAACGGCAACTGGTAACACAAGGCAGCAAAAATTACACTGTGACTAACATCTCCCTAAATAGGAGCGTTTTAAGTTGTTTCCTAAATGTGAGGAGGGCCGGCTCCCAACTAAGGTGCTCAGGTAGATTGTTCCAGATTTGTGGGAGCATGAGAGAGAACGCTGTGGCCCCTTTGGATTTGGTGATATATCAGGGAAGGACTAGGCGGCAGGCCTCAGACAATTGCAGTGTCCGACCAGGAACATAGTTCTCCAGGCGTTCTTTTATATACACTGGTGCTTGACCAGAGATTGCTTTGCGGGCAATACAGAGGCGTTTAAATTGAGCTCTCTTTTTGATGGGGAGCCAATGCAATTTGTGTAGAAAAGGGGTAGCGCGGGTCCTTCTGTGAAGTCTAAAAATTAGCCTAGACCCATCATTCTGCACTACTACTAAGTTTCTGGGGAAGGCCAATATAAAGGGCATTTCCATAATCTAGCCTCGAGATAACAGTGGCGGATACAATTGCCTGTAGTGAGGCCGTTGACAGAAGAGGGGCAAGTTTCTGCAGCTGCCTCATCAACCCTATACTGATTCCCACCACCGTGGTGACCTGGCTGGATATGGCCAACTCTGAATCAATTTTTATACCCAGGCTTTTTACAACCGGGACTGGTATAGGGGCAGAGCCCAGTTCTGGTGGCCAGTAAAGGTCACACCAAGGGCTGTTTTTTGTGGGAATGACGAGCACTTCAGTCTTGTCAGGATTTATTTTCAGAGAATTGTCGGTCATCCAATTCACTGTGAATCGGAGTAGCTTTTGCGCCGATTCCTGGGCCTGACTAGAGTTGTTAATTTGGATGAGGAGTTGGGTATCATCTGCATAATTGAAGACCCGGCAATCCAGGTGTCCACATGGGGTTGCAAGTAGATATTAAAGAGGAGTGGGGACAATGCAGAACCCTGGGATACACCAGAAGTAAGAGTGCCCTTAGCCGATGCATGCTCACCCAACTGAACCCTCTGAGTCTGGTCTGATAGAAACGATTCTAGCCATTGATGTGCTAGCCCACTGATGCCCAGGTCAAAAAGACGGGACAGCAGCTTTTTATGGCTGACCGTATCGAATGCCGCTGATAGATCTAATAAAATCAGGGCACTCGGTTGTTTGTTGTCAGCCATAATTCTGAGCTTGTCAAGAACAGAAAACATCACTAGCTCAGTACTATGATGGGCTCTACAACCCGCCTGTCATACTTGGATTAGCTGGTGATCCTCCAAATAGGTTGAGAGTGTCCTCAGTACATGTTGTTCTATCACTTTCGCCAGGAAGGGGGGCTGGGAGATAGGTCTATAATTCTTAAGAGGGGAAGCATCCGTACCTGGCTTCTTTATCAGGGGGGTGACCCTAGATTCTTTTAGATTGGCCAGTAAGTAGCCAGTTTCCAGGGAGTTGTTTAATAGCATAAGAATCTGTTTGTCCAGCCCTGGACGGGCCATTTGGAAAATCCTAGGACAGGGGTCTGCCGGGGAGCCTGATTTGGTGCGATTCATTAGTAAAGACAGAGAGGCTGAGTCTATTTTAGGGAAGTTTGTGAGTTGTCTACCAGGGGAGGGAGAGGACTGGGTCTGGAAAAAGGAACCTGGTTGGTCTAGGTGTTCGCAATTTCTGAGATGATACCCATATGTTTCTGAAGAAAGAATGCCTGAAAGACGTTACAGTTGATGGGTGCGACCTTGGATTTTTTATCAGACTTTTGACTTAATTTTTTCAGAATTATGAATGTCTCTTTCTGTATATTAACTGCCTCTGTAATCCTTCCCTCATAATACTCCGCTTTCCTCATTATAATGGCTTGCTTTTAAGTGGTGAAAAAGGTTTTATAGGTAATCAACTCAGCTGAGTCATATCTTTTGCGCCACAGCCTCTCGGCTTGGGGGAGATTTTGTTTCTTTTCCCTCAGAGATACATTAAACCATGGGGCCCCCTTACCCTTGTCTCTGACTTTCTCCTTCCGGTGCTACTTTGTCTATGGCTTTGCATAAGTTACCTGAAAAAACTTCACTCTCCTGATCAAGATTCACTATCGCAGTTTTTAAGGGAGGGAGTGTGAGCAGGGTGGCTACTAGATAATCTGCCTCGATTTTTTTTCAGTTTCTCACCTTTCTCCACACCGGTGGTGGTTGCAGCTGTTTACTGTCACTCAGGACCCAACATCTGAGTAGCGAATGATCGGACCAAGAGCAGGGACTAATATCCGTTATAGCCACCCAAGGCTGCGATGTCCAGATAAGGTCAAGGGTATGGCCCATTACATTGGTGGGGCTATTGACCAATTGGTGGAGATCCATTGATAGCTTTGCTGTCTCGAATTGGCTAGTGGATGGCTCTCTTTGTGCTTTGTCCCAGTGATAATTAAAATCACCAACTACTAGGAGACATCTATATCTAGAGCATAAGTCAGTGATGAGCTCCTTGAAGAGGTCATTAAAACTGGGGGTGGTCCGCAGGGGCGATATACTACCAAGAGTAAAATGCAAGAAGATTTAAAGGAGATTTTGTCCCGCACATACAGGGACTTCTCCAGGGCTTACAATGAAATTCTGTGTATAGGCTGTACAATACGTGGTCTGCAGAGCAAGTTGCAATATGGCTTCTTCGTTGGCAGCCAGCACTTGCAACATGGACAGTCCGGGTCCTTCTGCCGCTTCGGGTCTGATGTCCGGGTTGTACAACACTTGGTACCCCGTGTAATCTGTATGCTTATCCCGTGGCTGCTGCTCAGCTCTCCTCAGCACTCTCATTTATGTTTGTGTGGGTATTTCTAAAATGGTTGGTTTAGAGAGTAAGCACCTTTTTTGACTCTTTCTGTAAATTATACAGTGTGCAGGGAACAAATAATATAACCGTTTTTTTTGTATAGGCATTAAAATATTTCCCTTAATTTATTAAACTGTAAATATAAAATCTTTAACAATCTCCCCACTCTTATCCCCTAAAAACTCCAAATCCTGCTATAAAAGAACAACAATTTACTATACACATTATTACAACTAAAAACTCACACTTCAACATTTTCATGAAAATACATTACTAAAAAAAGTTAAAAAAATTAAAAACATACAAACACACTGCAATACATTACATACTAATTAACACTTACAAATGATATTACACACAAAGATATTTTGAACATTGATATTTTTTATAGAAATATTAAAAACTACTCAAGAAACTTTGGCCGTTATTATGATAATGGGCGCCGCCCGCCATCATGTCGGTCAGGAGACCGACCAACAAGCAGTCTGCAGTTCAACTGCCCAATTATAATGCGACAGCTGGGCTGATGGTCGGAAAAGTGCTCTTTAACACGGCTGCTTATGCTGAAGTCCTGGAAAAGGGTGTTCAAACAATGGGGTAACCCCGTGTCCCTCAGAACCTGGGTAGTTTAGACGTTTAAAGAAAAAGTGGTTCTGTCGGGTAGGCCTGATACAACTTCAAAGTACATTAAATGTCATACAGAATATACTCTCTCCACCACACAAAAAGAAATGAGATAAAAAGAAAATCAGTACTCATTAAGTTTTTTGCTCATTATTTCTCTGAATTCCTTCATTCAGCTATGAGCTGTTCAATTGTAGCTCAAAACATGTACAAATTACTGTTTAGTGACAGTTGTGCATAGTGAAAAAGTGACAAAGTGAGCAATATATACAGTGTCAACAAGGTATTATCTAGAGTTATTTCATTTTAGACAAGGCCAGAGTTTAGTTAGGGTCCACAGTTTCATCCATAGTGTGGAAACCGGGTCATTCTGGACCTAAGAAATGCATCAACGTTTCGACCCTACTGTGCCCCTGTTGGTGGTCACGGCGGGTCTTTTTCAAGACGGAGATGCGAGGATTATATGTACACTGTCGGAAAAATGGAAAGGTGCGTGTGAGAGAGAGTGACCAGAGACAATTAATGGGTCTCAAGAAGGGGTAGAATATTACTCACCCTGTCAGGCATGGAGATTCATTGCCTGTGGTGCAGTGGCGCAGGGGCCTGTAGATCAATGCGGCAGAATCCGGGTCAATGTAGCTAGTATGCTTACATTCCGCTGTAAATGTACGGAAAAGTACAGTTAGGGAAATTATCCCTATGTAGTGACAAGCGCTGTAAGGATGTCTCGCGTTCAGGGGGCTAAGTTAGGATTTCTGGGTAAACATGCCATGTGTCTTTAATTGAAAAGGATTATTAATTTTCAAGATGAAGTGCACTATTAAGCGCGGGTCGAATGAAACGGCAAATTAGCTTAATGTATATCAATCACTGTCTCGGGAATCCGAAACCCGTGATATAAAACATCCAGCTAATCCAAAAGTGACTAGTTAGTAAAACCGCACATCAATCACTGTGGCGTGATATACTAAAACCCGGTTAGAACTCTAATGTCAACTGGGAAAGGGCTACAGCACAAGCTGCAGTGTAAAAGAACATTGTGTGCACTTCCATGAATCATGTGGAGAATTGTACACAGTGTATGAATGAGTGGGGGGTGAGTACAACATATGCCGCCTGGGCCTCTTTGCAGGGGCTCACGAGGGATGGGTTCCCATGTTTGGGGCCCCCAAAGTCCATTTCCGACATCCCCTTCATGGCGGTGGGACCACCATGAAAAGGCTGTCAGAAAGGCTGTGGCTGGGGCCATTAAGTGCTGCCCCCTAAGCCCTGAGCTAACTGTTGCAAGGTGTTCAAGGCCCTCCTCCACCCGCAGGCTCCTGCCTGCGTCTCATCCCTGGTGGTCCAGTGGGAGAGCATTCTGCTCTTCTGCCCCTGCCTTTCTTGCCTCTTTCCTTTTGTGCCCTCTTTTTCTTTCCTTTTCTTTCTTTCTCTTCCTTCGTCTGCCCTTCTGTCACTTTTCTCTTTTTACTCTCTCCTACATTTTCCCCTCATTTTCCACTGCCGTTGCTGCCCCTGTGGCCTTTCCCCACCCCTTCAGTTTGTCTTTCCCGCTCCCGCCTCCCAGCTGACCAGCCCTCCCTCTGATCCCTACTTAATGGCACCCGCTGAGTGACAAGAAGAGCAAGCCCACTGACCTGGTCAGTGCGACTGCTCTTTCCACTGCGCAGCTCCACTACTAAGTACTGCCCCCTAAGCCCTCATGCTCCTGCCTGCACCTCATCCCTGGTGGTCCAGTGGGAGAGCACTCTCCTCTTCTGCTGTTCTGCTTCTGCCTCTCTTGCCTCTTTCTTTTTGTGTCCTCTTTTTCTTTCCTTTCCTTCTCTTTCTTTTTCTTCCTTCGTCTGTCTCTTTTCACTCTCTCCTTTGTTTTTCCCTCATTTCCCCCCACCCCCACGATCTCTCCCCCTCCAGTGTGTCTTTTCAGCACCCGCTCCGCAGCTGACCCGCCCTCCCTGATTCCTACTTAATGGCAGGCGCTGTGCGGATGCGCTGCCGGCACCCCCGAAGGCTCACCAAAGGCAAGCCTGTCTGCACCCATCGTGACCCGACCTCGACCAGCACCAGGGATACTGTCCCTCTGGCCTGCAACCACTACAACTTTAGCACCCTCCCCATCTAACCCGCCACTACTACAACTCCAGCACCCTCCACAATCTCATCTCCGTACACAACAACTGCCAGCTCTTGATGCCGAACAACACTCACGGCCCCCTCGCCTGTTTACAATGCTGCAGCACCTTCACACACCTCCGTACCCCAGCAGCATCTCCTAACTTACCGGACATCAACACTCACAAACTATTCAACTGCATCCGCCTCAAAGTACGTTCCCTACACAAACACGCCGTAGAAATCTGGGACCTCCTCACCACCTACTCGCCCAATGTTGCCTTCCTCACGGAAACCTGGACCAGCGCCAGCTCTGCACCTAACATCGCCACCGCCATTCCAGATGGATACAATATCTTACGCAAGGACTGCCTCATTCGTCCAGGAGGAGGCATCATCGTCATCCACAAAAACACCCTCCACATGACCACCCGCACGGACGACACAACAACCCTTGTGGAGCACCTCCACTTCCGGATCCAGATCAACCCCAAAACGGCTCTCCGTGGAACCCTCATCTACAGACCATGCAGCCCCTATGCTCCCTTTACCGACGTAATCACCGAACTCATTGTACCCCATACCCTTGCATCCACAGAGTGCATCCTACGCGGAGACCTGAGCTTCCACCTGGACAACCACAATGACTCAAACACAGCCTCTCTCCTAGAGAACCTTACCAACATAGGACTGAAACAACTAGTTACCACCCCCACGCACACAGCATGACATACACTCAACCCTGTCTTAACCAGAGGAAACAGTGTCTCCTACTGCTACACCATGCAACTCCTCTGGACAGATCACCACTGCATCCACTTCTCCTTCAGAAAACCCAAGATGCACAAGCACGCCCATTGCCTCCCCTGCACAAGCTGGAACAAAATTACCGAAGACCAGCTCACCTCTGCCCTCATTAGCACCCCACCACTGACCACAACAGGCGTAAACACCACAGCACGCAACCTCCACCACTTGATAACGAACCGCGCCGACACCCTTGCCCCCCTTAAGAAAGCCACCACAAGACAAAGCAAGAAAGCAAGCTGGTTCAACCCTGCACTTCAAGAATCGACACGCTTCTGCAGACAACTCAAAAAGACATGGAAGAACTAGAAAACCCCAGTAAAAACGCACTGCCTACAAAGTAGCCACAACCGCACCCCACAGACTCATAAAATCCAAAAGGAAGTAATCCCTCCAAGACAGAATCCTCACCAACGTACACAACACCTAAGAGCTCTTCTCCATCATCAAATAATTCGCCAAACCCTGCAGCAAAACAAGACGTCCCACCCTCCCAAGACCTCTGCAACAGACTCAGCAGCTTCTTCCACCACAGGATCAAGATGCTCTGTGACAACTTTGACAACCAAGACCCCCACACCGCTTCAGCTGCCTCCTAATGCGACGCCACCCCACAGGGCCTGCCCAAATGGGTCCGGCTCATGACAGAAAACACTGTGAAGTCCTAGAAAAGCATCCACTCTGGAGCACCCTCAGACCACTGCCCACACCATGTATTCCACAGAGCCGCCTCGGCCATCGCACCCGAACTACATCAGATGGATAACTGCTCCTTCGAGACCGCCACCTTCCCAGACAACTGGAAACCCGCCGGTCAACCCCCTCCTGAAGAAACCCTCAGCTGGCCCGACTGACCTCAAGAACTTCAGGCCCATCTCCCTGCTTTTCTTTGCAGCCAGGATCATCGAAAAGGCCATCAACATCCAGCTAACAAACTTCATCGAAGCTAACAACGTCCTGGACATCTCCCAATCCTGATTCCGAAGCACCCACAGCACTGAGACCGCCCTACTCGCTGCCACGGATGACAATCGTTCCCTCCTGACCAGGACGAAGCGGCAGCCCTCATCCTCTTGCACCTTTCGGCTGCATTTGACACTGTTTCCCACCGCACCGTAGACGCCAGACTCCACAGCGCCAACATCCACGGCAAGGCCCTCAATCGAAACCGCTCCTTCCTCACCAGCAGAACTCAGCGGGTCAGACTCCATCCCTACCTCTTGGAATCAACAGAGACCAACTGTGGAGTTCCCAAGGGCTCCTCCCTCAGCCCCATTCTCTTCAACATCTACATGGCCCCCCTCACAACCATCATCAGGAACCACGGGCTAAACATCATCTCCTATGCCAACGACACCCAGCTGATCCTCTCCCTCACCAACAAACCCAACACCACCAGACACAACTTCTAAGAAGGGATGAAAGCAATTGCCACCTGAATGAAGAACAGCTGCCAGATACTCAATTCAGAAAAGACAAAGGTGCTCATTCTTTGCACCACCTCCCTCCACTTGGAACGACTCCTGGTGGCTCTCTGACCTCGGCAATCCCCCAACTCTGATGGACCACATACTAAACCGCAGAGTAATACTACACTCATCACTCGCAATGTACTGCCAGATCAACGCCGGCTCCTCGACCTGCTTCAACACCCTCCTCATGCTTCAAAAGACTTTCAGATGGATCCCAACTGAAACCAGAAAAACTGTCACTCACACATGTATGTACTTATCAGCAGCAGATTGGACTACGGCAACACTCTCTGTACTGGAATTAAAAAGAAACTCCTTCGCAACCTCCAGACTGTCCAGAATGCCACAGCCAGACTGATCCTCAACATCCTCCGTCGCAGCCACATCACCCAACCTTTCTGCGATCTCTACTGGCTTCTAGGCAAAAGAAGAATAACGTTAAAACTCCTCACCCAAGCATACAAGGCCCTTCACAAAACTGGACCAGTATGCCTGAACAGCTGTCTCTCCTTCCCCGCACCCAAATGACACCTCCAATCAGCCAAGCTTTCTCTGGCCACCATCCCGCATATCAGCAAGACTAGAACGGGAGGCAATTTGTTTACCTACCTCACAGCCAAAGCCTAGAACACCCACCCCTCCAGCAATCTCCCACACTGCCCAGTTCAGGAAAGACCTTAAGACCTGGCTTTTTGGATGACCCCAGCACTCAAAGGAGCCACCCCCTTCTACCCCAGTGCCTTGAAACCCTCACAGGTGAATAGCTGCACTTACCAACCCTGATTGAGAGATTGATTGAAAGGGACATTGTAATCCCAACGGCAGTGCCTGCCTCGGCACCACAGTCATTAGGGATTGCGATTCCGACCGCTGCCCTGTAGGGATCAGTAGATCCTGTCGGAGGAGGCGGTCTCTCCCCCGTCCAACAAGGGTCAGACCGCCTGCATCATAATGCGGCGGTTGGACTAAAGGGCTGATGGTCTAGTGGACCCCCACCAACGGGGGGTTTTACCTTCAACATTTCTGTCAGTTATTTTTGATGTCCTGATACTCTTGACACAATATTTTTGTATTCCGATATTTTTTCAACATTCTGTCCAAGCACCTGGCAAGTCTGTAGCCACAATCACTTGACCGCCACTGACCACTGACATGCAGCCTGAAAGACCGAGTCTCGATGCTCAAAGGTTGTACTCAGGTGTGTTGGACACGTGAGAGTCGTCGGAGTAGTTTGGTCGCCAAAGAAGAACGATAGACTTCATCAAAGGCAACCGCGGGCTTCATTGTGACCGGAGACCAGTAGTCAAGTGGTAACTGGACTTTTGCTTGATCCATCAGGACTCTGAGGGACACTGACTCTTGTGGCCAAAATCACTTCAGCAAGATAGTGGACTGAGGAGTAGCCCCAGGAAGCCTCCCGTCGACTGTACAGCATCCTGTATCCATTGAATTAGGACCACTCCATTGATGTCTAAGGCATTTCACCCATGGAGCTTGGAAATGGACTTGAGACTGTTTTGGTGACAAGGTGACTGTTTTACATTTCCTTAATGGCCCCCTTGACCTGCTCTCTGCCGAAGTTGGTCACCCAACAAGGGTGGGAGTACCCGAACACAACTTTCTAAAGGTTTTACAAAGTTTCCAAAATTTTCACTAACTGCAGTAGTTGCCAGTGCTTGTTTATATTTTGAATGAAAAGTTGTGATGTTCGTTTTACTTAAAAATCTATATCTCCGAAACTGTACAATGGATTTTGTTTGTTTGCTGTCTAAACATTCATGAAAATACAATCTATTTTTACAAACTGGTGTCAGATTTCCTTTATGTTGTGTGACAACCACATCTTATAATACATCACTTTCTTGACAACTTGGGATATTAACTTTCCTTTATCATCATGTCCTAAATGTATTATATATCCTTGATTTACAACTGATTCTGTACAAGGTGTCCCTTGTTATTATATCCCTGCTTTTTACTCCAGGAGCAGGGTAACTTGGATTGTATGCTATCACTTTTTTCTGTATCCAAGCATTATAAGGACATCTTGTTAAATGATTCCTTGTTAGGTAATCGCATAAGTTAACAAAATCACGTGTTGAATAATCATAGTAGAAAGCAATATAACTGGTCACACTTTTCATTTGGCTTCTACCTTACAGAAAAAAATATGTGTTTCCAACACAATAATTGTTTTCTCCTAAATGTTTCTCTAATGCTTTGAAGGACATCTGGAACACATCCATTTGTTCTTCCCTCCATTCCCTTTCATCAATTATAAGTTCTAGTAGACTTCCAAAAACTTCCCTGCCCTGGATTCCTAAATCATGTAAAAGGATGTGCTGCACGCGTACTACAGAAAATAATTCTTCCCCAATCACTATAAAATTGGATTCATATAATTGTACCCACTCCTTACATTGAGTATTGGGGTTTCCCTTGTCAATTAAGAATCGTGGGGAGAGGGGATCATAAGGGAAGCAGCCATATTTAGTAATTAAGGTTAAAAGAATTGTGCTTTCACAACAGGGCATTTTATACATTTCCACAAAGCTGGTATACAATGTGTTAGACCTGTCAGCCTTAGGGTGGTCTTCCACCAAACTTTTTGCATGCATATTCCTATGTTGTTGAATTTGTTTTTGCTGGTTTTAGCACTCTGTGCACATTACCACTGTTAGCCAGTGCTAAAGTGCTTGTGCTCTCTCCTTAGAATATGGTAAAATGTGCTTACACCTGATTGCCATATGCAATTTACTTACACGTCCCTAGTGTAATGGAATACCATACACCCTGGGCCTACAAATTAAATGTTACTAGTGGGCCTGTAACACTCATAGTGCCACACGCTTAAGTAGCTTTTTAAGACGTGTCCCAAGTCTGCCATTGCAGACTGAACGTAGTTTTAAACCAGCAATTCGACTTGGCAATACAACCCCATTGCCAAGCCTTAAACTCTTCTTTTACTGCATATACGTCACCCCTAATGTAAGCCCTATGTAGCCCATAGGGAAGGGTGATTGCAATTCAAAGTTTGGTCATGTACATTTAAGTTTTATATGTCATAGTAGATAAAAACTCTAAATTTGTTTTTCCACTACTGGGGGGCATATCTCTCCTGTAGGATAACTTTGGGTTGCCTTATTACATTTATTAAGTACTTACGTTTGATTGAGAGGAGGTAGACTTTTCCTATTTGGTGTCTGAGAAATTGTGATAAAAAATACACTTTAATGGTAAAGTTAGATTCTAAGTTACATTTTTGAAATGCCACTTTTACAGAGTTGGGATTTTCCTACCCTATTTAGTCGCAGCTTTTTCCTGGGTGACTGCGTGTAGGTGACAGTTGGATTTTGTTTATTCCTCCCAGACAGCCACACAATAGAGGGATTAGTTGTGCCTGGATTGGTCACCAACTCTCAGGATGGGGTGGCAGAGCTGGGTACAGCCCCATTAGTAGCTGATTAGGCTGTGCTTTACCTTCAGGCAAAGGACTTGTCACTCCTGCATTGTTCATGTAGCCAGTTTGGAGCCAGGAAACTTCAAGCACATCACAGGGAATTCTCTAGAATCGGCTCCTAATTCATGTAAATATTGGACTCTCAGATCCACTCTTCAGGTCACCTCTGGAACTGTGTAAGACTCAGAAGGACTGCTGTGCTGCTCTGCAAGAAGGACTGCTACTTTGCCACTCTGTTTCCCTGCTGCCTGAGTAAGAAGAACTGGACCTTCATCTTGAAGGTTCTGGTAAGGCAGACACAATTGCCTTAACTTTCCAACTAATAGGGATAAGGATTGTATTGAGTATGCAAGGAGAAGAGGGTTGATAAAGAGTGCACACAAAAATGGGAAAAGGGGGCATATGAGAGTAACAGATGAAATACACTACAACAGGAGACCAAGAATGTCATGGCACGTGTGGCGAACTTAAGGGCAATGCTAGAAGTTGCTTGAAGAATTTGTTGTCTATTTGAAAGAAAGAAGTAGGGATCAGCATAATCCCAGGCCTCCACTAGATAACGGACAGATTAGATGCACAGGTTATTATATAGGGGGATTATATGAGGAAGAAATATCTTGCTCTAACGAAGCGAAATCAAACAAGAATGCCTGGAATTGAACAAAACGTTTTCTCCCTGAGGTTACATGCCAAGAACTCCTCCTATGTTGTCACAAACAACTACCAAATTTTAAAAGGCTTAGGCTTGAATAGAATGTGGATGCTCAGTGAAACATTTCTGGATTTGGTAGAATTAGAACCCAACTTCATAAGGAAGTTCTTACAAAAGGTGGTCGTCAAATTATCCATGAAAAAGACAAAGCCTTCTATGAGTGTTTGTGTATGCCGTTAGTGGTTTGGGCCATAAGGATGAAATCGCTGGAGTAAAGGAGTCCAGGAATTAATTTAGTACCAACACGGGGCATGTCCTGGGCCCAACTGATTGATCAAAGACATGTCCAAATTATTAATATACAGTATAAATAAGATGGAAGCCAAGATACATCACTGCTGAACAGCTCTGGCCAGATTAAGAGATTCTGTGCACTCAACATTGGAACTGTATTGCACCCTAGCAAACAGATCAAAACGTAAATGGTAAAAATGAAATCAAAATGCCTGTATTGACCTCCATGCAAGCAAGGATGGACCAAAGATTTGGTTTCTGACATGATCAGAGCCTGCGTTTATGTTTATACATGCTAGGTGAATGGAGACTTTTTAAATGGTGGTATTAATAATTTTCATCTGTTCCAAATCGCACTTTGAAACCATATTTTTCAGACACTCACCCCCAGTCACAGATCTGGGTTGAATCCATCATTGTTCTTTATCTCACTTTGCCACCTGAGTTGAGACTCAGCCATATGCAAATAAGTCTTGACCCTGTTACTCATGACAACAGTCTAGCCCGAAATGGAAATCCAGGTCTTCTCTGGACCGGAAACAAGCATCCTGGGAAAGGTTTTGGGGTAAAAATCCATCTTGAACTGCCAAGCCAGGACGTCCCTGGACCGGAAACAAGCATCCTGGGACCAGTTTTGGGGTAACACCCCTCATCAGCCAGACTAGCTTGAATCCAGTGGCAAAGTGAGCAAGAGACGCACGTCTGGGCATACCCTGCCAACTTCGGGTGAACAAATCCAACACAAGGAGATGATGGACGAAGGGCCAAAACTTTTCAGACACTCACCCCAGTTACATATCTGGGTTGAATGAATCATGGTTCTTTAGCTCACTTCGCCACCCCAGTTCAGACCCAGCCATGTGCAAATCAGTCTTGACCCTGTTCCTCATGGGAACAGTCCAGCCTGAACTGCCAAGCCAGGTCTTCTCTAGACCGGAAACAAGCATCACAACCACATCAAAATAGTTAATCAAATATACATATATACAATATTAGCTGACATAGAGATCATAGACATAAAATAATCAATCAATTATACATGTATATAAACAAATATTACAAATCTTTAAAAAAACATAGTAACCTCGAGTTTTCTCAGCACAAGCAAATTCTGGCTTTTCTTAGTCGTACTGGGTAACAAAGAAATGCTGCAAAGTTAGCACAAACTATGGATGGTTATAATTCTTGTAAAAACTTCAGTGCCAATACATAGTGTCTAACATTATATTTCTTTCAAAGAGTTTTAACAAAAGACCTTCTGGGAACAGTATAAAAGCTACAAAAGAAGATAAGGTGCAACATGCCTTGGAATGAACAATTGTCAGTTGGACATTTATATAATGTTCTAGACCAATTACTGCTACGCGGGAAGATGACCATATGATATAACATGTTCAGTTTAAATAAATTCTGAATCTATCTTTGCTATTTTGTATTTCTTGTTCGTTTATTTAGGTAGAGCCACAGTAATTATACCTGTCCCGATGCAGATAGTGTTTCAGACTATTACATGACACCAGAAATTACAGAAAATTGGAGTAAGATCCTTCAAAGGATATCATGGAGGATGTGGAAAGCTTGATATAAAGTGCAGAAGAGAACAAATGGATAACTAAACAAGAAGCAGAGCTCCTCCTTGAAAACCAACCACGAGTTCCTTACTTTATATCTTCCCAAAGGTGCACAAAGGCAAATTGTCTCCACCTTGGAGACTAATTGTCTCTGGGATAGGCTCAATACTAGAACCTCTTTTGAAATTTCTTGATCATTTTTTAAGACCAGACGTTACTAGTATGCCATCATATGTGAAGGATACCAAGGAAATGTTAAATATCCTGGAAGGCATCAGGTTCAATCCATCAAGTGAGATACTGGACATTTTAGATGTGGAATCTTTATACACCAGTATCCCTCAAGAAGAGTCATTAAAGTACTCCTGAAACAAACAGATTGGAACTCTATCACACAGACAGGCGTTGTCTTGGATTGCACCCATATGGCACTGACCAGTAACTTCCTTAAATTTGTGAATTAGTTTTTTCCACAGACTCATGGCACAGTAATAAGTAGCACCTTTGCCCCAGGTTTGGAATGTCTTTATGTCCAACACTTTGAAACAGAGCACGTACTGAACCATGGCAACTCTTTTATTCAACAAATCAAGTTATGGAAATGATATACTGATGAAATGTTTGTCGTCTTGACGGTAACAATGAGGAGGTTGAAGAATTCTCAAGATGGATCAATAATATTAATTCATATCTTAGATTCTCTATCACCATTAGCAAATAAGTCTTTCATACCTGCACCCACTCATAAAGACATACTAAAATGTGAAGTATTTTGCAAATCTACTGATAGGAATAATCTTCTACACTTTGACAGTTTCCATCCATGGTCACTCTGTGAAAACATACTAGTTGATCAGTTTTTTAGACTTAGACGGAAGTTGGATTTTGCCACACATGCAGATAAACTCACTGTCAAACTATTGGAGTACAAATATCCATTCAGGATTACTAAGAAGGCAAAAAAACAGAGCCAGAAAGAACTTGTGATCAGCTGCTTAAATCCTTTGACATACCCACAACGGACCACCTCATACATGTCACCATGTATGAGGTACATTCAAATCAGATAAAACAAATCAACATGCACTGGAGGTTTCTCAATTCAGGTTTATTAGCACTTGAGAAAGCAATGCTTTTCTTTAATAGGGGTAAATCACTGAAAGACAAAATAGTTCACACCAGACCGAGCAGTCGCCCTACTAATACTTAGAGAAACATATGGAATATACTTAACATTGTTGGGAATTCCCCCTGTGGCCATTGTAATGTGTGTCCCCATTACATGCAGAACCAAGGAAATCAATCTTAGTTTGAAAAATCCCTGGATGTTGAAATATAATACCAATTGTGACTAAAATAATGCGGTGTATATATCTTCAATTGTATCTGGGGTCTTAAGTATGTCGGAATGACAACAAGAAAAGTGAAGCTGAGAATTAGTGAACTCAAATGTAAAAAGAAAACAACCAAACTGACATTTTTGCCAAAGAGGTCACAATGAGAACGATTAAAAATGGTACATTATTGATAAAATAAATCACTCAGGAGAAACCTTGGAGAGAGCGTTACTAAGATGTGAACAACGATGTATTTATCCTCTAGTGATGAGGACACATGGAACCAATTTTAAACTAATGTATTCAGAGAACCTGCTCTTGGCATAACATCAGGGGAGCCACTAACCTAGTACACCACACTTATCAACGTAAAAAGATGTTGCTTTTCTGCGTTTACTGTACGACATCCGAGTTTTCCTACGTTAAAAAGCAATATATTCTGTAATCAGAAATCCTTACTCGATATGTGAATGTTTGTTTTGTACAAGGATATAACGGAGTTGTGTTAAAATAAATCGTACAAAGTGTCATTCCTCAAACAAAACTCGATGAATGATTAAGTAATTTATAATATTTCTATATTCCTGTGGCACCTTTTTCCAACCGACTGAGCATTTTGTATATTTAAAATATTCCAATGAACATAGTGACAAAAAACAACCCCCACCTTGTTTTTTCTTTCCTTTTTCTTGTGTCTCGCTTTTATATCATACCTCTTTTTATTGTTCTAAGAGCCTGTCTCAGAATAATACTATCGAAAAAATTAAACAATAAAAATAAATAATAAATGGCGATTAACTACTCTTTTCTTTTTAAAATCATATATATGAGTTTTTCTTTAATGTAGTAACGGAGATGGTATTAAACCTAGGACTCCAACTTCTTTGAGGCGCCCTTCATTCAAGCAACACAAGGACGTGATGACAATACCATTCCATGAAGGAACTACATCTCTTATGAGTAGCCCCTTCCCAGCAAGCTCCGGATGCAGCATGAAGACGTGGGATTTTGCAACAATGTTGTAATGTCTGTGACGTGTAAAGGCTGCCCTTCGATTACAAATAGGCAACGCCAATAGCTGAGCTGTATCTTTAATGGACAGATGTGGGACGGGTAGGATGGTTTTCCCACCCTTGACAAGGTAAGATGCATATGCAGAACAGTTACGCGACATCAGTGCTTATGGACATCCTTCTGAGTGCTTTATTGATATATACAACAGCATGTAAAAAGCAAAAAATGTGGGGGCTGAGAACTCACGCTTGATGCATGAAGCCATTACACATTTACAGGCAACTAAAACATTTTCATCGCCACCCATGTTGGCTTCCTAACTCTGTGGTAAGTTGAAGCATACAGTCAGCACACGCTGCGCTGCTAATTGCCTAGCACCACTTGTATTTGGGACATCGAAAATCTACCTTAGCACCGCACTATATAGTGATAGGATCTGTCTTTCTGGAAAGCAGTGTGCTCCGGATGTATTGCCCCATGACTCTTATTGAGACCCTGACGGAACCTACCTCACCGACTTGGGTGGAGACACGCTCCCAGGATGACTTCCCTGCCCTGATGCTGTGAGGTCCCTTAGTTGACTCAGTGGGGCCCCTGAAATAACAGGCTTCTAGGTCATGTTCTTAATGGTCTTAATCCTAAGAGTTGACACCAAGACTGCGTCTCCATTTTCGTCAAACCATGCAAGGTTCCCAGATTTGCTTCCATTTCAAAACCTAACAAGGTTCAAAACTACCAATAAAAAAAATTAAGAAAACAGAATTCTTGCCAGTACATTTTTATTTAAAAAAACATTTTGCAGGTTTAGGAGGCAGAAATTTGGCAAGGAACATCAAGTTCCTGATATGACTAGCTATTTATTTGTTTCTGTAAAGTGTTAACGTAGCAAGCATGCTATTTTACAGAACTAAACATTGAGAAGGAATGGTTACAGGAAAATTGATAAAAGGATTGCCTCAAAGGCATCATATTTGCAAGTGATTTTGGAGCCGTCCATTGTGAATGAAACCAATGACATACTGGAACATATGTGTTTTCATGGTGTTCCTAAAACTTAGAAAGCCTGATTTTAGGCAGAGGGGCAATAGGTAGGAATTCCCAAAAATAACTATGTTACTGAAAGGACAGATGACCTGTTTTGTGTGGCTGAAGGAAGCTGCCTGGTCACCCTCGAGAGTGCGGTCCAGTTCAAAACATAAGAAAGCACACATCCTTGTAGGTAATTGTGAACTAGACATATTTAAATTTGAACTGTTTAGTTATGAACCACTGGATTGTCATCAAAGTGGCAGTGATGGTATTTGTGCGCTATGAGCCACGGCTGTTGCAGAGAGTGAGATTTTGTACTCAACATATTCACCACAAACTTGTCTAGGAGGCACCATAGATTCTATACAGGTGTTCATTTTACAGATGACTACTGACGGAACAGGGAAGATCGTTTGAGGCAAGAGCATCTGATGGAGGAATCAACACGGGACCTGCAGATGAGGAAAGAACATACAAAGACATTTTTCAACTGTAAAGCTTGACTGAACGAGGGTTCCAGAGTTGTGCACTTTCTTTTCAAGTATACGGTGGGGAATCCTAAGAGGATCGTCTTTAAAATGAAGTCAATCTGGGATGCCAGTACTCATCAATAGGATTTCACTATTGAAAGTGTTCAGTCACAACCAGTCATGCATATAGGTTTGGACAGGTTAAGCAATCTGTGATTAGCTGATAATCTACAACGTCTTTGGGTAGTTCGATTTATATCTGGGAGTTTTTTTTGCCATACATGTGACAACCCTGTCAAAAATGTTGGGCCGGGCTATTGTGTAGTAATTGAAGATCTGCCACTATGATGACCCATTTTGGACCCTACAAATGTGACACTACCCATGTGGTGGGCTTAACCCCTTCCATGCTGGGCCATTTCCGCCGCTGTGCGGTAAACAAAAGAACAGGGCGGGGCCGTGACGAACCCCAGCCGTCATCAGCACACGAGCGCCGCAGAGCGTGACGGCTGGGGTTCGTCACCAGCATGGAAGGGGTTAAAGGGGATAGAAATGAAACTAGTTTAACTTTGTGAAACTTATCAAACAAGCATAAGCAAACTTTTGTAGAGGATTTCCTGTGACAACATAGTATGTTGAAAGCCAACCTAGGAGTATTTCATGAATGGCTGTGTTTAAGGCAGCAACATGTAAATGCTTCCACATGCAGGCTTAGTCCTGATCCAATGTGCTGAGCAAGTCTTCTCTGGTGTTGATCGATGTACCTACAATCGCCAGGCACAGCTGAAACCCAGAATTGTAGGTCCTGCTGTGTAAATATAGGAAAGACGTATTGTTTAAACAAAAGCCTGTGATAAGATGGGCATTTAAGTAGCCAGTACATGGGACTGGTCCTGTCACTTCTGGATGTGCTGTATAAGACATTTATACTGGATGCCTGAAACCACTGCATGCCCATAGGTTGCTCTCTTCTCCCACCTGTTACATCATATAATGTTTTTACTCTGGCTTCTTGTAACCAGTGCACCCCTAGGGGGCCACTCCTATGTTGCCAGAGTATAGCCCTTGTTTTCTGTAAAGCGCTCTGATATCTGCAAAGATCTTGTTCGCGCTATACAAAACTTTGAAATAAATGACTATAAAGCATTTACAGTGGACGTGTGTCACATGTGGAGGCTTGTGGGCAACTCCTAATTGGTTCTGAATGGACTACAATATTGTGATCATGTACCATGGATAGATGTATACCAGACTCCTGGCTAGATCCTGTAGGGAAGGGAATCATAACAATGTTCAGGTAAAGTGCATGCATTGTATCTCTTGCTCCTTTTCAGTCATATTAATAAGAGAATTACTTTGGTCACTCGCCCTTGGCACCAAAACACTTCGCAATCTGCTATTCAACACGTATTCGATAAAGCACGCTACTGTACTGTGCTACCCTTCGACTGATACAATGTTTCTAGTCCAACTCACTTTAAATTCCTCTTCCGTAATCTAATGGACCTTGATGTTCCAGTATTAAAAAACAGGTCATTATGACTAACATTTTACTTCAAGGAAAACATATATTCAGCATCACTGATGACTCAGTCTACTTTTCACATCGTTGAATGCTCTAACAGAGAAATTTAGAGCGTGATGTCACACCTACTGGTCACAGATACAGAATGCTGTGCCTTTTCTTCAGTCCAGGTTCCCTCCCCATCTCCCTTCTTTTGATTCCCACCGTTAATTGATATTCGCTGCTCAAAATAAGCATGAAAACCGTGGAAAGACGGCCACTGCAGCGTGTGATCCAGAAAAAGCATGTGATTCGTGAGCACTTCATACTGCAGTAGAACGCGTGAGCTCTGGTTGACGCTGCCAGGAAAACCCCCTTATGGAAAAGGTGTTAATATGAAGGCCATTTTGGAAGGGAGTATTTTTCAGTTTTAAATAAAAATTAAAACCGTAACCAGTGATATGTACTTGCATAAGTACTTTTTCGATTATTTAGAAAAAGTTGAAGCCCACAAACTACTCTTAACATGCAAAGGCTCTAAAAAAAATGCTACTTTGCTGTTATGTTAAACCTATTACAATTCGACATTAACAATACCACTTAACGGAAAAGTGCAACCGTTTATTGTCGGTCAAAGCCTTACCACCATTTAGCGATATCATAAATTCATGGAGAAATGTTGAGGGCCTTGACAGACTTCTACACCATCATTATTTAGCCGTTTAAAGATGGCCGTGTTGTTTGTACATCACTAAAATTGCATGGATGTAAAAGGACAAGTTTGATGACTTAAAATTCAGTCCTCCATGAATCCAATTGTTCAACTACATTTCCGCAAAAGCTTTTCCCTGTTCCATGTTTTTCTGGCATTTTCTTAGACTCTTACGAACTAGTGAGGCTCTTCCCCACGTGTAAATGCATGCTGCTTTTACCGAGTCGACGCACCCACACTCGCCCTTCATCTGCGTATGCTGCATACCAGGTCCTTCTTCTATGTCGTTAGCTCTGTCACATGATGCCTATGATATAATGAGGCAGCATTGGTGAGAGAGAGGCACTGGGAGAGCCCCGGGCTACCAAAACACAAGGAGGGGGGAGAGAGGGGATGGGAAATAGAAAGTACGCAACCTGCAGCCTGGAGCCCACACAGCCAGTCAAGAAGGGAAGCAGCCACAGCACCACCTTCCTACGCTTCCTCTCGCAGCACAGCAGCCAGCTAGATCCCAGGAGCAGAAGACATCACAGAGATCAGGACCACAGGCAATGCACCTGCCGGCGGACCGTCTGTTTTAAAAACCCACTGCAAACAACATTCCTCATATGTATCTATTAATTATGGGCGTGAATACATAAGAACAAATTACACCTCGTCCATTTTTCATTTTTTCAAACTCATGGATGCAAAACGACGTCAAGGGGAAAAAAACGAGACTTAAATGGAAGGCAGACAATGTGGTATGTATTTTGTAATCTGTATACCTTTATTTTTTTTTACAGTGTGCAATATCTTTAAGAGGCACAATACCTGGTCAGTCAGTTCAGTTCATGCTCCAACTATTGATAAAGTTGATTATTTGGATATGCATATAGTTCGTGGTTTATATAGGTTTCAGGTAAATTACATATAGCTCAAAGGGTATTCTTCAAATTAGATATTACTTAGATACGCGGATTACACAAACTCAAGAAAGCGATTGCAGTCCGTCATGTTCGTTGAGCCCACTGCATGTTAATTGTGTTGCGTCAGGGTCGGCAATTCTGACTCGTGAAAGCGGTCCCATCTCCATACAAGTAAGCGAGGAATCTTTGCACGAGTAATTCCATTCCCATCACCTGCTTATTTTCTGCACCCTATTTTGGAGAAATGTCACGTAACCTCACCATCGCTGTTCTAAAATGAGGGTAGCGTCGCCGCCTCTGTAGTCCCCTACAAAATACAGCTGCATCACAGCCTGCGTGCTAGCCGAGGTACCACATGCAATGTGTTGCAGTAATAACCCCGTTAGTCCAGGGCTCTTCCAATGACTAGGCGAATTCGACTAAATCATTGGTAGCAGAGGTTGTTTTTTTTACTAATGTGCTGTTAAAACGCGATCTGTGTTGTGATTGCATTTTACAGTAGCTATCTGTTAGCTATTTGTTTCTGTTCTGGCCACTACATGACGTTTCTAAAAGTAATGTTATTTACATAAATGAAGTGGTATAAGGGGGATGGATAATGCAAATTAAAATAGTGTCGCTAGGAGGAAATATTTTGGTTCCGTGCCACATGTCTCCGCTGACGGGATAGAGTTTTTTTCTCTTTCCCAATGTCTGCATTCCAATTCATGTTGCGCAGATGAAATTCAAAGTTGAGGTAAACACAGGGAGGGGGGAGCTCAGGATCTACTGTTTACATCCTCGGCTCTTCCTCCTCCTCCAGCCTGACAGGAGCCTCAAATCCTAGCCCCATCCCCCTGAAGTAGGAAGGGGAGGGTTTGACTCACGTAGCTTATATATGATATACTGACGACGTCTTCATAAGGGGGGGTGTAATACTCGGCGTTGTGCACTGACTAAAACGATTGAGTTTTCTACTGCGCAGCACCACAGCCAGCGCGTTAATCCAACTAGACTCTGCGTGCGCATTTTTTTCATATCGCCTCTGTTTCTTTAGTAAGGTGGGTATTTTCCTAAATAGCAAGAGCAAATAGCATAGGGTGTCAAGAAAGGTTCAACGCGACGCTTTCGGTCCTTAAAAGCGATTTGAACCACAGTAAATTACTCTGCATCAGTTATAGTGTTCGAGTCGTGGACGGTGCATGTAGCATATTTGGCTTCCAATACCAGTGTAGCCAATTAGCCACAGGGAGTTTGATCTCAGGCAAATTACTTCCATCAGAGCTAAGATTGTCTATTTTTAGAAGGTGGTCTTAAAGCCACGTGGCACGATACATAAAGAAAGATGTTTACATTTTAAATACTAATTTCAGCCGTTCCCCAATTAAAAATAAAAGCGCCTTTGTCAAAACATGGCACATCATTTCTGGAAATTGGTTAGGAAGGATGTACTTCCATATTCAGCCATTATTAAAAAATATGCCCCTGGTCTCAGCTATTAAGCAACTACGATAACAAGGCCCACGGTGAATATGTCGATTACCTATGCAAGTAGAGGAATGATGGAGCATAGGTTTTAGGTAACCTGTGGTGTTTTCTGTATGTTGTACACTGAAAATACCTCAAATAAAGACTTCAATGACAGCTCAAGAAAGAACCTGAGTTTTTTTTTGCCTCTTTACTTTGCCTATACTTGTTTTTGTGGAGTTTTCTAAATTCTTGCATTCTGAGTCATGTGATATCCGAACTCTTATATACGGGTTTGATTTAAACACACGGGTGAGACCACTGTCGCTTTGAAAAATTATTAAACGTATTTGTTGAGGTAGATAGCTGAAACCTTGGTGCATTTGGATTACATAGCAGATTAGTTTGGAGAGGGGGTAGATTTGGAGGTAGCGGCCTTTCCGATGAAGACCTGGCTCAGATGCACTGTAGGTTTCAGACAGCACCTGATGGTCCACTTTATTGACACGTCACCTGCACTCCCTCATATTTTTTCTTTAATTGGAAACAAATCTGGGACAAATGTGCTAATCTGCTAAAGTCACCGGAACATAAAAAAATCCCTGCACACGGCATCATGAATGACCGTGGAAAAACAATTGGATTTCCAGGACAATGTGTCAGGAGCTATATAGCGTAAATGGAAGCTTGTGCTTGAGAAATAAAACGTGAATTGTCCTCGTGGGAAGATGATGTTTTAGGACTGATCTCCAGAGGGGAAAATAAACAGACAGATAAAGACTACTTATTCAGATTTGAAGGCTCCTTATCTATAATCGTGACAGCAAAGCTAACCGTAACTACTAAGTGCCCATACCCAGATATAGTAGCCGGGTCTCTCCTGGATTTAACATATTTAATAAACTAACTTTGATCTTCTATATAGCAAGCACTGTAAACTTGCCTCACCAAGTTAAAATACAGATAACTACTCACTGAATGTTACTCGCATCGACCTTGAAGGGATGAAGAGCATGCTGTCAATATTCTAATGTGTACCTTGCAAATTACACATAGCTTCACCACTGAACTACTTTACCAATGTTGCCTGTTCACAAGTAGAACATGAGTTGCCTATTATACTTCATTGACTGAATAATTTGCACTTCTATTGTTATGTACAGTTGAAAAGGGGACGTTTTCGTTTGCATCCTCCTGGTCCTTCATTGGTGATTGATCGAGGGAAGGGAATGCGGTGAAAACGCAGTGCAGTTTAGTTGGTTAAAACTATTAAATTACTCGCCCCTTAAAAGAAATTGCATTTTGGATGTTCAGCAGGGCAAGATCACAATGACCCACTGTGCCATTTTAGTATTATTATTCACCCAAACCCATGCTTACTAGTGTGTCAACCTCTTTAAGCTGAAAGGCTTACATTGTCCTTTTGGGATGTGTACCCCTACCTTCAGTCACAGTATATCGTGGGCGCAGACACAACTATTTCTTTTACTGCCTTCAAAGCATTTTGAGAGTGCGTGAAAATGAATGCTTTCTAGGCTGCCTATTGAGAAAAAAATAATGTTAAAGTAAAAGCAACTTTTGGGAAGAATATGGAGAACGGTTCTCTCTAAAAGAGCAACACCTTGGCAGCGATTCATGACGTTGCTGGGACAGGCTATGCCTCCCCAAGATGGGCTGGAAACTGCTGTTTGCTGCCGCCTGTGATGCATACCAGCCCCCTGCAGGTGAACAGCATCTCCGGCATGTGTCGCAGCAAAAAATCCTCCCTTTGCATCGTGGCCCACGCTCCTCTGAGGACTGCTGGGGCCGTGCTCTAGAGAAAATAAATCTGGATTTGTTCCATGTTCATCTGTCTGATAACGGAAAATGTTTTTTATTCAGATTGATGCCGCTTTCCTTTTTTCAATATAATTTACTTAGGACAGTTTTGAAAAAGCCATAACGTGTGTTTCGGTGTTAGGGTAATGAATTAAAAATATCCTTCTTTTTGTAATACTTTGAAATGAATAGGTGAACATACTTACTGGTTTCGTATTTGCAACATTTGTACTTTCAAAGCATATTTAAAAGTGAAGCTAGAATACATTTGCTGCATAAGTCCAAAGGTTCTGTCAAAATAAGATTGTACTTTTTTTCTTCGCACTTCACTTAACAGATTTGGGTGCTTAAGAGTATGGACACCAACCAAATGGTCATAATCTTAACTACAAAGAACACTAGTGGTTAGGAGCCACATACATGGTTGCTTCCTTGCTTTGTATTATGATGGGAAGGGACTCATCCAAGATGACTGCAGAAAGCCCAAAATGAGCATCTTGATTTAATTCCATTGAAATACTGAGAGAAACAAGTGGTGGTGAGCGCTTTCTCCTGCCAGTGTGAAAGAGACCCTTTTACTGTCTTGGAGTTGTAGACTCTCCAGAAGGGTTTCCCATGCATGTGCACCCAACACCCTGGTCCCCGATTACCTGTGTGTTAGTATTTTCTGACATCCACTTACACACCGGTATGCAAAGGGGTGGGAATTACATGTTGGCTGATAGTTGCCACATCCTGTAATTACAGGTACAGTAAATATATCTCCATTCTTTAAATAAATATCGGAAGGTCAAAGCTGTCAGAATTTAAGAGGGGAATAAAACCTAAGGTACCTTACCATGCAGATTTGCATCAATATCCGAATGTTACTCCTAAGAAACTTGTAATAGGTGCCATTTATCATGCCCAATTAATAATGTATCCCATGGGATTGTTTTATCTGGTGCATTAAAAAGTAACTAAGCAACTGGACTCCAACAAACTCTGAATTTGGGCCTTAGTGTCACATTCTTGCATGGATATGGGCCACTACCAGATTTCACGACATGGCTTAAAGCAGAGTCCATTAGAGCAGAACAGCTCAAAGACCACAGGGTCTAACCCAATGATGCTGCTATGCTGTATTTACATGTCCAATGTGGGAACCTGCTCAGTGACCTCTCCGTATCTCTAGAGCAGTGGTCTTCAAACTTTTTTTTATGCTGCATCCCCCGCCCCATCTAAAAAAAAAAAAAATCACCCACACAAAATCTTTCTGTTAATTTGGCAATGTTCGAAAATGACTAAACTTATTTTAATATTGCACGTAAGTTCTGTTATCCCTTTTATAAATGCAATCAAATACATGATTTCCAAACATACTATTTTGGTAACTAGATCTCCCTAAGGTGTAAAAGTATCCACAGTGGGATTAGCAGAAGAATGCGGGGGAAGGTCTGAGGAGTATTTGGAGGCCCTTCCTATTTGACACCTATTCCCAGCAATTATATAAATGACAAAACAGGTTAGTGATGGCCCAATACACAGCGGCTTACTGGCACTCATTTTTTCCCACTTATAACAAACACTGATCAGCATGATGCCTTTTTTGCACCCCCCCCCCTTCCCCCTCCCCTTGAAGACCTCCAGACTTGAGATTGCCATTTTCCTTCCAAAGCCAACAGTGCCTCCACCTTATGACGTTTTCTGGATGAGAATGCTTCTAAAGAGTCTGTTTGATTAGACCTCTATCTAAATATGTGACCATTGTCACACTTTACTCCTACCCCAGCCAACACATAAGAGTAAATCCACTTCCGTAAAGGAATTTCAGGAACAAAGGCCCAGATGAAATAAAAGAGACTACTGGGGTGGGTGTGATGAAAAGGGGTGTGTTTCAAGGAACAAGATGAGCCCAACGAGCTTCAAAAACTTAAACACAACAAATCACACCCCCTCTAGATGACAGCTTGTGCCACAGACACACTGGACTTTCAAGAGCAGATTGACAAGAGTCCCTTGCCATGGCACCAATGGTCACTGTTTCTTTTGAATTTGCTTCCACCATCCAAAACGAATCCACAGTAAGGACCTATTAAAAAAAAGTTGCCTACATTCGTGTACGAGTCATGATGGTTAGCCATGTGCCATATTATGTTAGGAGGGCTAGAGCCCAGGAAAAAAAACGATGAGCGTCCAAACAAGAATAATATTCTCGTTCCATGACTTGATTCCTCCTTGAATGTTAGCAATATAACTTGAAACTGGTGAGAGCAAAAAAAAAAAATCAAAATAAAACTTGAACATTGCAGAAACCCAAAAGTAAAGAATTTAGTGACAAAGGGCCCCCAGAAACTAGTTTTTGAGCTAATGAAGCGCTCCCTGAATAAGTTACATGATTTTATCAGCACAAGCCTTTTAAGTATTTCATCTGACATATTTAAATCGGTCTTGTTCGTGAAAAACCGTTGACAAGTTACGTAACAGTGAATGCGTGAAGCGCACCAGACACACGCATTGTTAATCTTACATAACTTGTTTAGTTACAGTCCTTCCGGCTGGTTCTTTAAAATGTTACATAACCTTACAAGTCAGTAAAAAGTAAACCTACAGTTTGTAATAAGTGTGCCGTTCAGCTTCATGGTGTTTAAATCCGCAGTTTGTAAACCTGCATGTCTTGAGGCAGCATCGGCATTTGTTATTGTTGAGGATAACACCTCGGATTTTTCGGGAGAAAGCGACGGTGGCAGCTTCCCTCGTTTTTTGGGGCCTGCGCCTTTGGGAGGTGACCGTGGGACGGTTGGTTTGCCTTTGACGTGCAGCGCTCGCACGGAATGTGTCGTGCTCTGCGGTGCTCAGGGACCCGCCTGCTGCTGGTGTGGCGCACTCCGCGCCCCAGCTGGCTCGAATAACAAAGTGCGTCACACCAGCTGGAGGAAAAGGGCGAGGAGCGCGGGAACAACCCCTCCTACTTTCAGTGGGAATGCGTCACAGGCGGCGAGCACCAGGCCACGCCCATCCTTCGGACAGATCAAAAACAAAGTGCGTCACATCGGGTGCAGGGGTGGAAAACGCCCCGTTTCCGCAGTAACAGAGGGAGGTGCAAAATACGCCGCGTTTACCTCCTAAGTGGCAGCTTTAGAAGGCATCTAGCGTTCGTACAGCCACATAACACAAAGTGCGTCATGAGTGCCTTCCAGTAGAATCTGCGAGGCGGTCTCCTTTTCAGTGGACGGGACGAGAGGACGAAGTACGTCACGACCTTTCTAGAACGGTTGGCGGCTTTAGGGAACCGCCCCTTTCATAGACGCAGAAAGAGGCGAGGCTTGCAGGAAATACATTGTGCTGATTTGTCGTGGCTTTGATATTGCCCTGTAATTTGGATTTGTTCTAGGTTTGAATTAGCTATTTTTCATAATTAAGTTTAAGCATGAGGGATGTCATATTTTAATAACGATTAAACCTATTTAGTATTTATAAATTTTGAGCAGACCTTTTAATGGGCATGTACTGAACATCTGCGGTTATTTAATTAGAAAGGGAGAGTACCTGCATATTTCAGCACTGCTGCAGTACATTTAACAGAAGAATACCTGCACACTTCTCAGGAGCAAGTAAGTGCTCTGAATAGAGAGTACACTCACTTCTACATTTCCATTTAAAGCACTGATTTTCAGGAATATGGGAGTGAAGATTATGTATGGATTGGCTGTTCATTCAATTTTAGGAAGCGGCCTCTATGCGAATTCATGTGGCAAAACCATAGCTCTTGAGTGACCCACATTTTACCTAGTTTCTGTGTTGGGAAATGTATGTCATTTTATTATTTAATTATTCATTTCTCAGAGATTTGAGAAGGCAGTTATTTAACAACCACAAAAATCTGTTTGATAGTGGTTTTGAGATTATACCTTTACCCATGAGAATCCAATTGTGGCGAGTTGAGACTCCAGTTATTAATCTGAGAGATTGTTATATACTTTGATTTTTTGGGCTATAGTTTCCATTCCATGTTGAGTATGGTAACCAGGGAAGCTACTACAGTGAGACATGCACAAATATAGGTAGATTGTTGAGGCACATCATTGCTGATTGCTCTGTGTGTAAGGAAATGGGGTTGATGTGCTGACATTGTCTTGTGTATGGGGGTGTGGGAATGTTGAGTGTTGGTGATAATATGATGATGTATGGAATGGTGGGATCTATGAGTTGGACACGCCTGGCTATTTATCACATTGGATGGAGCCCAAACAGAGCTATAAGGATGTGGTTGTAACCCCAGGGTCTAACATAAAATAAAATTTCTCCTACCTTAGTGGCTCCAGAATCTTCTGAAGCTGCTGCAACAGGGATTTATGTAATGTGGTGTTTTCTTGCTGTTTGCTTTTGGAGGACTGTTAAGTCAAAGTCAATATTTTACAGGTAAACCTCAACGAAGCATGCAAACGTGTACAGTGAGAGTAAAAATTACACATAAAGCACAGTTATAAAATGTTGGTGTTTGCTTTTGTATCAAAGAGTGAAATGAAGGGCTTGCCACTAATGTTCACCAGCTTATTTCTTCATGCAACAGTGTCAGGATTATTTATGAGTAGCCTTGTAGGAAGATGCATGTTGGTACCTGTGCTTTTCCTATATCCTCTTTCTCAATCCAGATCTTTCATATTAACCATGGGACAGTAAATACAAATTTCCTGTCTGGATACAGGAGCTTGATGCACACTGTAAGAAACTGGATTACTATTTGGGGTGGGTAACTACCCACATCAGTGAATAATCACAACCTGTGTCACAGTATACCTTTAAAGTTACTAAATTAAGCCAAGCTCAGCCCCTGGTAGCTATGGCACAGAGCAGACAAGCTTTACTTAAAGCAATGTGTAAAGTATTTATGCAGTACCAAAACAGTAATAAAGTCAAAATACAAAACAATAAAAATCCCAAACCAGATTAGAAATATAGATTACTATTTAATAAACAAAATTATGCCATGATCACAAAAATCTTATAATGGGAACCGGAAATATGACTTTTTAAAGGTTTTAGTAGAAATAATGCAGACAAGCACAAATCACCAGTGTTATTCAATGGTCGCTGTAGTCTACGACCGAGGTGCAGTTTGCAGCTGACCCTGATAGAATGTGGTACGGATACACCAACCAAGGTAAAGTTCCAATCCACACAATAGTGCATGTCTAAACCGCCCCCTTTACCGCCCTGGCCGAACCTTGCGGGGAGGAACTTGGAGACTCAAAACATGTAGGGCAGAGGCCAACTGCAATGTCCAGTCTTGGTCCTGTTGCCACAGGTCAGCTGGGTACTTCCAGAAAATGGCAGATTGTTGTCTCCCTGTAGCCACACACTTGACTGACCAATCGAGTCCACTTCTTTGTCCTGGGCACAAGAGGGCTTTGGTCCATCTTTCAGGGCTCCTCTCTGGTCACAGACAGGTTTTGTAAACTTCTGATCTTCCGTAGGTCTATAAAGTATTCTGAAGAGGGTTCCCGAGGGTGCCGCATTGAAAATTTGTACTAGCTGGACCGTGGGGTGACTTTTGGGCATGCCCTAACCAATATGATAAAAGTTCCCGGGGACAGAACTATCCACTTTTTCACTAGTTTCATTTTGCCTTACTTCAAACAGGCCCAAATTGGCATTTGTCAGGTCATTTTCAAGATGGGAAAAGTCTTAGGATGCACTAACCTTAGTCTCTGAGGGTGCATATGGGAAGTGTACTATGGCAATCGCAGTGTCCTACCACATCTGGCACTAAAATCCAGGTTGAGGCAAGCACTGTACCCACAACAAACCCAGAGACAAAAGTCAGATCAACTTGTTGTTTGTTCTTGGGAGGCATTTCTTACCATTTTCACACATATTGAAGAGTGAGCAGAGGCTGAGATCTGGCAGAGGCTTACGCTAATTAGCCATGTGGCAGTTCAGGCAAGTAAAAGATAATTTTCTAAATGTTACTTTTCCTTAAAATGTATTAAAAATTCAACATCCCAATTGAATTGGATTTGTAATAACTATTAAAATAGTGAATTCATTATTTTTCTAACTTGTCCCTTTCCTGAGATACAGTATTCATATTTTAATGTGTATTTAGGTATTTTGCTCAGCACAGTTAAGCTTGCTACAGGGAAAATAGCTTTTAGATCCTTATCACTATAGGGACATGGTAATGTAATTTTTTGTATATTCCACTGTTAAAAATCATGCACACTACCATGTGGGCTATAAGTTCCAAATATGTGTAACTTACTAATATTTCAAAGGGAGGTTTAATACCTGTTAAAATGGTTATTTTTTTTGTCTTCAGTGCACGGTATGTACTATTACAGGCAGGCTACAGTGGAAGGCCTACAACCATGTTTTCAGTACCACTATAGTGGATGGCACAATAGGTGCTGTAGTCCACTAGTGGCATTTAACTTTCAGGCCCTGGGTACCCTTTGTAGGGACTAGGGCTTATAGGGAAGTTAACTATACCACTTAGGATTATGCCAATTCAACCATGTTTAAAGGAGGGAGCACAGGCACTGTAATACGGGTTAGAAGGGGTAATGTACACAGACTTCTAAGGTCAAGAAAAATATAGGGTCCAGCAAAAGGCAAAAAATCCTGGGTAACCACGCACCTTAAAAGGCAGATTTCCTACATGCATATGGTTGTTTTTGGGGGCGTCGTTTGTAAAATCTGATGCAATATATGGCGCAATATTGGTGGAAGGATTAGGTCCACCAGGGAAATGCTAATAAGAGTTGAAGTGTATGCAGAATGGACCTTTACGTAGGCAGAAGTATTTTATCTCTTAGGAGGACAGGATGTTTTTATACCAGATGGGTTCCTCACATGCATATCCTGCACAGGAGTAAGGAATTGTATACACTTCTGGACACAGTCCTCATACCATGGTGGTGGGTGGAAAAGAGTAGGGTTCAGTTTGTTATGGGCTTCAATGTAGAAGCATTTACTTCAGTATAAAGGTGCAACTGGTATAACGTTTGGCTGTTCTCTGCTCCGATTAAGTGCATTGTAGTCTTTCAGTTTCAGGGTAAAGAGGTGGGCCTGAGAAATCCAAAGATTTATGGATGCTAAAATTACAGGTAAGAGTACACATTTCTTTTGTCCATTAAACTTAGTGGTTTATTGTGTACGTCCCTGAAGGGCAATACAGAGAAAACATTCAGAAACAGATTCTTCTGGCTCTTCTGTACCGTAAACTGTTAAAGAGGCATGAAAGTGTTCTAATCTACCTTTATCATGAGAAACGTGTTAGAGTAATTAATTTTGCGTGCTATGGAAAGTACCAGTAGAAGTATGGGAAGGAACCGCTTGCACTGAAGCTTTCTACATCCCATACCTTTGGTGATGTGAATCCTGAGAGAGGAAGGTAAAGAGAATCTGCGCACATTGAAGAGTTTAGGAATTACATTTGTGAAGTGTTGTTTCTTGTGCTAACCTGAATTTTTGGAACTATGGAATAACCTCCAACCTCAACATAAAACATATCCACTGCTTTGGGATGTAACCAGTTCAATAAAAGGAACAACTGAGTATGCCTTCTTATTAGTGCGTCTTTGATATACATTTTAAAAGTAAAAGGACATGGATAAGGTGTAGCTAATTGGTTAAGGTCCATGTTTCGCCCCTTAATCAATAAAAAGATAGATGATCTGAATGACAGGCCACATAGGTTGTTTGCCCTTGAGCCTGGAAGGCAGATGAAATATATCCACAGAATAAGTATTATTTTATCCTTCGGTGTGACACAAAGGCTCAATATTACATGCTCACAGTCACTCTGCCTTCTACGTTACTTGTGAAAAGAACTTTGCTCCTACTCAAGTTAGCAGGGTCTCCAATGTTAGGACTCTGTATCAGGCTGTTGGGAAAGTTAAGAAATTTACCAGCCTTTTGGAGCAGGTGGTTATCAAGTGGAATGACTGTTAGATCATGCCTTTGACACAGGTAAGGCATCTGAATTGGTAGCGGTGTTCTTGATAAAAGTATGAAGATAACTATAACATAGACAATGACACCTTGATCCTGGTAAACGTTCTGCAGCTTTAAGAATACAGTTTCAGAAGTGGCTGATGATGTGTGTCTGCTTACATGTATGTGGTATTTGCATATTGTGAACTTCGCTTGAAAGCTGGTAGAGAAAGTCTAAACAAAATCTTTAAAGAGGGAAGCACTCCTCTACATTCTACTCACAAAAACACATTAAGTTTGTCAAGAGTGCTCTCATTTCGTCTATGGCAAAAGAAACAACAGAACAAAAGAAAATAAATCAAAAGAGGACACCTAGCACTCAATTGCCGTGTCAAGTTCTAGTCTGCTTGCTCTTCATCCCAGAAAATATCACACCTGTCTGCGCTGCCCTGAACTAGATCATCTATAGGTTTTCTAGGCAGAGTGGCAGGCATCTGCTTCAGACATCTTAGTGGTCAATGTAGTTCATAGGAGAAGCAGGTATGACCTCCTTGTTTTCTCTGCACTCCTAAGACTCCAATCTAATAAAGACCCTATGGTCACAAGCAAAGGAGGAGGAAGCTCAATAAGGAGCTTCCACATCTCAGAGCACTGGTCTACAGCGTGTCAGTGGTTTGGACCACATCGTCGTTTATGAATTCCTGGTACCCTTTCATTGAATTATTTGCTCTCTCATCTGAAATCTTGGTGCTATCCTGGTTCACAGGACTTCAAAATCATGACCCCAGCAACATCAGATCCTCTGGCCAGGCTCAACTGAAGGATGTTGCTGAATCTCTATTGTCTGATATTGATTATAACCACTGCCAGTAAACTTAGTTCAAGTGGCAATGTAGGGACCATGGAAGTCCAGGGGAGACGGATAAGTACAGGGTCAAAGTTTGTCACTGAATCGGAATGCAAATTTTACGAGTGCTTTTGCGGGGCAAATGCTTCACTTCGCAATCTCCAAAATAACAACATAGTCTCTAAGACTTGGGGTGGGGGTATGGACCAGGTAATTAGACTTGGTAGGTCAGGTGGGATCTTGGGCAGGGGTCATGCTCCTGAATGTCTCAGCATCAGAGTGGTGGGAAAGAGGGTGGACAATAACCAGGCAGCCCAGTAAATCGGGTATGTTTTTTTATAAACCTGGGAATATCTAACTGCACCAAGATGGTCTAACTTGATAGGCATCTATTTGGGTATACCAGGTCATTTCTGTCAATGGCCAGTCACTGAAATATCTGCTTCCACTATCAGAAGCCTAAATCTGGACAGTAATTCTGCTCCCCATTGCTTGGCTGTTGTATTCTTTACTCCAGTTCACCATGATGGCACAACTTCTAAGGTCAAGGCAGTGCAGTCATAAATTATCATTTGCTGGCTGGGCATGAACTGCTTTTACCTTGGAAATCTTATGCTGTTGCCTCATTATAGATAATTACAGAGAGTCCCTTCCTAGGCAAGTTTGTTTCCGTGCCCAGGAACCCGATACGTATTTGTGATCTTGGCCTAACTGGTGTTATGAAGTGCTATATGAATAACCCATTTGTACTAACCAGAAAACACTTCAGGTCTCGCAAGGTGTATGGAAAACGATGCATAGATACCACTACAATACAAAATAGTGGTCAGCAAGGGTACCAGTACATGGGATCCCCCGATTATCAGTCTGTAGGTTAAAAAGTTGGGCTCCTGTTTCAAAGGGTTGGATAGGTAGTTGGCCAAACTCATCTAGTAGACTGGAAGTCCCCTCATGTAAAATTGTTTGAGTGGCATTGGAGATTACTCCAGAGATATTGTGCTCGTAAGGATTTCCTTCACTGATGTGCCTTTCAGGAGGTGTTGCAGTTCATGCATGATGATTTTGCTCTTGGTCTCTCAGTGGCAACTTTGCAGCAGAAGTGGGTAGCCATTGAGACATTAAGGAAACCGTTCAGGGTGCTGATGTCAAAGGAGTTTTTGGCTTATTTGTAATCTTTGCTTTTACCTTATATTAGTGAAATCATTCCCCTCCGTGCAATATTCTCTTTTACATAATTCTTTCAAGCATCTATTTTCCAGTGATGTAATGTTTTTAACTACAAAACCTCTTTCCTTGCTGGCCATTACCTCATCAAAGTAGAACAGAAGAGTTGTGGGCATATTTTACAGATACTGTTACTAGATGTCTTGAGACTTTGTATGAATCCTGCATTTCAGTCCAAAGTACACATCCGGAGGTGATCTTGCCCACAAGTCTTTACCGATGCCTGCTTTGGACGCAGGACAGTTGTTGATTGTTTATAAAGTGGTAGATCATTTCGAAGTTCAACTATTTTTGTGACTTTTGGGGCTTGTGAAACAAGGTAGGAAGGTCTGTAAACATCCCATACAGAGTAGCAGTGTGTGTGATATTGGTGGAAAATTGTAGGCCAGCAACATGTGAACCACCCAATGTGGTTGTATGCTTTTATTGGTTTTAGTCCTATGAATGGGAATAGTCGCCATTTGAGGCTCAAGTCCTGTAGACTTTCTTCTCATGAACTCTTGGTTGTCATTGTTCCATTGCACAAGAGAAGGTTGATACTCATTCTTTGTTCTTGCTTCTGTACCCAGTACTCCAGAGGTAAAAGACTCTGCCTGTATGCGTGTGGGATTAAAGGTGCAGTATAATAAAGGCAGAAATATTGGCATTGCCAGTGCTGGTTAAAGTTGCCGTTACAAAGATTTAACGTTGCACTGTAACAATTTAGCTTCCTGCAATTTGAGGTTATGGTTGTCAATACCATGATAACTAAAGGTATGTTTTGATCTATCTTGTGTATTCCTTATTAGATGAGCTGCGGTTGGATATCGGGTATCACCTTGTTTGATTGCTCTGAAATGCTCCGACATTCTATCTTTAAGTCGCCTCTTTGTACTCCCGACATATATTTTACCGCAGCTACATACAATAACATACACAACAAAGGTTGTGCCACAGTTAATAAACTTTTCTATGGTATTGTCTCCTGTTCCATTGTAGTTGAAGGAAACTACTTTTTTCTTTGCCCATCTACATGAAGAGCATTTTCCACATTTGTAAAAACCTTTAACTCCAGATAGCCAATCTCTATTTACTGGTTTCTTAGGATAGCTTGGGCTAAGTATATTAGCAAGTGTAAGTCCTTTCTTGAACGTAATCGATGGGTGCTTGGTGATGTGTGGTGTAATATCCTGATCCAACATCCGTAAGTGCCAGTGTCTTTTGAGAATAGTGTACAGTTTTGTACTTTCTGTGCTGTAGTGTGTAATAATTTTTACTTTAGCTTCAGTTTCCTCTTTTACTCTAGCGGGTTTGACCTTCAAGGCATCTCCACGTTTAAGTTTTATAGCTCTTGTTGTTGCAGTATCAATTACTTTTTTCTCATAACCTCTTCTAAGAAAGCGCTGTGAGATATCTTTAAGGTTGTCTTTGAAGTCACAGTCTAAAGAGCAGTTACGCCTGGCTCTCACCATTTCTCCATATGGTATTGTTTTTAATTGTTTGGTCGGGTGACAACTTTTGGCGTGGAGCACTGCATTACAGCTGGTTGGTTTTCTATACATTCGACTTCTGAGGTGACCTTTCTCTACAAATAGTTCAATATCTCGAAAGGTGATTTTATTGTAATCATATTGTGTAGTGAATTTTAAATTGTAAACATTATCGTTGAGATAGTCAAAGAATCCCTTTAGTTGTTCAACAGATCCCGTCCAGATTAAGAGACAATCGTCGATGAATCGACCCCAGTAATGAATATACTGGATCCATTCTTTGTTGCTCTGGTCCCAGATTCGCTCCGCCTCGTACCAACCCATAAAAAGGTTGGCAAAAGACGGAGCAAACGTGGCTCCCATCGCAGTCCCGAGTTGTTGTCTGTACCAGATCCCATCAAAGAGAAAGACATTGTTCTTTAGTACTAACTCTGTCATTTGCAGTAACATTTGTGAATGATCATATAATTCAGCTTGTCTCCTACTAAGAAAAAAGTCAAGTGCTTTGATACCCAGATCATGGTCTATGTTAGAGTATAGGGATACTACGTCCAGCGTAACCAAGATCATCCCTTCTTCCCAAATCATATCATCAAGTAGATTTAAAATAAATTTGGTGTCCTCTTCAAAGGATGGTAAGTTGTAAACATGTTCTCTAAGAAAATTATCAATAAACTCTGATAGATGTTCTGTAGGTCCACCAATGCCGGAGATAATCGGCCTTCCTGGCGGTTCTTAGGAAATGAATAATGATCAATGGTGTTTATCTCTGAAAAGACTTTAATTGTTGTGAATGCTTTTTGAATTTTTATCAAATTAATGTAACATGTTGAATACCGAACAGAATATGAATTCCTTTTAAGGGGTGAATAAGATGTACTTCTATGAGATGACTGACCCTACTTAAATGGTCCAGAATTTGGAATAATTTAATGTTATGTATATAAGGAGGAAATGATGAAAATCTATCACTGAATGAAGTATGTGATATAATCCTGGTAGCTAAATTGAATATTAACAGACTATGAATAATCTTTTTGTTCACACAATCATAAATGAAATGTGGATAATGCAACAATATGTGATCTACCTATTAACAAAGAAATGGGAAACTTGTATCTCTTTAACTAAAATCTCTTGTCCCCCTGTCTATCCCCTTACTATCTTATCTTATGTGACTGAATTGTGGGACAGACTACTTGTACCCCTCGCCTTGTTCGGCTCTGGGAACTTGACAGGTATCCAAAGAGGCAATAATATAAACACGGAATCAACGTAATAAAATATAGAAAGATAAGGACTAAAGGAACCTCTATCTACAAATATGGAATACAAAATCAATATATAAATGCTCGGTATAAACACAAAAGAAGATAACGCGTTCCTTACTAATAATACAGAGTAATACGAGATTCACTCAGATGCATATTATACGGGGTCACAAAAACACCAACTCTCTAACTAATTACTTGCTAAACTCTTTGCGATGTAGAATGAATACTAACGGAAATAAAACTTTATAGTTTTTAATTTGTCAGCGCGGCCATAACAATCATTCAGTTACGAACTGAATGATGGAGACCCTTATATTATTATATCATATTGGGTCGATATATAAGTTAATGTTAATTATTTAGGAACTTCAAAGACATTATTTCGATAAGCAACCAATACTTTATATACCCAAATGAACGTTACTCGTGAGATAACTTACTAAAACTTCACCATTATAAGATGGCGACTATTGTCCGCCACGAACATCGCGATCACGCACATACGTGAACATGCTGCTACATGGTATTACTCTTGATAAAATCCTTTTGGTTCATTTAGAAATGTTTGGAATATCCACATGATTTTACATACCATTCGGTAGAGATCAGAAAAAGCATTTACGAATATTAGAACTTATAGAAGTGACAATAGTATTATGATTCTAAACAACCAGGAACTTTAACAGGATGGCGCCCGCCACCTTCAAGTATATATAAACTAGTATGAGAAAGATGGCGCCTGACTAGGACGCTGAAAAACGGAGATACGAGATCCGTGGCACGGTAATACTCTTTCAAGGTAAGACCCCAATATGCGGGCACTTAAATATATAGTTACCGCTCGGTAATCCGATAATATAGGAACTAAATGTGCGTTTTATACTTTTAGGAAACGTTTAATGGAACTTTAATATGACGGACCTTTGCATTTGAGCGAACAATACGAATTGATAGGTAAGATTAATACAAGTCTCGTATTAGATTGTCCATAAATATTCCAAATATTACCATACATAACAACGTGATTTTTATAGATCAGAATACTTTGAGAATTTTGTGACTTTGGAGATTTGGCTGGAAACCAGAGTTGGACATTGAAGAGGAGTATAGGTATGAAGACCTATAACGAGGTCGCGAATTTTAAATTATACTAACTCACTTTATAAATAAGGATCAAATAGGTGAAGGCTACCTATCCCACCTACAAACTAACATTACACCTTGGTGATTCTAGCTATGACTTGCTGAATAGCATATCATTACCTGATCTCATTCTACTTTTGAGCACACCGCTGCTAGTGGGATGTTTCCCCTAAAAACTTGGAATGTAAACTTAATTCCTTTTACACTAATAGGTTAAGTATAAAAACGGAATGTAACGGATATTATGTTTTGTTTGGGTTGCAGCCCTGATGAAGTCGATGGTCGATTGAGACCAGACGAAACACGTGTTGGCTGTACATGTTTTGAAGATTATATTGAAGAATATTTTCAATGAAGATACCAATTGAAATATACCAAGAATAAAATACTATTAATGCATATGAGAAATCTAATTGTGGACATTGAGTTGCTCGATGAAAAAAGTTTATCTTGTTGAGCTTTCTTTAAGCACTGTATTCTCGTCGTGGTAACCGACCTGTTTCATCTAGAGCACCAAAACGTAAAACATTCATTGCAATAGCCTTTACTCGCTGTGCGCTCAAACTTGACAAGTTACCAAATCCTTTATGTTGAACATTATTAAAACTATTTTGAAAATGTTTAAACCCATGAAAAAAGAAATGCCGTTCCTCAAATTCGGAGAGGGATTGGAATTGTGGACTCTAAACCGAACTGCAAACCTATTCAGGTGCAGCGTTTTTTTTAGCTGGTAGTGCATTGAATGCTGTCACTTGCAGACCTTACTTTATGCTAAGGAAAAACAACACTTGAAGTCTGCATATTTCGCGTGCACCTGGTTTGTTCACTAAAGATGCTCCTTGTTTGTGTACCTCAGACTGTGAATGTTGTGTTCAAACCGTTTTAAATAAAAAGCCAAGTCACACTTCAACTGTTTATTGAAATGGGCTGGATAACTGAAAAAAGACCATCAATTAACCATCTAAAGGCCCTGATTATGAGTTAGACGTACGGGTAATTACGTCATGACAGGGAAAATAGTGCATGAATTTACTGACTCATCTGATCAGCAGTTAAGAATCACATCTGTGGTTCACATGTGCTATTTCCTGCAAGATCTATTTACTTTATGTGATATTTACCACATGTGAAAAAAAATGTAAATATCCATATATGTGATTCGTCTTGAGATCCAGAAGATTTACAGGCTTGAGATGGGCACAATTTAAGACCTAGTTTCACCCTGGAGCCCTACAAAGGGATCCTCTGACATATCCCCTTCCTGAAATTGCTAGTAGCGCAGCATTATTGGCCCCACACAACGTACAGTATGATTGGTGCATGATATTTCTTAGTCCGCCTTCAGCAGCATGTGATGTATGCGTTGCAGAGAGTGGGTGGGGGGCACATGCAATTTCCCTTTGTATACCCAGAGTCAGTGTCGGCAAAGCAAATGTCTGTGGTACAGCAACTTTCCTGATACCTCACATAGATCTGAACAAGAGTGCTGCAACTGTAAAATGTAATAAAATGAAGGACACTATCAACGTGCAAAAGCTGCTTGATGTGGACCTGTGAATACTGAAGTACTGTATGAATTACCCTGGATAAAACCATAATGCTGTGCTCCTGTGGCGAAGAAGCAACATTAGTCATACTACGGTGACACATCTTCGGCAGACAAATCAACACTCCTCATCAAAATTGCAACAGCTTCTGATAGTGGTAGTCAAAACTTAAGTAGTAGGCAAATGGAAAAAAATTGTTAGCAGTAGCATTAGCAAGTTATTAGCCCCAGTGGCAGCACATACATGGATTAATGTGCAACAAATTCAAATTTTCACTCTGCACATTGATGATTCTCAGCCAAGTCAACTTTTTAACGACTACATGTATCTCCTTTTACAGTTCTTATGTCTCTTATCTTTGATTTCTCCGGCATCAACACCTTCTTTCATGTTTTACACTCCAGAAATGTAAAGGAGGATCATATTTTTTTCCACAGCTTGAGGTAGAGCTGAGGTGGAGAACTACCACCAGTTAGCATGTTGTGGTGCTTGTGCTTAACAACGCGCTTAGGGGCATCGCATTTCAAGGTTTGGAATCTGTTTTTAATGCTCTCAGCATCATATGGTTACGTTGATACCGTATACCTTCCACAGGCATGTTCTTGTTGTTTTTGATGACATCTTCTGCATGAGATGTCAAATTGGGCAGTTATAGTGTCCTATCACCTCCTTGGCCAGCACATCCAGATATTTAAACTGGTACTGCCTTTCCCTGCTGGGGTCCATGATGAAAGAGTTTGGCGTGTTTCTGCCAGTGCTAACGTTGTGATATCTGAGAATCAGCTCTTTTCTTGTTTCAACAGGATTTTTTCTCAACCCAAATAAATGCCTTCACACCCCCAGACAGGAAGGAATTGTTAATGTAATTTGAGGGTGTTCTGAGGTCTTTCTCTGTGTTGTACCAGCTGTTTCTATTCTTTAGGGATTAATTTTCTCCCTCCAGCAACTTCCAATGCATGGAAATGTGCATGATTATTTATAGGGTGTAGTTTTTACCACATGCTGTAATTAGCACTCATTCATTTTTTAACACTGGTAAATATTGATTCCACTGTACATCAAAAAAACTCATGTCAGTGTTATTTAACACACATGTTATTTACTGAACCCCGCAGAATTTGTATTTACCCAATGTTTAAGTTTTAAGTGTTTTCCCCACCAAACTCTAAATTGAGGCCTAAAAGGTCACCTGTTAACTTTTATATATAAAGGTTGACTTAATCCTATATTTCCCTTCCATTTTAGAGGCGTAGGATAACTCATTCACTGTTGTCCTTATAAGGTGATGTCTGTTCTAAATTTCACATATGCAGGGGATGAAAAATGCATGTCCAAAGAAAAGTTGGTATTTCAAATAGTCAAGACTGCCATTCATACAGGTTTTTTAGTTTAGTGAGCTCTGCTGCTGTGTAAACCATTTTCCTAGCAGATCCAACATTTATAATCCGGGCAGACTTTTGGAGAATTTCATTATCGTTCATAACCTTTAATGCAGTCTAACAACTAAAGGGAATTCTGTCAGAAAGAATATGGAAACTTTCAAGTTTGATGTATGTTACTGTGAAATTCCGTTCATAATAAGAAGCAATTGTGTAGATTTCCTCTTTTTTGGGTGGCAGTTTTAAACTGCAAGAACGAGAATGGTTGATTGTCTTTCAAATGAAGACTGTATTTTTTTTATGGATACCACTTGATTAGTGCTTGACGTGCATTGACTGTGGACAAAACCAACAATAAATGATGTGAAACCTTTTGATACCCTGATCCATATTTTTGTGTCCGCATTCCTAGAGCACTATTTGGGAAGGCTGGGGAAAGGAGGACTCGTCTTGTGCAGGGGTGTACGGAAACCCACCACTCGGTCTTCAGGTTCCACAGGGAAACCCTCTGATAGCTCTGGGGAAGTGGTGCAGTAGTGACACTGGTGTGACTTGAGGTAGGTTCTTTATTCAGCTTCTCCAGACACGTCATACAGGCACCAATGTGGCGTATTCCTTGCAATTTATGTTGCAAAATGCTAAGCTGCAAAGCCATGACTGCATTGAAGGGGCTCTCCTGCTTCCCCATAGCGATGCCACCTCACGCTTGGCTAGCAGGAAACCTAGCGTTGCTAATTTCCTGACCTTCTGAGGAAAATTAACCACATACCTCAACAATGCAATCTCAGGAGTTGGGATCAACGACATGGAGAGTATGTCCCCTAATGTGACGTGTACCTGAATCCAGTATTGCTGTATTTTAGGACACGTCCAGGAGAGGTGGGCAAAGTCGGCAAATGGAGCTGAGCATTTCTGGCAGTGGTGGGGTCTAGTATGGTTTATCTTGTGGGACCATGCGGGGGTGTGGTACATTCTACGGAGAAATTTAAAATGAAGCAGCTTATGTCTGCTATTCAAGGACACCTCTTTAGTTGCTCTGCAGCACTGTTCCCACTGGTCATCTGTAATAGGCCTTCCCAAATCCATCTCCCAGGCGTGTTTTAGCATCAGAGGACGGCCAGGACATCACACATTGTTTGTACAGTTTTGAGATCAAATGTGCGCATGTTGGATATTCAATAATTAGGGTCAGTGGTGGGGCCGGCTCTGGAGTAGCTGGGAATGAAGGGAACGTGGCCCGCAGTATGGAATACATATGTTTCAGTGCAAAGGTGTCCATAAAGGAGCGATCACTGAATCAAGCCTCCTCCGTACTGAGAAAACATGATCATCTGGAAACAGGTCACCTATCGTGCGGATGTGAAATTTTTCAAGTGTGCACTGAATCAAGACCTCACCCGTTATGGAGAGCAATGAAGGATTTGGTAGAGGCAACGCCGGAGAATATAATTGGCCTAGGCCCAACAGTCTACGCAACCTGTCCCATGCCCAACAAGTGGTGGAGACAGTTTGGATGCACTGAGGGTCCCTGGGGATGCCCAGGGGTAGAATGGAAGCAAGTTTCTGTGGGAGTACTAGGTCAGCCTCTGGCTTCAAATAGGGGACACGTGCGTCCGGGTGGTACCAGGCATAGGCATAGCAACATTGTGCAGTCAGGTAATACAGATACATATCTGGAATCCCGAAGCCTCCTCTTTCATACGGCAGGGGCAGGGTCAAGGTCTGCCAGTTCACACGCGGCCTCTTGTCACCTCAAACAAGACGCAAGAGGAGTGTACGCAGCTGAAGAAAAAAGGTCTGAGTACGAAGAATAGGGATATTGTTAAAAAGATATAAAAACCGAGGAAGGACCACCATTTTAATTATAGCCACTCCCCCGGCCATTGACAGAGGCAACCACAACCATTTTACAATCTGCGATTCCAGGGAACTAATTGCCCTACCGTAATTTAGTCTGATAATAGTGGCGGTGTCTAGATGGATATAAACTCCGAGATACTTGATAGCGTCTTGGCACCACTCAAGCGTAAATTCGCAGTCCCAGGAAGTCAGTGGGAAAATAACAGATTTTTGCCAATTGACACTGAGACCTGAAAACCTGCCGAATCGAATAATTTCCTGAATAAGGGGTTCTCCAGTATTAGGGGTGTCTTTCATAGATTCACATGCCTGAATCATTCCCCGTCGTCGGAGTGGGAGCCCACGGTACATAAAAAAGTAGTGAAATATACCCTTAGTACATAAGAGATAACAATATACCCAACCAGGAAGTAAAGTAGCCCTAGCTACAGTAAAAGAAACTTCCACATTAGAACCTGTCCATGTCATTATGTATGGACCAAACTGCAGCCAATCAGGCCACAGCTCCCACCAGCAAGCTCTCCCCAGAGACCCAGGCTCTCAGATTTTTTACCGCACGTCGTGTGATAGGGAGTCCTTCTGAGCTCTGCTCAATTCTTCTCTTGGATAAAGTTTCTTCTTCAAGGAAATGTCTTCTTCAAAATCCCTTTTTAGGGCCTGCGACTCGTGTGGAAAGGCGAGACTGTTTAAGGAAGATCCACACACTCGCTGCATCTACTGTTTATACCCTGACCATCAGGTTAAGGACTGCAGCATCTGTCGAAAATTCTCTCCTAAAACCCTCAGGGACAGAGAGGGTCGCCTGTTGCTGTGGCTGCAGAAAATGAAAAATAAAGATGAGCCACTTTCTGAGGTAGGAAGTTTTGCCTCAGAATCTACCAAGGGGTCGAAAAAACGGAGAGCTGAGAGTACTGTGCCTACTCCGAAAGCTAAGGTGTCTAAACACCAGCTCGCCTCACAGGAGCCTTCTACTTCAAAGGCACAGAAATCCTCTGAGAAATCTGTGAAGGTCCCGAGCTCTAAAAGAACGGAGTCTTTGGTGTCCCCCGTGAGACCTATGACTAAGGCACCAACAACGTTGCCAAATTCCAGTCAGGCTGCCTCTGCCATGACTTCTACATTGACTTTCTCCTCACCTAAATCGACCATGGTGATGTCCTCAGCTTCCTCTCCAACTTTTGTTCATGTGCAGGTTCGACCCATCTCGTCGACGAAGGTTTTCACACCTCTCGTCGACGATCAGACATCGACGGCACTGAAGCAGTCGACGAAGAAATCCTCGTCGTCGTCGACGATTGCTCCGTCGACAAAGAAGACCTCACTGTCGTCGACACCATCGTCGATGAAGATGTCGTCGACGGACCCATCGGCGACGAAGAAGACCCCGTCGACGGACACGCCGACGAAGACGTCGTCGACGAAGGTGAGGATTGTCCCGTCGACGGCCCCGTCGACGACCTCGTCGACGATGAAGACTGCTCCGTCGACGGTTCCCTCGTCGACGACGAAATCCAACACGTCGACGAAGGTGACGCCATCTCTAACAACGAGAGAACCATCAGCTTCTTCATCAAAAGCGACGACACAGAGCTTGATTTTGCCAGGCAATCCATCTACGCCAAAATTGTCGTCTTGTACTGACCTACAGGTATGGTCGGCAAAGACCACTGCCATACCTCTTCCTTCTCCAGCCACTACTACGGCTTTGCTGCAAAAGAGGTCCTCTCAAACAACGCCATTATCGCCGCTCCAGATGCCAGATAGGCTGTTAGATTCTGAAGTAGAATCTGGAGATGAACTGTTTCAAGCGGCGGAAAGTCCCTCTGACTTATTAATACATGTAAAGGATCAGGAGGAAGACGAACAGCAAATCCAGGTACCTACATCGGTACCCACTTCTGCGACAGGAATGCAGATGCCGATGGAACTTTACGAGAATCTGCAGTATATGCTGAGCGATTATTATCGCCGATTCCCGCCTTCGGAATCGGGCGATTCGCATATTACCTCCCCTCAGCCTCGCGTGAGTAGAGGTCCAAGGCCTAATAGGCCGGAAGAGGCACAGGCTACCCGACCTGCCACGCCAGTATCTCCCCATCAACAGGAGGTTGGCGATTCTGATGAGGACACCCATGAGGAGGGGGAGTTGATTAGATCGGACTCGTCGGAGTATGAGGACTACCAGGCTGAATCGCCATCCCCAGAGGAACAACCGAAGGCTGACTCACCGCCGGTGGATATAGCGAACTTCCATAGACTTATGGACAAAGCCACTAAAAGATTTCTGGTTTCCATGGAAGCGAAACAAGATGACTGCTTTCTTTATGATTTCAAGACTTTGTCTCAGAAGCAGAGTTGGTCTATTCCCATTATAGACTTTATCTGGAAGGAAGGGCTTAAGATAATGGCCACGCCAAATTCTGCTCCCGCAGTATTGCCGAGAGTCGACAAAAAATATAGGGCGCCAGCCTCTTCACCTGCCTGTCTCATCGGCCAAGCTAAAACGGACTCAGTCATTGCGCAGGCAGCGCAAAAAAGAGCTAGGAACCCCTCAACTCAGGTCTCCATTCCAACGGACAGAGATGGCAGACGCCTCGATTCCATTGGTAAAAAGGTCTCCACTATCGCGGCCACCACGGTTAGAGCTGCTAATTCTTTAGCAATTCTTGGTAGGTATGACAGACAAATGTGGTCTGACATATCCCCATACATCCAAAAATTACCTGAGCCAGACCGCTCTGAGGCCATCAAAATCCTACAAGACGGCGAATGTGCGTCGTCGGAAATTATCGACGCTGCAGTGGACGTAGCGGCCACAGGTTTTAGACAGTTGGCAGGAGCTGCAGTGCTCAGACGAGAAGGATGGTTAAAATCTACGTCTTTTCGCCAGGAGGTACAGGCCAAAGTTTTAAATATGGCTTATGACGGCGAATTCCTGTTTGGCTCGCATGTGGACGAAGCCTTACAGTCCATTAAGAAGGATACAGAAACGGCACGTTCGTTGGGTACTCTGCAGTACCGTAAGTCTTCCTTTCGTGGGGCAAAAGGAAGGGGTAACTTCTCCAACAGAGGGGGCTATTACCAGCAACGCCCATATCAGACCAATCAAAACAACCAAAGGTACCAACCTTACAAACAACAGCCTTATGGCCAAAGGCGGAGCACCTTTACACAATCCAGAGGAAAATCCACTTATCGAGGTAGAGACAACGCCAACAAAAAGTGAGGAAAACATCCTGCCGCCACTCTGCCTATGCCAGCCACGAATTGGAGGAAGAATATCCCTGCATTACTCTCAATGGTCCAAAATTACAACAGACAGATGGGTCTTGGATGTAATCTCAAAGGGTCACGTATTGGAATTTGTAAAAGCCCCTCCAAATTCGCCCCCAAAAGGACCACCCCCAGCACATCTCAAGGAGCTGTTCCTCCAAATCAATGCAATGATTCGGAAAGGGGCAATCGAGAAGGTACCTCAACATCAGAGGGGTCAAGGGTTTTACTCTCGTTTCTTCTTGATACGCAAAAAGTCGGGGGAGTGGCGCCCCATCCTCGACTTGCGTGCCCTCAACAAATTTATCAAGCAATTGACATTCAGAATGTTGTCACTGCAGGAGATCCTCCAGTTTCTGACGGAAGGCGAACATATGGCAACCCTGGACCTACAGGATGCTTACTTCCACGTACCCATCTTCCCCAGGCACAGGAAGTTCCTAAGATTCAGAGTGGCCGGCAGGGACTTTCAGTTCAAGGTCCTTCCCTTCGGGCTACGTTCAGCCCCGAGAGTATTCACCAAGATGTTGGCACCGGTGGCGGCCCACTTACGGTTGCAAGGTATCCAGATTTATCCTTATTTGGACGACTGCCTTATCAAGGCCAATTCCTATGCCACCGCAAGCAGTCACGTCCAAACATGCCTGTCTCTATTTCAAGACTTGGGTTTTTCAATAAATTTCGAGAAATCATACCTGACACCGTCTCAGAAGACGTCTTTCCTGGGAGCGACTCTGGATTCCAGGAAAGCTCAGGTTTTCATTTCAAACGAAAGGCAAGCCAAGATCCAGGACCTGGCGAGAGCACTCCTCAGAAGAGAGTGCGTTTCAGTTCGACGATTAAAATCTTTCCTGGGGATGTTGTCATCATGCATTCTCCTGTCTCCGAACTGTCGTCTGAGAATGAGACCACTGCAAGAGGAACTCGGCCACCAGTGGGTGCAAGTATCCGGTTCCTTCGAAGATGTCATCGTCTTAACACCTCGAATGAAACACGCAATTCGGTGGTGGGCTCTGGCACGCAACCTGCAAGTCGGCCGCGCCTTTCTAGAAGAAGTCCCCAGTTTCGTCGTCACCACGGATGCCTCGCTGGAAGGTTGGGGCGCTCACCTTCAAGGGATGACAATCAGTGGCAAATGGAACGCACAACAAAGGACATGGCACATCAATTTGTTGGAGTTGAGGGCCATTTTCCTCGCCCTGAAATCATTTCAAGTGACTCTGTCAAACTCGTCCGTGTTGATCCGAACAGACAACACGACGAGCATGCACTACCTGAACAAGCAGGGGGGCACAAGATCGGCCCGTTTGTCTCAGCAAGCTCAGGAAATCTGGAATTGGGCCCTGGAACACAATATCAACCTGACGGCAGTTCATGTCCCGGGAGTAGCCAATGTCCTGGCAGACTCCCTAAGCAGATCCAAAAGCAGCACTCACGAGTGGGAACTGCATCAGCCAGCTCTGGACCACATTTTCCTGAGATGGGGTCGCCCCGAGATAGACCTATTCGCGACCTACCACAACAAGAAATGCACCCATTTCGCGAGCTGGACTCCTCACAAGGAGTCGTGTGGGGACGCTCTCTCTCTGAACTGGAAACAAATCTTTGCCTACGCCTTCCCTCCGATCCCTCTGATCCCCAAGGTCATCAACAAAATGAGGAGACAACCGTGTCGTCTGATTCTAATTGCCCCACGGTGGCCCAGACAATACTGGTTCACGCAGCTTCTTCTCCTCTCAGAGTGCGATCCAGTTCAGCTGCCTCAAATTCCGGATCTTCTGACTCTACAAGGCGGAAAAATATATCATCCAGACCCTCATTCTCTAAAATTGTCAGCTTGGCTCCTCAACACCATGAGTTCGCGCATTTGAACATTCCTCAAGACTGTCAGGAGGTCCTGGACAATGCTAGGGCGCCTTCCACGAATAAAACTTACAGGCTCAAGTGGAAGCGGTTTTGTGCTTGGTGCAGGACTGTGGGTTTACATCCTATCCATGCTGAACCAGACAAGATTTTGCCCTTCTTTTTACATCTTGCTAAATCGGGCTTGGCACACTCTACACTCAAGGTGTTCTTAGCGGCAATATCGAGATACCGACAGGACGGTCAAACTTCGCTGTACTCTGCAAGGATTGTCCAGCAATTCTTTAAGGGTTTATTCCGCATGTTTCCACCAGTCCGTAGACCGCCTCCATCCTGGCACTTGAATATTGTATTAGCTCAACTCATGCGCCATCCTTTTGAGCCAATTCATAAAGCTGATCTAAAATTCGTCACCTGGAAGGTGGCTTTGCTACTGGCCTTGACATCTGCCAGAAGGGTCAGTGACATACAGGCATTTTCCTCTAAACCACCTTTCTTGCAATTCACAAATGATTCAGTGATACTGCGCACCAACCCGAGGTACATACCCAAGGTGCCATCGGATTTCCACCTGAATGAGCCAGTCATCCTTAAAACGTTTTTTCCAAGTCCGCAATCTCCAGCGGAACGAACTCTACACACGCTGGACATCAAGCGGTGTCTCAAGTTCTATCTCTCCAGGACAGCTGCCATCAGGAAAACTGATCAGTTATTTGTTGCGCATGGCAAACCACGTCAAGGCAGTGCAGTCACTAAACAAACTATCGCTAGATGGGTCTCTTCAGCGATTGGACTCTGCCATCTACAGGCGGGTAAACCCTTGCCAACCTTGCCCAGAGCACATTCTACGAGAGCAGTTGCTTCCTCAACTGCTTTGTTTGCTGGTGTGCCTCTCCTGCATATCTGCAGAGCTGCTACCTGGTCCAGCAGGCACACATTCACGAGGCATTACTGTCTGGAAGCTTCGAGCGACACCGATGCCTCGGTGGGGAGAGCAGTCCTGCGTAATCTTTTCCAATAAGGTGAGCCTCTGCTATTTCTCTCCCACCTCCTCTTGCTCTTTTACGCCTATTTTATTATTCCTTTGTGGTTTCTGCATTACTGCTATGTGCCTTGGCGTCCAAGAGCTGTATATAATGCTATGACTATTACTGCTCACTACTCTGATTCAGGCATGTGAATCTATGAAAGACACCCCTAATACTGGAGAAGAACAATAGTTACTTACCTGTAATCTGTGGTTCTCCAGTATTGGTGTCTTTCATAGATTCACATGCACCCACCCACCTCCCCTCAGAGGCTCACTTGGCTTTTTTCTTCTATACTTATTCCGGTACACTCCGGTGCTACAAAAATCTGAGAGCCTGGGTCTCTGGGGAGAGCTTGCTGGTGGGAGCTGTGGCCTGATTGGCTGCAGTTTGGTCCATACATAATGACATGGACAGGTTCTAATGTGGAAGTTTCTTTTACTGTAGCTAGGGCTACTTTACTTCCTGGTTGGGTATATTGTTATCTCTTATGTACTAAGGGTATATTTCACTACTTTTTTATGTACCGTGGGCTCCCACTCCGACGACGGGGAATGATTCAGGCATGTGAATCTATGAAAGACACCAATACTGGAGAACCACAGATTACAGGTAAGTAACTATTGTTCTTCAAGGTTAAGATGGGGCAGTCTGACATATAAGATGGTATCATCAGCGTACAGGGAAACCAGAAGAGGCCCAGTGTGAGATTTTAAGCTGCGGTGTAAATGTTTTTCTTGAAAGTGTTGAACTAGTGGGTCCATTGCCAGTATGAAAAGTAATGGGGACAGAGGGCAACCCTGCCTCGTGCCGCAAAATAAGTGAAAAGGACTGGAAAGAGTACCATTCAGGCGTAGTCGAGCTGTAGGTTCGGTATATAGGAGAGCAACAGTAGAGACAAAACACTCTGGCATTCCCATACGACGCATAACAGACAGAAAAAAGGGCCACTCTAGGGAGTCAAATGACTTTTCATCATCAAGGAGCACAGCGGCGGCAGGTGTGTTGGGATCAATCCTATGCAACACTGTGAACAGAGTCCGCAAATTAAGCGATGTGGATCTGTGAGGCACGAAACCCGAATGTGCCAGAGAAATGATGGACTCCATTAATAAAGATAACCGAATTGCTATTACCTTCGCCAATATTTTATAGTCCAGAGTCAGTAGGGATAATGGCCTATAGGAGCCACAGAGTTTGGGGTCTCTACCCGGTTTGGGAAGAAGGACGATGACTGCTTCCCTGAACGTTGTAGGAAGTATACCCACTTCTAGCTCCTCAGCATACACCTCCACCAGTCTCGGGACTAAGACGTCTTTATACGCTTTATAAAAATCTGCAGGGAATCCGTTGAGTCCAGGAGCAGAGTACCCCCGCAACGCCTCAATCGCCTCAAAAATGCTCTCCTGCGCTATGGGAACGGAACGGAAATCCTGCATATACCATTCTAGGTAAACCAGTGCAACTTCCGAAGGTATTCCCTTGTTCTCGCAGGTCCCCGGTGACTCTGGAAGTGTATAATGTTTTATAATAAGAAAGGAACGTGTCGCTTATGTCCGTGGTGGAGTGTAATAACGTGTCGTCCGGTCCTATGAGCTCAGTGATGTAGGCTTTATCCCGTGGAGGCGGAGGGTGTGTGCAAGGATCTTACCGGGTTGGTGGCCCTCCCCATAGCGTCTAGCGATATGCTGTTTGCTAAGAAATAATAGCTCTTGTTCTGCTGCTTCTCTATATTCAAGCAGCAAAGCTAAGCGCCGGGCGTCCCCAGTCTCCGATGCAGTTTCCAATAAATCCCGATCCAAAGCAGCAATATCTGTCTCAATGCGGCTTAGAGTAGAACGAAGGTCTCTCAGGACCCCTGCATGTTTGGCAATACACACACCTCTGATATAGGCCTTACACCCCTCCCAGATTACCGCCCAGGTGGCCACCGACCCAGTGTTAATTTCGAAGTAATCCTCAATAGCCTCTCTAAGTTCCTCATGAAAAAACTGATCTAGAAGAGCGCTCCCAGTAAAGCGCCACTTCCTCTCATATCCTCCAGGTCTGGGAACGTTAATCTTAAGCACGACCGGAGAGTGGTCTGAAAACGTGCGTGGTAGGGCAACCAATCCACCCAGCCAGCCAGCAACCCCCGGGGAAACCAACCAGTAATCTATCCTGGCCAGGTGTTGTGAAATCCAGAATAATGCGTGTAATCTGCGAGGTGCAGGTGCAGTTTGTTTTCAATGTCTATTAAAGAGAAGTGGCCACAAATGTCCTAAAGCGCCCGGCGTGAGTGGGGTTTAGTGTCGGGTGAGGAGGAAGTGCTTTCCCTTGTGGGATCTAACAATAAGTTGAAGTCCCCCCCCATTATCAGTAGGCCAGGGTCCAGTGCCAATAATCGCACCTGCAACTCATGATAGAAGTCAGGGGAAATCCACATTAGGACCATAAACCCAGACCAGCGAGACCTTCTGTCCCATCAATGAGCCAGACACAATCAACGTCCGGCCCTCACCGTCCACCACCATCTTGTGTAGAGAGAAAGGAACTCTTCTATGTATAAATATGGCAACCCCCCTTGCATAGCTACTGTAATTAGAAAAGTATCGATGGGAATACCAGTTCGCCGCCACAGGAGTAACTTGAGATTTGGACAAATGTGTCTCCTGCATGAAAACGATATAAAAGTTATGCCTTGCAATGTAATTGAGAACTTGCCTTCTTTTCCGAGTATTGTTCAAACCCCTAACATTCCAGGAAATCAGAGAGAGCCCGGGCGGACCGGGCTGCTAGCCTAACTGTACCATTGGAGAGCAATCACAACAAACTCACAGCAATGCAAATCAAACCTGTGCCATATGCCAGCAACCTGCGAAATGGTTACTAAAGTTTCATGAAAAACAAGCAGATGTCCCCCCCCACCACCCACCAACCAGCCTCACACCAACCCCTGCGAGGCAGAACCCAACTCAATTAACCAAATGACGGTGCAATGTAAACGACCACATCAGTACAGGAAACAAATTTACACACCACAAACTTGGCCTGATTTGTTAAGAAATCTTAGTTTTCACCTTGAGGCGCAGCAACGCCACGCCGGTCGGGCATTACTGAGTGTAGCAGTATCAATCAGGATAAAATTGCACTCCTAATACAAACACAGCAGCACACAAATGATAAATGCAATAACAGATCAACCAGTCCAGGGATTAGAGAAGAGTTCCATGCTGGCTTCTGATCCACTTTGAGGAGGGGAGGTGGCACGTGGGGTGGCAGTCGCTCCGTTATGTTTTTTCTTATACACTTGACAAAACTCATGCGCCTCTGCTGGAGACTCAAAGATGCAGAATCTGCCGTCCACATCCACTTTCAACCTCGTGCGCTTCTGCTGGAGACTCAAAGATGCGGAATCTGCTGTCAACATCCACTTTCAACCTCGCCGGGTAAAGCATGCAGTACCTAAGACCCAGATTTTTCAGGGTGGCCTTGACTCCATTGAACTTGCGCCTTGCCTCCTGAACCATGATGGTGAAGTCAGGGAAGAAGGACAACTGACTCCCCTGCCACTGGATCTCTCCACGGTCCCAAGCTGAGCAAAGGGCCACGTCCCTATCTCTGAAGTTCATGATTCTGGCAATAATGGGTCTCGGAGGCTGGCCCGGTTTAGGGCGAGGGCCCAACGATCTGTGAGCACGCTGTACTACAAATCCCTGCGTGATGGTCTCCCTCCCAAACAACTCCATTAATAGTTGCTCCACAAAAATGTCCATGCGCCCGGTGGTGGCAGTTTCCGGCACGTCAATAATACGGATGTTGTTCTGACGACTGCGAGCCTCCAAATCCTCGTTCTTAATTGCCACTTCTTTAAGAATCTTTTCTACCCTTTCCAGCCGTTTCTGTGATGACGCCACTCCGTCTTCGATATCTGAGACCCTCGCCTCCACCACATCCAACCTCCGGTCGTGCGCTTGGACTTTTGCGCCCATGTCAGCCAATTTCTTGTCTAGCGCATCAAATCTACCGTCCAGCGCCCTGAAACCAGCTCTCATCTCTTTAAGCATAGCTGCAGTAAGGGAGGCCGGGTCGTCTGTGTCGTCGGAACCCTGCGCCCCCTCTGCCATGTCGGAAGGGTCTTCTGAGGCGGGGCCGGGGGCCTTATCGAATTGCAGCTTGCGCTGCTTAGGGTTGTTTCTTCCCATGCTGCAGGGAAAGCAAGGGCACCCTCAGACGCAGTTGGAGCCAAGCAGAGGTTGCAAAGCAGGAAGGCCAGAGGGGTGCGGTGGACTTTGCGTGAGAGCACCCCTGGAGAAGAGCCTCTCAGTGCAGCATCCCACTGGTCGCCAGCCGAGCAGAGCAAATGTAGCAGCACTGGCAAAATGGCAGAATAATGGCGAATCCCCCAAAAGGCGCGAAACTAGCAGGGCAGGCCAGGCCGCCCACCCAGAGAAGAGTGCAAGGAAGAGCGTGGGCTGTGCGGACCAGAAGAGTAGTCACTATGGCCAATACGGAGTGAGCAGGGAGTCTTCAGCAAGCAGCAGGGTCAGTGCGTGTTTCCTAGGCCCTATCACAATGCAGCAACAGCAGTGTCTCAGTCCCAGAAGGAGTGATATCCTTTATGGCTGCCAGTGGGTATGGGAGGGCCAGGCACGTGGGGACCGACGGTGCTCAGAAACGCTGCACATCCATGGAGACAGTCTCGGTCCACCTCGTAAGGCGGCGCTCACCACTTTCAGGTTGGTGCCCAGTAGAGGGAAGGGGAGCCGGCTCGCCCGATGAGGTCCAGTGCCAACGCGGCCCCCGATCTAAGAAACGGGGCCCCTCGCTAGCCCGCCTCACCCCCGCCGGAACATGCATGCCGAGGCTTGGCGCAGCAGCGCCCATGGGACCTACGGAGCCCCGTGACCGCCACGCACACAGCGGGACCCAGCAAACAGCCACGACGGGGTAGGGAGGCCAGACAGGCGGGGCGGGTGGAAGCCGAAACCGGCGCTAGGCGCTCACCAGGGTCACGCTCACCGCAGATATCCAGGTCCGCTCCTCAGCCAGGAAAAGGTCTCTAGGCCGCGCCCAGGACCAGCGCGGGCTCTATGAAAAATCGCACCGCTTCACGCAGCGAGCGGTGCGACGTCAATATGCATTTTTTCATTTTCCCACCATTCGTTTTCCATTTGCTGTATAAAATGTACTTCATGTTATGTTTACTATTAACGTTTTTATGTGACCAAATGAAACTGTTGAATTGTCTGGTCATTTATATATGTCCTCTTAAGTGTCCCTATACACTGTTGTTGTGTCTTTGATTGTAATAATTGGTTTTGCGCCGATTTCGTGACATTATTCTAATTGTTCTCGTCTTTTGTCTATATGTATTAATATATATTGTTCGTACATTGTCATTTAAATGAATGGTATTTTTGATTCAGGGAAGAACATCACAATAGGTCCCGCAACCCTCTACAGTCTGTCTACCCTGTTATCCCATGCAATGTGTCACGTCGTTAAGAGTGCTCCCGTAACTCCGATGTGCACGCTGGTATTACATTAAAAAACGGGACGGGCTCTCGCTCACTCCCACAATCCATAGAGAGGCCGATGGAAGTGACGCGCTGAGTAAACTGTCTATGTTAAGGTAATTGATTAGTTTCCCCGAGCCCGCGGCTCAGCTCATTACCGTTATTCTTTTAGTCTGACCACAATTTTCTTACGCGGTGGTAATAATCATTCCCGCAGATTCCTAACCGTGTTGAAATACGCCCAGCCGCCCAACCAAACCTTTCTACAAGGCAGGTGAGTCGAGTACCACGTTTGTCATTATCTAATTCAGCCGCGCAAGTCACGTAGCCCCCTGTCTTACACATCACATGTCTATTTGTTTATTTTAGTGTTGGACTTTATGAATAATTGATGGAATTGGAAATCCCATATGAAACCATGAAGTTATCTCCGGGTTTTTCACTGCTCTGAGCAGCTTGGTGAGCGTTTTTATTCTTAGGCACATTCATAATTTAACTAGGCAATTTTCATTTAGGCATTTTAAACCTCATTTGTCCACCATCCTGAATTTTCATGGTTATTTTCAGATACCCCCTGTCCCCGTCCTGATGAAGACCCGCAGCAGAGGATCTAATTAACCCTTAATATGCGTTATGGTCGAAACGTCTACAATCCCTGGATAGGCCTACACCAAACCTCGACCCCCCATAACTTATTCAAAGATGTGGACACACTGTTACAAAAAATTAAAGATACTGCTTTAAAAAGTATTGTATTTAATACATAGGGGTAGGCCGTAAGTTCTAAAGGGAGACCCGCTTTTTTGTTAAATTTATCGCTGGATTGACCTGAAATATTCACCTGTGGAAACCCACTCCTCTTCCTCTACTTCTTTTTCACTTGAGCACATCTTATCACAACCCTTTCTTCCTTTTCTTGATGATAACCGCGATACCAGAAATTGTATATCATGCACTTGAACTTTTAATTTTTTACTTGCACTTAACTATGACTAAATAAATTGACCATAAACTTGGTAAATTATAGTGTGCCTTTGAATGCCTTTATATTAATTTAATGATACAGAGAGATATACTTAAATATAATTTGTCTAGGAGCACTGTTTGCTTTACCGATCGATACCCAGGTCCTTTGACATTGACTGGGTCACCCCATTGATTATAATGGGAAGGGGATTTCTCGGCTGTTGTGGTTTATCACTATCATGATTTGGATCCATTGAGACATAAAAAGTGTCTTTGGTCAAAAAGAGGTGTTGTATTCCTTAAGTGATCTTGGTTTTAAATACTTGAAACTTTTCTAGTAATGAATCTGTGTGGAATGATCAGCCATACTGTGAGATGACTTCAACTAGTTGGTGCATATCTATGTTGAAAAGAGGAAAGAGGAGATTCCTTGGGGACTCTGCATGTGACTTATTTGGTCTTGGAGACAGCATTGCCTATTTCAGTGTAGTGGCTGCATTAATGTATGAAGGATTTACGCCAAATTAAAACTGGTCAAAAGATGTCGACCAGGGGCGGCGGGTACCCTCTGAAAGTGGTGGGTGAGTGAGTGAAGTGCTCCACCACTTCCCCATAAACCACCCCTTCCTTTAAAAGCCCAAAATAAAATACCCCCTGCCTCCAAAATTCCAAATAAAAACATAACTCTAACTACAAAGTAAAACACAACTACTACACTTACATGCAAAACACAAGTAAAATAATCTAAACCGGTATTTACCCAGGAACTGTGCGTCCTCCTTGGTTTTCTACCCCTTCTCTGGTAGATGCAGAGCTCCCCTAATCAATCCAGACGCTGCTCTTGTGCTGTTAACCAGCATAAGAGAAACGCCTGGATTGGATGAAACGGGCTGGCTGGACACACGTTCAGGCCCTGGAAGCCTCTGTTTGGTTTCCACCTGGCTGTCTTAAGATCTCTAAATTGGGCCCTAGAAATATTTTTCTAAAATACTAGCTAATTTACCTTAAAAAAAATTATTTATGTGTCAGTATTTTTCAGAATACCCTTTCTTTTGCCATTTCCTAGCACTAGTATGTACATAACATATATTGTCTCACAACTCTGAGTTACTCAGTATACTATCACCAGAAGATAATTAAAAGGCTGACCTGCCAGGATTCAATTTCTCAACTGTAGATCGTAGGCATATGCGCAGTCTAAAAAGGAACTTGATGTGCATGATGTCAGGCGTATTATTCAGATAAGCGTGGTAAATGTGAAAGCTGGAAAGTGAAGTTTAAAAAAAATTTGAACTATTAGTAGTGCACCACTGAGCTATTGCACCCCTGCCTTACAGGCACAGCTTCCTTTCAAACAGGTCTCTCACTCAGTGTGTCTCGCACTTCCTGAAATCAAACAGAAGGAGAGTGTTCGCTATTCCTGGCTCCAATAGGTGCCACTGTCTAAATAAAATCTGATACAGTGAGAGGTATTCCCCCTTTTTTAATAAAACATTATTGGAAAATGCTTTGAGATTGTAGCAGTGCTTCTCCGGTATTGGGGTGTCTTTCATAGATTCACATGCCTGAATCATTCCCCGTTTTTTGGAGTGGGAGTCCCACGGTACATAAAAAAGAAATAATATGCCATAATAACATAGAAAGAACCAGGTAATAACCAACTAGGAAGTAAAGTAGCCCAAGCTACAGGAGAAAAAACTTCCACACTCATGCCTATCCTAGTCATTTTGTATAGTCCAAACTGCAGCCAATCAGGCGACAGCACCCGACAGAAAGTTCTCCCCAGAGGCTCAGTCTCTGATTTTCTACCGCACGTCGTGTGAAGGGAGTCTCCCTGAGCTCTGCTCAGTACTTCTCTTTTTTTCCTTCAAGAATCTAGATTTGGAGATGTCTTGATCTAAGAATTATTCAGAGCTTGTGACTCTTGTGGTATGCACCAGCTTTTCAAAGAAGATCCCCACAAGAAGTGGATTTAGTGCCTGTACCCTGGCCATCAGGTGAATGACTGCAAGATATGTAGAACCTTCCCTCAGAAGACCCTCAGGGACAGAGAGGGCCGCTTGCTTTTGTGGCTACAAAAGCTCAAGGATCAAGATAAGCCTGTTTCTGAGGTAGGCAGTATTGCCTCTGGGTCTACTGCAGCTTCTAGGAAGAGAGCTGCTGAAGAGGTGTTATCTTCTCCTAGGGCCAAGATTGTAAAGAGGCAACAATCCTCTAAGGGTCTGAGAGGCCTTCCACTTCTAAGGCTACTCCCCCTACTAAGAGCAAACTTGTGCCATCCACACCCCGAGAACAACAACCAAAAATGTACCTCAAAAGACAACTTTTGAGAAGACTTTACCTCAGAAGAAGACCCTGTCATCGACGACACCGCCGTCGACTCCTTCATCGACGCAACATCTACGGTAACTTTCTCTTCGCCGAAGCCTAAGATGATAATGTCGACTGCGTCTTCTCCGTCGACGATGGTCTATGTCTCTGTCAGGCCTCTGTCTGCCATCGTCAGCGCCCCGTCGGTGGCCAAGCTGGAGAAGATTCCGTCAATGATAGCTTTGTCGACGCCACCGTCGATGGTTGCTCCATCGTCGTCAACGACTCCCATCGTCGACGAAGACACCGTCGTCGACGAAGACACCGTTGTCGACGAAACCTTCCTCGTCGGCGAAGACAACACAATCGTCGATGACGACCTAATCATCGCAACCAACATTCGCCTGAGCATGTAACATCACCCGTTACTAATGTCCCCTCAGCTCAGATGCCTGTAGCATTGCTAACAAATCTACAGCACATGCTAAATGACTATTACAGGCGTTTTACACCATCTGAGCCAGCGGACTCTGTGCCTCCTACACCTGTGGTACAAACGTCCATATCTGATTTCAGGTCTCCAAGGTCTCCTCCGCCTGTAGCTTCCCATCAGCCTGAAGAACATCAATTTTCTGACGAAGAAGAGAGAGAAGAAGGTGAAGTCGATGACAGATCCTTGATGTCGGAGTGGGATGATTATCAGGTCCAAACACCTTCTCCTTCACCTCCGGTTACCCCTGATTCACCTCCAGTAGATGTTGGAGGATTCCATCTTCTTATGGAAAGAGCTACAAAACGCTTCCATATTGACATGGAGACTACACAGCAGGAATGCTTCCTCTTTGATATCAAGGACCAGCCAAGGAAGCAGACTAAGTCAATACCTATCATAGATTTCATCTGGAAAGAGGGAATTAAAGTGATGTCTATTCCTGCATCTAGTCCGCCAGTTCTGCAGAGGACAGATAAAAAATATAAGGCTCCTGAAAAGTCCTCAGCTTGCCTTATAGGACACCCGAAATTGGATTCGGTGATCATACAGGCTGCACAGAAGCGATCTAGGAATCCTTCCTCTCCAATCGCAGCCCTACCGGATAGAGACGGCAGGCGTCTAGATGCTATGGGAAGCATGTGTCTACAATGGCAGCACTACAGTCTGGGCTGCCAACTCATTAGCCATTCTGGGCAGATATGACTGGCAAATGTGGTCCGTCATTTCGCCATATATCAACATGTTTCCAGAGCCCTCCAAGACAGAAGCTCTGAAAATACTGCAGGAGGGTGAGAGAATCTCGGCTGAGATGATTGACTCTGCAGTTGATGTGGCTTTGGATTCAGGCAGTTAGCAGGAGCTGCTGTCTTGCGTAGGCAAGGCTGGCTAAGTGCGACTTTGTTCCGCCAGGAGGTACAAGCTAAGGTATTAGACATGCCTTACGACGGTGAATTTTTGTTTGACCCCCAAGTAGAGGAAGCCTTGCAGACAATCAAAAAGGACACGGAGACAGTCAGGTCCCTTGGCACCTTACAATTTCGGAAGCCGCCCTTTCGGAGTGCGAGAGGACGTGGATCGTCCTCTACTAGAGGAGGTTATAATCAGCAATCCTCCTACAGGCAAGGAAATCAACGTTACCAGGCCCAACGTTACCAATCTTACAGCCAGCGAAATACTAATTATTCCCAAAACAAAAGAAAGCCTGCCTACCGCGGAAAGGATAAAAGACAATGAGTTTCATCACCTGCCACCGCTACTGCCGCAGTCTCACATAAAAATTGTAGGAAAGATCTCAAAATTCTACTCAAAATGGTCCTCAATAACGTCAGACAGGTGGGTCTTGGACATTGTGGCCAAAGGCCATGCCCTCCAATTCGAAAAGTTTCCTCCAAATGTTCCCCCAAGGGGCCCATCTCCAGCTCATAAAAGAGTTGTTTTCCCAGATCAATTTGATGTTAAAAAAAGGAGCAATCGAAAAAGCCCCTCCGGTTCAGAGAGGAGCAGGATTTTACTCCAGATTCTTTCTAATAAAGAAGAAGTCTGGGGAATGGCGTCCAATTCTGGATCTTCGTGCCCTCAACAAGTACTTGAGAAAGCTAACGTTTTGGATGCTATCACTCCAAGAAATACTGCATCTTCTTTCGGCGGGAGAATACATGGCCACCTTGGACCTCCAAGATGCGTATTTCCACATCCCCATTTTACCCCGTCACAGGAAGTTCCTGCGTTTCAGGGTGGCTGGCTGGGATTTTCAGTTCAAGGCCCTCCCCTTGGGGCTGCATTCGGCGCCCAGGGTGTTTACGAAGGTCCTGGCTCCAGTAGCAGCACACCTCTGGCTGGAGGGAATACAAATATTTCCCTACTTAGACGATTGCCTTATCAAGGCGAGTTCTTACGCAAACACAGACGACCATATCCAAAGGTGTCTGTCTCTCTTCCAATCACTGGGTCTCTCCATCAATTTCAGCAAGTCACAGCTAGAACTGTCCTAAAGACAAGTTTTCTTTGGGGCAACCTTGGACACACAACTGGTCTGAGCTTTCGTACTGAATGAGAGACAAGAAAGGATACAGGACAAGGCTCGGATTTTACTCTCAAGAAAGTCAGTTTCAGTCAGACAGTTCAAGTCTTTTCTGGGGATGATTTCTTCTTGCATTCCTTTGATACCGAATTGCCGTCTCAGGATCAGGCCTCTTCAAGAAGAACTCAACCTGCAATGGCTGCAGGTCTCAGACAGTTCAAGTCTTTTCTGGGGATGATTTCTTCTTGCATTCCTTTTGATACCGAATTGCCGTCTCAGGATCAGGCCTCTTCAAGAAGAACTCAACCTGCAAGGGCTGCAGGTCTCCGGCTCATTCGACGATTTCATCCGAATCACTCCTTGCATTCGAGGTGCTCTTCTCTGGTGGATTCTAAAGAGAAATTTACAACAGGGTTGAGCGTTCCTCCAAGATGCACCAAACTTCACAATCCCCACGGACGCTTCCCTCGAAGGTTGGGGAGCACATCTTCAAGGGCTGACGGTCAGCGGTAGATGGAGCCCTCAACAGAAGGTCTGGCACATCAATCTATTGGAGCTAAGAGCCATTTTCTTAGCCCTCAAGTCCATTCGCGCAATCGTTCAAGGGGCCACAGTATTGGTTCGCACAGACAATAATACAAGCATGCATTATTTGAACAAACAGGGAGGAACTCGGTCGGTTCGTCTATCTCAAGAAGCCCAGGAGATATGGGCATGAGCTATGCAATCAATCTTTGGGCTGTTCATGTACCGGGAACTGCAAACGTTCTTGCGGACACCCTCAGCAGATCAACGGTGTCCACTCACAAATGGGAACTTCATCAACCAACGGTGGATCGGATTTTCCAGCAGTGGAGTCATCCCGATCTAGACCTCTTCGCGGCCAGGAAGAACAGCAAATGCCTGTTATTTGCAAGCTGGCATCCCCACAAAGACTCTCAGGGGAATGCATTTTCGATCAACTGCTCTCAAATATATGCCTACGCTTTTCCTCCTATACCGTTGGTTCCCAGAGTCCTCCGGAAGATGAAGAAAGTGCTGTGTCGCCTGATTCTCATCTCCTCCAGATGGCCTCGCCAATACTGGTTCACCAAGCTCCTTCTCCTATCGGAGTGCGAACCAATTGAGTTTCGACCAATACCGGATCTCCTCTCCATCCAGGATGGTCAGATTTACCATCCAGACCCGGCTTCTCTGAAATTAGCGGCTTGGCGCCTGAGTACCTTGAATTTTCCCATTTAAATATCTCTGCAGATTGCAAGGAGGAAAGCAAGAGCACCTGTTACTATAAAAACATACAGACTTAAATGGAAGAGATTCTGTATCTGGTGTCACTCGGCTGGGATTCATCCTTTTCAAGCAAGGCCAGATCAGATATTGCCTTTTTCTTACATCTGGCAAAATCGGGATTATCTCACGCAACTCTAAAGGTTTTCCTAGCAGCCATTTCAAGGCATCGTCAGGATGGGTCCACTTCACTTTACTCTTCAAGAAAAATACAGCAATTCTTTAAAGGACTTTTCAGAATGTTTCCTCCGGTGCGTCATCGACCGCCATCGTGGCATCTCAATATAGTGTTAGCGCAGCTCATGCGCCACCCTGTTGAACCAATTCACAGAGTGGATTTAAAATTTCTTACATGGAAAGTATCGCTTTTGTTGGCTTTGACTTCATCTAGAAGAGTCAGTGATGTCCACGCTATCAATGTCCATCCACCTTTCTTGCAGTTCACATCTAATTCAGTAGTGCTCCGCACGAACCCAAAATTCATGCCTAAGGTGCCTTCGGACTTTCACCTGAACGACCCAGTGATCTTAAGGACATTTTTTCCTAACCCACAATCCCCTGCGGAAAGGGCATTTCATACACTAGACATCAAGAGGTGTTTTAAGTTCTATTTACAAAGGACCTCTACAATACGCAAATCTGATCAATTGTTTGTCGCTTATAGAAAAATTCGACAAGGGCATGCAGTGTCTAAACAAACAATAGCAAGATGGATCTCTGCAGCTATTGACTCTTGCCATATACAAGCAGGAAGACCTTTGCAGGCAGCTCCAAGGGCTCACTCTATGAAAGCCATGTCTTCCTCGACTGCTCTTTTCGCTGGGGTTCCCCTTCAGCACATCTGCAGAGCAGCAACCTAGGCCAGAGGCTTACTTTCACCAAGCACTATTGTTTGGATGCATCCAGCGGGACTGAGCCTCTGTTTCCCTCCTCCTCTTACTGCTTTTCAGACGCTTATTCATGCTGATTATTATGTGCATTCTCATGTAACTGCAAATTTTCAGGCTTAGAAATTAGACCTTTATTACATGATTATGTGTTTTTCATATGTACAAACTGATGCTACAAATAGTCTTCCAAGCATGAATGTTTACTGCTATCTACTCTGATTCAGGCATGTGAATCTATGAAAGACACCCCAATACTGGATAAGAACAATAGTTACTTACCTATAATCTGTGGTTCTCCAGTAGTGGTGTCTTTCATAGATTCCCATGCAACCCGCCCACTTCCCCTCAGAGACTCATAGGCTAGATTGGTTTACCATCACTCATGTGCGAGAAAATCTGAGAGCCTGAGCCTCTGGGGAGAACTTTCTGGTGGGTGCTGTTGCCTGAATAGCTGCAGTTTGGACTATACAAAATGACTAGGATAGTCATGAGTGTGGAAGTTTTTTCTCCTGTAGCTTGGGCTACTTTACTTCCTGGTTGGTTATTACCTGGTTCTTTCTATGTTGTTATGGGATATTATTATTCCTTTTTTATGTACCGTGGGACTCCCACTCCGACGACGGGGATTGATTCAGGCATGTAAATCTATGAAAGACACCAATACTGGAGAACCACAGATTACAGGTAAGTAACTATTGTTCTTCTAAATTGCCCCTTGCGTCCATGCTAAACTGTATGATTGCCACTAGTAGATGAATTGTATGTATTACTTTTCCATGAATATCTATCTTAATTGGCCACTATAAACAAAAAAAATTCACGTGTGTTCACATTAGTGTTTTGTGTAAGTGATTTACCTTTTTATTAACCCCTTCCTTGCGGCCGCGATTCCCCTGGTGTGCTGTAAACAGCACGAACAGGGGCGGGCCGTGACGAACCCCAGCCGTCATCAGCACACGAGCACCGTAGTGCATGACGGCTGGGGTTCGTCATGAGCATGGAAGGGGTTAAAATTGAAGAAAACATTTCATTTTAGTTCCCTATTTTTTGACGACACCTTCTCTGGTGAGTTGGCAGAAGGGATAAACCTTTTGCAGTGTTTTCCTGCGGGTGGCAGTGATTATTCAACTCGTCTAAAATTAGGCCATGTCTTGTAAACAACTAGGCTTCATTTCGAATGACTCTAGAGAGGTTTGGGACGGGTACATATTTCATAGGGGTAAAAGACCATGAGCTTGAACACCTTATCTATTCGATGTCATGAGAAAAGAAAGGGACATTGCAATACCAAGATAATGCTAAAATAACGAAGAAAATGACATTTTTACCGTTAAGGCATACATAATGCATGCATCATGATGGTGTGATGGGCGGCATGATCTGGATTCATGCTGCCTTTTTCTGCTTCTTTTTATGTATGATAGTGAAGTGTAGTATGAAAGGTTCTGAATATGTTGAGTTAGTTTTATCAGAAAAGTAGACTGAAATAGGAGAGGTCAACAGTATAATGACAGTAACAATACTTAATTTAAATCCCATCAGAGGAAAATCCTCTACGTATACAAAGAAGG